>NC_135187.1:18262055-19462055 GCF_041146795.1 Maylandia zebra
GGATAACAGTTCACAGAACAAAGCGAGCCGAGCTGACGAGGCTGAGATGACAGCAGAGTGACCTGTACACATCCCGATTAAAGAACACAGAGACCAATTGTACAGCTAGAAGAACAGAAGGAGGAGGGGACGTAAATCCACAGAAAGCAGCATTCTTCTTCTTTTAAATTAACAGGCTTTAGAGTCAGGATTCCAGATTTATCTGTGACAGAGAGGCGCTTTAAGAGGAGTGGAGGAAGCGGTTGAAGGCGTTGTAGGCTGACTCCAGGTCGAAGAGCATCTGGCGAACTTGATTATCATCCAATTCATCCGAGGCCGACATGCTGCTCAGGGTGGTCAGCCTGTTGGAAAAATGTCAGTTAAGAGAACTATATGATCATAAACACATCAAAGATCAGGTACTTTATAACCACTGCTCAGCTAGTTGCATGGATAATGGTACGGTCGCACCAGATGCAAAACAAAGTTTTACCTTGCATGAATACGGACACATAGGAAACCCGTAAATATTTACCCCAATAGCCAATAGGAGGAGGGGGATTAAGTTAGATTTTCACAATTTAGCAAGAAGTCCTACGATTTCACACTTTTCTTCAACCCCTCTCTTTTCCTTCATTACTGAACTGCACAGCTCCCTTTTAACTTATAGTATCCTAGTAACTACAGAGTAGCCACGCAGTACTTGTGTGTCGGAGCCATGAATGATAGTTTTGGATCACACTTACTGACCTGCCACTTTAATTATATCTGTTCAACTAGTTGTTAACTATTAAAATCAAATCAGAAAATCACATGGCAGCAACTTCATGAATTTAGGTCTGTACACAGTCAAAACAATTTGCTGAACTGAAGAGAACTGCAACAGCACAGAGAACAAATTTAAATGACTGTGACCATGGCACGACTGGTGGGAATTTCATTTGCAGGGAAACACATGAGCTACAGCAGCAGAAGACCACACCAGGTGTCACTCCTGTCAGCTAAGAACAGGAAATTGAGGCTAAAATTCACACATGCGGATCAAAATTGGACAATGGAAGATTGGAAAAATGGTGCTTGATTTCTGCTCCAACATTTAGATGGTAGGGTCAGAGTTTGACATAAACAACATGACAGTATAGATTCACCCTGCCTTGTATCAGGTATTCTGGAACTAGATAGGTGCTGTGTGGTGTGGCTGCAGGTTTCCTGACTGGTCATGTTTTGCCTCAAGGTGTGCTGCACATAGAGATCAACGACATAAAGAGCACAAACGTTGCGGCCTAGTGTTACTAACCAGAGACTGACTTTGTCCTTGGCCTCTGAGTCTGGAGGCATGTTACTCATTCTGTTCATAGTCTCCATCAGCTCCCTAAGGTCTGGTTGGATCTGAACAAATTAAAAAACAAACAATCAATCAGTATCTTGGAATTCCAGTCATTGTTTACTAATAACATATTATTTACATTTATAAATTTACCTCATCCATGGCCCTGATCTCCAGTCTCAGCTTGTCCATCACAGTGATGAAGAGCTAAATGTTCGACAAGGATGAGACAAAATATTTTCCTAGTTTTAAGAGTCGGCAGTGAGAAATATGTTTCAGGACAAACAGTTCTAGGAACGAGCGCACTGACTTTATTAGTTTGTCTGTTTTATGAGCTGAGCCTGCAGTTGGTAAAACTTAAGCTTGTGATATCCACTCTCATTTTTATGGAATTACCAAATGTTGAGCCAAACTGAGTGAAACCACATTGGCCACTCAGCTAAAACTGAGCTCAATAAATCCTAAAAAATGTTCTTTCCAGCAGCCTAAATACTTCTCTCTTTAACATATTTAATATAGTCGTGGGGACATACTGAAACTATATCTGCGATGCAGCGGTTCAGGTTGCCCTTGTCATCCTTGATGGTGATTGGCCGATCCTCTTTAATCCGTTCCATTGCAAGTGGACAGTCGAGCTAGGAAAACATATGACAACAACAAGAAATTACAAAAATAAAATCTTGAAAAATATGACAGACACTCTGCACTGCAGACGAGCACTCACTCTGTACTTCCTGCAGAAGTCATCGATGGAGCCCACGTCAGAGCCCTGCACCTGTTTGAAAGCAGCCTTATACTGAACCAAGAGTCTGGAACAGGAGGCGGTGTACCTGAAACCAACAAAAACTCCGCATTAATTAAAAAACACACAGCTAAAGTTACAGGTGCCATATTTTAAATATGATCTCAACTGTTACTCACTCGTTAGGCGTTACGCAGTCTTTAATGTAAGCCTTCTCCAGGGCCTGTAGTGTTTTGACGACAGCAAACAACTCCGCCATATTGTCATACCTACAGAAACAGGATCGTTATAACATGTGTAACACAGTAAATCTGCATTTTATAAAGTGATAATGGTCACTGGTGACATATCAAGCACTTACTTTTCTCGTTCTCTTGCATTTTTGTATAATTTCACCTCCTGAAACGACAGCATTCATGATTGTTATCCTTAACAGCAAGGATATCACATATTCTTGATAACATTCCCAGCTTTAGTTTAGATTTACGGATGATTTACACATGGGCAATAAATGTTATTTTAAAAAAAAGAACAAATAAAGTCCTCTTTTTTTTTGTATACTAATCAGAATTATGTTGTTGGATTTACCTCATATAGCTCAGGTTTATTTGCCGGAGCTGTGGAAAGGAAAACAGTGTCATGAAGTATTACTGCTGTTTTCTGTTGAAAAGATGACTCTTATATTAATTCAACAATTCATTTTTATACACTGATTTAGCTGAATGTCTTACCTCCTCCTCCTCCAGTGACTGATATCCCATGGAACATGATGCTGATGTCTCAAAATGTGATCTGAAAAATATTTATTTCACATAGTTTTCCATAATTGCGACCAAATATATTCAGGCAGCTTTAACATTTCATAAATGTCTCCATTTATGAACAAAAGCTTCAGACAATTTATGCTGCGGTCATATTTTCAGTTTTGTTTTTCCTAATTTTAACATTTTTAATTGCCATTTTTAATTTCATTGGTATGTATGGAAACATGTTCCCAAAGAAAAAACAAATGGGCAGAACTAAATGAAAATTTCAGGTTATTATCTTAAAATTGTGAGATAATAGTCTGCAATTCTCACTTAGGTATGGCATTTTTGTTTAATGCGAACATGCTTTCATTCATATATATATATATATATATATATATATATATATATATATATATGAGAGATGCACTTTGTGATAATAAAAGAAGTGTAACAACAGGAACAATCCGAAGATTTATAGAAGGACTAAAACCTCCCCCTTCTGGAGTTTAAATATTTAATGTGAGCCACAGATGGTGTAAGATGTTTTTTAATGATTACTGTTTCTTTTTCTTTTTAATAATTACACCAGTAACATAAGATAAACTAATACTTTTAAGTAAAAATATCAACCTTCATGTAAGCTTTTATTCGATAGAGAGCGTGTAGAGAGACAAGAAAGCAGGGAGAGAGAGGGGAAGACAGCAAAGGGCCGCGGGTCAGACTCAAACCCGGGCCTACTGCTCTCTGGCCATATGGGGTTATGGTGGCCTGGTCATCCCACTGAGCTATAAACCCATTAAACCCATACATTGGGTTTCAAATGCAATGCCACCACATGCCTAAACATCTTTGTAAGGAAAACTCATCCATGCACCCCTTTTTCTGGAGCCTCTCCTACCTAGGGCGTGAGATGTGCTACACCTTGGACAGGTCACCAGACTTTTGCAGGACAAAGAGACAGACAACCATTCAGACCTACAGCTAATTATACGTGCCAGTTAACTCTGACAGGAAGCTAGCGCATTCAGAGAGAACTGACACAAGTACACAGAAAGACCTCAGCCAGTTGATTTGAACCAAGGACTGTGAGGCAACAGTGGTAACCACCAAAGTCAAGTTTTAATAATGAAGACTGGCACTGGAACAACAGTCGCACGATGATGACTAACTTAAAGAAATCCAAATAAAAAGCATTTTACAAAGCTGTTGAGCCAATGCTTGCTTAATTAAATTAAAACCCGTTCATAGTCAGAACATTTGATGTTTCGACTATTAAGTCATTCACACTAATTTTGTACTAACTTCCAGTGACCCTCAGTTTAAGGGGGCATATAAGGTCACACTGTAGGGGTCAAATGTAAATGTTTTTAAATTATATTTGTTCTCTGTCTCTTTGTACTCGGTCTGCTTTCTGCCGAGCACTCTTAAACTCTTAAATGTAGTTTCTTTAATGTCCACTTTCAAGTGTGACCTATTGACAAACACTATGGAAATGTTGCTCCACACAAACAGTGTTTCGCTGTTCAGAAAAAAAAAACATGAAAAAAAACAACCCGTCGGATTATAATTACAGACTTGCTTAACTTAGCTTCACAACCCGGCACAGAGAGTTTATAAACATTTTTACGTTACACAGAGTCACTCAGCAGAATAAAACTTACGAATCACTAAATATATCTACTGATGAAATTTCTTGTTTAGCCGAACTAACTAGTTAGCTGCGGAAGCTAGCTTGTCAGCACTTCCTATGATTTCTAATCACTGTGACGCGCAGGCAGCTGATTTTAAACACCAAGATTTATATAACTGATCATTATTATGAGAGCAGCCATTAAATCGGTGCTATGCTCACTCTATTTCAATAACAGAGTTCAATAAACCAAATTAAAAACAATTCACTCACCCTGTCGGAAAAACCGCGATGACGTCAACGTAAACACACCCACATCTACGCACGGACCGGCAGACGTCAAAATATTAGGTGTCCAACGCGCCCAACTAGAAATGAAGAATATTGTTACGGTAAATTTTATTAATTAGACATAAATACATTTTTATGATGAAAGAGTATTATGAACATCTTTATATATCCTACCTTTAAATTATCTTTCAAATTAAATCGCGCATTTTAGGTACAACCACATTAAGGCATTTTCACACAGTCAATCATCAGGGGCAGACAGTCCTGAAGGCGGCAGATTGAACCGAGTACTAGAGAGTTATACAGACGATTATAAAAAATTGCAAAGGAAACCTCAAAATATTACTCTGGATCTTCATTGTATCATAAGGTATTTCCCAAAAATCAGTTTTAAGAGCTATGTTAACCAACTGTAGCTAACTCACAGGTCTGTGGTAGCGTTATTGAATTAGTTAAAGATAAGTAAAGGCTTCTTGCAAACATGTTCATCAACGAGAGACATGAAAATAGTTTTTAAAGTATAATGATTCTTTATTTAAAACAAACGGCATGTCTAACCTGTTTATAAAATCCTGTTTTTATTTCATACAGATCATATCTTCCCTGGGCTGTCCACCATGAAGAGCACTGCAGCAGCACCACAGACCTTTGATCAAGAGGATTGTGATGTTTGGCTGGACACTGTGGAGCTGAAAGGAAAAGCTAAACAGGTAATTGTGTAAACATGGTCTGAACACTGACCGAATGGCTTCTCCAGCATGCCTGAGTAGAGCAGTTATTTAATACACTAAAATGCTGATCTGCAGTCTCTGTCTATTACTGTTTACACACTGTGTTCTCTTTTATATCTTTCAGAAGCGCCGTAGCCGTCCCATTTCTAAACTGCTGAACCCGTTTTGTGAAGGTGCTGGGTACAGTTTGGCTGTGGCACTCAACTTCACTCAGACCAAAACAGAAATGCCAAAAACCAAACAGAGCTCCATATCTGCCTTTTTCACAGCTCATCGGAGAGGTAAGCATCTAAAAGTCTGCCGAAAGTTATAGTCTAATCTTATAGTCTGATGGTCTAGATCAGCCTGTCTGACACCAATAACAATGCCATGTCCACACTCACTTAAACCGCCTTTCATCTCACTTCTGATGCTCAGTCTTAACTTCAGCAGGTCGTTTTAATCATGTCTGCATTGCTGTCACATCACTGGTTGATTAAATATTTGTGTTTACAACAAATTGAACCTAATGAAGTGACCAATAAGCATACAAGTTAATACAGTAAATTATTTGATTTTGTGTTAACATAATTTTTTTCTTACTTTCTTCTAAAAGTCCTCAATAAGATGTCCACTTCTGAGCCACCAAACATGGATTCAGTGCAGCCTCTTTCATCATCTGACTCAGCTACACCGACAGCCACAGCATCAGGGAAAAAACGAGGGCGCAATGTTGGTTTTGAAAACTCCAACTTTGAGCCTGTTTTGGTTGACGAGTGTACAAGTGAAAATGTGACTGAGAAGGAAACAGAATTATGGCAGACACGTTCAGAAAACCATTCAACTTTACAAAACATATACTGTGAATCTGAAGAAGAGAAGCCTGAAGAGTGTGAACCACCACAGAGTAAGAGGAGGGTCTCTGATGCCACCTTTACACAAGATGACTGTCAACCTCTACCACAGACGTGGAGTCAGGACCCGCTGTTCACTTTCAGTCAGTACACTGAAAATAACTTTCATCAGACTAGCCTCAAATGTACAACAGTGAAGAACTTCAGCAGCTCTGAGCCAAGTTTAGTAAACAGTCTGCAGAATGAGGAGGAGGTCTTTAGAAAACTGATAGATGCAGAAGGACAAACCTCAACTCAAAAATCTTTTAAACGTCTTCATTCTTCTCGTATGATTGATGAGAAGGAAAACAGCACGCCACCGTCTTATAATTCCCCAAGCAAAGACTCATCTTCCTCTCATTTCAGACCTGTTTCAAATCATAAGTGGACACAACCAAAAACCGCTTCTCCTCGGAAACAAACAGGTCAGCTGTGGGAAAAGGCTGCAAAAGAAGAGAGCTCTGCCTTCCAGATCAAGAGGACAAAACCGATAAGCTCTCCTCTCAAAAGGCGAATGCCGCAGCAGCGAAGCAGAGAACTCGATGAGGACAGTTTGGCCACTTTGTTCACTCAGGACTCTGAAGGGTTCAGGGTGATCGCACACAGAGGTCTGCACACCAGGAGTCCTCTCAAAGATCAGAGTAACGTCAGCATGGGAGTGGTGAGTGCTTACAAATCTCTGCCGGAGGAGGAGGAAGAGGATGAAGAGATGCTGTTTACTCAAGACTCTCAGGGAAATGTAGTGATTAAACACTGAAAAACAGCCTTTTAAAGGCACTACAGATTTCAGATGCTGTTCCAAATCTTTTCCAAAAATGTGGATTTTGGAGGATAAAATATTGAAAAATCCTTTTTTAAGGACTTCCAGGTTGGGGAAGTGCTGTAAACCTGCATTCTTTTTAATGGCCAGTAGGGGGCAGCTCATGGACTGAAAAAAGAAGTCTGATTATTACAAGTCTACAGGAAAGTTAGCTTTCAGCGCCTTTGAGTTATTAGCCCAGCTAATTCTTCTCTGGAGAGTTTCAAGATCTCATTTCATAACCTAATGTTTGTAAATTGTGATTTATCTGACTGCTGACATACAAGTGTGTAGTGTCTGTGGATTTGCACCCCTTCGCTGTCACTTCTTGTTTCAAAACACTAAAATGGTGAAGTCAAGATGTTCAGTGTGAGAATTAAAGCCGGGACTTCACCAGCCAGTGAGTAACATCATGGTTTTATGTAGTCTATGAACCTAGCAGTACACGGCCAGCTTGTATGCTGCAGGTCTTGTTGTGTCAGGCCTGTCTCAGATTGAAGGCTTTCTTCTACACGAGTCCCTTTGTTTTAAAAGTTAGCCAGGTTCTTGCTTGTTCTTGGTTTGGACTTCTTGCCCTCCTGCTCAAAACAGGGAGAGCTGCTTCTGTGATATTACAAGCCATTATGACCAAATATCATCAGTTCTTACCGTACAGGGATGAGGCGGAAGAACATTTGTTTTGGTTTATTTTTCTACTCTGTGATTGTCTTCTTTCCATGTCATGGCTGATCTCCTGAGATTTTATTCTTTGTTTCTCCCTTTCATGGTTCTTTTTGTTGTGCTTTTTTTTTCTCCTCGCACAAAATAAAACTAACAAACCAGAACTGGGAGGTTTTGACTTTATTTGGAAAAAAAAAAGACACAGAATTACATAAAATTGTTTTCTCGTATATTATATTTTTAGTATCAGCATTTCATCTGTGCTATGCTGGTGCTGTGTGCTACAAAATAAGAGTGGTATACAAAGTACAATAAACATAGGAAGTGCTCGGAGGTAACCGTTACCACTATAGCTGATACGTTGTACAGTAAAAGAAATTAGCTAATTAATCATTTCAATCACAACAGCAGCTGTTAATGCAGAATAAGGACAATACTGCATGTACTTCACAGTGACTTTACTACATGACTGCTGGGCACGATGCTCTTTACAGAGGTGGCTGGAAGCACTTTATTAGATGGAAAATGTACCACAGACACTTATTTGCTTTTCTCTATTTGAAGGTAATGTTGGTTTTTTAAGTTTTCTGCAGTAGGTGTAAGTGGAGTACTGTCTTATTAGTGGTCATCCCGGAACATTTAAAATCTATATTTTAAGGAAACGGATCTAATGATGAGAATACCTTTAAAATATTATTTTTCAGCAGTTACACTTTCTCACATAAATGCCTGTGTTGTTTTGGCACAGAAATGTAAGTGTGCTCTGGTTTGTGACACCTAAACCTGAGCTATTCTTCACCACTAGTGGGAGATTGTGTTATACTGACAGATTCATTACAGACAACAGCTGCAGAAATGCTGGAGAAACCTCTTATGAAGTCACAAATACAGCAAGTGGACTAAAAGTTAATCTACGTGCCTATTAGAAAACCTTTCCTACAGCGCTATGAAAACGTATTTGCCCCCTTCTTGATTTCTTTTTCATATTTCTCACATTTATGTGTTTAAGATCAGCAAATGAACTTTAACTGAGTAAATAAAAATGCAGTTTTTAAATGATGATGACCATGATTTTTTTTGTTTTTATCAAAGGAAAAAAAAATGCCTAAAACTACCTGTATGTACCCTTAAACCTAATAACTGGTTGTGCCACGCTTGATAGCAAGAACTGCGATAACTGGCAATGATTGTTTCATATCATTGTGGAGGGATTTTGGCCAACTCATCTTTGCAGAATTCTTTTAATTCAGCCACATTGAAGACTCTCCAATGTGTTAAAGGTCATGCCACAGCATCTCAGTCTGATTTAAGTTCAGACTTTGACTGGACTACTCCAAAACCTTCTATTTGTTTTTGGTTTTTGAGCCATTCAGAGGTGGACTTCCTGGTGTATTTTGGATCATTGTCCTACTGACTAAGCCAAATGTCCTTGAGTTTCCTGAGCACCATTGATGGCCGAAGATTCTCCGTCAGCATTTTCTGGTAGAGAGCAGAGTCGCCCAGAAGTCATTCAGGTCCCGAAGCTGCAAAGCAACCACTGCCACCACGTTTTACTTTTGGTATGATCTTCTTTTTATGAAATGCTGTGTTAGTTTAAGTGGCTCAATCTTTCTAGAAAGTTCAGCTTTTGTCCTGTCAGTCCACAGAATATTTGCTCAAAAGTCTCAGGGGCCACCAGGATGTTTTTTGGCATGAGATGAGCCTTTGTGTTCTGTTTGGTCAGCAGAGAACAATATATCTAATTTTAAAACTTGATTAAAGTTTCATTATCTAAAAACATGTGACAACTATACAAAAAAAGTTATGAAGGGGGAAAGTACTTTTCACAGCACTGTATGTCTGAGGGATAACATCAGGAGGACGGAAATATATTTGTGTTCTATGGACGACAAAGTCAGCCTGCGATCTCCGTGGGTTCTGTCACCAGTTTGGCTCCATTCCACACAGTCTTGAACTGCTCCGGCACTGGGAACTCCCTCTGTTTAAAAAAAAGGAAAACAAAAACAAAGTAAGTGTAAGAACAGCTGCACACATGGAGAGAATTAGCTCAGCCTTTATCTCGGTTACTCACGTAATCGCCCTCTCCTTCAGGTATCATGATGTTCATCTCAGAGCTCTTGGCACTGACAATGTCACAGCTGACAGAGTCCTTACTCAAGTAGACCTGGCAGCCCTCGGTCTTGTTGATGGAAATGGTGGGAACTGTTCCCAAAACCTGCAGAAAGACATGCCTCACTTACTGACAGGCTTTTTTTGGGCACTGTGAGATGTTATTTTACACTTTGGGTGAAAAACTCTGAACAGTTTTAAGAAAACGAAAGCGGACCTACGAGACACTCGACACATCACTTAATTCTGTGTCAAAATAAAAATGTGTTCACCTGTAACTGAATCGATTTGCAGTTAATGATCTCCACAATCCCAACAACGTTCTCAAAAACCACACCCAGCTTCTTACAGTTGTCTAGACGGGATGAAAACAAACCAGATGAAGATTATAATCCCACGTTATGAAATCTGTGCTCAAACTCATGATTTTGCTTTCAGGAAGCTTACCAATGATGATGGAGTTTATTTTGCCCTTAATCTGCAGGGTGGAGTTATTACAACTGAAGACGTACGCCACCTGTTTAAGCTCCGTCTCCTCGATCACCAGGTCGTGCTTCTGCTCAAAGTTTTCCTGCAACAATAAGGATTCAAAAATCTAGATTAGCAGCCGGTCTACCAGGACACCTGGATTGGGTTTGTTTCTACGATATAAATGAGAGCTGGGTAGGTGCAAATTAAATTGTCATTGAAATTTTCCAAAGTGCCCTTCATTTCAGCTCCCGTTGTGGGTTTAATTAAATACAAATCATCCTCAAAATAGGATTTACACATCACACGTACCACCCTCCATTTCTTCCCCTCCAGCTCCAGCAGAGGGGGTCTTTTCTGGGCAGGTGTAGTGGGTGAAGCCACAGGCCCCGCGTTCTTGCCTTTGGCTGTTGTTGGTTGTTGAGAACGCAGATTGGGGTTCTTGTGGGTCTTCTGGTCATCTGACACATGCTTCAGACCTACAGATGGAAAGTGTGAGGATAACATTATGAGTTTAAAAATATAAGCTTAAATTAAATTAAGGTGGAAACTGTCGCTCAGCTCTTCTGTGTTGCTCATGGATGCACCTTTAGTGATGTCCATGCCCTGGTTGAGTTGGGCAAATAGCGCGGAGTGCTGGGCTACGGCGGCGTCCGCCTGAGGCTTGGCGTCGTCATCGGTGAACACCGGAGGAGGGCCAGGGGGTGGAGGAGGTGGTGGAGGTGGACAGGGTGCACTCGGGGCTGGGGGCGAATCAAAGAGAGAAGCAGGAGCAATGGGGCCCTGAGAGATGTTGGAAGGAAATAAAATATTTTAAAAATAATTCAAGTATGTTTACTAAAATATTTTAATTTGACTCAGGCTCTGAATCTGAGGTCTGCCTGTTTATTTCATTTAAAGTGTACTTAAATTGTACAACTCTGCAGTGCTCGCAGACCCTGGTCCTCTGACACTTGATGTGAGTAATGTAAAAAACACAAAGCAACACAATCACATTTTTATGTGAACTGTGTGAGTTTTAAGAAAGTTAAAACACTTAAATTTAGTAACTTCAATTTAAGCAGATCTCACTCAAGTTGCCTTCAGTTCACATGACTCATCCTGTGTGTTGGTTGTACTACTTAAGCTAAGTGTTGTGCACGAATACTGAACAAGTTAATCTGAACAAAATCTTTACCTAATTTTTTTTATTTGAATGAATTTGGATACTATTTTAAACTAAAGTAAGCTTTTCTAATACAGTGAAACACAGCATCTTTGGTTTGTGAGCTTTCCCTTTAAAATTAAACTGACAAGAACAAAACAACTAAACAAACAAGTTTAAACAATAAAGAAAATGAAGGCAATGCAACAAGAAACAAAACAATAACGACTAAGAAAAAAAAGATAAAACAAACTGATGAAATATGAAAAATGATTAAGATGAATGTCAGCTGAGAGTGACCTCCCAGGATCAAACAGGAGTTTTCCTACTTGATGGGTGAAAAACAGACAGCTTCACATCGAAATGGCCAAAATTTTACGACTGCACTGTTTCTCAAACGTAACCCCGGGATAGACCGGCCACCTGTCCAGGACATACACGGCTCTCGGCCTACGACAGCTGGGATAGACCACAGCTCGCCCCTCGCGACCCTGAATTGGATAAGCGTAAGAAGATGGATGCACTGTTGTGCCAGAAAAGAAAAATCAAGATGTTTTTTCCCCCAAATTTTGTTCATTACAGATTTTTTATAACATCAGAATTTAAATTATGAAGAAAAAGGTCCTTTAAGTAGCTCTGATGTGTAAAGAAGAGAAGGGTACACACACACACACACACACACACACACATCTGCTTTTTGAAGATCTAGCACAGCTGACACAGGGTTAAATTGTCACCAAACGTGCCTCTGAGTGCTCAGACTTGACCTTTGACACGAGTAACATGTGTTGTGAATATCACTGCTGAACAATGTAGACCTGTTACACTAAACAGCTCACTGCATGCCTCTGGATTAGAACCAGCAGATGTGTGCACGCACACATTCATGCATGGCTGTAAAACTATCTACTGAACACTTCTTTGTGTACACCTAAATCCTTTTTGTACACAAAAGGATTTAGGTGGGGAAAAAAAGGTGGCTCCTTGTGTTAATATAATTAGCTTCACTTAAAATCTTCGCGATATGCTCCTTTGTTTATTGTGCATAAATAGTGAATTGTTCTGACACAATATTGCGTTTCGCTTCTGTTATAACCATGGTACACTGACAAAAACATATACTTTTATTCACAGGATAAAACAGTTGTTTTGTATCACTAATTGTCCATTGCGATTACAACATACAATATTATTGTCACTGCTACATTTCTGTAATGCTACTGTAACTGGTTTCTGCTTCATCCCGCTGCAACAGTTCGGCCCAAACAGACTCCTCGACTCTGCGTTGTGTAGTGTTTTTAAAAAGACAAGGAGTCTCTGATCGATCGTTGCCACTTTATTTCCTGAATGGAAACAACGGTGTATTATCAGTGCACAGGCTCGCCACACACCACTCCGCACAGCACACTCTCGTATGGCTACGGCAGACTGGCAGCGATTACTGCAGCAATATTACAATTTCTAATATACAATAAAATAACAGCAACAAACGATGTACCTGAATGGAAACAACGGTGTATTATCAGTGCACAGGCTCGCCACACACCACTCCGCACAGCACACTACGGCAGAACATCTCATTAGCATTCCGCTTTAGCATACAGTTTCACACATTAATAAACAAATGAAAAGTACATAAAACTGGTGTTGGACATGTGTCCACTAAGCACTTATTACACTCGGTGCTCGTCAGCTAATCAAACATGTTTTATGTGTCTGTACTACTTAGCTATATTGTGTGCGGAACAATACAACTCACCTCTCGTATGGCGTATGGCTACGGCAGACTGGCAGCGATTACTGCAGCCAGCCACACCGAGAGGGGGGGGCGCTGTTTCCCCATTACACTGATATTTGTGGCAAGTGGAATAATACCACATAAACACTGTTACACTACCAGAAATTATTTCCACTACTAATTAATTACCGTTGAGCTCAAAGGTTATATTAATAAACTGTTAATGAATGTGTATTTATGAAGACGATTTGTGAGACTGGTAAACTTATGATATGTACAATAGTCTTTCGTTCTACACGGTGCGTTTCAAGGTCCTGTACCCATCCGTCGGTAAACTGTACCTGGGCTTGTTGCAGTGCCCTGAAGTTACTAAACTTCATGAGTGTATGCACTCACTCCAAGAAGCGTATAATTATAAATCTGAGCGTGGTGAAAGTTGGGCAGCACGCTGACGTCTTTTGTCCACTCTTTCACTCCTTTGATTTTTTCCTCGTATCTTTTCTTTGTCTTTTCGTCGAGTCTGTCTTTGTTCTGACCGGCATTGTTCTCCTTTTGTTTTGTACATTCCTTTTTTGTGCGGCAAAGAAAAAAAAAAGAAGGTATTGGAACCGGAGAATGAACGTTTTGCGGTGCTGCAAATGTTTGCATTTGATTTGTTTGATTGGATTGTTTTGCCACGAGTTCCCGGCATGCAATGCGCGAAAATCACGTGATTGTTAAACAAGGGGGAGGGTGCATCCAGCCTCCTCGGCTGTAATTGGTCCAGCCCAGAGTCGATCATGACCAATTGGCCAATCCAACACCTTTCATTATATATACCCTTCCTAAAAAGAAAAAAAAAATCCATCGGCCCATAAAAACAAAAAATCGCCAGCGGCCCACCGGGCAATGCCCGGTATGCCCGATGGCCAGTCCAGCTATGTCTATTAGATAGTTGACATCTATTGTTTCCTGTTTCTGACATGAAGAACTCCTTGCTTGAAGGTTTGAAGGCTTCACTCTGAGATTTATGAAGCAGAAATTACTATTTTTATCGATTTCAAAGATTTTATACGAGAAATAATCAGCTGAAATAAATAAAACAACTGTCAGTTCAACCATTTAAACAGTGATAACTAGAATCATGTTAACTACAAGCCCCCGAGGGACAACTGGAAAAAATATTTGAAGTGTTAAAAGTGTGATGTTCACTACTCAGAATCGGACTTGCTTTAACATTTTAAGTTCTTTTGTTTTTTTACCCTGTGTCTAGTTTAATGTGACCGTTTGCATGAGTCCATATGTCAGCCTGTGGATAGGCCTGTCACTAAAGCGCCGTCTGAGCAGCAGATGACGCGTTGCATCGGTGAAGAGGGACCAGCCCTGCAGTTTAGGTTACGGCACAGGCTGTGTGTGTACACAGGCTCTTTGTCGGGGCAACTTCTGTAAAGAAAACCTCCATTCAAGTAAATCGTGAGGACCACCTGTTGGTATCACACACTCCGGTCCTTGTTTGCGCACACACACTCTGTGTCTCTCGCACATGCAGCAGCTCTGCTGTCTGACAGCAGGGCCAGCAGCTGACACACACAGCCGCCGCAGGCTCTCAAGTTTCTGCATGCAGACAGTACACATGTGAGCACAGTTGTTGAGCATTAGTTTAAGCTGAGCATAGGTTTTCATCGTTTCATGTTGCAATAAAGGAAAAAGTGAACCATTTGGGGCTTATTTGATTCCCTGCTGAGAGCAGAAGATCTCTTAACTTAGAGTGCAAACAGAAGGAAGCAGCTGTCCTGAATGCCCAAAGGTACAGTTGTGGTCAGAAGTTTACATCCACTCATCAAGGGCACGAATGATTTCTCGAACTGTTCTTTTTCCAGTGTCGAATGAGTGTACTGCATACATCTTTAATGACTTTAAAAAATAAGAAAACACACATTAAATCTTTTAACTTTTTTAACTTCACAAGGCCTGCTAACTTCTCATTAGTGATCATGATCGACTACGTTGTAGTTTCTCTTTGCCAGTATAAAAGGATTAGTTTAAAAGCACTCACTGGACTGACCAATACTCAGAACAACGGGAAAGTCCAAGGAACTCAGTGAAGACTAAGAGGGAGAATTGTGGATTTAAGCAAGTTTCTTGGAGTCATTTCTAAACAACTGCAGGATTTATCAGTTCAAACAACTGTACTTAAATACAAGTTATTGAAATGGGCCATCACTTTGGCGGTGTCAGGAGGAAGACCCAAACTGTCACCTTCAGATAAGAGGAAACTGGTTAGGAGTCACCAGAAACCACCAAGGCTCAAGTCTGGAAACTGGAATCTGCTGGAAGACCAGCATCACTGTCCACAGTGAAACCAGTTTTTCATTGTCATGGACTGAGAGGGTGCAGACCAAGACAGAAGCCATTGCTACTAAATCGACACTTTTAACCTCGACTGAAATTTGCAGCTGCCCACATGGAAAAGCGAGACGGTGGTCAGGCGAGACAAAGATTCTTGAATGGCCTTACCAAAACCCCGACCTCAGCCTGTGTGGACTGCACTTCAAAGCCGGGTCTACGCCAGGAAACCAACTAAACGAACTCTAACATTATCTTTCTTCCATAAAGTGTGGTCAAATATCCGTCCAGATTTATACCAGAAAATTATTGATGGGTGCCAAAAGCGTCCGGTAGAGGTGCAACTTGCTAAGGGACATTTAACCAAATATTAGTGGCCGTGTGTGTATTTACTTGAGCCTTTATGAATTAGATAAAATCTGAAATGAAGGTATACTTGTGCATCTGCTTCTTGTTTTGTTAAAGGTATTAAATATGCTGTAAAAAGGGTGTCCATGATGACCATATCTCCACAGCACCTTTAAAGCTCAGTAATGAAAATGGTTTATTTTATTTGAGTTTAAAATTAAACTATGAATGACACTATCCAGGCCAGCTGTTTCACTTTGTTAACATTCTTCATGCTAAGCTCAGATCTCCCGACCATCTCCTGGCAGCAACCTCATAGTTACAAATATGACAGCATTATTGATCCTCACTTGCGGCTCAGAGCAAGAGTGAACAGGCATCTTTCCCCTCGGATCAACAATTCAGTTAATAAGGAAAGTGAAGCTTTAGTTTTGTTGTTTCTTTCTGTAATTAAATCAAGAGGAAAAACTCTTCTAACCGATAAGGGAAGAAGATTTTGTTTCAGATCACTGTAATCTCTGAGATCTAGCAAAGGCTAGTCCTTGAGTAGACATTAACAGTGTGTGTGTGTGTGTGTGAGTGTGTGTGGGAGGGACAGAGGTCTTTGAAAGCTTCACAGAGAAATGCGGTGAGCGGCCACTGAGGAGAAGCTCATTCATTCATTCATGCTCCCTGCAGTGGTTTATGTAACTGACTGCTCCATAACTAAAAATGGTAGAAGTTATTTTGAGCAGATATAAAACGATCAAGCCGTGCGAACAGAAACCAAATGAAAACACAGCTGACATTATAAAGCACTAGTAACAGGAGTGATTCAGGCTCAGGTATGAGAAGGTGGTGAGTATAACATAAAACAGCACAATATTGTACTAACAAAGGCAAAAAAAAGCCTTTTGAATCCATACGTGGCACCTCGCTTGTGTACTCACACTCTTGCTCCACACCAGACCTGTCGTGTGGTGCTGTTTGATGAACGCCTGCATCTCAGTCCAGATCAACAGGTAGGAGCGCACCCAGTCCACATGACGTCTGTCTCTGGGAGAGACAAACATATAACGGTCAAATAAAAAATTATATATGAAGGAAGCTGAGGCATGTGGATGAGGATGGACCTGAGCAGGTGAGCAGAGCAAGAAACTCACGATGCAGCGTTTTGCAGGTTAAATTGATACAGAAATGTTTTAACAATTTGTGAAATAAATAAAAAATCTGCTTTATTGTTGAACACCGTTAGTCTGCATTCGCCATGCTACCTTTCTAATTTTCATCTACTTTTGCATTCTAGGCTCCTGTCATCTCTCTACCTGATTTGTTTACCACAGTGACTTTCATGGTTTGCATGAATTGTCATTTATGGAATAAATAAATCAGCTGTAATGTTTCAAATATCTAGAGAAGATGAAAAATGAGCTATATTTACGTTTCCTTGTAGTCCTTAAGCACTCTGTTGGTGTAGAAGGTGGCAGCATCGTTCATCTCCTTTACATATGGACCAGGCTTCTGACTCTGAGATGGAGAGAGATAAAATCTCCTGAAAGCTGTGACATAAACACTTCTCTGAACATCTTAAGTTCAGCACGTTTCATAAGTGGCGAAAAGCGGCGTCCTGCCAGTAACCTGCACAGACCAGAAGCAGCTTCAAAGACTTGTATTCAAGCACTGGAGATGGTGATCTTTGATCTTAAAATGATCTTCGCCTCAAATCAGAAGAAATGTTTGTACTGATGGAAAACAGAAAAAGTCCATGTTGTAGGAAGAAAAATAAGGTCTTACTTTTAGTTATTTATCTGCATGAAAGGTTGTTTATGCAGATGATTGAAAAGTTGGCTTAACTTCGTGTTGAATACTTGCTCCTGAGGACCATCAAATTCAAAAAGGGCTAATAGCTTTCTGTTCAGACAGTTGATATGCTTTCTTTCTTGTATTGTGGCTTAAATAGGTTTTATCAGACATGCCAATCTTTACACAGCATCATGTGCACGTTCATGTGTGCTCATCCTTACCACGGCCACCCAGCCCAGTGCGGGGATGCTCTCGCTGACGGCTGAAAGGTGGTTGAAGAGGCTGCTGCCACGGTTTCTTTCTCTGAAGCTCTGAATCTCCTGGATGTGATCTGAAATCGGCTTCAAGAGGTCCTGGAGCTCTGTCTGCAAGAGCAGGAGGGAGAAATTAGGAAGAGGACAGAAGATGGGTGTAAAAGAGAAGGGTCATTATAATCTGAACCCTATAAACATCAAATTCTCTTATTTGTTTAAGAAACACTGATGCCTGTAAAATCTTACTCGCTAGTATATTTTAGCCACCTCCTTAGCCCCTCTTTTAGAATCTGAGCTATATTTCCATGCCCACTTCGGCACCATCCAGCAATTCCTAAACTGGGCTGCAGGAGACGATCTGATTTGATTAGCACGGGCCTTTTTTCCACTGGAACATCCAGATCTCAGTTACGGTATAGCTCGTCTCATAGTTCTCAGCTCCCCTCCCCATCGCTCCGAGCCTGAAAACATTCCTCAGTTCATGGGGAGATCCCTGTGGCCTTGTAAGGCATACCGTTTCTCCAATGTTTACAGTTTATCAATTACACATGCACCCGCACTCACAGAAGTACAGGAACACAGCGTTTCACTGGCAAATAGCTGCTACTTGCTTACATGTTCTGATCTGCTGTGAAATGAGTGTAATGTAGAACATATGGAGCTAATGAGCTGTGACAGGAGGAAGCTGATGAACAATCAGGAGGAGCTGGCAGTGATCGGTTAAGCTGCAGCGGTGCTCCTGATACATGCATCACCTAGACGTGAGCAAGAGGTGATGCTTGAAATGAAAATCTATTCATGTGCATCAGGTTTAGTAGTTTTATGTTTGAGAGCAGGAGAGCAACAAAGACAGCACTAAACTTTATTTCCCAACAAATTCTTCCCCTGATCAGACGCACATGATCTTCATAAGCACAGACAGACGCCCCTTTCTCTGCTCCTCCAGCTGCTTTTATTCCCTCTAAGTCCACCTAATGGCTGTCTTTGAAGCAATACATCACCTCTTTACTGCAGCAAATAGGCCGTGCTTAAGAGTGAGCATGTAGGACGAATTTAAGGTAGCAAGCAAGATTTGAGGGGTGAAGTTTGCCTCCCTAAGGCGTAACTTTTTCCATTACCTTTCCCTGTAGTAATTCCTTCCATTACTAATCTGTTATCTCTATTGCCAGTATTTAAAGGCGAGCAATTACTCATTTAATACAAATTTATGAGTACTGGAGGATAAATTCAAAGGAAAAACATCTGACTTTACCCTGCTGAGATCTGAGCTCTTGTTCGGGATGCATGAGGTGCAATAAGTCTGTGACGAGCAGAGTATAAGGTGCAGAAAAATCCAACTGTAATGCACCCATATAAGTAAGCAGGATCTTAGGGAGTAAAAAATATGTTTATGTATATGTTCATAAGGACAGCCTCTTTAAGAGTGTTAAAACATTTGTGCTATATGATCACATATTTAATGATGACCTGTCCGAAGTGTATCACACCCCCAAACCAGTGTCATGGTCCTTGCCATGCAGATGTGTCATTTGCTGTTTTTTGTCCTCTGCCTCTACAGTCACATTTCCCAGTTTTCTGTGTTTGTTTGCATGTGGATGCACTAGTTTTCTGGCCTGTTTTCCACCTTCTGGTTCCTGCACACCTCCCTTTGATGACTTCACTGTGGCACAGAGTCAGTCTTCGTTGGTTCGTTTGCATGCAAACAGTTCGCTCTGAGAATTCCCGGACACAGAGGGGTGAGAGAGAATGACTTGCTGTACACGTTAGTCGTTTACCAGCTGAAGAACTGCAAACTTTTACAAAGCCTGGAGAAGTTTCTGCAAAAAAGAAGCGCCTGCACTCACATCCCAGCTGTGGGAAGGTTCACGTGCTGGCGAGATGTATTAGAGCAGCTAATTGATTCATTTCCACTTTTGTTGTTTACTGCTGAGCTATCAACACACTGACAAAAGAGTTATTGACAAGCTCAGCTGAGTGTGCTGAATCATTATTGCCATCTATCAGATTTTTGAGCTTTTTGCTTCTTTCAGTGCCGAGAACAATCCGGCAAAAAGGATAAAAAACGTCAGCTCACATCATGTGTTTGGCTGAGCTCAGTGCGTTATAACAGCACAGGACTTGACTTCCTACACAAGCGCTGCATCAAAGGCAGAAAGTCATGTGTGAACTGCCGGGAACAGCAGTACACACACACACACACACACACACACACACACACACACACACACACACACACACACACACACACACACACGGTGAGTTAACTGGCCAACCTGAGGTCACCTGAAAGAGTGAGATGCCTACTTTCTCTGACTCTTTCTCTCTTTGTCTAACACTCGATCTAACTGACACACACACACACTCACACACACACACACGCACGCACGCACACACACACACGCGCACACACACACACACCAACAACAGGCTCAAATATAGAACATGCCCATAAAAAGTCAGAGAGCACAACAGAGCTGCGCTGTGGAGGAAGGCCAGAAGTTTTGGAGATATGTGTGTGCGCATGTCAGTGTGTGTGTGTGTATGCGTGTGGATAGAAAAGGGGCACTGCCCAGAGTTACACACTTTTCTCTATCTGTGCTGAGAGCTACAGATATAGACCTGACTGCGGAAAGCTGTGAGAGATTTCTGAAGAGAGTTTTGTACTCGGGGGAGTATTTTTGTTTTTGGTGTTTGGTTGTGCACTGAAAGGTTTTTAGGACTGTGCAAAGGAAACCGTTTCATGCTAAGGTAGAAAGCTTAAATCAGGCTTATAAATTCAAACCTAAACTGGCATCTATGACAGTTAAACCAAGGAGGGCATGTTCTATTGAACAATATCTGCTGTTCAACCTGTTTTAAAGGTTATAAACCGAAGTGTCTTTTTATTCCTATTCATCCTGCATGATATGAATGCAGATTAACATCTGAACATTTGAAAACTACATTACAGTTTTCATGCAAGCTTCAGGTCTTTAGGTTCCAAATTTTACCAGCTTTTCTTGTGAAACCTGAACGCCTGTCTGTAAAAACAGACACCAAAGGTGTGCGGTTTTACCTAACTCAGTTTTAATTTATGTTTTATTGCTCTCGGTTTTAACTGGGTTACAACATGAGGGTGTGAAGTTTTTGCTCATGCTGCACATTCAAAAAAACAATGAAAGAAGCTTTCATTGGCCATTATGTGGTTGGATCAGGGCGTTGGTAGCAGCTCTTGAGCCACCATTTCCCCGTTTTCCGTGTTTTGTTTTGAGTTTCGTTGTGATGCTGAATGTGTCTCTCCTCTCTATCAGCCCACCCCTCTCCTGGGTTAGTCCCCCTCTCTCTCTCACTCTTTCCTTGTTTGCATTTCTGACTATCTCTGAATGCTCGTTTCACAGCCTCTCAACCAATGACCTGACAGATCGGGAGTAATCACTTCCTGGTGGGCTCTGTGGACCCTGTAACACACACACACATACAACACAAGCAGAAGGCCAATGGGATGATATCATTCTCTCACACACAGACACAGACATCTCTCCCACCCCTCTGCTCTCTATACGTGAACATGTTGGGAATGTGTTGTATTAGCATTTTCTTGGTCAAAGAGCAGAGTAATCCCTCTGTGAACAGACGGGCCTGCTGGGAAACACATGGGTCAGACCGTTACAGAGGACTGAGGCCCAGCTCATCTCTCTGTTAGGCTGCTGCTGTAATTTGATGCAATTTGGCCCTTAAAGTCATGAGAGCTGCACCACGCTTCAGCAGGTTTTGTGTGGCTCAGCTGGGAGCTGAAACACAAACAGCCAATCGCAGTCATGGAATCCAGTCACATGGTAACACTGTTTGTGTCACATTCAGACAGGCTCTAAAGACAATAAAGAGGATACAGTGAAAAATAATGATGGCAGGGAGGCCATGACTGGTGTTTCTCTAACAACACGATGGCCAATAAACCTGATATACGTTGCTAAGACAACAGCACTGAACTGCTCTGTCATATCAGGTTAGGTTTCATGGAGCCATCTTTTTGTGATGTTGAGTGGTACTTGTTGCGATATTATTTAGTTTTGGTTTCTGTTTTGAGTTCCAGGGGTTTTCCTGTCTTTGCCATCCTCTTTCTTTGTCCTCCTGATTTTTTATAGAAATGACTTTTCCTTGTTCATCTTCTTTGTTTTTGTCTTTCCCTGTAATGATGCCTTGTTTTCCCCTGTCTTCCCTACTTCCTGATTGTCTAACCTACCTTTTGTATGTGGACAGCTTTCCACCATATATCATTGTCCATTTCATTAGGTACACCTCGCTAGTACGTGGTTGGCCTTCCCTTCAGAACTGCCTTTTTTCCACCTTGCCTCATGTTATGAGGCAAATCATTAATAATGTAAGTCAATGACCCTCTTAAGGGACAATCCCCACTAAGGTTTAAACACCTGGGACTCTCCAACATTTGGTCTTAGAACTGAAGAAGCTTCTCAGATGAGACATGAAACATCTTAAGCTTAAAGAAGTCCAGTCACTTTCTTTCCAAGCTCCTTAGACTACCAAGTTCTGGATGTCTACAACCCACACAGACATGTTTATATGATGTTCAGTTGGTACTAAGAGGTCCAAAAGTGTGCCAGAAAAGTATCCCCCACACCAATACACCACCTGCCGCCTGAACTGTTGATACAAGGCAGGATGGATCCATGCTTTCATGTTATTTATGCCAAATCCTGACCCTACCATCTGGCTGTCACAACAGAAAATGAGACTCATCAGACCAGGCTACACTTCTACGGCCCAACGTTTGTGAGCTCGTGTAAATTCTAGCTTCAGTCTCCTGTCCTTAGGTGATTGTCGTGTAAGAGCTTCTTGGAAAAAAGAAAACAAAATCACCTCTGTGGGATTATTTTAGTTTTAAACAAGCTGACAGAGTTAAACCAGACCGGCTGCAGCCTGTGAACGAATAAAAAGGACAGATGCCATATGCTATTAAATAATCAGGGTGCATAACCACACTTGTAGTTTTTGTTGTAGTTCATCAAATATTATTTAACAGCTGATCAGACAGAAAACACTGCACTTGTAGTGTCCTTACCTAACCATATAAAGCACTTTGAGGTGACTGTTGTTGTTATTTTTGGTGCTTTATAAATAAAATCGTACTGTTTTGTGAAAGATTGAAATCGGTGACATACGATTATGCATAATATGTCCCGACTCCATAAGCCAGTTCATTTTAGCTCATGTTTTCAGTTGTGTTTTACAATTTTAATAAGATCTTTATATAAGACAAATTATATTATGATTACCCAGTGCTCATGAAAAAACCCCAAAACAAAACAACCCCCCCAAAACCATCCCACAGCTTCTGAGGTTACACTGTGACATCATCAGTGCAGGTTTCTCTTTTAATGTCCTCCTGTCGTACCTGCGCTGGTTCCTGGTGTGTGGCAGCCATCTTGATGAAAGCTCTCTGAGTCTGTAAGGCGTTCATCACCATCTCTGCCTGTCAGTCACAAAGTGTAAATGTTAGGACTGATCTCATAATACATTATGTTATGCTTGATGAGTGCTTGTCTTCACAGATTGTTCACCATGCAGAAAACATGAACAATCTGAGCAGTCGCTGCAGAAATCCAGGCAAACACTCTAATGACTATGTCTAACTTATATACACACACAAACACACACTCTCACTCGCTTAGTTTGGGTTATTCCCAGCCAACCGTGTCCTCTGTGTGTGTGTGTGAGAGGTCCATTTGCAGGCCAAGGGAACCACCGGGGAGGCTTTTTCCATAAAAGGAGCTTTACAAACTTGAAGAAACTACCTCTGTCTCTCTCTCTCTCTCTCTCTCTCACACACACACACACACACACACACACACACACACACACACACACACACACCCTCCATCGTGTTCAGTGATGGGACACAGAGATGGAAACCATCTTTCAAGGCACAGAGGAAATTCAGGCATTGCTGAGTACCTTTACACGTCTGTTTTGGAGGGTTTTTGTTGTTCTGGATTCATTCCAAGGACGTAACACAGCTATTATTGCCAACTGGCATACCATAAAACACTTCCTGGTCCTACGAGGAGTAGAGGTCATTACCAAATAGGAAAAGGTCCTCCACTAACAGTTTGATAAATGAATGTAAGGTCAAAGATCAATCATACTCCCATCCTTGGCTTTGTTAAGGACAGGAAACACACACACACGGACATGTTGTCTGCCTTCTTTGGGACCACGGACCTCCCATACAGCTTTGCCTATCTAAGTGGAATCTAGAGTGGGACAATCCTGTGTTTATAAATGTGTGTCCAATGAGATAAAGGTTGGCAGAGAATGAAAATCTGTGGTGGCTTTCCTCTTTTCAGCAGTGCTCCCTTTGCAGAGAGCTCTTCTTCCTTTGCACAGCTTAGTTTATAGATGAATATATCAGGCACAAAATTAGACGCTCATTTACGAATAGTCTGATCTTTTGTTAGAGAAAGCCAAACAACAGACAACAGTCTCACATCTTTATGGCAAAAACCAAATACGTCATCTTAATTATACAGCGTTAAATGTCTTGATGAGTGTCTTGGCTTGAGAAGCAAGCAAGAAACTAAATATGTCCCAAAGTATAAAGCTAACCTTTCAAATGTTATAGTATTTTTTTGTGAACTACTTGACAACAAAGCTTTCCCAAAGCCATGTTAATGAAAAAATAATGTTCTTTAACAAGAGCAAGAGGCTCATTTAAAAAGCCCCGTTGACACTCTGAGGATAAATATATGCTCCTTATAAAGCATGAGCTGAATTCAGTATGAGGTTTAGGGAATGCCCCTTTAAATCATGATCGGTTTGACAAACAGCAGAATGAGAGACCTGCTACATTGTAAGAGAAGACTGCTGCAGCAGCAGCTGCAGAAACATCTGTCTGCAGCAGCTGATGCATGGACAGTGCCTACAAGTGATTTTATATTCGTAGGGTAGCATATGTGAGACTTTAGATTTTAGTGGGTGAAGCCTTACATGCTTCTCCACCTCGCTCCCTATGGCGCGGCTGTTGTTCAGGTAGTCTGACACCGGGCCACTCATCAGCACGTCGAAGGCCTCCACGCACTGAGACAGACCTGGAAAAATACAGTGAAATCCTGCTAACTTGCTTGCTTGTCTTAATTGAATCCTCCAAATGCAAGTTTAACAGACTTGCCTCCATCAATGCCGTTGACACAGTCCCCGTTGGCCATCCCGCTGGACGCCTGCGCTGACATCTGCTCGAGGCGAGTCACAGCTCGCTCCAGGCGCTGCATTAATCCTTCCATGAAGACAAACCTGGAAAACAAGAGCAGCTACGGATTCTTACTCATGGCCGCTGCTGCTGTCACATGATGACAGCTAAAATCATTGCAATTCATTTATAATCATTCTTTTTGTTTTATTTGGTGATGTTTGTCACTATTCAACCTTCTCACTGCGCTGCTCCTGATTTTCATCAACACTAAATTTAGCTATGTGCAGCACGCCTTGTATAAATAATGTCACTGTATGAGGTGTCTGGCTCACTGCCACAGTCACAGCCTGGGTCAGAACAATTTCAAAGTGTCACCTAATTGGGATGAAGAAAGGCAGAAACTGATGCCAGACTGAGAGAAAAGTCAAACAATGAAGTGGATTCTTTGATTAAATATACAGTTTATTTATGGTTATTTGCTTATCTTTGGGTGCTTTAGTGATTTGAATCTTTCTTTTTTGTGTAATAATTTTGTCTTTTTTTGTCTTTTTGTTATAGTGTGTGCAAATAAATGAATAAAAGGTAATCTCTAAAAGCTCCTCTATCGTCGTGCAGCTTCTTCTTTCAGCTGCTCCCCCTAGGGTTCTCCACAGCAGATCATCTGCCTCCATCTCACCCTATACTTAGCATCCTCCTCTGTCACATCCAACCATCTGCGTGTCCTTCTCACTACATCCATGAATCTTCTCTGCAGCCTTGGTTTTTTCCTCCTTCCTGGCAGCTCCGTGTTCAGCATCCTTTGTCCAGCACATCCACTATCCCTCCTCTACACTTGTTCAAACCATCTCAGGTCCTAGTCCAAGTAAGATGCTGTTGTCTGATATTGTCTCTGTTTCATGCATGGTTCTGTTTTAGGGATATGACAGTAGCCTTTTTCCCTGCAGACTTCTGTGCATGGTAGCTAATGATGCACCTACACCAGCCTCACTCTTGAGCACAGACCATGTAGACCATGATTTTTTTGAACATGCAGGAACTGAGAACATTTTCCTTTTCCTTTATCAATGTCTATATTTTGCATAAAATATGGACTGATGTATCGATATTGGAAGTTTTTGCTCTGTAACGATCAACATCAACCCCGGAAGGACAAGATATATACAACGGGAAGACCTGCTTTCTGTTTTAGTCTATGGAAACTTAAAGTGTAGAAACATATTTGCATAAATTCACATGTTTCTGGCTGTTGGACAGAGGTAAACAAACAGTAACTGAGCACCGCTGAAATACATTCGAGAATACTCCACAGACCACTTTGTCACACTGACCAGCCATATGTCTCACTATGAAGCGATGCAGGCCTGTTTCCAACATATATTAGTCAACAGAGGAGGAACTCAATCCAGCCACCCGCTGCATGTTTACGCAAACCACTGCTAGGTAACACATGCTTCCTAATCTGACACCTGCTATTTACCTGGGTGTCCAACATGCAATCCAGGGGTGTGAGTTATAGACGGCTCTGTTTGCTTTACAAAAACGATCTACAGAAACGCTCGGAAACACTTTCCAATAATATGGCAGCTATGTTGGCTGAATAGCATTCGCTGTCTGTAATCTTTGTAAATTATGTCTACTAATTATGTCCTGTGAGCAGCAAACATGTCCTGATGGGCGTCATCGAATCTCTCTGGAGAAATCTCCCAGCAGTGCCAAATTCCTGTTTCAGGACTCAGAGGTTATTTCTGCTCTGTGGGTCACAGCAGCTCTTAGGCAAGACCAGAAACCTGGAGAGCAGAGTCTCGGTTTGCAACAAGCGTTTGTGTTCTCTGAAGCAGGACACTTAAAGTTTGAGCAATGAGTCGAAAATATTCTTATCAGTTTGTACTTTGGTACCAGCTTCTGGTCTCGAGGGTCTGATCCAAGTGGGATTACAAAACAAAACTTTATATTAAACATTAATCCAAAAAATACAAATAAAAAATACACAATATTTGCAAATTGTCAGCTAGTGTGCAGACCTGTCACCCTTTATCCAGTGAGGTCTGCAGATCTCCCGAGTGGCTCTGCAAAATGCACCATAGCTCATGAAATTGTGTTTTTATTATATATACAGGGGATCATATATAGACCATTTAACTCAGCAAAACAAGCATGTCATATCATCACTTCGATCTATCATAAGATCACTCCTCTCATTGGGAAGGGAACCATTCTTACAGCTTCGGATATTAGCCAGACTCGTAGGCTGGTGAGCACGGCGATTTGTGACACAGATCAGACTGTCGCATGAGGATATGAGGATTAGTGATATGAGCGATTTCTTAAAAATAAGTCTTTCCTTTAAGAAGTCTCTGGCCCCAGAAAGTTTTGTAACACCTGCTTTTATATTTCATCTGGTAGACTTGATACCTGTTGCTTGTACTCTGTGAACACACCATAACGACTGTATGTTTAGATTTGAAAATCTTTTGCCATAAAAGTAGATGTGATTTTATTAGAGCTGAAACAATTGAAGCTGATCTTCAGAGCCAAGTCAAATTTGATGGTTCCAGCAAAAATAATCTTTAAATACTGACATAACTCAAAGATAGAACGATTATTATAATACATAATGCCTGGGTTTGTCTGGGTTTGTCTGGGTTTGAGGATAGAGCAAAAAGTTCAAATTTAAATTCAGTAGAGTGCAAAAAAATCAACTACTGTACTATTTCAAATCCAAAACACTTCATCACTGTCTCGCTTGTCAACAACCTCAAATTTTGCCTATGAAGACTGAAGCAAAGACACTCAGCCTCTGTTCTGATTTTATTGTCACTTGTCCAAATTCTCCATGGCAATGCAAAGACATGGCCAATGATGCTCTTTTAGGCTTTTCATATGGACTTACTGGAATGCATTCAGTCTAACACAAAGACCTAATGGGAGGAAGCCTCGGGGTTAAGCCTGCTGGCTGTATCAGAGATACATCTCTGTGGCATGAAAATGTGGCAGTACTGTTTTTAATGTGTCTGTAATTTCCAACAAATAGCCTTTACCTCAGTCTCCTTAATAATAGACATAAAGACAGTTAACTTTATTTATCCTGGAGAGAAAAATATGTTGTTATAGCAGCAGACTTGTGAAAATACAAACAAAGCAAAGAATACACAAACTACAAATGCCAAATGATGCATGAAAACAACAGATAAGAAAAAAAAAGAATGAATGGACTATATACTGACTATACTGAGTGATATGTGATTATAAGGTGATAGAATCAGCCTGTGAAGCATTAAAAGAGGTCCAAATGTGCAAAATGTGGAGTGTTTAGTTTATGGGCAGTTAAGTGTCAGCAGGTGTCGGGTTGGCCAGCAACACAAACACTCCACAGCAAAACCAGCAGCACATGCAGTGGAAAGATTTTAGGGACTTCACCCTGACTCTGCATGTGCCTCCTGAACCCCCCGGCCTGGTATCTGATCTTTGTGGCTATATTGGGACGCAGTCTGGCTCCTGCTGTTATGGGCCTACTGTAAGATATTCCACTGTGGGCCTGGGTCCTGCACCCGGAGACACTTTGATTCTTCATCTGCTGCAACTCTTCATCCACCTACTGATGTGGGAAGCTGTGATGTGATCAGTGGGAGTTGATGGTGAAAGGTTTGGCTGTTATGATTAAGAATATTACTATTTATGTAATAATAATTTGGATTATCTATATGAGGTTAATAAAGAGATATGTAACTCATGTAATATGGACCAGAGGCTGGGAGTGTGCTGATAGATCTTTGAGAAAAAGCTGAATCAATTTAAAATATGAAAGCATATGAGTCTTGTCCAAGTCGGTTTAAAGGTTTAGTTGCCGCATTAGCGTCCTGTTGTTTCTGGGGCACAGCATATGTGATCCTAAAAAATTACTGGGCTGTTTAAACTCACACTGGTTTATCACAGCTGCAAAATGAACCCTCTCTGTGTAAACACGAGAAGACACCATCACTCCATAATAAAACATGACATGGCACCGGCTCACAGGACTTCACCCGTCCTTCAGTCTGATGCTTCATATTCCGCGCCGCAATAATGTTACTCCCCGCAGCGATCGAGATAAAGGAGGTGACAAACAGTGCTCTCACATGCCCTGCCATAACATACGAAAGCAGGCTGCACGGGATCAATTTGTCTGGACATTATTATTGCGTAGGGATGCGCACCCCCACCCCGGGGCTCCATCCCTCCGCCCCACACTGAAACGAACTGAACTTGACACTGGTTAAAAAAAATCATCAGTACATCCTCTAAAAGCATCTTACCTCCCTGGTCTGGTCCGCGGTAAATTTCTGTCCGGATCTTTAGGGGTGTGATTACGCCGGGACGGATTCGTGGCAGTTCGCTGCTGTCTTGCGGTCCCCTCCTGCTCCCCTGCCCCGTCACTCAGCTGCGCGCTGCACCGGCTCCTCTTCCGGGATGTCCTAATTAAGCAACACGTTGAACCTGAGAGCCGCACAGCTGCAGAGACCAGGACCGTGACTCAGTGCCTCTCTGCTCCGGGGGAGAGACGTTTGCCTCGCAGACAACATGGCAGCATCGGAGAGCTCTGCTAAAAATAGACAAGTGATTGGTGCTGTGGCGATGCCGGCATGGGGCTCTTTTGAGGGAATGGCCTTTTACAAGCTGGGCAGTCATCATCATCATATTCATAGTGCATGGGAATGAAATGAAGTTTTACCCCTTCGCTGACCTTTAAAATTGAAGACTGCAAATTTTCAACATTTTAAATCCCTAAACGAATACAAGTCACAACAATAACTCCAAAATCAGTTAAAGGTTTAAAGCTGCCCTTTAGTTTTCTACTTTTAACGTAAATACTCCCTCAGTTCCCCAAGGTAAACAGACACCAAACCCTATGTTTAACCCCACTGAGGTCCAAGAATAGCAGACATACGCTGGTCTGTTGCAGTCATAGACTGTATATAAAAGATGGGCACAAAGTCAGAGTTCCTGTGTCATGAAAGTGCCTATCTTTTTACCTGGTTAAATCACCATGGCAACATACAACAAGCGCATTTCCTAATCAAGAGCAGGTCCTGTTCAGCGTTTCAGTGATACCCATTGAGCCAGCTAATGCAAAGAAAGCCTGAGGGTGGTGAACTTCCTTCCTTGACGCCTCAGGTCTGAAAAGCAAAGCCAGAGTAGAAGTTTTTCAAATCTGCATTCTCTCTAACGGACAGCAGGGGTTTACTTGTAAATGAGAGTCAGCATTATAGTAATAGAGGACAAGAGGATAAAGCCAAGTATGGTTTAGGACAGGCTTACCTTGTCATCTGCACCTTGCACACCACAAATTTCAAAACAACAAGGCAGGGGCCATGTAAATGCACAGCTTGAGGTTTCATAATGGGACTTTTCTAATGAATGCCCATCTACAGCCATCTTTTATAAACAGTATGGTAACAGTGTGGTGTAGCATCTAGGAATCAGTGAGGCTGAGTGTAGTTAGAAGTTTCCAGTAAGCTAGCTGACATGTTCTGAGGTAATTCTCAAAAGCTACAATTTCAGCACTGCTGAATATTGTTGGTGGTGAAGTTAGCCTCTTCACACAAAGTTTAGACTAATATAAACAAAACAGCACAGGAAGCTTTAGACACAGACAAATAATTTAAAAAGATTAATAAACAATCTTGAGAATGTGCAACAACACTGAGTCTTCAGAGTTATCCAGGGCATAAGTTAGAATCAGGTCCAGATCCTGAACACTTAGTTGTTCCCTGTGTATCCATCGGAGTGTGAATATGTGTGCATGAATCTTATTTTAAAAAGTGCTTAGGTATAGATACAAGCCCTGTTTGATTGTGTGTGATTGGGTGAATGAAACTTGTAGGAGAAAGTGCTCTGAAAGCTCAAACTGAGTAAAAAGGGGACATACGAGCCAGACTACACAACATTCTCTACAAGCAAAAACTACAGATTTCTTTAATCCTTTGAAAGCTTGCCACTCCTTCTGTGACTCTTTCTTTAGTTTTTTCCCCCAGTGTAGGTATTTTTAACAAGTTGTCTTAAAGTTTCTAATAAGAAAACATCAACACTTTAAGGAGCACCTCCACCCGCAAGATATAAAACCTCCATCTGTTTTCACAGAGCAGTCCCTTCTGTCATCCTAAACTCTGAGGCCATTTCAAACTCCAGCTAGAGGAGGGTTGCAGCTGTGGATCATCCTTTTTTAATAAAGTAACAGCTTTAATCTTGTTATGGCATGATGTCAGGTGCTACTGATTTTACCCATAAGGCCTTGCTGCGTCCATGCTGTGTCACGGTCAACACTCACAGCAATGTGACCCAGTTTCATGTTTCAGTGGCGACCAAAATGCTCCTCTGAGTAGAATGAAAGACGTCAGAAAGCGAGCAGCTAACTCTTCTTAACATGACTTATTGATTAGAGCAGGGATTAATCATTGATAGGCCTCGACTTGATTAGTATCCATGGTTACTCAATCTGGGCGTGACTAACTCCAGTGTTTCATAACATGGTTTCATGTGGGACCACGCACACTCAGACTTACAGAGTCACATATTTATGTTCAAACATAAATAAACACAATTTTTCACAATCATTTCAGAAATTATGAAAACTTGTTAAAAAATATAATTTTGCTATTCTTATGTTTATAACAGGGTTTTGTTTTTTTAAATATCCATGGTCAACTTTGTTTTCATTTCATAACCTTTCATGGCAGTGGCCTCATTTGAAAGACCTTCTTGGTTTGGACACGGACACAGCTGCTTCTATTTAGTTTGACATGGGTGCTCTTCACTAACCCATCTTAATTTAATTCAGTTTTATTTATATAGCACGAAAATCACAACAACAGTCACCTCAAGGTGCTTTATATTGTAAAGACCCTACAATAATACAGAGGAAACCCCAATAATCCAATGACCCCTATTAGCAAGCACTTGGCGACAGTGGGGCCTGTATTTGTATTGAGCTTTTACTTAGTCGCTAAGGACCCCAAAGCGCTTTACACTACATTCAGTCATACACCCATTCACACACTGGTGATGGTAAGCCACAGCTGCCCTGGGGCGAACTGACAGAGGCGAGGCTGCCGGACTCTGACCACCACCAGTAGGCAACAGGTGAAGTGTCTTGCCCAAGGACACAACGACCGAAACTGTTGGAGCCGGGGCTCCAACCAGCAACCTTCCGATTACAAGATGAACTGCCAACTCTTGAGCCACGATCGCCCCGGAAAGCTGTGTTGAGCAGGTCTGAGTCGTTCCAAGTAGGTACTAATGGAAAAGGGGCCCATAAACCAAAATAAATTGTATATTTCATTTTTAAGAAATAGATTACAATACAATTACATGCTAAATAAAATACAATCAATACTGAAATATAATATATATAATATCTAATGTAATTAATATTGAATTATTTTTATTTTATTTGTCAAAAGGATAAATAAACAATCCATTTTCAAAAAATAGAATTCTGTGGCAGTTATTTCATGGTTCAGGCTAAAGGGTTATTGGGCAGCTTAAGCTCCCAGAAAGAGAGTTACTGGTTTGAACCCAAACTGGGGTCTTTCACATAGAGTATTGGTCAGTCCAGTGAGCACTGTCAAACAATTTCTTTTGTTTCTGGCAAAGAGAAACGACCAACTGTTGTCAATCTTCATCAGTAATGAGAAGTTAATAGGTTTATGTCTTGTCAAATCACACTGTAAAACAGGGGTAGCTGTTCAGCACCATTATTTAAAAAGTGTACATTTACTTCCGATCACAATGAAATGATAGCAAATTTGCATTAGCATTAGCATTTTACTTATTGACAGTTTCATTGTTTACTAAGCAGCCTGTAGTCACACTCCCTGACCACTCCCCCTGGCATGCACGCCAATCATATTCTTTTGTTTATAACCAACTCTGGATTTTCATACATATCAAAGCAGAAATCTGTTAACAGTAGACTGAGGTGTATTTGTGGAGAAAGACCAGTAACCACAGTATGTGTTTCTGTAAACAAAAGACAAGCAGCCTTTTTAAATATCGAACATTTTATTCCAATTTGAGAAATTTTAGTTGATATTCTGAAGTAAAGGTTTTAATATCAACAGGACCTTTGCATTTAATAACAACACTTTACATGCCCTCATCCAGTGACAATGAAAAGCTTCATTAAACTTTTTTTTGTTGTTTATTTTATTTCCCTTGTAAGAAAGAGTTCAAGTATAAAAATTCCCAACAGTGTAAAATTGCCCATCTGATGAATATGAAGCAAAAAAAGAGCACAGCTACTGAAACCTCGACAACAGCTATACATTCTAGTAGAGAAAAGCAGCTTTTTTTTTGCTTCTTTTTACCAAAAAGAAAAAAAAAGATTAGTTTTTCCTCTTCTCTAAACATAGAAGAGGCAGAGTACTGTCTGCATGCAAGGAGACCTGCATTTAAATAAAGTTCTTCCATACAAAAAGGCATGAAGCTGATATTTAATGTCATGTTCCGAAGAATCAAAAAAGATAAAAAATAGAAGTACAGTGCACATTTTTAAATAACTCCTATATCAACATTTTGGTTGATTATGTTATTATTAATAATAATAATGATAATAATGATAATAAAACTAATCAATAACTTATATATGCCTTGAGATGAGTACATCATATTAATAATACAGTACCGCCACTAAGTCTCTACTCTCAGAGTGTCAACATAGTCAACCCTCAAAAATAAATATCTTAAATAGTAGATTTATCTCTCTTTTTTTTTTTTTTTTAAGTTTTTTTCTCTCTTAAATAGCAGTAAAAATGTAAGGCACATTTAAGAGAGACCAACACGACGTCAAAGAGGAAACCCACATCCTCCCACCCCACCTGGTGTTCTTGACAGACATGAGGCAGGCCAGTTGTCGGGGTGGCTTTGGTGAAAGTGTTTGTGAGTGCGTACCTGACTACAGCAGCACAGAGGTGGAAATGCTGACGGGGGCAGTGCTGAATGACCGGGGTGGAGGATGAGTCGAGTGGGGTGGGGGTGGGGGTTAAAGTTGGTTCCCAAAGGGCTCGGCCGGGGATTAAAATGTGACAACTCAACAAATGAGCACAAGTGAAGCGTTCTTTCCAGAGTGATCCGTCTGTGTGGCGCTGGAGCTGGCTCTGTCCAACCCCCCCCCCCCCCCCCCCCCCCCCACCAGCAGCTGCTGCTGCTCTCCCTCTTTCTGCTTCTCTCAAAAGCAGAGACAGAGAGAAGCACGACTGCGCTTGCCTTTGTCTTTGACTGCTATGTGTGCAGCTCTGGATGTATGTGTCAGTTTACATATGAGCGAAACGTGGAAAAGCAACAGATTTAGTGTTTCTCATTGTCCGAAGCCATTTTTCAGTCTCTCTCCTTTTGTCAGTGCCTTTGTTTTATTTGCCAAGTCCCCCCTTTTTTTTCAGTCCAAGAGTCAAGTCAGAGTTGATGACATTTTCAGTTTCTTTTCTTTGTTTCTTTGTCTCATGGTGATTTGTTTGCTTTGCATAGGTCAAGAGGTTGAGAGACACAGAGTTTAAAAAAAAAAGGGACATTCAGCATCAGGAAGATAATAAGGTAGTTCTTCAAATGTTTGTGACACGGCGAGTCACACAAAATAATAGCTAACACAGTGGAAACCGTTCCATTTCCCTGATTATCAGAAAATATCAACTTCCAAAAATGCACTTGAAAAGACAAAAAGAACAAGCAGAGCCCTCAGTGTTTAATAATAACAAATAATAAATATAAATGTTATGAGGGCATTAAATAACCTAACAAGAGGAAAAAAAGGAGTATTTTCCTAAAAACTAACGTTAAAGACAGCAATAGGACCTATACCAACCACAGGGATTAGTTCCTGGATCTCTAAAAATAAGTACTGTACTACAATGATAATAGTAATGATAATAATAATCATGGTAATAACAACAACAACAACAATAATGATAATAATAATAGAAAACCATTTTCATTATTTGTCCTGCGGCTTTTTTTCATTTTCTCTTTTTTCATTTTTTTGGTTGAAGCACAGCAAGTTGAAAAGTTACTGTAAAAAGTTCCCACCTCACCATCATCACCATCACCATCACCATCATCATCATCATCATCATCATCATCATCATCATCACCTTTTTAAAGCAACTCTGCTTTTGAGCTGTTGACACGCCACACCCTTAACGCCACTCCCTCTTTTTTTTCTTTTTTTTTTTAACAGATCAGCTGTAGCTGGGGTGGGCCTCCTTCTTGCTCTGCATGTCCAGCACTTGCAGGACCTGCTATTGCATGCGGTCAGCTTGCAATTGCTGAGGCTGGTACTGGCCAAAGGCTGCAGCTGCAGCAGCGGCTGAGCCCGGGGCAGCGGTGGCCAAAGGTTGCTGGACAGCATAGCCGTATCCGGCAGTGGCCACGTAGCCTGTGGCCGCTGGGGAGGCGGTGTAAGGGTATTGCTCGTAAGCGGCGGCGGCAGCGGCAGCAGCGTTGGCTGCTGCAGCAGAATACTGTGCATAGGCGGCTCCGGTGTAGTCGATGTAGGGGGATGAGGCAGTGGGAGGCGCAGCGGCTGCAGGCTGCACATGAGGGATGACCACACTAGGCTGAACGAAGGCCTGAGGATACACATAGTGGGCCGGGATGCTGTGGGAGAAACACACAGATGTGACAGTTGTTTGATTCAGTGCCAAACATTAAAAAGACAGTAAGACCCAACCCCCCAAAAACCCAACTCCACCACACTAAGGCCAAGCGCCCTCCCACCACCCAGACCCAGTCCAGTTCACCAGTCAAGAAGAGCAAGAAAATGCCTGCTAGTAAGGATTAGAACAATATAGGGTTGCCAAAATAGAAAAAGTTTGACTAGAAAAGAAGACTAGAACATGAGAAAATCTTTCAACACCCAGACTTTTTTTTTCTTTGTTTCCCTTCTTAATTAAAAAAAACCAACTTTCGTATGATTACATCTGGATGAAGTACTGACATCATCTTCTCTATGAGGCAGAGCATGAGGGGCATGTTTGAGTTTGCGTTGTGGAGACAAAAGAGAAAGAAGAGGGTTGAGATTTGTAGCCTTGCAGCTCATCTGATGGTCAATTTGTACATTAACTCTGGTGCTGTCCCCTGCCTGCTGGAGGGAGAGCAGGGGCAGCGGGGTTCGGGTGGCTTACAGTGGCAGGGGGTGGGGTGTGTGTGTGTGAACAGAGTAGATGAGCCCAGGGAAGCTTTGTGAAAATGTCACTGCCACTTTGACAGCTGGACAGTTTTAAAAAGGGACGCTGCTGGCCATTTCCCCCTCTCTGTCGGGACAATGAGCCACAGAGGCTGTGGGGGGAGCTGGGACTAGGCTCTGCACTGAGAGGGATGTTTCGATTAAATAAACAATTCTGAACAATGAGCACATTCTGCCCTCCATGACATAGCCTTATCCCAGCCCCTAGTCTCTATAAGGTCTGGAAACTCAGCTGCACAGCAAGCAGGAAGGGAGTTTTTATAATCTACACCATTCTGAATGAGAGAAGTGAAAAATCAACTTTTTTAGTAAGAAGCAAAAATAAGAAATGTTGCTTTTTTGATATCCCCTCTCCTCGAATTGAACTCAAACGAAGTGAGAAAACAGAATTCCAGTAACAGCCGCGCATCTAACTTTAAATAACGATTGCTGTTAAATCTGTTGAGGAAAAATCTGCACAATCAGTGGATATCAGGTGGTCACTTTATCGTCTGGATTGAGAGAGAAAACGATCAGAAAGTTTAAAAAAAAAAGTGGGATCTATCGTGGCAACCCTATTGTGAGCACTCCATTATCCAAATTCAATCCACATCCCAACCGAAAACAGTGGACCAGGAAAAACAGGAGAGAACATAAAGAGCAAAGTGTCAGAGAGGAGGATATATAGGAAAAAAACATTTCACAAAAGCAACAACCATGACGAGGGCACAGCACAATCACTCAACTGAAAAAAGACGTGAAAAGCAAAGGGGTGGAAATGTGAAGGGATGGTGTTGCTGTTGCTAAAGATACCCACATAAGAGCATTTTTGAAGGCTGGTAAGAAAATTTCTATCCTGAAAAGATTCTTTGTTTTTTTTTCAGAGTTAAACTAATTAGAAAACCTTCTGAAGCAGCATTTTCAGTATCATGTGATTCAAAAAACTCACTTTGAAAGTGGCACTAAAGAAACTCAGTGGGCTCAGTAAGGCTTTAGATATTTTACTGGCCTAATAAAAAAAAATATATATATAGCAGCAGTGGTGCAGAGAGATGTTTACAGGCTGTTATCTCGTGTGAAATCACTGAATTATCAAGAGAGGAAAAACGTCATATGACAGGCGTGGAAGATTCGCCCACTGCTCGACTGCTCAGTTGTGCAAGTATTTGCTGGTCTAACACGCTCAAAACCCCCCCCCCCCAAAAAACAAATCAACTAATTAATTAAGTGTAAGTTTTCCATTTAATTTTGTTACATGAGTATAATTAAGGGATTCTGGTTCAATGAAATTTACTTAATTGGCATTCATTCAGTTTATACCAAGCAAATTATCCTTAATTGTTAATTATTTTAATAAAGAAACCTTTTATATATTTCAGTTGCATTTTACTCAAAGTTACTACTTCATGTTTATTGAGTTTTTGGGGGGGTGGTTTGAGTGTACCGATCAACAAACACATTGTAACTCTGTTTGCACAGTTGATGCCAGGATTTGAATTAATCAGTTAAAAAGGCAGCAGCTGACCCACAGGTGCTCTGTGTGAAAAGCACAGCAAATAAGCCCCTAACAGGACTTCAGATCTCATGTTAGTACTAGATCTATAATAATATAATTCGATAATCTAAGCACTATGCAAGCATAGAGTGCTGTGCTCTGAAAATGCATTGTGCAAGACAGCAAATCTAATAATCTCATAATGTGATATTCACATCTTTGCGCACACTTTCTAATATTTGTCTGACTCCTAGATCTTATTGCAGTTACATTATTAAATCTGTATTACAAGATACTGGTGGTGCTGAGCTGTATAAGTTGGTATAGACTGAATAACACACACAGATATACACATAGCATAAGTTGTGTTTTCGGCCATAGGAAGCAAAGCTCTGCCTCATTAAAATAAACAAACTAAAAACGGCTTTTCTCTGTGCAGATGGTCATAAAATAAGAGCATTTAAGTTATCCCAGTCTATTCCAAGTATATGTAGCTGATTTGTGCAGGTATGCTGGTCTGACTGTTCCTGTGTGTGCGTTTCTTTATTGGAAGGTCCCAGTAGTCAATAAAGTTCAAGGCTAAATAAAGGTTGTCTTCCAGCCTGCATGCTGTCTGCCATGTGGACTTGTTCGTTATCAAAGTGCGAGAGGTTGACGTCACAAACATTTCCTAATTTAAAGAGTTGTTACAACCAAGCTGACTGTGATTCTGATGCACTTAAATATTTGTAACATAGTCATAATCCAAACACAGATGGCTACCTGGATAAAGTTACTGTGCGAAACCTTCACCAGTCACTCTGTGTGGACGTATTAACAGCAACAGCAGCAGCACAGATACATCTTCTGAGCGTGCAGAGGAGAACTTCAGTTTTTGAGCCGCTGGATGTAAAAGGATGTTCAGCTGTGATCGTTTGTCTCTTTAAAAAAAATTGTGAAAATGCAAACTTCAGTGCTGAAGTGACTTCAAGGGACCATCAATCTAAAGAGGTTCTTTGATTCATTTCAAAAGGAAGAGAGGACGCTGTTTGCCACGTTTGTGATTTGCGAATTGTATCTTTCACCGGAGCTTTCATCCTAAGCCTCTCTCACTTTGAGTTTACTTCTAACAAATTTATTCCCTGCTGTGGAGATCGTGGCTGCAGTTACACACTAGTATTTCTCTAAATCAGACTGAAGACTTCGGGTCAGCTGTTTACATGGAAAGTAATTTATTAAGGTCTGGTGTTTATGTGGATATTGGAACTTAATCCGAGCAGTGTGATGTACTCAAAGGTTATGAATGTAAATTTTCCTCAATGGCTGCCTTACATCTCTGGAGCTCCCTGAAGAAGATGGATATCTGTTGCATATAGTTACTGTTATTGTGTTAAAAACAGACTCTCTGCAGAGTCCCTTGCGGATAGAGTAGAAGTGTATGTCTCCACATATTTGTGGGGACAAGGACAGAAAGAACGCAAAGTGGGGCAAGTGTAGGAAGAATGCAGCCAGAAAGTCATGAGGTTTAATTGTTTACTCGTTGCAGCTTTTCTTCTAATCTGTTTACGAGGTCTTCTGCTCCACAGCAGGTTTCTGCCTCCCCTGAGCTCGCTTTGTGACGCTTGTATTCAATCCAGTTTTATTTATATAGTCACAACAAATCACAACAACAGTGGTCTCCAGGCAGGCACTGAACTAGCTCCTACCGTTACTAACAGCTGAAGTAGTTAACATTCATAACACTGAACAGCACGTTTTAAAGAGATCACTGAATCTTCATTTTCAACAACACTTAAGTATTAAACAGTTTTTGAGATATGACTTCTTTGCCATTACTTCTGCTGTTGCAGGATGTGGTCAAAATCTTCCCAAGTTTGACATTTTAATACTATGACAACCCTATTCACACAGTTACATTTCCTCAGCTGGGGGGATATCTTTGCTGGTGCGATCGTCATAGCGATAATAGCTAATCATTACAAGGAAATCTGGCCAAGCATCAGTTAGCGATTAGCATTAGCCACACTAGCTTCTTTGTATATATACACCAGGCTGATTTTTCACAGCAACTTCTTTTATGTAATACTGAACTGCACAGGCAACCAAGTTGTTCTCTCAGTTAACGCTTTGGTGGATCATTTTAATACAGATGACCCCCAGTATTTGCTGGGGCTAAGGGCCACAACCAGCTGCAAATACCAAATACCAAACACTTGAGACTGCTCTAAAAATGCTTATAACTGCCTATTTAAATAGTTAAAACACCATATATACCATAAACTATCATCCTAAAACATTTGAAGGTCTTGGGATATTTTGTAGCCGCCCCCGTGTCTGCTGATGCCATTTCCCCATGTTGAGAAACACACCTTCTTTTTTAATCATAAAAAATGTATTTTGTCGTGAAAATAAAATCAGTTAGTTCCACAGAAAATCCAGAAAAACCGCAAACAGGTGGGGGTCGACTGTAAAGATGATTTGATTGGCTAGCTCTTAACTTTCTCTGCACCATGTTCAAACTGAAGGTGAAGTGACAGGGTTGGAGCCTGACACGTGTTCGTGAATTCTCCCCACCAGCCGCTGTCCCTGGAGTGGGTCATGCTAAATTCCCTTTTGGAATTCACCTCCCAACCTCACCAGGTATGTGAAAAAAAGGAAAAAAGACGACACTGCCGCCAGTTTATGCAAGCCTATCTGCTCACAGGACTATCAGAGGACAGCCACATTGACATCCTTTTTGGATTTTGAAAGCCACTGTGGGGAAAATACCATTTAATTAAGTAAATTTTCTTCACTAAAATCTGGACTTAATTCCATTGTACATGGAAAAAGACTTCTGTCTGTAATTTGCTTTCATAGATTAACAGTGTGCTTACATTTGTTCAGATATGAGTCATGTATGATTCATAACTTGTACAAATTCATATTAACGTCCTAAGACCCAAACTCTTCCATGGCGTGCATTTTTCATTTCTCTTTGATATTTGGGCATATTGGGGCCCGATGAATGTAAAAACAAAGAATTGCCCGATTTTATTTTTTTATCTTATTTTTGTTTTTAAGAAAAATGAGAGCCACATATGAGGATATTTGTTTAAAAATTTGATAGAACAGCAGCAGTATAATGTCCTCGTAAGTGGACATCAGGCCCTTGTAGAGCAAAATTGAGTATTTTGGTCTAAATAACCCAAAATGTGATGTCCATATATTTGGACACCAGGTCCAAGGAGGTTAACTCTTTTTGCCTAACCATGCCTTTATTGAAATATGCTGATGTGCAAAAACCTGTCATTAAGTGTACAGAGGCGACGTCAAAAGTCGACTTAACGGGGATAAAGAGTTAAAGGCTATATGTTAGGCCGGCCCCTAACACACTCACATGACCCTGTTTAAATGGGCTCTTCCCTGCTCTTACATGACACACAGCGACAGCTCGTGCACCCTCACTGGACCCCCTAACACAGACACACACACAGCTCAGCTTCATGCGACTGCATTGTCAGCATTCAGGGCTTTGTGTGGCACAATGGGTGCGCTTGTTTTCCTTAACACCACGAGCCCATGTGACGAAAGCTCGCTCTGAGAGAATAAGAGATAGAAAAAGAGACATCCAGACATTTGTTTGTGTCACAGTGGAGACTTTGGTGCTGACTGACTTGAGCTGGGTGCATGTGGACGTGTGCAGATGCACAGTGAGACCCCATAACCCCCGTATGTTCAGGTGTAGTCAGACGCATATAAGCTCACATTTTAACTGGGATGCTTTCGGTTCATTCATAAGACATTCGCATCTCCCAATAGTGCGAAGAAAAGGAGGCTGAGAGACCACAAGAGGTCATTTCACAGTAAGTTGGTCTCTGCCGTGTTGTGTTAATGTAAGAAACAGCAGGAAGATGCACTGAGCACATGCAAGCAGTGATAGGCTTTGTTATTTTGAGGGGAAAGTGTGGGGTGGGGGGGCAAGGGTGAAAGAAAGAAACTCCACACAGAAAAGTCACCACTCACTCAAACAAGACAGCCAGAAGGAGGAGAAAGAAACATGTAACAGCACATCCTGTTAAACAAAACAGATCAACCACAAGCTAAAAGCAATGATAATAATAATAATTTAAAAAAAATCTTCTCCTCTGCAAAGTAGACACGCTTCCACAAAAAGGAAAAAGAACACCCCACAAAAACAACAATCAGTCCAGTTTTTCTTTTCTTTTACTTTTTTTTATCACTAAAGTAAAGAAAGCACACGGTTTAGCTAACAACACCACTTCATAACGGCACACAAAGCTAAGTTCTATTTAAATAAAATGAAAAAGAAGTCCAAACGAAACCCACGTACATGCATCTGTAATCACCATTTTGAGAGCTTGTTTGTGTGCGTTTGAGTCTACAGGTAATTCCTTTTCTCTGATCAGAACTATTCCACAAACCAGCACAGTTAGCTTAACCGAGAGCGAGCCTGTCGAACCAGAGAAAGATAGATAACATTGAGTGAGGCTGTAAAGTTTCCATCACTGTCCACTCAGCACACTCACACAAGAATGTATTTACACTCACACGTATTTCTGCAAACAGTCGAACTTAGGAAAAGCAGTTTTGACTGGAGGTTTTTTTTTTGGGTGGACAATCATTGGGGAAGAAAAGGTGTATTTATAGCTTACATTCCAACTCTGATGATTAGACATCATTTATTCAAGGAAATGAATACATGTCGACTTGTTAGTCCTTACCCATAAGGCCTTTGGATGAATGCTGGGTGAATCTGGGGAACACCGAAGGTAAAACCTGCAAGACAAAATAACTTCAAATACAGACAAAAACTGACTTCTAGCAACAACAACTTGAAATTATATTTAAGATTCAAACCCTGAGGTACAAACAAACATCCTACTGGCTGGTCTTACCTGGCTGCATCACCCGAGGCTTGGCACCCAGGTATGCCAGGTTGACGTTGGCCTTCCTGCCATCGATGATCGGGTTGGGGTCCTTGCAGGCCCGATCTGCGGCTGCACGGTCTGCCATCGTCACCTGAGAGAAGGATAAACGAAGAGCTGAGGATGTTTTTAAAGGCAGTTGAGGGTTCAATAATGATTGGAGCTTGTAAGAAAGAGGGAAACCACATGTTTCAAAGAAGTATAAGTGTGTGTGTGTGTGTGTGTGTGTGTGTGTGTGTGTGGGTATGTGTGTGTGTGCACAGAGGCCTCCTTCTGTGTGCGCCTGTGTGGCCATCGCTGACAGTGGCAGGTATTTGACAGCACATACACATTTATCACCCTCGTGTGGATGTGATGAAACTTATCAGCAGTGAACGGTAGCCAGGCTGACCACCACAACCAAACCAAAGCCCTCAGTTCTCCTTTTACAGCCTTTAATTCTAATCAGAGGGATTCATGTGAGCTTGACCATAAACATTATCTGGGAGACAATAAAGTAAAGGTAAATAAAAAAAAAAAAAGAAGATGATTTAGAAAGAGCAGTAAAGAGAGGATCTAAGCAAACGTGAAGTTAAACGTTGATCCCAGCACACAAACGTAAATATTTGATTAAATCAAGGGTAGATAAGAATAAAATTAGGTTACTTAAATAAAGGCTCAGGCTTGGCTTCCATAATTCTTTTTTTGGATAATTCTCTTACATGTATATGAAGGTCAGCTTAGTCAAACTATATGTATATGTACAAATAAAGAGATTTATTATTGAATAACCGTGATGGTTGCTCGTCTCCAAATCCCCCCCAAACAACCCAAAAACATTAAACACTTTGGTTCTCAGGTTTGATGACAAGTCTCAGCAAGACGGTGTAAACTACCCTAAGAGGAAGAAACTGTGACCGTTTCGAAAACCCTGCTCTACAATATCAAGACATAATCGAGAGTTTTCTTTCAGCCCACCGCAGCTGCCACTGTGTGAACAGCTCCTTAAAAAAATGCGTGTCGGGGCGCATACCAGCGCGCAACAAGTTGGTGGGTGCGAGATTGCAACAGAAGCCAGTGACAAATTTAAGCAGGAGCTGCTTATCAAAACATAAACAACCCGTGACCCACAGATATATCAATGCTAGTCATGGTGTTGTGCAAGACAGCAACAGAAGCGAGCCTTAACAGAAGAAACGTGGTGACACGAATTTCTGGAACGAATAGACGCATATAAACTCCTGTGGAAAGCTGTGGTGTTACTGAGTGATACTTACAAATCCATAACCTCTAGACTTGCCGGTCTGCCTGTCGGTAATGACCACTGCTTCTTCAATCTCACCAAAAACTTCAAAATATTTCCTGAGACTGGAATCCGTGGTGTGGTAGGGAAGACCCCCAACAAAGATCTTCGTATAGGTCGTGTCCTTTTGCGTGGTGTGCATCGTTAGTGCAAAAAAATACAATAAATAGAAACTATAAAAAAATATAGTAGTAGTGCAATGTCTCCTTATCGATAATACTTTGGATGACTAGAGAGATAGAGAAAGAGAGAGAGAGAAAGTGAGAGATCAGTTGGCTCTAAAGTTTTTCATAGGAGAAAAGAAGACAAAAGAAGCCTGGAGGTAGATTTAAGTTCGACAGTAAGAGGGTAGAAATATGGAGCGGATTGTCCCAAAGATACCAGCAGGTGTTTCCAGCTCTTCTTGGTAACTCTGCCGTCTAACTAAATAGGTTTGGGACCCATTCCTAAATGCATTGCCTCTAACTCCACCCACTTTTTAGTTCCTCCCACCAGCGTGCACAAACAGCTGGGAAGTGCGGCTCAGTGTGAAACATTGGAGCTCCTTCACCACAAAGATCCGCGTTTAATGAACCATCAGGGCCCAACAAAAACCGATTCTACTGATGATTAGTGATGTGCGATACCACTGATTTCCTTTCCGATCCGATACCAAGCAAAATTCAGGGTGGTATCAGCGATACTGATCCGATACCGATACTCTGTACAAAAACTTAATGTTTCATTGCATTTCATAATACAATATATAATTGTATTATGTAATTGTAATAATAACATAACCATATTGCTTCATAATGATTAGAGGACATCAGACAACTTGTTTTTATTGCTTAATAATGCAGAATAATCATATAGAAATAAAAAAAAACTGATGTTGTGCGCTATTTGAGCATGTTGCCTGCCTGCAGCACTAAAGGACTCTGCGAGAGACATCTGTCTCGCCCTAGCAGCACCTGTCCCTGTCCTCCTCTTCTGTTCACCTCAACATAAGCTTATCATATTCTGTGATGTGATTTACTCTGAGGTGTTTGACGAGGTCAGTGGTGTTGCCACAACAATGTGTCCACACAGGACTCTGTTTGCGCTCAGCCATTGTTGTGAGTGTGAATGCCAGGGGCTGCGACACATTTATACAGCCGTATTCCACATATGACTATGAAAGGCGTAAGAGGAAGTAGTTCCTTCCAAATTAGACGATCCGAATTGTATAGTTTCTTTCCACTGCGTTCATTTTAATGGAAAAACTACAAATTTACCCCAGAGTACTAAAATATCGATATTATAATATGATAATCGATTCTAGAACATAAATTGCTGGTATCGGAAGAATTGATATTTCAGTATCGATCCGCACACCACTACTGATGATATGTTTGGCACAAAAAGTACCTGTGACTCAGGAACAGCTCAAGTGAAAAATAATTTGGATGTTTGGGGTTTTTTTTTTTCACCCTCCACAGTGTTTTAGTTCTCAGTTGAACTAATGTCAACTAATATGTGAGCTGAACTGATTAATTAAGAAGTGATCTCTCAGAAAAATAAAGTTATTTTAAGTACTTTGGACTCACAATGAACAAATAGCACTAACTTTAAACTCAAGTAAACCATACTCACTTTCTACTGGCAATCTTTTAGTTTTGACAGTTTATTGCAAATACAGTTTTAGATATTTTACATTTATAGAATAAACTTTATTTATTTATTCACAAATAGAATGGGGAAAAAGAGTTCAGCCCTTTTATAAACAGCAGATCAACACCTTTGAAAATCCTCTGAGAAGATTCACAGTCCAGCTTGAATGGCTGGGACTACAGATGTGAATTAGTAGTTTGGTATAATCTGGCGCTTGCATCTTATATTTTTGGTGTATTGCTGTTTAATGGCATGCCTGTCCCTGTTGAATAAATAAGTAAAGAAAGAAGTCATGCACAATACGTGAGGGGTATGTCTTTAGAGAGTCTTAATTGTGTTGCTTCTTGAGTGGAAAGGTCATTAGTCCAGTGTAAAAAGTTTGAAACAGAGGTGTCAGTGTCGGATGAGGCCATACTGCTGCATCTCTCAATATCCTCCCGAACAGCCCAGAAGAGCTAATTCAACTCCGGTAATGTGAGAGTGAACTCTTCTATTAATCATTCATGGTGCCTCACTTCTGTGAGCTGGCCTACATACGTACATCTATCCTACAGTGAGCAGATACATTTACGGTGGGAGCATTACCAAGTGCTGTTCATTCCTATGTGGGAAGCCACTGATGACCAGTCTAAACTTTATGAAACACAGATCAGTAAAGATTACTAATTGCGTTTTTATTCACCTCCAACCAAAATCTGTCTTCTTCCAGCTAAAAGAATGACAAGAGCCAGTGTTGTCACCTCCACCTGCAGGACGTCACATCACAATGAAATGCAACCTGATAAAGCGCCTTTCTGCCGTGTCTCCGTTCACTTGCTGTTTTATTAATGCAGCCACACGCCCTTAAAAGTCAGAATAAAGGGGGATTGATATCAGGTTTCTCAAGCTCAACAATGGGGATCCGGTTAGGTTGCATGCTCTTATTGTCTCTGCAGCATGCTGACTAGTCTGAATCCTCTAACAATATGCCGCCCCCCAATGAAAGCTTCATTTATTCTTTATCACCAGGAACCTTGAACCACTGCAAACATTAAGTCCACTTTGTAAATGCTGTTTCCATATTGGCTGTTTTTAGAGAAATTAAAACTTTAAATATCTGTCAATCATTTGCCAGTCAGGCAAAGGAAAGTTGAAGGTCAAAGGTCAAGGAAACAGCTGAATGGCCACAGTAGTCACACTTAGGTTTCAGCCCTAACCTCTCATTCAAAAATATGTTTTGATGTTCTGGTTTTTTTTGTGGTTAACCTCTAAAGCTTTTACATTTTATGGATTGTAATAAATGACTGATCACACACTTGTTTTTCACACACTCTCTGAACCATAAAAAACGAGAAAATGGGGATTTCCTACTTTGCCTTAAACACATCTTTTTACACCAAGCCCTTCCTCACATGTTGCCAAAAGCACTCATGGCTTGTCTTATAGAAGAGGTGCGCTAACTCTTCTATAAGACAAGCTGCAGCACACATTTAACCCACTGAAACAGTGCCACCTTATGTCCAACAGAACAGCTGCACAGAGTACAACCTTCAACGTGAGAGGATAACACAGCAATTTCTCTCAGTTATAGTGAAAAAAACAAACAAAGACCAAACAACCAAAAGCACTCACAAAAATCGATTTGGTCTTTTGGTATGAAGTGCATCAATTAATCTTTATTAAAGTGTTCAGTGAGGTAAAATGGGTTGAATTTAATGGAAAACCCTCATGTTCCAATGTGCTTTCATGTTTTTCTTCTGCAAACCTTCACAGCTTCAACATTAAGTTCAGTCACACATTAAATATACATTGTACACATTGCTAATACATTTATTTTACAAGCTTAAACAACTCTCAACTGTGCAAAATGAATGTATTTTTGGCTTAGTTTCTCTTCCCGTACCCCCTTGTGCTGATTGATGGCTGATTTGTGCAATAGTTTAAAATACTTCTTCTTTGTCATCTGCATGTTGGAAGCTAGAATCACACTCCAGCTCCCCTGAGGCTGTGAACTCTTGCACCTGGGTCATCTCTTCTTCTTCTTCCTTTTCTCTACTCTCAACTTCCCTCTCTGCACCCTCCCCTCGGTGATCTCCTCCCTCCTCTCTCCTTTCTCTCTTCCCTGCCTTCTTCGCCTCTTCCTCGCACTCCCTTTTGCCATCTCCATCCTCTCTCACCCACTCTCCTCCCTCTGCAGCCTCACGCATCACCTGGCTGGGATGTGGTGCCGCTAGCGTCTCCACAGGGGTGATGGACATGTCTTTGTCTTTCTCGGTGCTGGAGATGATGGCGGGGACACGGACACGTGCAGACTTGCTCCTTAAACGCATCTTGAGCTTATCTTCTTTTAACTGAAAGAGAGTGGAGAGTGCAAGATTTTTTTTTTAAGAAAACTCTGGTAAAAAACAAAACAAACCAAAAGACATGACAGAGCTGAGGTGTTGGGGAAAATGGTCATGCAGACACGGCACCTTGCGTCTCTCTTCAGCCAGCCGGATCTTCTCTTCAAACTCTTCTCTGGTGTGTAGCTTCTGAGCTTTCTTCACCTTCAGAGACTCCAGTCTGGCAGGAGGCCTGCGCCAGGCACCTTCATTGTCGTCCAGCTGATGCATACAAACACAGAAAATGACAGAAAACACTTCATGCATCTTTTTAGACAGGCAACCTGTCTGTACCACGTCTCACGCCCTATGGCAGACGGGATAAGCTCCAGCCCCCAACCCCCCACACTCGTGACCCTGAATTTAATATGCAGAATGGAATGGACGGATAGTTTAGCTTATGAGTATGAGTTTATGGGCAAAGATGGAATCAGGCAGCTCATTTTGTGCTTGGTTCATGGTGTTCTTCCTTATTTTCTTTTTCTTTAGTAAAAGTTTGTTGAACCGCAGCATTATTATGGATGCCACAGATTCAGGGACAGTAGCAGTCAGGCTATGGAAAAAGTTTTTATTTCGCTTTGTCAGATGTGTTGAGAAAAAAAAGCATCTTTTAGAATATGTACCCTGTTTATATCACTGTGCTTGTCTTTCTACTAAAAGTAAAGCTCCATTTGCAGTAAAGCTGTCAGATAACTGGCCTGTAAGGTCGTACCATGCTGTGCACACCAGGTACTCACCATGATGCTGTAAGCTTCTCCAACCCTGCTGCTCTTTTCTCTGTGCTGTTCCTTTGGGATGATGCCCTGATTCAGCAGTTCCTCCAGGATCTTGTGGGACTTCTGGCGTTCAGTTATTTCATTATCCCACAGAAGTACGTCTGGAAAAACAAACCAACAAAAAAACAAGAAATAAACAAACACATATTATACACTCAAGGACATCTTACAAGCAAATAAATAACAAAATCACAGTATAGATAAAATAACAGTTGAAGACATCATCGGAAAAAAAAGTCAATACATCACAGAATTAAAATAAAACGGAATAGGCAAGCTTAAACAGATGTGTTTTAACAGTGGTTATAGAGAGAGGGAGAGAATCAGTGTTCTGAATGTGATTTGGGAGCGAGTTCCAAAGATGAGGAGCCACTCGGTTGCCAGCTCTAATGCCCATGGTCGTCAGGAGTGCAGAAGGTATAATGAGAATGACAGAGGATGAGGAGCTCAGAGAACAGGATGGAGTGGTGATGTGCAAAAGATCAGGGAGACCTGGAGGTGAGAGATGGAGAGATAGAGAGACTTAAAGGGCTTAAAGGACCAGGGCTGTCTGTACTGTGAAGGTGCTGAAAACCAGATTCAATTTGCTCATAGAGATGACTGTTAGTAAGGTGACAGTAAGGTGATGGGTCTACACTCGATTTCTTAAGAGTTGGAATTATCACAGCTAGAGGTAAAGGAAAAAGGCAGAGATTAGGGAGAAATGGATAATGTCAGTTATTCAATGAGTGAGAGAGGAACAAAATAAACAGGATATAACTGCCTGAGTGGAAAGTGGGTCAAGGCAACAGGTAGAAGGTTAAGATTTATCAGCAAATCCAGATATTTTCTCAACAGTTGAGAGAGTGAAACTGGGAAAGAGGAAGGCAGATCACAGTGTGCAACATGTGGAATTATCTAGACCCAGCTGCTGATGGACATTGCTCTTCTTGGTATTGAAAAAAAGGCCATGGAAATCCTAATATTCCATTCACCAGACTTGATTAATGTTCCATACATATATTCCATAAATATTAGCTGTAGACATGGCACCCTTAAAGTGGCCCATTTGTTCCTGATTTGTTTCTCTACAGCCTGATGAGTCAGACTACACACTCACTGTCCTGTGTAAATCTGTCCACTCACTTTCTCTGATGCTCTCTGATGTTAGAAGAGGGAGTGTTCGGGGCACTGCTCCAGGTATGTCACCAGGTATTTCTCTGTTCTCCATCACCACCCCGCTGTCTGCTGTGCCCTTTGACACAGCTGAGTCTCCACGACCGCTGACCTTACTTCCTGTGTCATCCTGACAGCACAGACACAGAAAATAAATGCAGAAAGGGGACATTATTAAATCCTGACATCATTCCTGTGGTATCACAGACATGAATTTGTCATGGTAACATCTGTGTTAACGTATTATCAATTTGTCATATAGGTTTACTTCACAGTCTCAATCAGCTACATTTTACAAAAAAAAAAGTACACCGAAATACATATTCACCTTTTATTTTCTTATAGTGTACACTGGTACTGATTAAACTAACCCGGCAGCATAAAACACAACTACAGTTTACTGCGCAAGTTCACAAGTCCAGTGTGAAATAAACCTACATAAAAAGTTGATTTCTTTGAGCCCCATATTGTATTTTTAAGGAATGCTTTTCAACTATGGTATAAACTATGAGGTTCGTGTGAAATATAAATTCATTCATGAGATTTAGAGGGGAAACCACTTTTATCAAATCTGTTGCAACTGACATGACCAAAAATGTGTCTTTTCATTTGTCTCTTCTTTTCTTTATTATAATCGTATAATAATAATAATAATAATAATAATAATAATGATATATATATGTATATATATAGATATATATGTGTATAAATAATCCCCATTTTTGAAAACAACAACAAAAGTTGCATTAAGGACTGCAATGAGACGAAACTGGATTCTTCTTCAGCCTTTAAGAGCAAGCCCAAACTTTTAGTCTTTATAAAAAGTAAGATATATTAACACTGATATTGCCAAACTTTTTTTTTCTTTTTGCCTTGACACATCTGAAGCTGGTCTGATAGGACTTAACCATCATTACTCAGGTTCGTACCACAGAAGAAGAAGCATTGTGAAGGCACCTGCCCTTGTTGCCTTAACTTTATAGTTTATGTGAGAGAGTTGGGCTATACCAGTCTTTCAGCTTGCTGTTTTTCCAAAAAAAAGGAACAAAATGTTTTTTTCCCCTGCTAGAGAAGACTTCATAATAAATATCTATGTTCAAAAGGAAAATTTCACTTCCCTTACAACTTTCTATGAATTTTCTTTAAAAACTGTCACAAACAAACACCAGCTCTAGCGTCCTGTCCCCGGTTTTACTAGTGGGTGGTGGGACACCCAGCCTACCTCGTCTCCATTCACTGTCAGCGTTTGGACCGCGGTGATCGTGGAGTTCATGCATCCCATTTTCACCTTAAAGCAACGATGTGAAGTCAATCCTTGAAATTCATAAACCACCAGCTGTGTTTTGTTTTCTGGATTTCTTGTTGTTGTCTATGTGTTATCGACTGTTGTAGATTTGCATTCCTTCACTCAGACACTGCAGTCTCCATGGGTCCCGTGCGTTGCTAGGGGCCGTTGCTACAATAAATCTGACCTGGTCAAAGAGGTGATACTGCAAAGTCTACGTACAATGATCAAATTCGTTCATTTCTGATCAAATTTGTGCTTGCATCGTCCTTAAATGAACTCGTATGACAAATTTGTTGTCGGACTTCTGTTTGGGAGTAGAGTCGACTACAAAAGTATAATAGTGCCAGAAATCACTAGACGTGCATGTTACCAGATTACCACAAACAGAGGGGCTTGGTAAATAATTCAGCCAGGAGTCAGTGTGCCAAAAATAATTATATAAAACATGACCCTGACACATAAAACACAACACACTGTTCCGCTTACCATTAATTTTTACTCAGATACCAAGTTTCAGTGCGTGTGACCTTCGTTTCCTAAAACAACAACAACATGAAAATAAAATGAATATAAGACGAACGGACAGTGACAAATATCAACAAATAAGATACGCTTTTAATAAGCAAGCAGGGCCGGCCCGTGGCATAGGCCGTATAGGCAAATGCTAAGGGCGCCGTCCATCAGGGGGCGCCACGCCAGTGCCACAAATGTTGAAAAAAAAAAAAAAAAGTTGGTACTATTATTTCTAAATACAAAAAATAATCCCACGTTAATTAAAATGCAAAGTAAAGCTTATTTAATAGAAATATTATTTGTTACAACATTACGCCCCCCGCACGGTGCGCCCCCTCCCTCCCCGTATCATGGTTCCTTTTGGACGTCACCACATCAAAAAATCAACACAAGATGTCAAAACGGCCAAAGCTGTCAGGTGCCCAGGGAAGAAAAAAGAGAAAAGAAGAGGAGGAGAAACGAGAAAAAGACAGAGGTAGGTAACGTTAGCCTACATGAAATTATTTGTCTGAATGTGATAGTAACCTAAATTTTTAGCATTAAGCTAATGTTACATGATTCGCTAATTGCTAATCAATAAATAGCTAGTTAACTGTTTTAACGTCAGTTAATATTGTGGAGGGGGCTAAATTGTTATGGAAAATAATAATGTAACGTTAGGTAATTACAGTACTCCCACCTTTCCTCATTTGTATTCATCTTTTAAGCAGGTGTTTTTTGTTTACATTGTTATTGCCTTCTGGTTAGCTAACGTTTACCCTGCAGGTAATAGTCACTTTTCCACCCCTGTATATATTATAGTTGTAAGCCTAGTTGTTAAAGTGCACATCATTAATGTTAATTAAGCAATATCACATGAGAGGGAATGCTGTTTTTTAATATGAGCACTGCTGTGATTCGGTCAAAGATAATCATAACATAACATTCTCATATGATATTATACTGTTACTTTGCATTCTGCTATTCAGCATTTCACTGTAATGATGACAATAAATTGAATCTAATCTAATTTGCATATCAGTTAACATCATACATATATCTCTTTGCTTTTTCATTTATATTATATAATTTCATTTTATTCCTGGAATCATATGTTTTTATTATTAGACTTTAATACTCAGTGGTGTCACATACTCCTCTCTTCAGATGCACTGTTGAAGTTTCTAAATCCCACCCCTGGGCCATCTACCACATCTACCGCTGCTGCCTCCACTTCAGCATCACAACCCACCAGTGATGCAGCTTTAGCAGCACAACCCAGCCATGATGCAGCAGCATCAAGCGGTCTTCCTGTTGCCTCCACCTCAGCAGCACAACCCACCAGTTTTGCAGCAGCATCAAGCGGTGTTATTGTATTTCATATATTCATTTTTTAATTTTTTGTATTCATTTATTTATTCATATATTTTTTTTATCTTGTTAATTATTCTGATTGTGAATTTGCTTTCTTTAAGTAAAAAAAAAAGGTCAAAGACAAAGCTATTCGGTTTCTTGTGAGTACATACACTACACTGCCGATGTAGGGGGGCGCCACCTGAAATCTTGCCTAGGGCGCCAGATTGGTTAGGGCCGGGCCTGTAAGCAAGATTAAAATAACAGTTCTTCTTTCTTGGGGAGAAGGTAACATGCAACTTTCTGTTTTTTTCCAGTTCTGAACAAAAACCACAAAATACATCAAGGCAGTTGCCTAAGTATGGGCTTAATGAGGGTTATATAATATTGGACAGGTAGTCTGATATCCTGAAAAGCGAGGGGAAAAAGCATCTTTCAGTTTAACTATTTTGTCTGCTGATACAACGGATAGGCTTGGTCAATTGTGGTACAATAGCCATTTGTATAAGAGGTAACATATGAGAGAGATACTCCCTACAGCTTATGACAAAATTTGATTCGATTTGATTGATGACCCTAATCATGACCTTTTGACCTCCCCCCTCCCCCCCGGAAGTGTGTAATTTGATCCCCTAAGCGTGACGAATTGCAACCGGAGAAGGGAGGGGGAAACCCCCGGAAGTGTGTAATTTGATCCCCTAAGCACGCCACCTGTTGCGCCACCTGTTGTTGGAAAAAAAAGAAAAAAGTTTTTAGAGGGAGGGAGGGGTCTGCGGCAGGGGAGGGGAATAAAAGCAGAGAGGAGGCCGTCACAATTTCTAGGCACAGACGCAAGATGGATCCTTTGATTCTGCAGCCCAGCAGCGTTCCTGTGTACTTGGACGGCGAAGAGATCTGCTCTCCCGAGGCCGCTAGCATGGGAGGCAGCAGCAGCGAGTGGTCCTCGTCGATTAAATCAAATCAAATCACTTTTTATTGTCACATCACATGTGCAGGCACACTGGCACAGCACATGCGAGTGAAATTCTTGTGTGCGAGCCCCACAAGCAACAGAGATGTGCAAACACAACAACACAAACGAGCAAAATACAAGAATGGCCAACCTGAAACTAATAAATATATGTACAATATATAATAGTGTATGCATTTCTGGATGTGTATACTAAATATTTTCCTACGTGTGTGTGTGTGTGTGTGTGTGTGTGTGTGTGTGTGTGTGTGTGTGTGTGTGTGTGTGTGTGTATACACATTTTTACAAATTAAATAGTAAAAAAATAAAATAATAATAATAATAATAATAATAATAATAAAATATATAAAATATACAGAGTTGAATATGTGCAAAACAAGTGGCATTTATATACAGTGTGGAGTGCATAATGTTGAAGTTCCAGTAGTGAAGCTGAGGTGTCTATGACGTGTTCAGCAGTCTGATGGCCTGATGGAAAAAGCTGTCTCTCAGTCTGCTGGTTCGGGACCGGATGCTGCAGAACCTCCTTCCTGATGGAAGCAGTCTGAACAGTTTATGGCTGGGGTGACTGGAGTCCTTGATGATCCTCCCCGCTTTCCTCAGGCAGCGCTTCCTGTAGATGTCTTGGAGGGAGGGAAGCTCACCTCCAATTATCCGTTCAGAGCACCGCACTACTCGCTGGAGAGCTTTGCAGTTGTAGGCGGTGCTGTTGCCATACCAGGTGGTGATGCATCCAGTGAGGATGCTCTCAATGGCACAGCGATAGAAGGTCCTGAGGATGCGGGGGCTCATGCCGAATCTTTTCAGTCTCCTGAGAAAGAAGAGGCGCTGCTGCGCCTTCTTCACTGTTTTGTTTGTGTGTACTGACCACGTAAGATCCTCAGCCAGATGTACTCCAAGGAACCGGAAGCTGCTCACTTTCTCCACAGCAGCGCCGTTGATGGTGATGGGGGTGTGTACTTCTCTGCACCTCCGGAAGTCCACTATCAACTCCTTTGTCTTTGCGACGTTGAGGGTGAGATGGTTGTCTTGACACCAGTGGGTCAGGGCGCTGACCTCCTCCCTGTAAGCCGTCTCATCACCGTTGGTGATAAGACCCACCACTGTAGTGTCGTCCGCAAACTTCACAATGATGTTGGAGCTGTTAGTGGCTGTGCAGTCGTAGGTGTAGAGTGAGTACAGGAGAGGGCTCAGTACACACCCCTGTGGAGCACCAGTGTTCAGTGTGATGGGGGATGAGGTGATGCTGCCCAGTCTGACCACCTGGCGTCTGTCAGACAGGAAGCTAAGGATCCAGCTGCAGAGGGAGCTGCTCAGTCCTAGATCCTGCAGTTTCCTGTCCAGCTTCGAGGGAACGATGGTATTGAATGCTGAGCTGTAATCTACAAACAGCATCCTCACATACGTGTCTCTCTTCTCCAGGTGTGACAGGGCAGTGTGTAGTGTCAGGGCTATGGCATCATCAGTGGACCTGTTGTGGCGGTATGCAAACTGTAGAGGGTCCAGTGAGTCGGGTAGTGCAGAGCAGATGAAGTCCCTGACCAGCTTCTCGAAGCATTTGCTTACGATGGGGGTCAGGGCTACAGGTCGCCAGTCGTTCAATGAGGAGATGGTGGAGGATTTGGGTACAGGGACGATGGTGGCCATTTTGAAGCAGGCTGGGACTACAGACAGAGAGAGGGAAAGGTTGAAGATGTGCGTGAACACTCCAGCCAGCTGAGCCGCGCATGACCTGAGGACGCGGCCGGGAATCCCGTCCGGACCAGTAGCTTTGCGTGCGTTCACCTTCCTGAAGCACTTCCGCACATCCTCCTCAGACACAGTGTGCGCACTGACGTCATCCGCGGTGCGCACACTGTCCGGTCTCATGGTGTTCGCTGTGTCGAATCTAGCGTAGAATACGTTTAGATCCTCACACAGAGAGGCCGTGGTCTGCGGTGTGCTGGTTTTCCCTCTAAAGTCTGTGATCGTGTTTAGTCCCTGCCACATACTTATCAGATTATCAGCGACAGATTATCAGCGACACCCCCGTCACCGTCTACAGTAACAGATCCGAAGCAACCGCCGCTCCGCGGAAAGAAGGCTTTGAGTATGACATATTCAAATACAGCATATTTACTATGGAAGGCCTCGATCCAGACCTTGCGACCCTACCGGAAATACTCCGGAAGTGTCTAGTCATTTTCAGACCTGATGCGTCATGTTCCATAAGCATGAGGGGAGGGGTATGGTTGCCGGGGGGGGGGGGGAGATCAGAGAGGGTTCCTGAAGCATAGGGGTGATGCAGCAGCAGTTGACTCTGTGCTGTATAGAGAGACAGAGCGGCAGTTAGTTTTCCACAAACTCATAGTTTGAATTCTGTTTCAATATTATGACAATTTTCTCTGTATTTCTTTTTTTTTTTCTTTTTTTTTTTTACAATAGCGGGTGTAATTTTACTTTCTTAAGCTGCACCGGCGTTTGTAATGGAAATTAAGAGTGACTTCCTGTAGAGATTTCAATAGTATTTTATTTTCCTATAATACAGACGCTGTAAAAAACCTTTAAGATACACCATAGCTTGTGATGAAAAGAAGAACTTTCTATCCGCTTGTAACCTACAGGCTGCCTATGTGTAAAAAACGAATAAATATCCCTTAGTGAATACTACTTTTCCTTTTGAGAGACTGAAAAACAAACCATAATTGCAGCGACAGGCGATCTTGTTTCACACACACACACACACACACACACACACACACACACACACACACCGCGGGCCAAGGAGGAGTTTTTTTCTTCAATACTTTAACAATAAGTTTTCTCAATAGATAGAAAATGAAAATGAGGAGTCAACAGCCGATATTATCAGTGCTTGTAACCCGGTAAATAATTTCGTACATCTCCCCATAAAACAAGTCTTAGTGGAAAAAAGCTCATATTCGAATAAGTTTATTAAAGCACCCCCCTCTGTGGGAAAGAGTCAACCATGAGGCGAGTTTTGTCAACAGCAATTGTCCATTTGGTAAAACAAATATCCGCCTCAAAGTCGTATTTTACCGTTGCAGAATGTGGAAAACAGACGGCGTTCGCAAGAAGGCACACACACACACACACACACACACACACACACACACACACACACACACACACACACACACACACACACACACACACACACACACACACACACACACCGCGGGCCAAGGAGGAGTTTTTTTCTTCAATACTTTAACAATAAGTTTTCTCAATAGATAGAAAATGAAAATGAGGAGTCAACATCCGAAAAACAAGTCTTAGTGGAAAAAAGCTCATATTCAAATAAGTTTATTCCCCTCTGTGGGAAAGAGTTTTTTTTCTCAGAGTCAACCATGAGGCGAGTTTTGTCAACAGCAAGAACAACTGTTGCCCATAAAGTAAAACAAATATAATCTAAGTCGTATTTTACCGTTGCAGAATGTGGAAAACAGACAGCCCTCACAGGAGGCACCCAGGGGCCCACCTCACACACCATAGTTAAAATATTTAAATTTCAACTAAATTTGTAGTAATGATCGGATTTCCTCACTTATCTACACCACACTCCTTGTCCTTGATTTCTTATCGTTTCTTATCGTTCCTCTGTCCCTTAATAGAAACCACATATATAGAAACTATCCTCCCTTTCAGTTGTCTTTTGCACTTCCATATCACAAAGCAGTTACTGTAGGTTATTTTCTGCTTATGCATTAATGTAATTAATTAACTTATTTATCCTTAAGTAAGGTAATGACTTGAGTTCTAATGCTTTTTGTCTCTTGAGTTAGCTGTCAATGTGGGATTTTTTTCCCCTTTTGTCCAGTTAAAGCTGCCTTTCATTTTTCAACACAGCTTAAACTCTAATAGGTAAGCTTTCTTGTAATTTCTTAGTTCTGCAGTCTTCTTGAAAGACATCCGAGACTCTTCTTTGGATGCTGGCTGCCTTTTGTTTTGTTTTCTGTCAAGATGATCCCACACTGCTTCGATTATCTTGAGGTTCGAACCCTGGAGAGATCAATCCATGACTGATGCGTTGTTTCATCCAGGCATACTTTGACTACATTGGCAGTATGTTTGCGATCATTGTCGTACTGAAAAATGAAGTTGAAGCCAATCAGACACTACGTGGTATTACATGGTCGATCAAAATCTGGTGGAACTTTTCTACATTCATAATTTGATTAATTTGGATAAGAGCTCCAACAACACTGGCTGAAATCCAGCCTCAAAGCACGGTAGAGTATCCACGCTGTGTTAAAGACGGCTATAGACATTCACTGTTGTATCTCTCTTCGGACCTCTTCCATGCATATTTCAAATTTGGATTCATTACTCCATAAGACATATTACAGCTGATTTCTTTTTCCAGTCAATTTCTTGTGTAATTTGGCACACCTCAGCCTTATTTTTCTCTGTTCTCCTTCCTTAAGAATGGCTTATTAACAGCCACCCTTCCAACTCAGATAACTTTTGATGAGGTTTCATGAAATGTTTACAGCACTTGAGTTACTCGCCACGGCCATCCTAAATGTTAAAAACACTAAACTTTAATTCTAAATTACGTAATTAACGTTAACCAGAAAAAACAAGCCAAAGTCGAAATGTTGCTGAGCTGACCTGTGGTATGCTATGTCTTCTAAAGCACGTATAATGTAAACAGAACTGGTCTTTGCACAGAAGCCTGTGGAGCTTCATAATTAACCTCAGTGTGTGAAGAGGACTCTCCATTTAATAATAGCTGTAATAAAATGTTCTGGCCGACGGTGTTAAACGCTGCACTTGGGTCTAGCAGGGAAGATTTCAACTTTTCAATATGAATGAAGGCTGAAAACTGATTAGATTAATGTCTGATGATCTTTTCTGTGCTTCTTCAAGTTTGTAACACCAAACATATTAAAGGATGATGTAAGGCTCACAGGAAGAGTTTAATTAGACACACATTTACTATTTTTCTTTATACTCTTTCTTTCTTGACATGTTTAATATGATTACTATCAGAGGAGAAAATGAACCTTGTGTAGTCTAAAAACTTTTTTATTTAATCAAACTGTAATGTTGTTGAACTCTGACGGACGTGTCTTTTAATCTTGTCAACAAATCCTTAATCATCTAAATCTGCCATTTATCATCTTGTAAAATGTTCCCTCTGCTTCTGTTGCACATCTCCCCGGACACTCTCTGCTTCACCAGCCCTGTGCAGGTGGTCCAACCCCTGCCTGCCTCCTTAAACTGGGGTGTTTAAATCTCTTTACCTCTGTTGTGAACTTCACACAAAGTTTGTGGTAACAAAATCAAACTGACGAGGATCTCGTTTGAAAAACACACACACTCACGAGACAAAATAAAAACAGACTGCTCAAAGCAAAAGCAGAGCCCTCACAGCTGGTAGTACAAACACAGTGACAACATGCGTATTAGATACCCTCAGTGCCAAAAGCATAAATATGAAAAAATGTGATCACCAAGAATATCCTAAAAATGGCATTGAGGTGCGTGTTACAGTAAAGAAAAAAAAAAGTAGCCAAATTTTCATCGGAAAATGTTGAATTTTAGTAAAAACAATGCTCTGTAGTTTGATACTGTCGTTACAGACAAAGCAGATGTTTAAAGCCTTTGGACGCACATTTGAAATGCACTCATTCTCCTTATCAGCTGGAAACATTAAAGCCGTAAAATGACTTTTTCAAACGGATAAAAACTATTGAACAGCAGCAATGTTGAGCCTGTTCCAAAATTTGAATGTACATGTGTTGAAGGTGCGGGTCTTGTTGAATTATTAAACATACTTTCTTTAATTTTTCAAGCCACAAAAACAACAACTTTTAATTTTCTTCTGCTTGAGTCTCGGCCTCGGGTAGCTCTACTTATCATTGCTCAGTCAGTCGTCTGTTTGTGCTACTTTTTTTCAAGGAGCAGTGGATTATTGGTAAGGGTGACTTTATGTGTTTAGCTACTTAAGTGGAAGTACTGTGGAAAGTTTTACCTTACATACATAGATCTACCAGTACAGCTTCTGAGGTAACTGTTTACAAAATGTTATAATCTATTCAAAGGTTCTTTGCAGTTTTACATTGATAAACATGATCCTTAACACATTTGGCCCACATAAAGTACTATGGCCATCACACGGTCATTTAGAATTGTTTAAATAACTCGTGTCTTAAGTCCTTCCATCAAACAGAAAATTAAAAAAAAAAAAAACATGGTTCACTTTTACATCACAAAATGTTAGAAATATAAGCCGTTCATAACAACCTGAAAGGTTGGGAGTTTAAAATGCAAACCGATGGAAGCAGAAGTAGAAGACTATAATGTCTCAGAGCACACGGTGCCTATTAATGTGTAGACATGTATAAATAAGAGCTTAATAAAGATGCTTAATTTCTTAAGAAATAAACAGGTGGAGTGATCTTTATCAAAAGTGGATGTTGCATCTGTGGCTAAACCACTGTACCCAAAAAAACTTTAAAAATCTACTGTGTGTGAGGCTGTGTAAGTAAAGCTTGCCCTTCACACCTGCGTGTAATAAACCATTTGTTGGGGGTTGTGGATTTGGCACCTCAGCATTGTGAAAGTGGGGAAACATGTTTCTGGCTGTGCATAAGATTCCTCCTTACAACTTAGAATCTCAGTTCTAAATGAAATTCAGATGTTTTTTTAAGTATGGCTAATGTATTAATTGACTTCTAAGGCGCACACACACACACACACACACACACACACACACACACACACACACACACACACACACACACACACACACACACACACAAGAACAACACAGAGAAGAAGAAGAGGGGGTCGTTTTACTACACATCATAAAAACGCAATCATTCATCTTCCAACTGTATCTTTCTGTTCTGGCTTTAGAGTCATAGGTTGTTTACTGAGCCGTACTTTGGGAGTCATACTGTTGTGATACTGAGGAGAAAAGGGTAAGGTTTGATAGACTAAACCCTTACACACATAACTTGAAAAACCTAAAGAGTGTGTGAGACTGCTAGCTGTGTTGTTCAGCATTAAACTCATCTACAAATGTGTTAGTAAAGAGCGACTTGTACTTCTGTCCCATTAAGCAACGGTTTAACAAATTTCACTGCAAACTATAAAAGGAATCTGGATTTATATAGAACATAGTAGTGATGGATTAAGTGCAGGAAACACTAGTATAAGGTGTCTATTGAACAAATCTCCTTCAGCGTTCAAAATGACCAAAGTGAGGCCTACAGGCGTTTTCTCTCGGTTGGTTGTGTTCAGGGAAAAAGCAGCTAAATACACTGAGACTGCTCCCCATTGTTAGTGAGTTAACTCTGGATATCTGTAGGTTTTGTCAAACTTGGAGTGAACAAAAGCAGAAAAACAGTAAAAGATGCAGACAGTGAAAGTCTGGTTTATTTCATGAACACAATGAAACATTTTACAGTCCACAGAGCAAAGCATACATGATAAATAGATACACATAACATGAGAAGTAAAACTCGTCGTCTTACCACATGTTATATTCTGTAAACTTAAAATAACCACAGAAATTAGAGTTTAGTGTTTTAAAGTCATTATTAAAAACATGAGTCAACATTACTGAAGTGACGCTTTAACGATGCGTCTTATCACCGTGTTTATGATGATAAAACATGTTCTCTCGTTAGTAGTTGTCTGCGCTGTCACTTGTCATGAAAATGTCCAGAGCCAGGGTTCCTCTTTAATCACCATTGATCATTAATAGGGTCACAAAAGATTTGTCACATTATCCCCATAAACAAAATGCTTTTATAGAAATCATTGTGATACAAATATTTAGATTCTTGATTCACAATGTGCACGAACTCAAAATCTTTAGAGGTTCATATTTATAAAGTATCGCAAATAATACATTTATACCATTGTATGAGCTACTTCTTGTAAAAACTGATTGAAAAAAGCTCCTGTCGTGACCTTCCTTCTGTGAGGACACACACACACACACAGAGAGAGAGAGGGGGAGATCATTAGGATTGGAGGCGTTTTTGGATTTTCACTTATTGTTGGCTTTACAGTCACATAAAATTCATTCCAATTTTTTTGCCTTTGCTTCAATTAAGGTGTTTCTTTAAATCTACAGCAGCTTCCTTTTCAAAAAGTTTACTGACATAGTAAGGAAGTAGCTAGGGAACTCAGTAAGTATGAGCAACAACAGCTTAGGGACTGTTTCTACAATAAAGAGGAATTCATCATCATCTGCAGTTCATCAAAAAAAAAAGTGCCATTAAAAACAATTCAGCAGATCCTCAAAGTATGGATACAATCTGTTTTCAGCTGTAGAGGTACGCTTCATGTACTTATCAACATGCAGTTTAGAGGCTTGCATTAGAGTGCTTTGGTACTTGGGCCTCTTTTATTTAGCACGGTTATACCATTGTGTATTTAGCTATATAAATATGCTCAAGAGTCTATTGTATGTTTGTCATGCAATTAAAAATTCAAAAATATATTGTATTTCCCTGAACACAACCAATCAAGAGAAAACGCCTGTAGGCCTCACTTTGGTCATTTTGAACGCTGAAGGAGATTTGTTCAATAGACACCTTATACTAGTGTTTCCTGCACTTAATCCATCACTACTATGTTCTATATAAATCCAGATTCCTTTTATAGTTTGCAGTGAAATTTGTTAAACCGTTGCTTAATGGGACAGAAGTACAAGTCGCTCTTTACTAACACATTTGTAGATGAGTTTAATGCTGAACAACACAGCTAGCAGTCTCACACACTCTTTAGGTTTTTCAAGTTATGTGTGTAAGGGTTTAGTCTATCAAACCTTACCCTTTTCTCCTCAGTATCACAACAGTATGACTCCCAAAGTACGGCTCAGTAAACAACCTATGACTCTAAAGCCAGAACAGAAAGATACAGTTGGAAGATGAATGATTGCGTTTTTATGATGTGTAGTAAAACGACCCCCTCTTCTTCTTCTCTGTGTTGTTCTTGTGTGTGTGTGTGTGTGTGTGTGTGTGTGTGTGTGTGTGCCTTAGAAGTCAATTAATACATTAGCCATACTTAAAAAAAACATCTGAATTTCATTTAGAACTGAGATTCTAAGTTGTAAGGAGGAATCTTATGCACAGCCAGAAACATGTTTCCCCACTTTCACAATGCTGAGGTGCCAAATCCACAACCCCCAACAAATGGTTTATTACACGCAGGTGTGAAGGGCAAGCTTTACTTACACAGCCTCACACACAGTAGATTTTTAAAGTTTTTTTGGGTACAGGGGTTTAGCCACAGATGCAACATCCACTTTTGATAAAGATCACTCCACCTGTTTATTTCTTAAGAAATTAAGCATCTTTATTAAGCTCTTATTTATACATGTCTACACATTAATAGACACCGTGTGCTCTGAGACATTATAGTCTTCTACTTCTGCTTCCATCGGTTTGCATTTTAAACTCCCAACCTTTCAGGTTGTTATGAACGGCTTATATTTCTAACATTTTGTGATGTAAAAGTGAACCATGTTTTTTTTTTTTTTTTTAATTTTCTGTTTGATGGAAGGACTTAAGACACGAGTTATTTAAACAATTCTAAATGACAGTGTGATGGCCATAGTACTTTATGTGGGCCAAATGTGTTAAGGATAATGTTTATCAATGTAAAATTGCAAAGAACCTTTGAATAGATTATAACATTTTGTAAACAGTTACCTCAGAAGCTGTACTGGTAGATCTATGTATGTAAGGTAAAACTTTCCACAGTACTTCCACTTAAGTAGCTAAACACATAAAGTCACCCTTACCAATAATCCACTGCTCCTTGAAAAAAAGTAGCACAAACAGACGACTGACTGAGCAATGATAAGTAGAGCTACCCGAGGCCGAGACTCAAGCAGAAGAAAATTAAAAGTTGTTGTTTTTGTGGCTCGAAAAATTAAAGAAAGTATGTTTAATAATTCAACAAGACCCGCACCTTCACCCGCTAGATTTCAGCCAGTGTTGTTGGAGCTCTTATCCAAATTAATCAAATTATGAATGTAGAAAAGTTCCACCAGATTTTGATCGACCATGTAATACCACGTAGTGTCTGATTGGCTTCAACTTCATTTTTCAGTACGACAATGATCGCAAACATACTGCCAATGTAGTCAAAGTATGCCTGGATGAAACAACGCATCAGTCATGGATTGATCTCTCCAGGGTTCGAACCTCAAGATAATCGAAGCAGTGTGGGATCATCTTGACAGAAAACAAAACAAAAGGCAGCCAGCATCCAAAGAAGAGTCTCGGATGTCTTTCAAGAAGACTGCAGAACTAAGAAATTACAAGAAAGCTTACCTATTAGAGTTTAAGCTGTGTTGAAGAATGAAAGGCAGCTTTAACTGGACAAAAGGGGAAAAAAATCCCACATTGACAGCTAACTCAAGAGACAAAAAGCATTAGAACTCAAGTCATTACCTTACTTAAGGATAAATAAGTTAATTAATTACATTAATGCATAAGCAGAAAATAACCTACAGTAACTGCTTTGTGATATGGAAGTGCAAAAGACAACTGAAAGGGAGGATAGTTTCTATATATGTGGTTTCTATTAAGGGACAGAGGAACGATAAGAAACGATAAGAAATCAAGGACAAGGAGTGTGGTGTAGATAAGTGAGGAAATTCGATCATTACTACAAATTTAGTTGAAATTTAAATATTTTAACTATGGTGTGTGAGGTGGGCCCCTGGGTGCCTCCTGTGAGGGCTGTCTGTTTTCCACATTCTGCAACGGTAAAATACGACTTTGAGGCGGATATTTGTTTTACCAAATGGACAATTGCTGTTGACAAAACTCGCCTCATGGTTGACTCTTTCCCACAGAGGGGGGTGCTTTAATAAACTTATTCGAATATGAGCTTTTTTTTCCGCTAAGGCTTATTTTAGGGGAGGAGATGTACGAAATTATTTACCGGGTTACAAGCAATGATAATATCGGCTGTTGACTCCTCAACGTCATCATTTTCTATCTATTGAGAAAACCCATTGTAAAAGTACCCGCGGTGTGTGTGTGTGTGTGTGTGTGTGTGTGTGTGTGTGTGTGTGTGTGTGTGTGTGTGAAACAAGATCGCCTGTCGCTGCAATTATGGTTTGTTTTTCAGTCTCTCAAAAGGAAAAGTAGTATTCACTAAGGGATATTTATTCGTTTTTTACACATAGGCAGCCTGTAGGTTACAAGCGGATAGAAAGTTCTTCTTTTCATCACAAGCTATGGTGTATCTTAAAGGTTTTTTACAGCGTCTGTATTATAGGAAAATAAAATACTATTGAAATCTCTACAGGAAGTCACTCTTTATTTCCATTACAAACGCCGGTGCAGCTTAAGAAAGTAAAATTACACCCGCTATTGTAAAAAAAAACAGAGAAAATTGTCATAATATTGAAACAGAATTCAGACTATGAGTTTGCGGAAAACTAGCTGCCGCTCTGTCTCTCTATACATCACAGAATCATCTGCTGCATCACCGCTGTGCTTAGGGAACATGACGCATCAGGTCTGAAAATGACTAGACACTTCCGGAGTATTTCCGGTAGGATCGAGGCCTTCCATAGTAAATATGCTGTATTTGAATATGTCATATTCAAAGCCTTCTTCTTTGGGAGAGCAGATCTCATCGGACACAGGAGCGCTGCTGGGCTGCAGAAGGAAATCCATCCTGTGTGTCTGTGACTTAGAAATTGTGACGGACTCCTCCTCTCTGCTTTTTATTCTCCTCCCCTGCTGCAGACCCTCCCTCTAAAAACTTTTTTTCCCCCAACAACAGATGGCGCGCTTCCGGGGTTCACCCCCCCTTCTCCGGATGCGATTCGTCACGCTCATTACACACTTCCGGGGGGGAGGGGGGGGAGGTCAAAAGGTCGTGATTAGGGCCATCAATCACTTCGGATTAAATTTTGTCATAAACTGTATGGGATTATCGCTCTCCCGTGTAAAAATGAATAAATATCCCTTAGTGAATACTTTTCTTTGAATACTACTTTTCCTTTTGAGAGTCCCTTTTACAAGGGACTGAAAAACAAACCATAATTGCCGTGACAGGCGATCTTGTTTCTCTCTCTCACACACACACACACACACACACACACCGCGGGTCAAGGAGGAATGAGACAGCGGTAGAGTTTTTTTCTTCATTACTTTTACAATGGGTTTTCTCAATAGACAGAAAATGAAAATGATGACGCTGAGGAGTCAACAGCCGATATTATCATTGCTTGTAACCCGGTAAATAATTTCGTACATCTCCCCATAAAATAAGCCTTAGTGGGAAAAAAAAGCTCATATTCGAATAAGTTTATTAAAGCACCCCCCTCTGTGGGAAAGAGTTTTTTTTTTCTCAGAGTCGAGTTTAAACCATCAGGTCAGTTTTGTCAACAGGAGGCGAGCAAGAACAACTGTTGCCCATAAAGTAAAACAAATATCCGCCTCTAAGTCGTATTTTACCGTTGCAGAATGTGGAAAACAGACAGCCCTCACAAAAAAGGAAATTGGACACCCCAACTCTCCCGACTGCACACACACACACACACACACACACACACACACACACACACACACACACACACAAACAAAACAGAGACCCGAAGGATGAGAAGAAAAAAACCCCCTCTCTAACTGACAATACAGATGCAGCGAAAAAACAGATGCCTCGCTAGACGAGGATAAAATGAGAGAGGGGAGTTAAAAGAGCCGTTATCTGCTCAAACCCTACTGTGACAGTTCTACCAATCGCGAGGAAGCATCCGAGAATATTATGTCAGCATTCCGTTCAAACAACACCGCCGATCAGAGCGCCAGGGCCATCTCGCCAGAAGTATTCGTACCTCACCCCGGTAAGTCTTTTTTTCTTTACGACTTTAAATTATATATCAACAGAGATGTCAATAATTTGATTACTTTCTTTTTGATTTCTACATCAATGATTTCACGCAAGTGGACTACGGTGCGATTAAATAAGTATATATCATTTTTTAATTAGGTTTAGATAGACTTTTTTTAACGAAACTCTGTTACTTACAGAAGCTATCGATAGCGCGGTGAGTAGCAGCATAAATCCGGCCGTTTTCCGAGGCGATTTAGACGCCATCCTCCCCGCAGAACCTCCGCCGCCGCCGCAGCGAAAAGAAGAACAAGAAGACGACGTTATTTTCGTCTCCGCATACCAGGAGAACTGCGGAGAAATAAGTTTTAAAACCGAAGGTAATCAATTTTTCTACAAAATAACGTATTCGAAAAGCCGAGTATGCTATACCGCCCCTCCCGACTTGGAGTGGTATAAAGTGTGCTAGAAAGTTGTTTTTTTTTTTTTAAATCTTTTTCTTTTTGTTTTATTTCTCGACAGCCGAGATTGAGAATATACCTATTCAAACCCCCGCTACAGACAATCGGATGGAGGAGCGAGGTAAATAAAAGTTTTTCATTCTCAAAAATAGGAAGGAGGAGAGACACAATTTGTTTTCTTAAAACTTTTCTCTCTTCTGTTTTATTTCTCGACAGAGACCGATACAGAAAATCAGGCGGAGGAGGAATCGTCCAGAGCTCCTCCTCCTCTCAGGAGACTGAGAGGTAATTGACGGGGGATGAATCGACCCTAATAAATAATTATGTTGTATTAATAAACTTCTCCGCTCTATAAAAAAATGTATGTTTTAAAAATACATTCTGTCTGTCTTTTCTTACAGGTCGACGGCTACGTCATAAGAAGAGAATCCTTGGAGACCTCGCTTTCATGTACGCCATAACAGTCTGTGCATATGCATCAATATATCGACACAATGATCTGTAAAGTAAAGGGATGCAAAGTAAAAGCATACACATGTAAAAGTCTGTGAATTAAGAAATAAAGAAAATCATGTCGGAAGAACGCAGCATTCCTGACGCTTTGTTGGAAGCCGTGGCAGAATTGAACAGAGACGTTGATCATATAGCCCCACCGATCGACCCCCTACAGCCTTTAGAAAACGCTTTGCAAGCCCTGCTTCAAAACATTGAAAACGAACGGCGTGCCGGTGTTGTGCCAAAAAGTGATTGTCTGCCAGAAACTGATTGCCGTCCGCGGGAGCGCGCGCAGCTGCTTAAAGCTGTAGCGCCCGGATTACTTGCGTTGCCAGCTACTTCCGTGCAACTGATATAACGGGCGGGGGGGCAAACAAACACATTTATGCCTTTGTTATTAGGCAAAGGTATGCATTTATGAAACTTCAACGTTTCTTGTAACTGAATTATGACGCTTTTCAGAACGTTGCTTTCGGTGTGTAGCGCAGTCACGAATGACTACACGCATCACGATGGAATAATTAATGCCTACAGGTTTAGTATGTCTACTCTCGTTGTTCATATTTGTTATAAGACTGTCGAATAGTAGTTAAAACAATAAAGACCGTTTGTGCCAGTATCACCATGACTCTTTCTTGTTAGTTCAGAATAACGACTGAGAACATGGCATTTTAGCGCTACCAAAAAGTGATTGTGGCATAACTCGTCACTGAGATACTATTTCTGCTTCAAACTTGGTGGATGTCATTCAGAAGGGTTATATGTCAAATATTACACCTCAAACAATCCCCCAGAACGGCTAAATTACCATTAAGGGAACAATAAAACTGACAATATGCAATTTTCAGCCTGCCAAAAAGTGATTGCCACCTATATCTTGTCACTGAAACAATGTTTCTGCTTCAAAATTGTTGGATATCATCCAGAAGGGTTACATGTGACATATTATATCCCAAACACTCTCCAAGAACTGCTGAATAACTTTTAAAAGAACATTAATACCCATAATATGCCATTTTCGACCTGCCAAAAAGTGATTGTGGACTATATCTTGTCACTGAAACAATATTTCTGCTTCAGACTTGCTGGAAGTCATTCAGATGGGTCATATGTCAAATATTATATCTCCACCAGTCCCTTAGAACTGCTGAATAACTTTTAAAGGGACAATAATACCTATAATTTGTGTGTGTGTGTGTGTGTGTGTGTGTGTGTGTGTGTGTGTATATATATGTATGTATATATATATATATATATATATATATATATATATATATATAACGAGACATCGATTCACTGATCCACACTACCAGGCTATACAGCAATGACATTGGAATGTCGTTCGGACTGGAGAAGTGTAGTCGGATGGTAACAAAGAGAGGGAAGGTAGTCAGAACTGAGGGGATTGAACTACCAGAAGGCAACATTGCAGACATAGAGGACAGTTACAAGTACTTGGGGATCCCACAGGCGAATGGGAACCATGAAGAGGCCGCTAGAAAAGCTGCAACCACCAAGTACCTGCAGAGGGTCAGGCAAGTCCTGAGGAGTCAGCTGAATGGTAAGAACAAGATCCGGGCCATCAACACGTACGCCCTGCCCGTGATCAGGTACCCTGCTGGGGTAATAGGCTGGCCAAAGGAGGAGATAGAAGCCACTGACATAAAGACAAGAAAGCTCCTTACCATGCATGGAGGGTTTCACCCCAAATCCAGCACCCTGAGGCTGTACGCTAAGCGGAAGGAAGGGGGCCGGGGACTGGTGAGTGTCAGCACCACAGTCCAGGATGAGACAACGAACATCCAAGAATACATTGGGAAGATGGCCCCAACTGACCGAGTGCTCAGTGAATACCTCAGGCAGCAGAAACCCAAGAAAGAGGAGGGAGACGAGGAACCATCATGGAAGGACAGGCCCCTGCACGGTATGTACCACCGGCAGATAGGGGAGGTGGCTGATATCCAGAAATCCTACCAGTGGCTGGACAAAGCTGGACTGAAAGACAGCACAGAAGCACTAATCATGGCAGCACAAGAACAAGCTCTGAGTACAAGATCCATAGAGGCTGGGGTCTATCACACCAGGCAAGACCCCAGGTGCAGGCTGTGTAAAGATGCCCCAGAGACAATCCAGCACATAACAGCAGGGTGCAAGATGCTAGCAGGCAAGGCATACATGGAACGCCATAACCAAGTGGCCGGCATAGTGTACAGGAACATCTGTGCCGAGTATAACCTGGAAGTCCCAAGGTCAAAATGGGAGATGCCCCCAAGGGTGGTGGAGAATGACCGAGCTAAGATCCTGTGGGACTTCCAGATACAGACGGACAAAATGGTGGTGGCTAACCAACCGGACATAGTGGTGGTAGACAAACAGAAGAAGACGGCCGTAGTGATCGATGTAGCGGTTCCGAATGACAGCAATATCAGGAAGAAGGAACACGAGAAGCTGGAGAAATACCAAGGGCTCAGAGAAGAGCTCGAGAGGATGTGGAGGGTGAAGGTAACAGTGGTCCCCGTGGTAATCGGAGCACTAGGTGCGGTGACTCCCAAGCTAGGCGAGTGGCTCCAGCAGATCCCGGGAACAACATCGGAGATCTCTGTCCAGAAGAGCGCCGTCCTGGGAACAGCTAAGATACTGCGCAGGACCCTCAAGTTCCCAGGCCTCTGGTAGAGGACCCGAGCTTGAAGGATAAACCGCCCGCAGGGGCGTGCTGGGTGTTTTTTTTTTTTTATATATATATATATATGTATGTGTGTGTGTGTGTGTGTGTGTGTGTGTGTGTGTGTGTGTGTGTGTGTGTGTGTGTGTGTGTGTGTATACATATTTTCATGAATACCTTAAATGCTCGAATCCAATTTGTGCAGGAATAGAACTCTATTGTGCAAAAATATCAAAACTAATGTGGTCTGACTTTGTTTTGATCATGAAAAAATTTCAAGGACGTTTAATCTAAACAATAAATAAATAAATAAATAAATAAATAAATAGAAAATTCAAACAAGTCAACATCAGTTGCAACGAAACGCCACTTGGTAAAGACCACAGGTGGCAGTAGAGTCTAATGCACTCTACCTAACTGTGGAGAGCTGGAGCTGCCCGTCTCTTTTTGAAGTCTGGCCTTGTTTGTGAGGACCACAGTGGTATCGTGGTCAGACAGAAAAGCCTGGAACTCCTGCTCCACCTCCATGATGTGAGAATCTTTGTCCAATTTGTGTTCCAGAATTATCAGCTGTTTAGGAGCTCCAGGTCCTAACTATAAAGGGTGGCAGCATAGAAATGAGTGATTGCTACAGCTACCGCTGGTCATTTCAGATCTAAATGACCAGTATACTGTCCTTGTCACCAAGGAAAAACTCCCTTTTAACACGAAGAAACCTCTGACAGAACAAGACTCAGGGAGGGGTAGGCAGCCAGGCAGTGTAGTTCAGACAGGCCATGAAGTCAGGCTCAACTGCAGATCAGCTTCTCTGTATCCAACAGGTGAGAATAATATAGGCAGTGCTATTTAAGTTGCTATTTTAGCCTGCCACTGTAGATGCACATCTGCAAACTCTCCACATCCTGTCTCTCATTTAATCTGTTATATTCTGTGCAGGGTTCTGCTGATGTTTTTTTTTTTTTTTTCAATTAAATGTTATTTATATTGCACCAAATCACAACAACGGTTGCCTCAAGGTGCTTAATATAAAGCTCCAATAATATACGACCCCGATGAGCAAGCTCTTTAGCAACAATGGGAAGGAAAAACTCCCTTCCATCAAGAAGAACCTTGTGGCAGAACCAGGCTAAGGGAAGGGCAACGATCTACCGTCACGGGTTGGGGGTGAGGGGCGGGAGACAGGCAAAGACATGCAGAGCCAGAGATGAATAATAACCCAGAATTAAATGAAGAGTGGTATATAAACACGTTGGTGATGCCTGATTCCATCATAATGAGGGTGGATTCAGGGTCACCTGCACATTTAAAAAACAGAAGTGGAACCAAAGTGCCTTAGAGAAAGACACATTTAAGGTCAAAATACATGAAAAGCCTAAAGGTGTGCTTTGTTGTGTTAACTAATCATCCTGCAAAGTGAGAACCATGCTTTTACAGTGTCTGGTGGTTCAGCTCTTTCACCGCATCGGCCTGGTCGGGGAACTCAATGGCAATAAATGACTCAGTCATCTCATAAATTGTGAGGCCCTGTTCTCCCCTACATAAGCTGCCGTTAAAAGTATCGCTATTGGTTTTGGTAATTGGTAATCTATTGCACAATTTGATTATCTCACAGCACATTTACAGCAGTGATGCGGGCGGCGCATGTGCGGCGGTCACTTTAAGACCTGCGAGCAGTAGCGTATTCGTTGTCAGGACAACAAATAAAGACAAAACTGGCCCGTGTGTTTCCTGCAGGACCTTTGAGAGTAGAGGCAGAGAGCAGTGGGAGCTCACCTTGATAAATAACAAGAGATACTGCACAGCACAGGCTGAATCAGGTGTAATTTTCAGGCGCTAAATGGAGGTAAAAACTGTTCCGCCTCTCGACTGATAAGTGACGCGGGGTATGACTCATATGGTCGCATGAGGGTTGCCAGGTGAGATCCAAGATCCTGCACTGCAGAGAGATCCGCCTGTTAACGTAAGATTCTTTCCAATTATTGATTGTTATGGAAATATTGCACGATGCACTCCTGATTCATTCGGCCATCGCCACCAGACTGCCAGCTTTCAGAGTCTCCTGATCTCTTCCAGGAGTGATCAAAGAGCCTGGTGATGATTACTGAATGAGCACGAGCACGAAGTGAATGGAAAAAATGAGCAAAAAATATGAATCAGCAAACATCTCCGATGTGGAAGAGCACATTTCTCTGAAGTATGACATCAAGAAGAGACTTGGAAAAGGGGTGAGCAACTTTTTCTCTCTTTTTAATTTAGTGGAAATGAACTTGTTTGCTCAGGCTGTACAGTTACTAACGAAACTCCAAGTTGCTGTTTGAGCAAACCGGAAAAAAAAACAGTTTCACTGCAGTCTTCTTTTTCTTTTGCAGTCTCTAACTCTTCTGCCTTCATGTGCAGTAATTCAGTTAAAGTTTCCTCTGCACTTAAGCCTTTAAATTCCTGAAATTCTCCAGACTTACAGTTCTCAGTGGATACCAGTGTTTTAAGCAAGAGGTTTATTTACTTTGGCAGCAAGAAAATAAACTCTTTCTTTGCAGATCAGCTGGTGTGTGAGGACACTTGTTCTCTTTAGAGTCCAGATCCCTTTTGTTTTTGTTTTTCTTTGTCTCCAGTAGTTTCCACAGTTCTAAAAACAGCCCGGTTTCTTTCCACCGTTTGCCCCAGGAGATTATCAAGTTGTTGCTCTGCTTCTAAATAGCCAGCTGATAGCTGCCACGTAGAAACCACATAACTGGCTGGACATGCTGAGGGTGGCTTTGACTCATGTTACCCACAGCTGTTCAACCTGTTGCACCTAGGCAGCATTCTACACCTGCACTGTGATGCTGAACAGCTCTGATCAGATGACTTCAGATGCATTCAAAAATCATAATGTGGATGTATTTTATTTTATTTTAAATATAGCTTCAAATACCAGGTTTAAAAAATGTCAGTGTATTATATAGGTCTGTTTTTCTGCAGCTGTTTGATTAAAAGAAGAAGAAGAAGAAGAAGAAGAAGAAGAAAAAAGAAAACACATCCCCAGTGCTCTTTCCTCCACGTATCATTAGAGTGTATTATAATCTCCTGCCTCACTGCTGCCTCTGTTATGCTTGGCTTCACTACGCTGCTCACACCCTGCTATCACTGAAGTCAAAGAGCTCATGTCATCCATGTTTTATTCAATATAGAGATCAAGAGTTTTTTTTACATGGTGCATATAGTGGATTTGTATTCTTGATGGAGTGAAGATTAGTCCAGCAGGAATAATACACAGTTTGTGACTCTACATAAACAGCATATTAGCTGGTTTTAAATACATGCAAAAATCAAAATTATTAATGAATATAGGATTAGCTGCTGGTAGAAGAACTACTTAAATGTATGATGTCAGGCAGGGTTAGTTCGCTGCATCCTACTGGTAAGACTCATAAGGGCAGTAAAGCTGCATTACCCTGCCCACTATAGCTGCACATCTGCAAACTGCTTTCCAAACCACATCCACTCAGAATCTTTCTTCTTTGCTGGGTTCTTGCTGATGCTCTTTCCGTCTTTTATTTTCCATGTATGCACATGGAGCTGTGGGGAGAGCAAGTCCACAGTGCAGATGGGAATAATTTATAGTTACTTAAATCTGCAGGAATAAGTTATCATTTTGACTTACAGTGGTCCTAACTGAACTCAGATGCCAGTATTCTCATATTTTGATTTTTATAATTAAAATCTTGCACAGGATATAAGCCCAATCCTGTAGGTACAAGAAGCATCCTGGTGACGTGTTACTTGCGTTTTGTGTTTGCCTCAGGCCTACGGCATTGTCTGGAAAGCAGTTGACAGACAGACTGGCGAGATTGTGGCTGTGAAAAAGATCTTTGATGCCTTCAGAAACAGGACAGATGCCCAGGTGTGTACCATGTGATCTGCAGTAAGTGGAACAATGCTGTTGTTCTAAAGCAGGGATGTCAAGTTCATTTTACACCATGGGCCAGATACAGCTCACTTTGATCCTGAGTGGCCTAAACAGTGAGACTCCCCTTTTTGTGCGTGTAAGAAGTGTAGCTACACATTTAATCCCCGAGATATGTTAATATAAGAAAAAGAAGTGGAATTTCAATAATCTCGTTTTCAGGACACAATAAAAAAAATGCTGCTGTAACAAATGAAAGAACTCTGTCAGCATGACCCCTTGGGCCTAAAAGCGGCTTCTTATTTTTCCATAATTTTCTTTTTAAGTACTTGAAATTAAGCATTTCCTGCTTGCAGTCTTTCAAATGTCCACTTCATTTTGACTGAAAAGCAATCATTTGAATAAATTGTTAAAGCAAAAGTAGAAGCAGCTCTACTTGCTTCACGATTGTCATGCCACTTCTTACATTTTGCTTGTATCTCATCCTGGGTATTACATGGTATTAATTTCCTCCTTTATCTGTTTAAAGACAAGTTTAGTAAGTGTTTGCATAGGACAGGTGGCTTGTGTGCACCTGATTTACAGCTGCATATTTCCTGATCATGACCTCAGTGTCTTCTTTTTTCTTTTTACAGCGAACGTTCAGAGAAATCATGTTCCTCCAGGTAACCAAAGTATTTATTATGTTCCTGTCAAATAATCTTAACACTTTTCCAAATCACTGTCATGTCTTTTAGTTCCATTTATGAAGACTGAAACAACGATAATGTCAGTCTCAGTCTCACCGACTGTACTCGATCTCTCTACATGTAAATTACCTTTAGTTGAATTTAATAATATTCTACAACTCGACCAGTGACATGTTCAGTCTGTTAGTACTCCACAAAACTGTTGCATATATATAATATTCTTAAGAATCCTTGTGAATTCTTTTTGAAATATCAAAATAAGTAAACAGGGAATGTGTTTTTCCATGTTGTTTTTATAAATCACATAAATGTTTCCCTCCTTATCTGCTGACCTACCTTCATGTGACCTTCCCCTGCTGTTTGCACAACCTTGTCACAAAACCATTGCCAGTTATTACTGGTCAAACAGTAGCCAGAGTGTGAGTTTTGTGTTTGAGAGTAAGCATGTTTACCTTTTCTTTTTGTGTGCAGGAGTTTGGAGGCCACCCCAACATCGTTAAGCTTCTAAATGTCATCAGAGCACAGAACGATAAAGACATTTACCTCATCTTTGAATATATGGGTGAGTGTAAAGCCCAGCTCATCATCTGAACTTGTAACACAGCAGCATGAGGAAGGCCCCGGGGGCTCTTAGTAGCTTAACCTGGCACTGAAAAGGTGTGTGTGTGTGTGGGCTTCTGCTTCTCTTGGCCGGCTGTGCTGTCTTACTGCTGAGTCCACAGACTGCCCTCCCTGTCTATGCAGTCTAATCCTTGACAGTACTGCAGCATTACAGTGCAGACTCCCACTGCTTACATTTCATTTGATTTCAGCCATGCCGTTGCATTAAAATTAGCGTGTGTGATTTCATAGAGGATTTGTATGTTCAACAACACCGTAGATGGTTATCTTTATAACTAATGATTATTTAGAATTGGATCATTACATAAACACCCATAACAGGTTTTTTCCTGTTTCTGCTTTTGTACCAGATACTGACCTGCATGCAGTGATAAAGAAAGGCACCCTACTGAAAGACATCCATAAACGTTACGTGATGTACCAGCTCCTCAAAGCCACGAAATACCTGCATTCAGGAAATGTTATCCACCGGGACCAAAAGGTACAGCAGATGGAACAGATGTGAGAATGTGAGAAGCATGCTCTTATTTGGATTAGAAAAATCCCAAATGAATGCCTGTATCATGCATGTACAGTGCACTTTTGCTCTTGTCACATGTTAATGTTCTAATTATTTTTTCTTTGTGGCCTGTGTAAAACTGTGGCATTTCCTTATCCTATGCAGGTTTGTGCAGTAAACTCTGCTGAGTTGACCTCACAAAATGGTCCTTGGCATCACAAAATAGTTTTTCATCCCACATTTTCTGCTCACTGAACATTCATATTCACATTTTCATCTTTTAAGCAAGCACTGGAAACCTGAGAAAATTCTCTTTGGTAAGAATGTTTTTTCTTGTCTGTTTCCCACAGCCGTCCAATGTGCTCTTGGACTCTGACTGTGTTGTCAAGCTGTGTGACTTCGGCTTGGCCAGATCGCTCAACCAGATCCAAGAGGACAGTGGGAATCCTACACTGACGGAGTACGTGGCCACACGGTGGTATCGAGCTCCCGAGATCCTGCTGGGATCCACAAGGTACCCGACTGTGTTGAGCGTCTGCTGCTAACGCTTGTTTTTCACTGACAGAAATGAGTCTAAACGTTAAATTTAGGCGGTGCTTCTGAATAATCAGCGTATTTTCCAAAGGTACACTAAAGGCGTGGACATGTGGAGTCTCGGCTGTATCCTGGGAGAGATGCTGCTGGGAAAAGCCCTGTTCCCTGGGACATCCACCATCAACCAAATAGAGAAGATCATGAGTGCCATTCCACATCCCAGCCCAGAAGGTGGCTTCACAAAAGTCCAGATTAAATGTATTTAACTGCTTGACATTTTACTTTTACTTTGGATTGATTAAATATGCCTTAATTTTCAGATATTCTCGCAATCAAGTCAGAATATGGATCCTCTGTCATACAGAGAATGTTACTAAAGTAAGACAATATTTTATGTTTGCAATTTATGTTGTGAAAATCATAAAATTATTCATCAAATGTCTGTTTGAATCTGGTAATCTTAAATACTAACCCCGCGTTTTTTGCCCTTTATTTTTATGTGAGTACACAGTGTGTACAGTTAATGCGTGGCCTCAGCTGACCTTGTCACTCTTAACACAGAGCTAGGTTAACAAATTTCCTCCACTTCCGCATAAAAACTAGAATTAGAGCTTACAAGTGGAAGCAAGGCTGATTAAATACTTAAGGAGCAGAAGTACTGATGCAGCAGAACAGTAAACTGAGCAACAGCAGGTGAAATAGGCCACAGAAACTGAAAGACAGATCACTATAATAAACCCCTGTTAATTATTCTTCTTCATCTGTTCATCCTTCACCAGACCACAGGTGCCTTTGGAGGATCTTCTTCAGCCTTCTGTGCCTCCCGATGCTCTCGACCTGTTGAAGGGTTTCTTGGTTTTCAACCCAGACAAGCGGCTAACTGCAGAGCAAGCCCTCCAACACCCATACTTAGCCAGGTATTAAGGATCAGACTGGCCCCTGGATTAGGAGCTGTGGTCAAATTTTATTCTGTTTTCTTGTTGCTCAGTTGGTCAGATTGAATAGATTTGTGTGTTATTCCCCTTGTGGTAAATCTGTAATCTGTAAATGGTTTTTATGATTTTACTGTCATTATATGTTCATGTGTGCTGTCATATGTTTATAAGTGTGCTATCCATTTCTGAAGATTTCACAATCCAGCCAAAGAGCCAACACTGAACTACGACGTAGTGCTGCCAGTGGATGATGACATCCAGCTATCTGTGGTTCAATACCGCAACAAACTATATGAGGTACAGTGTGACTTATAACTGAGTTTGAGTACTGAGTACATCAGATTACTTTGAGGTATACTACAAAAAACTACTGAAAAAGCTCTGTAGGCTGTAGGACCCTTCACACAAACATGCAACTCTGCCTGCTTCACATAGCAAGACCGAAAGAAGCAAATGTAAGAAAACAATACAGTTTCAAAATTTAGAAATACATTTCAAAAAATGAGTCAAGAACAAATGAAATCCCTCACAGCATAAGAATGTGCTGTAACGTTGTTCCAAATTAAGAATTTAGGGCTTTCAGCTTGCTTTTCTAAATATTAAGACATAGACTGTATATAAAAGATGGACATAGTTACTGTGCCATCACACAATTAGTGAATTTAGTCCCAAGCGAAATCCTCAAGCTGAGCATTTTCAGTCGGATCATGAGTTGTATTATATTTATTTATAAAGCAGGCATGATACATATTAACATTGCTGCATGTAAACAAATGCAGCTGATGAAATGTACAGAGGACTTTGTGGCACATTGAATTTGGAGATCTTATTCATGGTTAGGCCTTAAGACACAACTATGGAATTATATTTATGTCAAAAGCTGCGTGCAGTAAAAAAAATGTAATCAGGAGGAAATAATTTACTTTCACGAGCGGAGGTGTTCATTGCCACTTGCAAGATGAATTTACTCACATGTAAATTCAACAGCACAACGAAGCCTTCACACACAGGAGAGTTTCTGGTGTGTGAGCGATGCAGCAGGTTCATGCTCTCAGGGGTAACTCTGCTCTCAAAGCTCGAATCTGCTCACTTTAATAAACGGACTTTTGACAGTTTTGAACGCGTCACAGAAAAACACTTTCAAAGGAGTGCTGCCTCAACCTCTGTGATGGTCAGGTTCAGGTTACTGCATTAACCTGAGTTACACTGTGGCAGCAATACAAGAGCTGTTTTAATCCATATTTGTTTTCACTGCATTACTTTAATGCTGAAGAGATTTTGAAAACCGAAAGATTCCAAGGCAACTTCTGAAACATCTGGCTTTACTTCAGTTTCAGTATAATTCAATACATCTACTGCAATTATACAATTATTCCAATGTTCCGGTCTCTGCTGGTCATTATAAAGAATGCGTTGAATTGGGTTCACTGTGCTTATCTCTTTCAAGAAGTCATCATTTGATAACAAAAGGCAGACTGTTCCACAGTTTAAAAACAAAAGGTGGCTTTTCAGTGCTTCATTGGACACACAAGGTAGCTTTAAAACAATACCTGTGTGATCATGCTTGAACATTCATGGTCTCTGAATTTTCTATACAAATGAGACAACTGGAAGTTAATCAAACTAGTTAAAAATGCTAGAGTCTGTATCTTTTTTTAACCTGCAGATGATACTGGAGAGGAGAACTAACCAAGGGATGTTGAGGTTGATCCAGCCAAAGGAAGGAAGCTGTGTCAGCAGCAGTGAGAAGCCCAGTGTGAAGTGTGATAAAGGAGTGAAGAGCCAAGTGGCTGCAAACAGCATCAGAGATGGTGATGATGAAAGAAAACCAAAACCTGAAAAAACTGACGAGACGACCCATGCGCCTCCATGTACAGGAGTTGGCAAAACCGAGGCGGTGAATGCATCCACCCCACCTGCAGCAGAGAAGACGAGCCCTCTAGCTGGCCCTGGCATAGGAAAACTTACATATAACCCCATCACACATGCCCCAAGTATGAGAGTTTATTTTTTTGGTGTAAAATATGAAACCTGTCTTTTTGTTTAAAAAATGGTGGGGTTTGAAAATTCCTGAAAAGCATAATTATTAAGCCATCAGAAAGTCAGGTATTTAATGAGCACAGTACAACAGCTGTGTTTATACTGCCTCAAACTCTTGTTTTCTTCATTCAGATGTCTTTGTTCGGAGTCCAGGTGGTCCTCCTCATTCCTACCAATCCACTACAGCCAGCAGGAAACCAGTGGGACAGAGCAGCTACAGTAATGCAGTTGCATCACCAACAGAGGGCACCAGCGCTGGTGTAGTAAGCGTCAGACCTCAGTCCACTTCAGCTTTGTTTTCCTTTAGTGATGTAAGCCTTGTTTCTTTTTGTACTTACCATTTGTACTTTTCTCTGTCTCCTCACCCTACTTCTGCTAGTCGATGGACCAGATTCTGCAGCGTGGTCGCTCAGCCCCCGTGGCCCATAACCATTCCTTTTCCTCGTCCCTAAACCACACCCAGAATAACCCGTTAGTACGCAAAGATGAGACATCCTTGTCTTCTGGGCTTTACATCACATCAGCACGTCTGGTCAGTCCACTACATCCATGTAAAATATTATATGAAAGAACAGATGCAATTTTAAAAAAATGAAGTGACTTTTAAAACATTTTTGAGGATTTAATAGATGGCGATTATTTTGAAACTTGGTGGCTTTAGGGGCAAGAAAAGAAACTTGGTCACTGTCACGTGTGTCTGACCAGGTTTAATTTTTTCTTCTTCTCATGCAGAACCAGCGCTCCACCACTCAGGTGCATGAGGCCCGGCCACCACCGCGGTTCAGCAAGAAAGTGTTTCAGACTAACTGTAACGTGGCAGCAGCTGGCGACCCACGAGCCAAACTAGGCAGCTATTCGCAGGCCTATGGCACCATCAACAAGACTGGACTGGACAGTCTTCTTCGGGGCCGCCCTTGCAACCAGTGACTGCTGTCATACCTGCAGTTACATAGGGGTCCGGTGCCACATGTGTTTAAACACACAACAAAGTTTGCTTTGATCTCCTTCAGACTAGGACTAGAAACGATTCTGAAAGGCAGATCAAACAAACATCTCTTATGTCACATTTAGATTTTACCCATGGATACATGAATTTATTCACTGTCTGTGACTATATATATATATATATATATATATATATATATATATATATATATATATATATATATATATATATATATCAATTCTAGGCGTTAATACCAATGTATGAATATATGTAAATGTGTGTATTTTTTTAAAAAAAACTTGGAAACCTTTTCTTAGAAGGCTGGATTAGCCTGTCTGTCTGTAGAGAGGCTCTGTATTAAAGTGCATATGCTAAATAGTAAGTTTGAGCATTTGTCTCAGGAGCGTCTGTCGGTTTAAAATAAGCCCTGGTGTCTCATGTTGACTCTGGTCTAGAGGCTTAATGTTTTAATACTACATTAGGAACATTGAACCAGTGGTTTGGGTGCAGAATACTTGCAGATACATGTAAAATATGCAAATAGATGGTTTGGTGAATTCATTATATCTAATAAGTGATTATTTTTCATTTGTGAACATACCAGCAAGAATTCTACTTGTTGTTCTGATGTGTACAGAATTTTATAATGTTTAACACTGAATCACTTAAATGTCTATGAACAATTTCAGGTGGAAGAACTCAGACTCTCAGTGTCTCTGTAAAAGAACAGCCATGTAAAGAAAAAACAAAGTAAACATTGTTTTTTTACACATTTCTTCTCCTCCCACAGTTTTGTTTCTAAAACTGACTGCGAAATATCTTCAAGAAACCTAAGAAGTCCAGTCGCTTTTCTTTCCAAGGTCCTTAGAAACTGAAGCTACAGTTCACATAGGCTCACCAACATTGGACAACAGAAGAGTGGAAAAATGTTGCCTGGTCTGATGAGTCTCAATTTCTGCCCCAACATTCAAACTGTAGGATCACAATTTGACATAAATATGAAAGCATGGACTCGTCCTGCTGTATGTTAACGGTTCAGACTACATCACATACTGAAATTAATGACAAAATTAAACATAATGTAGTTATCAGTGAATCGCTGTCGGAAAACCTTGCTCTTTTCACTTAATTAAAAAGCCCAAAGGGAGCACAAGCCAAACTTACAAAGCAGTTAATCTTGAAACTGTGTTTGTTTTTATACATTTCTATCTGAAAATGACAAAGTAAAAGCAGGTGAAGAGAAAAACCCGTAAACGCGACCGATAATAAACCACGTGACTTAAGACCAGCATGAGTCCTGCAGTAATTTCCAGATTAATCTGGATCTTTCCACAGAAGCATTTTGTTTGCATATTTAATTGAGCGGCTCTGTTTTGTCTTTATCCCGATGATGTTATGGGAGGGGAAAGCATGTCATGTGGCAGTTTGTGAAGTCATTTGTGTCGGTTTTCTGTAATGACTGGTGATTCCCACACAACACGTGACCACGCTGTGTCGAAAACGTCAGGGGCCGTTGTCCAGAACCCAGCGCGAGCACAGAGGAGGAGGAGGAGACGGCGAGAGTACAATTCGGCAGTTACTTCGGAGTAAACTTACCTCAGGTAAAAAGCTGTAATGTTTTTTAATGAGTATTTTGTGTTTTATTAGTAATTTTTCCCCTTTATTAAACACGTATGGATGATGAGCGCCTTTTTCTTTTTTGTTAGCAATCGTCAGCATCTTGCCTATCGCCAACTGTCAGAGGAATAGAAAGCAGTAAATTCCAAAAACACATGCTGTTATTTAGGGTTATTAGTTAATCATTTTGTACCCAGATACCAAAAGGTCTGTGTAACTGCAATTTGGCTTTAAAAGGAGCTCTCGGTGTCCTCAGCTTGGGGGCGAGGCGTGTGGTCAGCGTCCGAAAAACGTAGCTAACCCAAATTGGATTCATCATGGCGAGGCTAGCTCGGTGCTGTCGGGTGTCTGTGGCCCACACGCTCGTAGTTTATCCACGCTCCGACATTAATGGTGGTCTCGGCAGCTTGGGCGTAACATTCGTGAATGCCATGTAGTAGATGGTAGCAGTGTCGCATTTATCAGCGCTGGTGAGGCCTGCAGGGGATGCGCCTAAATACAGGTGCAGCATTAAAAAAAAAAAAAAGAAAAAGAGACCGCTCGATGGATGCTTTCGTTTTTGGTTTAGAGTCGCTCACCTCATCTAAACATGTCGCGTTGCTCCACTTTTAGTCCGGATTTCTGTTTGAGTTTAGTCTTTCTGACATTTCGGTGTTTTTATCAGTGAGTTTGCGTCGTATTTATGAGTATTTGTGGTGTTTCTCAGTGTGTGACTGAGCAGATATCGCAGTATTCATAGCAGTGGCTTTATTATTTAATCACGAGGATTCAGAAGGTAGAATCCGGACTGAGTCGCATGAAATCGCTATCTTTCTGTGTCATCATAGTTATATATATATATATACAAAATTATGCGTTTAGTATTTACTGGTTGTGCACACCTTGACAAATATTAAGGTGGGTTTTTTTGTTTATGTTTTTTGGAAGAAAGAAACTCTGACTCCTGGCTCCCTCCAGCTTAAACCGTGGGGATATACTGCTGTATCCTAGAGTCGCCTTACACGAACCAAGGCTCTTTTGCTCGTTATGTGAATGTGTAAACCACTGTTCTTGCACATATATGTAACAGGTGTTGAACAAAATATTTCAGAGGGCTGAGCATGAAAAATACAATGTGAAAAAAGGAGAGGCTACAATAAAAACTATGTTATCCTGATATGGGCGGCTAGATTTGGCCTAGACTTTGAGATATGTGCTCTAAAACTGTGAAACTATGACTGTGTTATATTACTCATGTCCTGTTTCTAACCTCCATGAATAATTCACACACCTTTAAAATATACCCAGTTTGGTAAAGAAGCGACATCTTCGGTTGTTTTTGTAATTACAAACCTCCAAATAAATTATTGACAGTTTTAGTTGTCAATTCTTCATTTGACAGGGGTATTGATAAAGTACAGAGAAAGACAAAACCATGATCCTGTGATATGTGGAGAAAAATATTGTACAGTTGTAGGTTAACTTGCTTAGTAAGTTAACTTGCTTGAATGTTGAATGTAAAAACTTACAGCCACAAATGGAGAGATGCCAAACTGCGTTTCATTGTTCTGCTAACAGTGACAATAAAGCTCTATCTTATCTGTCTTATCTATCTTATCTTATACCTTGATTACTGAATTCTATATGGCTGTAGTGTTTTACTGATGATGATGAAATATTGTAGAGGAGTTGCATTAAACATTTGGAGATGCATAAGATTTGGCCACACAACTAACAGTTCATCTCTCTTGCCAGCACCACCTCCTGAAACTGGCAACCCCGCAGAGAGTGAATATTTGATTTTTAACTCTGAGCTAGTAATAAATAGCTTTCTTGTAGTTGCAGTTTTGCTACAGCACTCTATTGTCTAAGTTACATTAATTTTGTGAGCTTAAAAACTCAGTATCTCATTATTATGTTGTTACAATATTAACTTTCACACAGCAATGAGAGCGTATTACGTCAAATGAGAAAAACGGCTGAAATATGTAACTCTTAATATAGAACTATGAGAACAAAATAAATATCATTATAATGATGTAATTTTTCTACTTTCAGAAGAAACTGAGTAGATTTTTTTTTTTATGCCACAGTGGTGGCAGTCTGTTGCTATTCTGTGCTAACCTACCTACCTAAAGTGTATCCATCTGCCACAAGGCAAGGTGTCTGCAGGCTTGACAAAGTCAAAGCTGCTGCTGACATGGTATGTCACGATGACAGTATCATACTGCTGCCCTGGCTGGCTGGTAGGAAGCAACTCAGTGTAGGCTTCTCTCAGCCAAGTGGTCCAGTTAGCTGTTCGTTAATAGGACATGAACAGTGTCAGCTGAGGGGTTTGGTTTAAAGCACAGCCGTCTCTGTAGTGGTTTTAAAGCACGTGGGGTCTTTTTATGTTGCAAAACAGGCTTGCAGCAGAGTTACATGAACACCATGTGACTGTGAAACAGCATTTATTTTGATGATATCACTTAGTCATGCTACAGCGACTAAAAGAAAAGCAAAGGGTTCCTGCTCAGCCAGTTACATCTTTGAGTTGAAAACTAACTCAAACTTTAACTGAAAAGCTTTTGGGTTTTCTGATTTTAGGAAGTGTTGAACAGTTTTATTGTAGTGTTGTATGCTTTGTTTTTAAATATGTTGGACTTTCAAGTGTAGCACTTCTCATTTGAAGTTGTTGCAGTGCCAGATATTTCACCTCCATACTGGCCCCACTGTTTTGTGCAGCTGTTCCTGTTTTGTCACTTTGTCTTCTTGTGTGGCTCAGGCATGTACGTGATGTTTTGAATGTGGGTTTGTCGATGTATTGTGGTAGCCTAATTGTGTTAACTTGGCTCTCTGTCTAGCCCACTGAGTTCCTCCGTTCAACCTAATTCCACTAGCGATAGCTATCAGCAGAAGCCAGGGATAGCAGCACTGTCTTTATCCACGGCGATGGAGCGTCTGTCCTAAGAGGATTTGAAATCTCTCACGTAATGCTTGTAAAGCTGTACAAACCATGCCTCAAACTCACTCAAAAAAAACAAAACAACTGTGACTATACCAACCTCTTTCCCAGACGGTGAAGTGAAACTGTTGTGGTTACTGGTTGCTGAATTGAACTTTTGAACTTGAGGGTTAATGTGTATTTCTGACAATATTGTCGTGTTTTTTGAACTCTGTGTTGTTACTTTGGATTATAGGAGGTAATCCATTCTACATAGCCACAAACAGAGCAGTGCAGATAAATTCAGAATCAAAAACACAGTGCGAAGTCACGGCTGTTAAATGTAACATGAATATAAAAACAGCTGATGTTTTTTGAATTTATGCAACTGGGAAAGATAAGTTTTACCGAAGTTTTATATAGATAATCATTTACATTAAGCTGTTACAAATTAATAGAAAAAGATCCTGAAGTTTTAGCTTTACTCAAGACAAGCAAGTGAGCAGTCAGCTACGAGGACTTTGAAGCTGCTTTTTTTGTGAAGTTCAAAATTTTCTCTCATGTTCTCAGTTTTTAATGTTCTCTTTAATGATGGACTTCAAAGCCTAACAAGCTCCCTTTTAAACAAAAAACCAAAAAAACCCAGATTAGTTAAAATCAGTAACTGATAAAATGGGGATGTGTATAGCTTTGAAAAGTGTACATGAAGTGTCCGTGAGTTGCACACTCACACTTTTTGTAAACATTGGACGGGGTGGATATCACATGCTTTGGGTGACTCACGTAATTAGTTAAGGCCTCTTTGGTTATAGTTTCACCAGGGCTACTTTAATTGACTAATATTTCTGTCTATACAAGGGGAGGGTAATCTTTTTATGTAAGCTAACATTGACCACATATTGGATTCTTCAAGAAATCTAACAAAAATATGCTACTGGGTGTATACTGCATCCCTCTTATGCAACCATTGTTGTTCGGGGAGGGATTTGACTCCTCAGATAATGATTGTAATCTGTTATGATCTTAATGCAGACTGTCACTGTGAAGCACTGCCAGCTTGTTTGTCTGCAGTGTCTCACTGCACTGTCCTACTGATGGACAGATAGGGATCATGAGGATGCACACTGGAGTCCGGATGCATTTGCCAGAGTGAAATGGAGCAGTGTTGCATAACACTCACCATTAATTCGGTGTGCCCTGAAAAGAGAGGAAGGGGAAAGAGTAAACAACTTTTACTAGATTGATCTGGAAATGAATGGATACTTCCATCCACCTCTGTATTTTTTTTCAGTACTCAGTGTATTTGTACTGTTTACAGTTTTGTACACGTAGTAGGTGTAGTCTAAACACCACAGGCTTCTCTATTATTATAAAGGTAACCTGCAGTCTGCTCCACCATTGCTTCTCATTGTGCATTTTTGTATGCATTTATATTTGGCTGTAAGCAGTGAAGAATATGAAACCCACGCAGAAGTGCCTGTGTGCAGTCCTTCAATAAAGTAGCAGCACATAGCCCAACCTTCTACGTGCCAGTAGTATGCTGACTGAAAAGTGAAACTAAAAGTTGAAAAGTGGGCCTGAACAGCCATCATGTAACAACTAAAACTGTACATATCATCTATTTTCAGTGACTTACTTGGACTGACTTGTATCATTATTTCAATTCTTTTAACTCTTAAGTGTCAGAAAGTAGTGTAAAAACATCTGAACTGATGAGTGTTTAGAGACAGCTTTTTATTCATTTTTAAGGTTGTAGGTTTCAGTCATTGCTGTAATTCTGTGTAGAATTGTAACAGGGCTCCTTCCTGGTTCTAACAGTTTTTGCTGCTCTAAGCTTCTTGTGACAAGCACATTAGTTTATTAAAAAATGTCAGCTAGCTACTACTGCTGGGATGTAATATTTTCACAGTCTGTGCATGCTTATGCTGATGTTAAACACTTCTAAAAAATGCCTTAGCCGTGCAAAGCTATCAGAGTAAAATTCATCGATTTAAACATCCAGGAGGTCACATCCTATTGAAGAGCTTCTTACATCACACCACATGGTTTTTTTTTTTTTTCTGACTTTCAAAAGGAGAAGAAGAGCCATGGAAATGCTAAATGGAGAAACTAGTCCAATAGCTCCCAGGAAAAGAAATAGAATTGGAAAAACTGTATTCCTAATTTGATTTTTTTTTAATCCATTTACGTTAAAAGATTTTGAAAATACTATTTAATTTTTTTTTTTTTTTGAACCTGAAAATGTTTTTACTGACTTTTTTGTAAATCCCTTTTGTATTTGAACTATTTATTAATGGATTAGTAGTTTGAAAAATGTATTTATAAATACTCTTTTTATTGTCCATTAAATATTCAAATAATGCATTACTTGAATGTCTAAATAAATAGAATACATTAACAGTTAATTTGCTACTTAATTTACTAATTCATATTTTATTGCACAATTTAGATATCCATTCATTCATGAAAAGATTTATGTCAATGTGTATGACTCCTGGTCCTCCATAACCCAGTTGTAGCTTTGTAAGAATAGAGCTATAGTCCTAACAGAGGGTGATTTTCTTCTCTTGTATACACAACCACAGTGTCACCCTAAAAATAAACCCGATGCAGTATTTCCAGAAAAGGACATTGTATCTGAAGCTGGCTATCTCCTGCTGTTTACTACATGTGTGGCCGAAGGCAAATGTGGAGGATATCTCATCTTGATTCTCATTGATTGGATGTGTAAAATGGTTTAAGTGATGCAAGGATAAGATCCAATGATGGAAGAAATATTCATTTCTAAGCAGTGGCATTTAAATGTCATGCACTTGATTTAAAAAAAGGTTTCCTCTCTCTAATCTCCTCTAGAAGCCTCCACTCTCCTTGTTTGCTTAAGGTCAAATTAACAGATTAGAAAGTAATTTATTATGGGGAAGAGAGAACGTTTTCCCAATTTAAGGAGAGGACATGAGGCAAACGTTAACATAATGAATAGCACCCCAGGTGTTCTTTTGAAGTCAGCAATTGACTCAGTGGCTTTTTGGCTCCCTGCCCTTTGAGCAAGTTCTCCTCTGGGGACTTCAGGCCTTATTATGAAACCTGCACAGCACATTTGGAAGATGGCGACTGCTTGCCTTGTGCACCTCTCTGCGGAGTAATTTTGTTTTCTGTTGTGGAGCTCTGTGCTTTTAGATGCCTTGTTAGCATTATAGATTACAGATTACAGGATATAAACCTGTTGACCCAAGTTGTGCGGGGAGCCCAGGTGGGAGGAGGGTCACTGCAGTAATGGCCAATATGTCAGGTTGCCTCCTGAAGCAGATTAATAATACATACAGTTACCAAGGCGGCGCCTGCATCCATGGAAACACTTTCAGCACCAGTGTGTGAGCAATGTTTGTACTGTAGTTTCTTTTCCTTTTTCCTCTCACGTCCATGACAGCTTTAAGTAGATATCAGGGTAACCGGTCATTCTTCTGAAAGTTTTCGCTCAGATCGGATTTATTGACAAAACCTCATACATCTGTAGTAGCAAAGATTCATCTGTTGTTTGTGTAAAGAAAATAAAATAAAAACTCCTTTATTTTACCTACTTCAGATGTCTTGGTAACAATAATACACTATCCCTTTAAGAGTAGTAGTGGGGCTACTCAAACAATGTTAGTGTACTGTCATTATCTGGCTAAATATGTGTATTGTCAAATTGTCTTTCTAGGGTCTGCGGTCTTTGCCACCAACTTGTGTAACATTGTGACATATTCCTGTTTTTGTTCCTCTATGTTGGTTTGTACTTCTGTATACTTAGGACTATCAGACACTCCTCCCCTTATCTTTCGTCACAGAGGAGTGTGTTGCAAGTGTCTTGTCTAGTGTTCAGACAGTAACCTTTGGCCATTTTTTTCCTGACATTAACTCATACTGCACTACAGTGGTTCACACTGAAATACCACAGTCTGAGGTCGTACCCTTTGGTCTCTTCCACCTCTGCTCTGCTTCAGTGGCACAAACAGCCTTAACAGAAGACATGTGCTTGTCACCACACCTATATATAAACTTAGCCTGGCTTTTAATACTGTGATTTTATTTACCTTTATGATTTACAAAGTGCTCTGACAGAGGCAAAGAGTAGATTTAAACAGACTGAAACATTAAATTCAAACAAATGTACAGCTGAAAGAAAAAGAAGTTCACCCTATAGACATGAGGTTACTGAGTGTGCAACACCTGCTTCAAACACCCTTGTGTACTTAGTGGTTGGACCACACCCAGCTCACTTAGAGACCAGCTACACACCTGTGAAGCTGTGAGTGCCTCTTTCACAGTTACAACTAGAGCAGGGCGATATGACCAAAAATATTTATCACGATATACATTTGAAAATTTGCGATAACGATATAACTGATGATATAATTGACACTAGACAAAATACTTTACAACTCCTCAACTTTATTAGTGCAAAAAAAACAAAAAACATCAATGTATTTTCAATTAAACAAGCAGCTTTTTAAGTGCATTAAAGTTATATAAAAAATTAAGTGCAAATGCAAATTCCTCGCTGACAGTTTAACCAAAAGGCATTTCCAGTGGAAATTGGCCGACATATCCTCAGCATAACCATGTATAATATCCACAAAACTTAAAAAGAGGTTATACACACACAATACGGTAATATTATGTTGAAGCACAGTACGTATCACTCCGCGAGGCTCCTGCCTACGATAGCTGTAAAGCTCCGACAATCCATCAAGCGGTGCGGCTTCGTAGCTTAGCAAAGTCGTACTGAAACATTTGACAGATTTTCGAGCGCCGTGTACCACATAAAGTCGTTTCGAGGTCAGCAAACACAACCAGAATTCATACATAAGGCACACGGGATTATACGGGGCACTGTCGATTTTCAGAAAAATCAAAGAATTGATTTTAAGTGTGCCGTATTTTCCAAAAAACACAGTAATAACGACGGCCCGCTAGCATGCTCTACCAAAAATAGTGCTTTGTTGTGTATCTGACGGATGAAAGCCAAACCAGTTTCACACCACTGAAGTTGCAGCATTTTTACAAACCAGTTCTCGTTCATCCGTTTCATTCAACAATCCACTTTCGCTCTTCTCATTCTGTGTCGCCGCCATGTGCGCATGTAAACAAAGGCACTGCGCATGCGCGTTTTACCCATATTCTATCGCGATATTTCATTTTCTTATCGTTGCCCAACATTACACCGGTATTACTGTGAACGGTATGATATAGCCCAGCCCTAGTTACAACAACATAAAACAGTATGTTTGTAGTATTTACCACTGATGTAACTGTCTCAAGAACTAGATCTTCATGTGATGGCACCCAGAGGCAGACATTCAGCTGCCTCAATGATGCAAGCTAACACTAATTCTAGGCCTGCTCTTGCTCCGGGTAATGATAAAATAGCTGACTTTTTGCTTGTGAAACAAAACTTGAACATCCTGTTGGTCTGCCTAGTGCCTTTGCCTTTCCCTTTGTTGAATTTGTTTACTCGCCTCTCTCCTTTTAATCAAGCAGATGCGGTGTTTGTGTCTTTGCCAGTTTGGCTGAGATGTTGGTGTTATATTATGTGCTTTTATTCTGTACATATTTGTAAGTAGCTACATTATATTTTTGCTTTTCTGCTTTTCAGAGATTGTTGAAGCAGAGTGAGCTTTTCTCTACATCATGTCCCAGGACAAGAGTAGGTACCCCATAATGGGTGAGACCAACCCACTTCATAATGATGTCTATGGACCCCCTCAGCTAGGGTTCGGTGTACCCCCCCCAAACTACAGCCAAGCCCCAGGGGGGCCCTACCCACCTGCAGCCGGATATGGGCAGCCCGGATACGGACAGCCTGGCTTTCCCCAGGCAGGCCCAGGCTTCGCTCCCGGTCCCTACCCTCAGATGCCCTATCCACAGGGACCGTACCCTCAGGGGCCATATCAGCAAGGACCTGCACAGCCAGGCTTTCCTGGAGACCCCATGGGTGAGTGGTTATACTAAAGATCATTAGAAAACTAATAGTGTGTCTGTGTAAAGAGCTCTTAATGAGCAATAAGAGTCAAAAAGTCCACAGATCTAAATATTCACTCTTCTCGTACTTTGCTAACAAAATGACACATGACAGTCAAAATGTGCTAAAACATCATGTGTTCTTCCCTTTTTAATCCCAAATTATCATGCTCTAATGTTTTCGTAGCACCACCTGTAGGTAGCCCTGGTTATCATGGTGACGGGCCTCCATCTTATTACGACAACGATGAGTTCACCAACTCCGGATTCGAGGACAAGAACATCCGACAAGCCTTCATCAGAAAAGTAGGTTCCTCTGTTTCTACCAGATGAATATAGAACATAACTGACGTGAACACACAATCCAACCAAAACAAGATCCCTAATCAAAGTAATTTAATTCCTCCTTATTTCCAGGTCTTCATGGTTCTCACTGTGCAGCTGCTGATCACTTTCTCCTTCGTTGCTGTCTTCACCTTTGTCGATGAAGCCAAGTTATTTGTGCGTAAGAATACGTGGACGTACTACGTGTCCTACGCAGTCTTCTTCGTGTCTTTGATTGTCCTCAGCTGCTGTGGTGACTTCCGCCGCAAGCACCCCTGGAATTTGGTTGCTCTGGTGAGAACTTTTCCAAACTCCTTCCACTCCTTTAACAGCTTAGACAGTTGTGAAAGGAATGCTATGTATACATTCCATTCTGCAGCTGTATTTTTGGCTAGCTGCAGGCCTTGATTTCTGGAAATGGACTGCTTGCTGCTGAGCTTTTCAAATGTATTTTTAAGACCCATTAAGTAAGTGCCATCATATAGCTGATACTGCCAAAACTGGACATCTCACATCAAATTAATCTAGATGAATTAAACATCAAAACAGGCCAGATGGAAATCACACAAGGTTGTCCTGTTAAGATTGATTTTATAGTAATAATAAGAGGTGACCTATCTCACACACAAAGCTGAATGTTTCTTTGTAAACAGTTTTATAAGTAATTTGTCTGTTTTCTTTCGTACAGTCCATCCTGACGTTGAGTCTCTCCTACATGGTGGGTATGATCGCTAGCTTCTATGACACAGACAGCGTCATCATGGCTGTGGGCATCACCGCGGTGGTCTGTTTCACCGTCGTCCTCTTCTCGCTACAGGTCAGCACGCGCAGACAGCTGCTTCTGTAAATGCGTTTGAGTGTCCATAAAAGCATCCAAACATCATTCTCTTAAGAGATCATTTGTTTGTTTTTGTTCGCACTGTGGTGTTTTACCCAGTCAATAACAAGCAAATACTCAGACTGTGTATAAAAGCTCCTTCAGAATTACATTTCTTTAACCGTAGAGTGCCGTGTCTCCCATTTTTAAACGTCTTGCTTTTAATTTTCTTCTGTTCTATTTTCTTTTTCTTTCACAGAGCAAGTATGACTTTACTTCCTGTCGGGGCGTGCTGTTCGTGTGTCTGATCGTGCTGTTGCTCTTCTCCATCCTGTGCATCTTCATCCGCCACAAGATCCTGCACATCGTCTATGCCTCACTGGGAGCGCTACTCTTCACTTGCGTAAGTGCCGCACATATATCTCGCCTTCTATGTACAAAAAAAAAAGAAAAACAAATACTTATGAGTTTGAAGGATTGTTACGCATCCAAGTGGTTTATCTGTCAGCTTTTTGCATTTCTTGACAGTGCCCTGCTAAATGGTGAGAAATATTTGGCTTGCAAGGGTTACAAAGTAAACTTTTACAAAACTGAGGTCACTTTTAAATATACATGACAGTATTAACTAAAGCAAAACGATATACCTTACATTATCATGTTCAGTGTGCAAATGGCAGTTTAAGGCAGCATACACTGATGAGGCATAACATAATGACCATAGACAGGCGAAATGAGTAACACCAACTAACTCTTCATCATGGCACCTGTTATTGGGTGGGATATATTAGGGAACAAGGGAATGTTAATCTCTTCAAAGTTGATGCATTAAAAGCAGGAAAAATCAGCAATTGTAAGGATCTGACCAAGTTTGACAAGGAACAAATTGTGATGGCTAGACGGCTGTTTCACAGCATCTCCAAAGCTGCAGCTCTTGTGACGTGTTCCCGGTCCACAGTGGTCACTGTATTAAAAACAGTCCAATGAAGAAACTGTGTTGATCCAGTGACAGGGTCATTGTTGTACATGTGGAACAAAGCTTGGCTCGTGTGGTTCGATCCCACAGACGAGCTACTGTAACTCAAACAGCTGAAAAAGTTGATGCTGGTTCTGACAGAAAGGTGTCAGAATACACAGAGCATCGCAGTTTGTTGCATATAGGGCTGCATAGCCACTGATCAGTCAGGGCGCACATGCATCAGAACGGCCCTGGTCTGATGAATCGTGTTTTCTTTGACCTCGTGTGGATGGCCGGGTGCATGTGCGCTACTTACCTGGCAGGTGGAGGCGATGTGATGCCTTGGGCAATGTTCTGCTGAGAACCCTTGGGTCCTGCCATCGATGTGGATGTTACTTTGATACATAACACCTTCCTCTGCAATGTTGCAGACCATTGACACCCTTTCATGGAAACGGTATTCCCTGATGGTGGGGGCCTCTTTTGGCACAATAATGTACCCTGCCACAAAACAAAAATGGTTTAGCAAAAGTTTGAGGAGAACAACAACGAGTTTGACTTGACTTCCAAATTGCCCAGATCTCAATCCAATCAAGCATGTGTGGGATGTGAGGCCCCACCTCACAGGATCTGTTGCTAACATCTTGGTGCCAGATATCACCACACAAAGGGGTTCAATATAATATTAGGCAGATGGTCACAATGCAATGCCTTATCAGTGTATGGTATACAAAGTGTACTAATTCCATCTTTTGTCTGTGCAGTTTTTGGCTGTTGATACTCAGCTTCTCCTGGGAAACAAGAAGCTGGCCCTGAGTCCAGAGGAATACATTTTTGCCGCACTTAACCTCTACACTGACATCATCAACATTTTCCTCTACATCCTGGCAATCGTGGGACGCTCCCGCGAGTGAGGCAGCACCTAGAGGAGAACAGCTGGGAGATGGGGAACGCCTCCCTTTATTTTGAAATGTTGCTAAAATGCCCCTTCTCGTTGACTTCATTACTTTATTTGATCCCCTTTTGTTTCCTCTCCCATCACACAGAGTTCTATTTTTAAGAGGTAGTAGGTGCTGAGGAGATGATGCAGCTGGTCTTGACAGTCAGCTGAGAGGGGCACTATTTATTTAGTGGAATAAAAATATTGCAATTAATGACAGAGCATAATCATCTGTCCTCACCTTTGACCATTGTGCTTGCTCTAACTGTCCTCTGCTTCTATTAACACAGAAGGCTATGTCTATACCTACACCTCGACTTCTCGTATGGCAGAATTAAACATGCAGGCTCTGCTGCAGAAGTTGAATAGAAAAAGAGCAGGAATGATTATGCCGACACACAGATGAAACCAGCTTTGCCTAAAGAGAAGTTAGTGTTAGGAATGCCATCTTCCTTCGACTGTCTGTTTTCACAAACTTTGTCTCTCCCTTTCAGCCTGCTGGTGTAAAGTAACTCTGCATGGCAAACTGGAAACACAACTAAAGACGTGGTATGGTTATCTACAGCTATAAGAGGAATGCCTCTAGCTTGCTTGTCACAGCTGTAAATAGTTGATGTGTTTTACTGTATATGATGCCAGTATCCCCCCTACCTCTGAAAGATGTGCTGGAGTAATTTATATGGATGTGTCCAGCAACGAGTAAAAGCTGTTTTGAAAATGGTAAATGTTTTGAATGGCATAAGAATGAAGCTTGTTGTTGGATGTGTAACATAAATGAACATAAATTATTGTATTATTACAGAATATCTTTTCAAAATGAGGATTTTTCTTTTTTGTTGTTCTAAAACCTGAAATGTTCTCTTAATTTTCCCGTTTCTTTAATTTACTCCTTTTTTGGGGGGGGGAGGTCATTAATGTGAATTAAAAATTACTCTTTGTATGGGTTTCTTTGTCATAACTAATATTATTTTTGGTTTTGCAGTTTTTGTCCATGTTTAAAAACTAATGTAGACAGGTACTGGGCTTTAAAGACATGAAACTTTGAACTTGTGGTAGATACTGGGGTTTCTTTGAATTTGGTGCAAGGTTTAGAGGAAACTTGGAGACTGTAACATCATCACACAATAGCATTTTGAAACCATTACTTACTGACTGCAGGTTTTTTTTTTTTGTTTTTTTGTTTTTTTTTTTTTTAAAGTGAAACTCACAGAATAAATCTTAACGCACTGGAAGCCAAAATACATGCAATGACATTGAAGTTGAATGAAACAATATTTTTATTCTCTAACTTGTTTTGATTTTTTTCACCCCTTGCATGACCCTTTCCTCGTCTGCATGTGTGAAAAATGTACACAGTACAGCTGTTCTTGTTTTGGGGACACATTGGTGTATTGAACCCCAATTAGACTATTTTTAAAATTCCTGTGTTTGTATTCAACTAACATGTCTGTATATAGAGCTCCTTAGTGGTGTGTATAGGTAAAGTAAGTTTTGGGCTTTGTAGGTCTGTTCGCATTGTATATTTGCATCAAATCAAACTTGAACTAAACCCCCCTACACAGCTGTTTGGCTTTTCATTAAAATGGATACAGTGATTAACAAGTTTGAGCTCTGTGTGTTGTTTTTTGTGTTTCAGTTGTGATAAAATGATCACGTAAAGGAAATACAAAATTCTGGGCCTTATTAATAACACTTCTGTTTTAAATAAAAAAAACAAAGCACAGCCAGTGCAGTAGGTTGGCTCTGTGGAAGACTGGTTCTGCCACTAAAGGGAGGAAAATATAAACACCAAATTTGATTTGCCTTTTGGAAGTAAAAACATTTTGTTATATTAAAATTTCAGTGTTGGTATCACAAAGTCTTTACAAATTAGAGCTGAGCCTTAGTACTGGAAATGGTGAGAAAATGAAAACATTTTTGAGTAATCAAATTTTACTGAAATGGTCTTTCTTTTTTTTCTTTCTGTTTTTTCTTTTTTTTTTTTACCCTTTCGTTTAGTCAGTGAATTTATCAAATCCATTTTTCAGTGGTGGAAAGGAGCTTCCATATTGCTCTGGTTAACTTCACTCAAAAAATTGATGAATAAAAACCTTTGTGCTACCCTGACATCCTAGAAACATCACATTTCAGGACATTTTTTTAGTATTTCAGCAAAAATTAAAATAATAAAAAAAAAATTTAAAAATAAGTGTATTATGTACATAATAATGATAACATATTATAATCACCCTTTTAATGGTCTTCTTGGTCAGTTTATTTACACAGTTGCATTGGGGGGGGTATTGAAAAAATTCCAACAGTCATAATTGAATACATTATTTTAAACATGAATTATGCACTCGGACACGAACATGTCTTGCTCCTGCTTTATGCTAATTAAAAACATTTATAGTGAAACTGTAATTACCAGGTAAAGCACATACCACCCTGTTTTTCAGCTATGATTTATTTATTGTAATATTAAGTTGTTTTACGCTATAAATAAGCAAAAGGGCTAAATATCATGCAGTGCTGTGCACGCGCCCGTCAGTACTGCGGCTCGTGCTGCCGCCCCACCTATGAGAGCGGAGCAAGGAGGAGAAACTTCGCGCGTCAGTTAAGCTGTCAATTGCTCTTGTGGTCAGTTAAAGAAAACAAGGTGGTGTCAGGATAGAGATGAGTGATTTCGAAGGTAAAGCGATGTACATTAAGCTGGAGAGAGAAATTTACACTGATCTAAAAAATAACCTGGAAAAAAAAAAGCTAAACAACCGTTGGTTTCATATTTGCCAAAGGTTTTAAAGTAAATGTTCAGTATTTTACCCCTTAAGTATAACCTCTTTGTGAAATATTCTACCATCATCTTAATTTAAACATTAAAGCCTCTCATATTAGCCTAAATAAGTCTTTATTTAGGTTAGCAAAAAAACTAAGCTAGCGTTTCCACTTGGCTACCTATCGGGCAGGTGTTCAAGCTAGCCAGAAAACCTTACCTGCTTAAATTTAACCTCAGGTTAAAGATGATTTATAAAAGTAACTATTTATTTATTTTGTACTTATTACCAGATTATAACCAGAGTAAGTAAGAATATTATAGAAAGGTAAAGTTATTACAAGTTTACATGACTCTAACGTTTCACTTTATTACGTGACAGGGTTCAGCATCGAGAACATGATTAATGTGAAACCGCTGAGAGGAGGTAAACCAGCTGACGTTTCACTGCACACTGATAAACTTCAAAACCTCGAGCCTGATACGGTTCCGTGCGCTTCAGGTGGACAAATGCACGAGCCAAAGGTTGAACAGCTGATCGGAAAACTCGGGAGGCTTAAACAGGGTAATGTATGATTGATCTGTTCTATCAGATGTTTTTTGAATAGCTGCTAAATGTATTACTTACAGTTTTTGCCCGTTGCTTGAACACCATGAACCCATGCCTAGACTAAAGTAACACAAGTTGAAGCTTTTGTTACCATACCTCAAACACATGTACCCCTACCTTAAACAAAAGCGCTGCTTTGCACCCCAGTTCCAATTATGCAACACACCTACTCCTTTATGCAACACACATGGTCCTGCATGCTACACTCCATTTCATACATAAGACACTTCGCTCACAAAATGAAATTTCAGGGTGCCATCCGGAAAACACATGTATCCAAAATACAAAACACATCGGGTAATTGCAACCACTCAAATACACACCTGAAGGCACTTACTTGCAAAACCGAACACCAATTAGCCAACTACAAAAAGCCCTCAGCGTAGCCATTTCAAGAACTTTGCAAGCATGGATGGAGGGAGAGCAAGAGGAAGAGGAAGAGGTAGAGGAGGAAGAGGAGGAGGAGGCCGAAGAGGCCATGCACGGACCCATATTTCTGATGAAATAAGAGCAACTTTGGTGGACCATGTCATCAACCATGGCCTGACTATGAGGGAAGCTGGGCAGAGAGTCCACCCACATCTAAGCCGCTTCACAGTGGCATCTGTAATACGAACATTCCGACTAGAAAACAGGTATGTCTTCACCTCCATACCTTCTGCTCTACTCAGATGGTTTTATAACACTGTTCTACAGTATATCACATTACCATATCAAGTGTACGGGGTGCTAATGCTCCTTTTGCAGCCAAAGTGGCTGATTCCTTATATTGAAGTACAGTGTTGTACAGTGGATGACACAGTGCATACAGTAAAGTACTGTAAGAAAAATAAGCAAACCGATGACAATATCAAATTCAAATTTCAAATTCAAATTTTATTTGTCACGTACACAGTCATACACAGTACGATATGTAGTGAAATGCTTGGACAACTGCTCGTGACCTAAAGAAAACAAAAAAGGAAAGGCTATGAATAAGATAGGAAATAAATATGAAAAATTAAAAAGGGTAAATTGTCTGCCCTAGTGAGGGCAGACAATGCCATCCGTCTCCACCAGCTACGACGGAAAATACTTGCAGACAGGCGAGTGTTCAGCAACATAGACCATGTGAGCATCACCACCATCAGACGCATCTTGGGTAAACACAGCATCACCATGAAGCAGCTCTACAGAGTCCCATTCGAGAGGAACAGTGACAGGGTCAAAGGACTTCGAGCTGAATATGTACGGGTACGTGTAACTGTCCCTTACATTTACAATAGAGTATTGGTGAAGTCCAGTAGCAGCTGAATATGTACCATATCAGTACCACATGGATCTATTCTGAGAGCTACACAGGTACCTGTGTGATGGGGTGAGGGTGCTGAATGTGTAGCACTGTAGTACAGTGATATGTTCCCCTTTTTTTCAGAGAATCTTGGCCATGGATGGAGCTGCACAGCCTCATGAATACATTTTCATTGATGAAGCTGGATTCGACCTGAGCAAAACAAGACGACGGGGTCGTAATGTAATTGGCCAAAGGGCAATTGTGCACGTCCCAGGGCAGCGCGGGGGAAACATCACATTATGTGCCGCCATATGCCTTCGAGGGCTTCTGCACCATCATGCAATACTAGGTCCATACAATAGCCAACACATACTCACATTTCTAGATGCTCTCCATGATATAGTTGTACAGAACAGACCAGATCAGCCCAGGTTTGTGGTGATATGGGATAATGTCAGTTTCCATCGGGCTGCTCTGGTCCAGGCCTGGTTCTCCAACCACAATCAATTTGAAGTGGTATACTTGCCCCCTTACTCACCATTTTTGAACCCTATAGAGGAATTTTTTTCGGCTTGGAGATGGCGAGTATATGACCGCCAACCACATGCCCGCATGCCTCTTCTGCAGGCAATGGAACAGGCCTGCGGCGACATTCAGGTGACAGCAATCCATGGATGGTTTCGACATGCAAGAGGATATTTTCCCCGGTGCCTAGCGGGAGAGGACATTGCTTGCGATGTTGATGAGGTCCTGTGGCCAGACCCCAACAGACGGCGGGATCCATGAGCCCACTTATGCACAATTGTCATGGTTTTTTGTGTTTACAGTATAGTGTTTTTTCTATTGCAGTATTATTGTGTTGTTGTTGTTTTTTTTGCTTTATCTGAATTCATGGTACTGCAATGTACAATATTGAGTAGGTCTATTTGCGTTTTTGGTTGTTTGAAAATGTGTCTCCTGTAAATGTGCCTTCTGAATAAACAATGGAAATCAAGGACTGCAGTGTTTTATATAAAGAAGACTAGTGTGTTCCCCCTGATCTGTCAGTGTTTGCATATGATGCAAGTATGTGTCATTTTGTCAACAGAGTTACATTTTGACAAAGGAATGTCAGGTTTTGACAGCAGAGTTTAGGTTTTGGGAGTAGAGTTTCAATTTGGCACAGATGTGAATGGTATATTTGTGTTGTGTCATGTGTCATGTGTACTTGTGTGTACAGTTTTGGCACAGAGAGCGGAGTTTTGCAAAATGTGTTCAAGCAGTGGGCAAAAACTGTAACAGGACGGCAGATATATAACGTTTACGGTAAGACTGTTCAGACTCAATAGCGACATCTGCCGGTGATCCTTTTCTCCCCGGTTTTTTCAGACGAGTTTTGGGGAGACGAACAATGTTTCGCCTATAATAATAATGATGATACTACTACTACTAATAATAATAATAATAAAAATGATAAACGACTCTGGGTTTTATCGGAAGCCTTGTGGGCCTGGTTTTGCTGTGTTTGCAGTAAATTTGGCTTAATCGAAGGATTCGTGTAAAGCAAACGAACTCGTTGTCGTGTCTTTCCGTCTTGTGTTGACCTGCGATAGCGACGCGCATGCGTGTCGTTATACAAAGGCCTGTAGATAACTAATAAATCCGCCGTTGGCGTCATTTTTATCTGTCGAATAATGAGCTTATTCACTTGATCTGTAGGAGCACTAAGCATGTAACTAAGTACATGTGTTTAGTACAAACCAGTCCGTCTGTCAGCTCATAATGTGTCTCTATCCAAATGGGAGGTAGTCACAAGTTCCGCTTCCGGTAGCAAGCCCCGTATAATTTTCCTTATATTAGACAAAAATCGCGATAGCATGCGAATTTGTGACATTTTCATGTTTTCTCAAGTGATGAGACACGCGTACAACGTGAAAAACACGTTAACAACTTTTTTACGGAGGGATAGAAACGTTATTTATGCGCACCAATGAGAGCGCAGTATATAGCGATATGCTAATGAACACGCGCTCCCTGTTTACTTTAACAGAAATATTATAGAATATAGCTCAATTTCTTTACAAATTTACATAACATCCGTGCTGTTTATAGCACTATAGGCAGAATGTAAGTGCTAAATATTTACACAGAAATTTAAAACCGTGAGTAAAACATGCATATGCGTTGTTGATAATGTCTCTGTGAACTATGGTTGGGTATCGTCAGTGAGGTATATCCTTACCTGTTACTCCATTTATGGAGTTGCAGAAAATGATGAATGGAGAGCTATGAGATATGATTAGTATCTCCCTCTTTTGGGGAACAGCAACACCCCTTAAGAGCCATTCTGATTAACTTGTGAAATGTAATTGTAATATTTTGCAAAGTTTATCCTGTCTTTGTATTATTTGTTGGAAACCTATGTTATGTAATGTTGTTGTGCTGTGTCTAAGGCATTGTTCTCAATTTAAGGTAAAAGAGCCCTGGAAGAAGAAATTGAGAAGACAAAGTCAGTCAGTGACTCACTGGAGAAGGAGCTGGAAAACTGTAAGACACGAAGTTAATGATCTTCACACAGTCTTTACTAAACCAGCAACTGAGATACTGTCCTTGATTCACAGTACAAACTAAAGTCTTCCAACTGGAGGCAATCCACAAAGAAAAGGAAGGTATGCAAGTGCTAGTGGCAAACAGTTGTACACGTATAGTTCATCATTTATAAGTGTACAGGCATTAAATGTGAGCCCACTGATGAACATAGTTGCTCGTCTGTTTCTTCAGAGGTGTGCAATAAGCTGCAGTTTCAGTGTGAAGAGTCTGAGCAGGACGCTGCCAGGTGAGCTCCGTGCTGAAAGTTTGAAGAGATTTACTGGATCTGCTCAGTCATAAGGAGCATTCTTTGCTGAACCATCAATGGGCTTCATTTGTGTTTTTTGATGTTGAACACTAGATGGCAGTAATCTGTCTTTTTTAGCATCCTGGATACTTTTTTTATTTTATTTTTATTTTATTTGGGGTTGAATCTTTATATAGTTAGATAATGTTGTACAGCCCGATACTGCTGTCTTAGCTTTTGCTTCTTCTTTCAATTGTGTTTAATTGCCCACAATCTGCCCATTTATTCAATTAAATACCTGAAAAGGATGCACCTTCCCACATTCAGTCAGTGTAAACAGGTAGTCAGAGATATAATGGTTTTTTATTTAAGATTAGAATCTGCTTTTTATTACATTTATTGTTTGAAAATCTTTTATTAGTTTTAATCTTTTTAAGTTTTATTGTATTTTGTGTTTATATCTGTGTGTGTGTTTCAGACATTTACAACTGAATAAGAAAAGTGAGGAGCTGCTGGAGCAGTATAGATATGAAATCCAGGATGTCAAGCTTAAACACCGAAAACTGCGGTACTGTTTAATAGTGCAAAGACTCGTTTTCTGTGAAAAACCTCTGGCTGTTGTTACACATTTAGAAACTCATGTTTCTGCAGGATGAGATTTGAAAACCAGCTTCATCAACTGATAGACCAGCACAAGAATCTGCACTATGTCTTTGTAAGTGTTTGTGCTAAATTCTCTCCACAACTCTTGTGAGAAGATTCAAATGTGACTTTATTATTATATTATTATTATGACTTTACTCAGACTCCAGAGAGACTCCCAGATGAATTAAAGAGTGTTGAGAATACAAAGAGCCAGCTGTTGGCAGCTGGTAAGCATCTCCGCACACTCTTCTCTCAGCACAAATGTTGTATGTGTGTGAATACAGCGTTTGTTTTCACTTTCCAGCACTGTCACTGAATTTCTTCTGTGTTTTGACAGAAAAGCTAAAGCTCACTCAGCTGCACAACCTCGATGAGGAGCTGGAAAAGATGAAGAACCAGAAGCAGGCTCAGGAAGCAGCTGCAGAGACTCAGGAGTAAATTTGCTCTGATTTAAAGAATCAGAGGTATATGCTGTGATTACACATCTGTCTTGTCCAAGTTCCAAGTTCAACTTTATCAGCCGGAATCGTTCAAACTAAGTGATTATTTATACCCCTGACATCCAGCTGAGATATCTGACCACAGAATTCTGGGTATTTCTGATGTTTTTTCTCATATCATATAATATATTTGCTGTACGGATAAATTCTGGTTGATCTCTTAGTGTTTTTCACATAGAGACATGCTATATACTGTCATCTGTTTGATACTAGGTTATTTATTGTGTTCATATATTTAAAAACTATAAAGCCTGTTTGAATTGTTGTAACATTGTTTTCATCACTCTGAAATCCTAAAAGTAGCACAACCCTTCCCTGCAGTTTACATGCACACCTGCTGTGTACATACATACATACAAATACATACATACATACATTTGCACAGAGACACAGTCGCGTTCAATTTTAAAAGAGATTTAATGCAAGAGTTTGTTGCAGTATTTCAAACAAAATGTAATACTATCTGAGGTTTAAAAAAGAACACATTAAACCTGTGCAACAATGACTTCCCCGAATTAATGCCAATTGCTTTTTCTTTTTACTTCTTTTTTCTATTTTACAGACAAACCACATTCTCACATTTCAATTCAAATAATCCAAAATAAACACAAGGCACGTTCAGAGCGCAGTGAGGGCGATCACAATCTAGTTCATCACTTAAAATATAAACAATCCCCCTTTTTTTTAACATAAACATTTACAGCATAATCCTGTGTAGAAAACAAGTGTCACCCCACCCTCACCCAGAAGTGTCTTTACAGCCATACAACATATACTTTAATCTTTTTTGACGTACTCAGCAAAAACACAGTGAACCGTAAGTGGTTTGATGCCCTGTCGAGATATCAGGCAACACGAGGCCAGTAAGTCTTTGGTTTAATAGTTTGTGCCGACCAACAAAGGAGTTAGGAATCCTGTGCAGGGCGTAGCTCTCAGGAGTTAAATGAGTTATGTAAGGAAGCGTGGCGCTGCTCCAGTACTGTGTAATATACCTGTTCTTTCTCGTATACCTTGTAGAGGTAATTCTTGGTTTTCAAGAAGGAAAACGGAGGTCAGTTTTTTGTTTTATTATTTACTCTGATTCAGGCCAACTGGAAATCTTGCATATTTATTTACACTACATGAGGCGAACACTAACACACATAAACACCACTCCCCTTTCCATGGAAGCGTCTAGGTCTCCTAGGAATTGTTATTTATTTATTTTCAACCCTGAGAAGGGGGTATATGACTTATTAGAAAGAAGTCGAGTGTGTTACGTTCACCACAGCCGCTACCATCCATCCAAACTGTAGTCCCCCAACATTTTCACCTTCTGATTCAGTTTTTTCCTCCCACACTTTTCACACTGACTCTACCCTCTGATCTCACTCTTCTCTACCCTTTACTCTTCATCAGCTGTCTTTTTATTCCTATGTTTTGGTTATTTGTCCAGGTTAATACTAATACTACTACTAATAATGACCCCCCACCAGAACCTTGGCAAAACCCTCAATGGGCCACTGGCACATGGTGAATCCACAAAGACACTTTCTCCCATTCAGTTTCAAGCAAGCTCCATCTACAAAGTGGCCTGCACACAACACTGGTACTACACGTGTGCCGTGTTTTGTGACTGGCACATTATATGTTTTTGATTCTCAGATGCAACACTTCCCTTTTCGTCTTTTAGTCCTGTTCACAAAAGCTCATTTACAGGTAAACCTGTGCTACCTTTCTTTTTTTTTGAGACACGTACCGGCCCATTAAGCCAGTATCCAAGTAGAGTCTTGTTTCTCTCAGTCACCATATAAGGCAAAAAAATAGAACAAGGTCTTGGCAAAAAGGCACATTCCAGACTCAATGACTTGAGTTTGTTTTCACCATTTTATAAGTCGTCCTTTCAAGTTTTATTACTTCTTGTGGAAAAATCCAGAAAACGCTGTAGTGTTAAGGCCCAGAGGAACTCTCACAATGTCGTTGGCACAAACGTGGACAGTAGAGGTTTTTTGATAGTCTTGCATTAAATAAGTTTCCGTGTAAAAGGTCGCTCCTCCATCTTTCGTTATCCCAGGTTATTCCCCATCTGTTAACAGAACAACAGGGATAACAGTGAAATCTCTTTACCTCCTGCCTTTCCTCCTCGCTGGCCTTCAGCAGGACGTACCGTGCTCTTTGCGCCATAATCACGCTTGCATTTGTTCAGCTTAATCTGTTAATTATTTTTTCTGAAAGCAGATTCTCTTTAAAGTAGTATAAAAATCCATAACAGTGATGAACTGTGGTTTTGCCAGTCTCTTACTGTACATATAAGATAATCACATTTAGCCAGTCACTGCTCAGAAGCTAATTTATAACATTCATCTGCTGCTTTTTGAGAACAAACACTATTTTCAAACATTTCAAAATATATCATTTTTAAGCTAAAACCCTGGTTTCCCTCTTGGATTCCTTTCCCTCCCCTCTTGGTGGTTTACACCTAAACATATTTTTGTGTTGTTGTTTTTCCTCATATTGCTTTCCCATCTACGCTGCAAACATCTCCCTTACTGTGATAGACTACCTCAAAACGGCTGTAGACCTTCTTCTCCTTCCTCAGGCTCTCTATCCTCCTCAGCAGTCCCTCCCGCTCCTGGTTGTTGCCCTGCGGTCGCAGAAATCGGTTCCTTTTTAAGGAGCTCTGTTTCTCCGTTCCTTTATCTCCAGCATCTCCATCTTTGTTCCCTCCCGTCTCCTCCCGCTCCTGGCGGTTCTTTTGGCTGTTGGCGGAGATTTGCTCCAGAATGACTTTGGTGTCGTCTCGTAAGTTGCTGCTGTACAGAACAGAGCCGCCTGCGGGCTGGTATCGGGACATGACAGATGTTCCGGTTGTTGATGTTTTATGATTGGTGGTGGATTGATCAGCAGTCGTAGACGCTGTATCTTTAGACGATGAGCTCTGTTTTTTGCTCGAATTGTCAGTAACCTCTATGACCGTGCTCATGCCCCTATCCTCTCCTGAGGTTTTCTTTTCTTTGTCCTTGGGTCCCAGGAATCCCTTTAGCCTCTGAGTCTGTTTCTTTAGGAAGTCGAGTGTCTTACCCTCACCCTTTCCCTCACCAATGGTATTGATGGACGTGGTAGAGCCCATAACCTTTTGCAGCCCTTCCTTAGAGTCTTCATGTGACAGAGTTGAAGAACTGTGAGAGCGACTCTTTTTCATTTCAGTCTTCTCTGCGTCTGTAGCATCTGTGGTCAAAATTTCCTCCCCACAGGAGATGCGACGAGGATGTATCCCTTTAAGTTTCACCGGCTCCTTCTTGAAGATCTTAGGTGAATGCAGAGGCTTTAGAGACTTGAATAGATCTTTCTTTTGACCTTCTGATGCACTCTCCTCTTTCTGAGACTGCACTATCTCTGAAGGCTTCTGTGAGCTTATAAAAGGCTTGGGAAAGATTAGTGGTGGCCTTGATGAACTGACTGAAGGTCTGCGATTATTGATCTCAGCCAGTTTTGCTGAGACGTCTGGCTTTGTCTGCTCAGGCTCTGCTGTACTGAGTGTGACAGCTGGGGTCTTCAAAGTTGTTGTAATGTTGGGAGGTTTATCAGAAAGATCTTGCCTTTTTTCAGCGGGCTCTAAGGCTTTTAGCGATGGCTCTGTCTCTGTTTTCGAGACTTTTGTCTTGGCAGCTAGGTCTTTGAAGTACTGCAAACGGCTGGCCGGATCATTCATGTTCAGAGATGATGAATCTGTGACTTTAGGTTTTTCAAGCGTAAATGTTGTCTTTACTTTTTCATTAGTTTCTTTAGGTTCCTCTTTAGGTTTAATCTCATCTTTTAACCGTATCTCCTTTTCCTCTAGCTTCTCCTGTTTTTCTTCTTTCTCCTTCTTCTCCTCGGTCTTCCTTCGCCAATCAAAAGGCTCACGAGTTAATGACCTCCTCTTTTCTAGGATCTGGGCCACAATGGATGAAGTGCGCACTGAATCCAACTCCTCATCCTCTTCCGTCGCTGGTTTTAGACCTAAGCTACCACTGTGTATCTCTGCTTTAGAAGATGAGAATATAAGTGAGGAGCGCAGTCGAGAGCTGCGCTGAAGGAGCGGGTTAACACGCGACCGGAATGACTCGTGTTTGGATAGAAGGAGTTCTGGAGCACCTTTCGCCTCCACATCTGTGCCCCCCTCCCTTGCTTTACTCCTCTCTGGCTCTCTTTCCTTCTCCTCCTCCCTCTCTTTTCTGTCCAGTACAAGGCGGGAAGGAAGTAGATCCTTGGACGTTGGTAGGCCAGAGTCTTTATTGCTGCTCTCAGGTAGTTTAGGCTTTCCAAAACGTGGCCTCAGGATATCAGGTCTGGGCTTGGGAGGAACATTTGGTGGCTCTTTTATTCCATAGCGTGGAGCTGAACTTTCAGTTTCAGTTGGTTGCACAGCTTGAGAAGGTTCATCAAAAGCATCAGGACCCATAGGCTGAGCCAGGCCTTCTTCTCCAGTGTCCTCATAAGTATTTAGATAGGAGTGGATTCTCCAGCTTCTCAGGCCTTGCTTTGCACTTGAGTCCTCCTCATGCTCTTGATCAAATTGTTTGTTAAAGTTTTTCTTCTCAGGTGGGTGGGGGTGTGTTGGTGAGCTCTGACAAGCATACGCCTGTCCTATGGTTGGCCTCTTATGGGAGGATCCTCCCCCATACCTCCCAGCTAACGGAGGGGCGTTGTGGCCCTCGGGTCCTCTCAGGTCCTCAGATGAAAAGTAGTCTCTGCCATACTGCCCAGGTGGAGGCTCCTGGTCTGAGCGATAACTTGAGTCTGAATACTGGTCAATGGAGAGGTGCGGAGGACGGCCTCGAAGTCTGTCGAAGTGTCCGTGGCCAGAACCTGGCCCGGGCCCTTCACTGTAAAAATGGCTGCTTTGAATCTGTTCTCTGTAACGAAAGTGCAGCACATATTGTTTATTGTTTAATAACTTAATAATAAACCATACATTTTATGTTTATGGTCCATGTGATAATTCTGCATTATTCTGATCACAGCAGGAGGTTTTAAAGGTTTTCCTACCTGTGGAAGTCTGTCTCGTCCAGATTGTTCATGACTCTTTGCTGCATAAACTGTCTTGAAGACGCGTATGTTTCCTGGGTTCCTTCTGCATAGCTGTGCCTCTTGAAGGCACTGGCGCTCATCTCCATCTGCCTGGACACGATGGACCGCCCCTGTTCCAGGAATGACTGCTGAAGACGAAACTGCTGCTGTGAATACTTTCCAATAGTAATTCCTGTCCCGGGCTCCAGGGTTTGACGAAACGCGTCATTTCTCCGGAAAGGAAGCACGGGGTTACGATCAGTGTCACCATAGGGGAAGGCAGGGGGAATCTCAGGCTGCCTTCGGTAACCTACTGTGTTACGCAAAGACTGGGACCTCTTTAATCCAAACTGGCTGCCTAAATAGTTGCCGGTGCTGCTGGGATCAGAGACAGTAAGCGCTGTATTGTTTGGGTCAATAACCAGAGGCTCTGACTGAGCGTACAGAATGCGAAACTCTTCATCGAAGGTGGCAACAAGCTCCCCAAGGAAGAGGTGGGCGATGCAGCGGTGGATCTTCTCATAGGACCACATGAAACTATAACATAAAGAACAGTAGAGGCAAAGATTATTTAAAGAATAACTGAGTGCTGATGTTATTAATACTATTAAATTAGTCACCTGTAGTTCCCACTGAGTACAGCTCTGCAGTCAGCCAATAGGAAACGATCTTTCACCTGCCCCTTAAATGATTTCCCTGTCCGGGTGTAATAAGGTATTCCCGCCACAGTCCGGACACGTATCATCTATAAAATCAGAATTTCAACTCTGTTACACATGCATATCTGATAATTATAAGCAAATACATAACAAGACCCAGCTGTTAGCGCCTTTTTCTTTTTAATGTTGTTTTCAGATAATATCATAAAATTCAAACTGACCGGAATAAACTCCAGGTTGACTTTGCAGTTGAGGACCATAGAGACAAAGTGATGAGCCTCCAGCTGATCCAGTAAAATATAAACAGGAACGTGTCGTCCTGCTGCGTCCAAGAGGTCACTGAAGATGTCAATATCTGTGAACATGTCCATCACCACAGCGATAACCTGGAGCAGGAGCAAACACACAAAAAAGTTTTTCTTTTTCATCAACAAAAGTCTATTTCAGTTCAGTCAGGACAACTGTAGTCAAAAGGAAGTCTGGTATTTTGATCTGTAGTAATTAATATTTATATTCGGCTATCCTGGGACCTCTTTTCCCTTTCACACCCACATGTGGAAAGCATGGTGGGAAGATCAGCCACAAGAACTCAGCACAGACCAGTGGAAGCAACAGATATGACACTAACGAATTAAAAAAGGCTTATATAAGATTTATGAATAAAATGCAGTAAGAGGGTGTTGTTGAGTGTCCTCTGTGTGCTTGTTGACAGTTAACTCTGAGTTTTGGCAGGATACAGACATGTATTCCATAAACACATGGGCAAGAAATGGAGGACAGTTACACACACAACCCACCACACCAACAGGTTTGACTGCTCACTGGATTTGGCATTCTCGCTTCCATTAATCAGGTATTTTATTTAGCTAAAGGCAAGCCAGTTACAAATGTTTCTGAAAGGGCGTGGTGGCAGACTTGGCAGAGAGCATAAAAAGTGAGATGAACTCAGCAGCGAGATAACATAACCGTCGCTCACACCATGTCCCTGGCAGCTCTCTATCTCGCTTCTTCTCGCTATCTTCTAAGGTAATAACACTCTGATGTAATAAGACTTGTACTGCAGTATTACCTATAAATAAATAAAAGCTCCTCGTGTTTTATCTGTGAAACTGGATATGTGCCATGTTCTGAGTCGGCACCTTAAATATATGAATTTATAAACACTGAATTTTTTGGTTGATTTTTCTTTCTACTGTAAGGTGAAACAAAACCACTCCTGCATGTTTTAACACATTCTTATCCTCTTCTGCTTACTTGGCGTGCGTTCTTGATGAGTCTCCTCGCCTGCTCCTTTATGCTCGGCATGTCAGGATCAGAGGGGTTGACTAGAGTTGTGACCTCTGTGGGATCAACGAAACTGTGCTGCGGCCAGCCCAGATCCAGCCCCGGGGCAGCCAGGTCCGACTGAACTGGCCAGTAGGTGTCCGAAGACCCATCGTCCTCGACGCCTCCCTCGTGGTACGTCAGCTCCGGGACGCCGGTGGGCTGGCTAGGCCCCTGGATTGTCAACTTGATGTGTTCAATTTCTGGCTGTGCCAGAAAACCGGCCATATCTGCATTCTGGAGGAATTCATAGTAGCCCTGGTGTGCAAAGAGACAGAAAAGTTTAGGAGATCGTAAAAGCTGTGTGTATGTGTTTTCATGCATTAGAGCAACGCTTACCTGAGTGTCATTTTCTATCAGAGCATCAATGGCTAGACGATACTCCTCACGGTAGTGCGGAGGAAGGTAATTTGGGTCGAGAGGGTTATCGCCTATTGATGAACTCTGAGACCGGTGCGGCATGGTTGGAGGGGGTCAGGTCAAAGTTTAAGGCTCAGGAGTAAGAAAAGGTGAGGAAGGAGGAATTTAAACCTGCAAGGAAAAGGAAAATATAAAATGAGGTCCCACAATAATTAATAATTAACGTCATCACAGCTGGTTTTGTACTCTATTTGCACATACTGTAAATATCACACCACTCCCCCATCCATGAGACACAATACTTATGATTCAACAAAATATCCCCTTGGGTGTTGAGAGGAAAAGACCTTTGTGTCTGGACACACAAACAGACGTTACCTTTAACCACGCACACAAAGCAACTATTGTCGCTGAGTCAACGGCGGCTTAGCAGCAAGTAACAGTTTAACAGGCAAATTTGTCTCAATGTTAACAACTGTAACAGATATTTATTGCTTGCCTACACAATTAGAATACTTTTATGAAACTAACAATACTTTTTGACATTGTGTGGGATTGCAGGTAGTAATGAGTAATACTGAAGAAAGCATGCATAAAAGAATGGTGCTATGAGAGAGCAACTCCTTCAACTTAAACGTAGAACAGGTAAAAGTATCATATTTCTCAAGTATGATTAATTGAATTAAATGAAAAGACTTCACTCTAATAATACCAGCGATTAATCAACCTTCAGTGCGGCTTATTGAAAGACTGTATATAAAGGTGAGAACAAAGTGGAACAGCTGGATACAGAAAAAGCAAAGGGAGGAGACGAGATTAAAGAGAGCAAGAGGAGAGGTGGGAGAGGCGTGAGGAGTTGTAGAGACAGGTTCTTTCATATCACAGTAAACTTGCCACGCTGGTGCGTCATAATTCATGTTGCTGCTTAGACCTTATCCTGAAAAATCTGCCGGTCATGGCAACCAAACTTATTTAGATGGGCATGACTTAAAGAAGTCACAGGTCCGCTGTTACATAACACTGTGTGAATATACGCCTGTTTCAACGAGAACCAGATAGTGACATTTTTGATTCACATGCCAAACTTTAAGAGGTGACTTTGGCGTGACTAAGACGCAGGTTTGATTGTTCATCTATCAGCAAGGGTAACACACCTACACAAACACACAAACAATCTCATGAAGCTTTCAAAAATGTGAAAATGACGTGATGGTGATCTCGAGCTCTTTCTAAAAAAAAACAAGATAAAACAAAGGTTTAGCCTCAGTGTTATTTCTCTGTGTGGCCTTCTAGTTTCATACGCGGATGAATACAGTCATCAGATAAAACACGGTTAGGAAAAGCAGCTGGTGAGAGGCTAAAAACAGCTAAACCACATCGGCTAAAGAAGCACCGAAAACCAACATAAATGTTCACATAATTTGAGCTGTAAAATGTAATATATAGCACTTTTCTAATCTCATCAAGCAAACCATCCTTTCTTACGGCACGTTTTCTGCCTGACATCCTGCACACAAGCAGTTTAGAATCACATAGATGTGTTTGAACTGTTGGAGGAAGCTGTAGTTCCTGGAGGAAACCTACCAAAAGCACAGGGAAAACATAAATTACACACAGAAAGGTCCCCACGGGACTGAAACCAGGAAACTTCTTGCAGTGAGTCAACAATGCTAACTGGAGCCCAACCAATACTGATATTTGTCAGTTAAACTCTTTAACACACGACAGCTTACTAAGAAAAGCCGTTGAACCCTTAAAGCTCTTTGAAGTCTGAGCGGAGTGGTTTCTGTCATATTTCAGGCCTGCTTATAAAACAAATAACTGGATTTGCATTAGTTAGTCATGGTGGCCGCTACCGAACTATAGGTCATCAAACCATCCTTATTAATATATACCAAGATGTCAAAACTCACCATTAAGGGTGTGTGTGTGTGCAATTTAAAAATAATCTTGTTTCATTGTCATAGTCGTTTATGCTCCGTCCAACTCTGCTTGGATCAGCTGGTTGCTTGTGGAGCTCCAAACACGAGCTCCCAACAGGGAGGTAAGAGAATGGACCAACTACGCAACATCAACACTCACACTGTGGTTGATGGTCTCTCCCATCTCTTCTTTACTTTTCACTTGTCAGCTGTTGTAATTAATGATACTTGTATGTTGGTAAATAGCTAATAATGAGACAGCCACTCGACCACAGTGTCGTCCAGCAAACAAACAAACCCATTAACTTTTCATCTATTACTGCTGATTGTAAATGATGTCCAAATAAAACAGTGGAGTGTTTAGTTGGCCACTTTTGTACATCCATGTACCTGCTTTCGAAAGGTAAAGTAGATACTTTACTAAAAACCTAATTTGGCTTTTGAGGGGGTTTTTTTGGCATTAGATAAAGAAACAATGAAAATCCCAGGCTTGATTCCAACCCACAGCACACTTGCATATTATGAACCATCACTGAGCCAACCAGAGCACCCACTGAGCGATGTTTGATGTGGTCCTGACAGCTGCATGCTGGAGGGTTTGCATTCTGGTGGAGAAAAGAGTGAACAACCACCACGCTGCTTAAGTATTTAAAGTAAGCTGGCAATGTTAGGAAACATACGTGGCTTATTTTCTTATGTAGCATGTGGTCGAAAGAGGAAGTGGATACACCTACAGTCTGAGCAAATTAGGGCGTGTGTGTAACCCGGGGTCTGACAGGTAGGGTGGGTAAGTATTTAGTGAGGCTGTACCTGCTTTACAAGTGTGTGTTTGACATGTTCTCTGCAAACTTCCAAGCACACTTGAGAGATTAATGACGGTGATAGCTAAGGGCTGAAAGTCCTAACCCACAATCAGTGGGACAACCCGGTTTACTCAGCGACCTGGTGAGTCATCGAGTAGCCTGGTTGGCGTGGCCTGGGGATAACTTGCAACAGACTGCCGAGATGGTGATTCATCTGCTGACAAAATGGCTGACATCCTGTTTCCCTATTCATGTGGAGCCATTGAAATTAGGGCTTTGTGGCAAGCCGTTGGCTTTCCATGCTCCACGGTGGTCAGGGAGGAATGCCGGGGCACACATGCTTGTTGCATGGAATTATTTTGCCCCTGAATTCCAAGTCATTTGATTTGCCTAGTTTTGCTCTTTGTATCTAAGTCATTTGCAGCACCACGGTGCCCATTGTGTACATAGGTGTACTGCACTGAAGCTGCAAATGAAGTGCATAACCGATGACAGACGCAAAATAAGAGAAAAACTCACATGTAGCAACACAACAGTCCAAAAGTCAGAGTTAATTCCCTCGTGAATGGAAAGTTGTTTTATAGAGTGCAAGCTGAACAAACCTAATCTGTAGGAACAAGCAATAAGTTCACTGTCACGTTTGAGAAAGAAATGTAGCAAAAATAACTAACAAGAAGTATTTTTGGTAGTGTTACTGTTTTTGTAATCAAGTGATTATCAAAAGCATTGACAGCAGCTTGAAGGAAGGCAGCCTGGGGAGGAAATGACCTAATTGGTTAATTCAGAAGCATGGTGGCATTAAAAAGAGCCAAGGCGGGTAGAGGGGGATGGGGGTTTCCTTTGCATCCTCGTCATCACTGTGTCACCGTAGAGTGGGGCAACAGATGAATAACACAATGTCAGAAGCATGACAGACTTTCCCCGCCTCACCTGGCCTACTGGTAGGATATTCAAACAAATACTGCTGCTTTGTTTGCTGTTATAGCAACTGCAGCAAGCATCAAACTGCAGAAAGTGTCTCATGATGATCAGGATCCCTGTCTTTACTACCTTTGTTGTGAAGCTTTCAGAGGCCCACAGGAGGACGAGGCTGCCCTAAATGTACCATATAAACAAAGGCCGGTCTGAAACACTAAACCCTGGCAGACGGGACATGAAGGCAGCAGCAAGACTTCGGCGTCTCTGAGCCGATAAACCAAATATTCAGACGTGCACAGCGTCTGCTCACGAAGCGTACAAACGGCCCATTCTCAGCATTCCTGCGCAAATGCTGAAAAGAAGGAGAGAAACTGGAAGGTGAAGAGCAGAGGGAGTGTAAATTACATCTGTCCTGACATGTGAATCATGAGACGCGTTAGAAGCGAGCCCGAGGACACAAACTATCAAGAAAAAAAACACAAACTACATCCTCGCCGCCTCTTTCTGTTTTCTCTCGTTCGCATCCGAACACACCTCACTAAACAAACACTCCAATTGATCCGGCATACCATTGGCCGGTTCGTGCTGTGTGATAATTCGGTGTGTGAACCCAGGTTGAGAAAACAATACTTAAAAACAGGTTTGGAGAGATGAGCCAGTAATCTCCAGATGCTCCCGTCAGAACCTTTCAGTGACATTTTTTTGTCAGATGAACCTACAGAGATGTAGATATGTGCACACACACACGGCGCTGGTTGTCTCCCTGTATATCATCACACCTCAGCGTGGCTGTTGAACGCTGCACAAAAGACAGCTTAAATGAATTCATACAGTATGTGAGAACACACGGCAGCTTGCATCCTCCCCTTTGTGTTGTGTGTGTAGCTGGGGTTTTAATGCAGCAGTACTGCTAGAAAAACTGGTCCACTGAGATCCCCGCCATCTTTCCAACCGCCTTAAAGGCCTGCAGTCATTCTGTATGGAAAACCCAGCAGCGATGGCATCAAAATATTTCCACTTCATACACACTAAACCTCACGCATACATAACAACACCTCTGTAACCAGACCCCCGTTTTCTATACCACACACAGCAGTGCAAACAAATTAATGAATGGCACACAGCCTTGGCCTTAAGGCCAGTGTGTGACAAGATTAAACCTATAATGGGAAGCACACATGCACATGCACAGACCCAGCGCAGGGGGAAAATGGCACTAACATTCCCACTACTCTTCAAATTATAACCACATGTCGTGCTATTTCTGAACAGTGACTCACTTTGAACGAAGCGAGGGAAAAAGCATGCGATGGTGAAGTTTAAAATCAATACACACTCAAGTCAAAACAAAAGTGCCAAAGTGCCTGTAATAAAGACACAGTAAAAAACCCTTAAACCAAAGCCTTAGGTAGGGAGTAGGTGTGAAAGAGAGATGCACTCTGAATGTTTGGACTAAATAGTTTGAACATAAAGTGAGTTGTTCTTGCATCACATTTAATTTTGCTTCTTTTTTTAGGTTAAAACCTTTATTCTCCCTGAAGTGTTTGTTTCTTTCTTCGACAAACAAGTTTTTACGGTTACAGGCTAATGCCTTTGTGTTACTGGAAGGATTTCAAGTTGGTTTTAATGACAGTGACTGGCAGTGCGTGCATGCTGTTGTGCAACCAGTGCATTAGGCACACTTGTAAAAGTGTCCCTGCCCTCTCAAGCATTATTTATTAGCTGTAGTTCCTACAGAGCCACGCAGACAAAGCACTAAACAGGTTGTAAGCGTGCTTTTTTTCTGGTCTTTTATGAAAGTCTTCACAGGGCTGGAAAAAGAGCAGCACAGTTTGTCTCGTCCAGCCTCCCAGCACTGAGCCCTCTGTGTACGCGGGCTGTAATAACATCGCTGTTGCACTGCAGCTACCTGGATGACTTAATTCTGTGTAAACCTCCAGCGGCTTATGAGGAAATGAGGAAAGTAGGCTGCATTTCACTTTTTATTAATCCGCAGAGTCCACATTTCACGCTTATGGACAGGGGAGAAGATAAATAGGACGCTTTTTGAAGACAGGAGATAATAAGTTAGAGGTTAATATAAAACTGGACAGATCACAACAGAGCAGGACGAGACAATGGCTCTTTTGTCCCTCAGCTTGCCCTCGTTTTAACTTCGTACCTCCTCACTTTGCTGCTGAACTCGCCTCCTCTCTTTTTCTCTGTGCACCGACGGCTTTATCTCCTCCCGGTGAAACCGTTGATGCGAGTCTGCTTCCCGTCCGCGCGTCACATTCCTCGGATCGGAAAAAAAAACTCCACCCAAACCTCCCCCCCGTCTCCAGCTGCGTGCACCCTCCACCGCCGATCGGCAAACAGAGCGGACTCTGCGCGGACTCCAGGCCCGGGTTCAGTGTCGTCCCGGCGGTGTGTGACCCTGCAGCAGCCGCTGTCACAATAAACGGAGACGGAAGCGTCGGGGCGACTCCTGCGAGGCAGGGCTTTCCCACCGGTGAGACTCCTCCCAGACCAGTTGATCGCTGGGAGTGGAAGACTATTGGAAGTTCTCTCCCCCGGGCACGTTTCAAAAGTAGCTTTTATGTCATGGCTGCAAAAGATTCAAGCAAAAGAGGAAGTTTCTCCAAACTCGCAAACTTTTTCCGTGCCCGTGCAGGAGTTTGGCCCAACTGGCGGTCCGTACAATGAATGCTTTATTCATCCTTGCACTTGACTCTTTGACATGTTTGTCCGATGTTTGCTCCTTTTTGCTTGCTCTCGTGTTGTTTGCACTGCGAAATGTTTTGTCAGTAAAACAACCGATTTGAAACTCTCCATCAATAAAATGCATCATATCAGGGATTTTAGTGCTACATTATAAACACAAGCAAGACTTTATTTAATTTAAACTACAACCTTAAACTCACTAACCTTTAAAAAAGAAATTATGTCCCTGAATGTAGTTATCTATGCTTTTTGCACATACACCAAAGAAGTGCAAAGAATCAGTGTTAATATTTTACCTCAAATCTGTAATTAGTAGTATTTTAATCAATGTTTCAGTTGTCTAGTCTTTAAATTTTACAGAGGAGAGATATACTTCATACTGCAGGTTGTTGCTGTTTAAATGGTAATAAAACCAGTGAACCTGTAATTGCAACGTGTACTACATCAGAGGACTATGACAGAGATGAGATCACCACCTGTTTAATCTTCTTTCCATCATATCTTAAAGACCTGATAGTGCCATATCACCACTGTGAAGGACTCCGCTCTAACTCGGTGGCTTACTTGTGGTATTTAAAAGTAGAATGGGAGGCAGAGCCTTCAGCTTTCAGGCCCCTTGTCTGTGGAACCAGCTCCCAGTTTGGATTCAAGAGACAGACACCCTCTCTGCTTTTAAGATTAGACCTAAAACTTGACTTTTGATAAAGTTTATAGTTAGGGCTACATCAGGTGACCTTGAATCCTCTCTTACTTATGCTGCAATAGGCCTAGGCTGCTGGGGGATTCCCATAATGCACTGAGTCTCCTTCACTCACCTCTTTTCACTCTGGCTCTCTTCCACAATGTGTCTTTGTCCTGTCTCCCTCCCCTCACTCCCAAACGGTGCGACAGATGGCTGCCCCTCCCCAAGCTTCATTCTGCTGGAGTCATAATGTAAAAGAGCAGACTCAACAAGCAGTGGCTTTTGATTAAGTAAACTTTATTGCAAAGAAACTGAGCAGATGAAGGACTGTAGCTGGGAAAGAAGAACGGCTTCAATGCAAATGGGATCACTGAGCTCTGTCAGGGGAGAAAATGAGAGTTAATTGGCTGTCCAGGAGGTGAATAAAGCAGGATGATGTGTAAATAGAACCAGATCAACTCATTTCTTGAGACTGTGAAGTGGGCAGACATCCTGAGAGTGGGTCACAGACATTTGGAGGTACGAACGTGAACCACAACAACTTGAGTTGTTACCAGATTGCAGGTAAGTTGATTCTTGAGCCAGATGACACAAACGGAGGGAGCCTAACACTGACAGACACCAGCCTCAGGCAGAGAGACCAGAACTAGACCCGCAACTTCACCTGAGAAAATGTCAGAGAGAAAGGAAAAAGAAAGAGAAAAAAAACAAAAATTCAAAACCACCCAGGTCTGCTTAGTCAACAGCTAAGATCGCGGATACAAGCGGTGGAAATGAGCTTCCTCCGAAGGGTGGCTGGCCTCTCCCTTAGAGATAGGGTGAGAAGTTCGGGCATCCAGGAGGGGCTCAGAGTAGAACCGCTGCTCCTCCACATCTAAAGGAGCCAGCTGAGGTGGTTCAGACAAGGATGCTCCTGGGCGCCTCCTGGGGTTGGTGTTCCTGGCATGTCCCACTCCGGGCCCCGGGGCAGACCCAGGACACGCTGGAGAGATTATATCTCTTGGCTCCCCCGGATAAGCTGGAGGAGGTGGCTGGGGAGAGGGAGGTCTGGGCTTCTCTGCTTAGGCTGTTGCCCCAGCGACCCAGCCCCGGATAAAGCGGATGAAGATGGATGGATGGAATTATCTTGCATAAATAGGCTGTTGATTTTCTTTACTCATTTCAGGTATTAAAAGCAAAATAGCTGCATGTTTAATCATCTGGGAATTTACCCAGATTTATTTATTTATTTAGACAGAGATCTTGACCCACCCAATGTTCAACACAAAGTTACGCCGATGGTGCTTAGCTTCCAAGATAATACGAGATCGGCCGTGCTTAGGGTGGTGTGGCATTGGTTGCCTCACAGCAAAAAGGTCCTGGGCATGAATCCACCAGATGGCTGAGATGTGTGTGGAGTTTGCATGTTCTCTCCGTGTCTGTGTGGGTTCTCTCCAGGTACTCCGGCTTTCTCAAGTGTGCATATTAGGTTAAGTGGCGACTATAACTGGCTGTAGGTGTGATAGTTGTCTCTCAACAGATTGAAGACATGTTCAGAGTGTACCCCACCTCTCACCCCGTGATAGCAGTGATAGGGAGACAAAATGGATGGATGTTTTTTTTAATATATAAAATTAAGTAAAGTGCTTTTAACTTATATTAAATGTGAAGCATTTTTCAAGTAAAGACAATTCTGCTGTGTACAGCTTCATTTGCTTTGTCACGATCAGATGTTATGCTGCCGTGTTTAAGATCTTTCCTCGCTACCTTTAATGCATTTTACTGTAACTGCTAAAACCACAGCATCCCCTTAAATCGGGGATTCCTCATTTCACAAAAATACACCAAATGGGCAGTTAGGGAGAAGTTTGTCTTCTGCAAATGCTACATTGGCTGCTTTAAAGGAAAAAGTGGTTTCTTTGGAGAACGTGTTCCTGTCTGAATCCTTGTAAATGAGTCAGTGTGCTGTTTTTCTCCATGGCAAAACACCAGTGCTGACTCAGCAGACTTCCAGAGTTCTCATTTCTATAAGAGTCCACTGTAACAAAGTCGTTTGTGCAGGCACTACCAACAGTTTGTACCCCTCAAATCCCACACGGATCCAGGGTCATTTCTGCCAACCATCATCTGGAGATGAGGTTGGATTTGGATTTTTCTGAAACTTGAAAACATGAATTATTATTGTGATGTGTTTCCTCCTGATATAAAGTAAATGCATTCAGTTTCAGTCTTTTATCAGTTTAACTTTTCTTTTGTCTGTTTTTGTTTGCCTTTTCACTCTCTCTGGGCTCTCCACCTGTACTCGAATGCACCGGTAGTGATAACATTAAACAAAGTGCTGTGCAGGTAGAAATGTGTGTGTGTGTGTTGGTGCGCACTTTGGCTGTCCTTTGTCCTAAATCATCTATCATCTATCATAAAGAACACACCTTCTTTGATAGGCCCCTGATAGCGCGCGCACACACACACACACACACACACACACACACACGCACACGCACACACACACACACCTACACACAGAGTTATGGCTTATGTTCAGTCCTGTTCCCGAGGGTGTGTCTCCTGTTTGAGTGTCTGCCTGTTCATCCATGTCCTAATCTGTAAAGTACTCATGTACTCACATACACTGCAGTGGCCATATTCCTGAGCTCGCGCTTTAAGCACAATGCACTTAAGAAGTGCATACAGCATACAGCTGTGTGAGTGCAGACAAGGGAAACCATACTATATGCATGTTTGTGAAATCAAAGTGAGGGCCATGAGAGAAAGTATGATCGGCTTCTGATAACAAACACTAGCAGGTACAAAGACGCTGAAACACAGGGCGCGGCAGCTGCCAGGAATGTGCTCAAGGCATCTCACCACACCCAACCTCTCTCTCGCTTTCTCGCTCCCTCTCTCTTTTTTACACACTCTCTCTTCCTTGCTCAACCCCTCTCTTCCCCCCTGATCTCCTCCCTCTCTTGAGTCACCCAGCCGGCTTGGAACAGGTATGCAGGTCCAGACAGGAGCTAAATCCAAGCTTGCACCTTAGCAGGGCTGGCTTAGTAGGCTGTGTCAGGTATATTTGAATTCAAAAAACCTTTATTGACAAGGCTTCTTCAAAATTGACAGTAGAATTAGATGAAGATGAAGAAATCCTGTGACCTTTTTTTTTTATAGATAGATAGATAGATAGATAGATAGATAGATAGATAGATAGATAGATAGATAGATAGATAGATAGATAGATAGATAGATAGATAGATAGATAGATAGATAGATAGATAGATAGAGCAAAAGTTTTGAGACACTCCTCATTTCTTTATGCTTTGCCAGGAAAATGAAAAATAGGTGCAGCGACTTATTGAAGGATCTTGAAAGTCAATATTTGCCAGATAAACTTTTTTTCCGTTAATTAGTTTTTGAGAATACCTCTCCAAATAAAATGTCTAAAGAAAATGTAGAATTGATTCCTTGATTCTCCGTTAAGTGTAAACACAACACAGGTTCATCCCTTGAGTTAGGGATGCCTTTTTACGCCGATGCTGATTCATACGTCGGTTTTAAGAAATATAATAAGTAAAAACACAAACAAGACTCTCTGAAAATGGCCAGTTACAAGGACTGGACTGAAAATAAGAGAAAAGGCAGCCAATGTCCAAGGAAAAACTTTGAAAAACCTTCACAAAGCACAGAGAACCATTGCTCACGACTGGCTGGCCCTCCTGGGAGCAAAAGGTAAAGAAATGTCAGAGTTTTGTTTATATTATAGGAGGCGTTTCTCATTTTTGTCCATCCCATTTATGTTCATGGTGCTGTGCTTGCGTGTATAATACGAAGCAATTCAAAAGCACCACAAGCCCCAAAACCACCGCAAAGTTCACGTCATGTGATCAGTCAAACAAACATGAAGGCTGTACTGTTGTGTTGCTAGGAGACCCTAATAAACCATGGCATTTTTCTCTTTGTGACCGTTTCATAGTCACATTTTTTCCTTTAGTCTCAGAGTGCAGAACAGAGTGATATGAGTCAAAATCTGGAGTATCTGTATCTGACTTCATGTCTTATCACCGCGTGTGTCCATGTCTGCTGCAGCTTCCAGTGCAGACTTAATCACCATTTTCTAGGAGCAACAATAAGAGGAGGTTGCTCTTTGAGTGTGCCCTTCTTTGTCTGTCTCCACACTGCTCTCTGTGAGCTTTCCCAGCATGCTTTTCTCACGATGTAATGTCACACCGGAGTATAAGGTGACTCCCTGGAGCCAGAGGCTTTGAGGTCATCTTTACACCACTGTGCCGAGAGGAAAGGTGCCCAACGCTGTACAGTACACTGTACTGTAGGTGGCTGTGTGGGGGGGAGCTGTGTTTCTGTGGAGTTTGAGTAAACGTGGAGTCTAATGCTAACAATACAACACTGCATTCACCATTACTACCCAGGGTCTGATGATAAATATTGATAAATATTGGTACATCTGAGTGTTTAATGACCTGATTATATTTTTTATGTTGTTCCAAAAGATGACACCTGCATAATCCCTGCTAATTGGATCTAAAATTAATTTAATGAGCTTGACAAACTGGCGTGTGACTGTGTGCGTTTCTGCTTCATCCAGAGCCTGAAGCCTGACGCCTAAAGCCTTCCAAGGAGACTCTGTTCATTTTTAGTACTGGGCGGGCCCTTGTTATGAACTATAAACAGCTCAGGTAGAAGGAAAGTCCCCAATGAGAGTGCAGCGTTTTCATTTACAGTAAGTATGTGTTCCTGGTGCGATGCAGAGAAATGACAGACCAGCGCCACTACATACTTTGGGCAGGTGTTGTCGTTTTAACGCTATTATTACCACCTGTCACACGTGATGGTAATGATTATTTATGAAACAATGTGCATAACTTCACAGACAGACGGACACAAAGTCTGAGCAAACAAGGGGCTGATTTATCAAAGCTGGATGCCTTTCGACTGAAAGCCTGCTGTGACCTGCTGCTGCTCAGTCAATCAAAAAGGAAAGGAAAACAAGAACACCCGAGGCCTTCCCTTTAACAACTATTTTTTTGGGGGGGGTTTAAATATAGTTTTATATCAGGTAAAATGACATATTTTAGAGGGCTTGGTCCACCTTTGGACATGAATGTCACCAGACAAGACAGATTTGTTCCAGGACCTCACGGATCACTGCTAACTCCTAAGTGAAGTTCAGACCTTTATAATGTGGTTTTGGATGAACCTTATTAGACATGAAACGTGCTTCAGATTCACAGTTGTGGTCAGAAGTTTAGAGACACTCACCTTGAACTTGAATGCCATGGTAATTTTAGGGCTTTTAATAATTTCTTTGAGCTGTTCTTTTTCCAAAGTGGAAAGATTGTACCACGAACAATATTAATAACTTTAAAAGACAAGAATTGGGTGCACAAGTTTGAATTTTTTTTTGGATTTTCTCTAATCCATACAGAGTCAGAAGTATCCATACATACAGCCCCACTAATATTTTGTCATTTCTCTGCACCTTTGAAAGTTGCACTTCAACAACAAGCTTCTGGTTCTATTCTGGCTTGATATTTGACTTCTCTTCTTTGCAGGAGGGTTCATTTAGATTGGTTGGTTTACTGGCACGTACATGCTGTTTAGCCTAGTCCACAAATTTTCAGGAGGGTTGAGGTTGGTGTTTTGAAAAGCCAAAAGCTTAAGGTTAATCTGCTTTATCCAATCCAAAACCAGTTTTGTTGGTACACCCAACACCTACCTTAGATTTGAAAAGAAGCTGAAGAAGTGCATCCACTTTGTGCACTGTACCTGTACCACTAGCAATAAAACAGCCCTGCAGCATGATGCTACCACCACCATGCTTGACAGGCACGTGGCCTCTCCTTCATGGTCAATCTTGGCACAATAGCTTTTTTTCCAAACCAATTTCCTGTCACTGAGGGTGACAGATTGGGTCTTCCCAGAGACCTTGGCAAAGTAGCGACATATCTGAATAAACTTGTACTTGCAAATGTATGAACTGATGATCTTGGAGTCAGTACTTGTTTGGAAATGGATCTTGAACTTTCCTGTTCTTCTGAGTATCAGTCAATCCAGTGAGTGCAGTTACGCAAATCCTTTTTATGATTGCAAAGAGAAACTGCCAGTTGTAGTCAGTCATGTGATGTTTACAGCTCTTGGCTATTTTAAATTAAAGTACACTATAGAGCCTTCAGCACCACTTACTAAAAGACCAAAGTGAGTGTATATATAATTTTGATCCTGTGGGGATTAGAGAAAATCCAAAATAAATTAATACTTGTGCACTCAATTATTATTAAAGATATGTGATATACAGTCATTCGACCCTGGAAAAAGAACAGTTCAAAGAATTTATCAAAAGCTCAAGATCACATTAAGATTTAAGTCACTAATGAGTGGATACAAACTTCTGACCACGACTGCAAATCTCAAGAGGTTCTGTTTGTACTAATAACTCTGACTTGAACTCTGCCAAAGTGTCATATGTGGGCTGCAGGATGAAACTGCAGATCAGCAGGTGACTAAGAATGTTAAAGGTGTAAACATGCAGCGATGTAATGATGGCTATCTGCCACAAAACAGGCTGACGAGACAGTTCGACCTATGACTGAATTTAGAGAAATGTACCCTGATCACTGAAGACAGAAAATATCTGTGGATGTTTTTAGCAGGTGACTTTTGTGGGGGTCATTTAGAGTCATCAGTACGACCTTATGTGGTTCCTCTCCCCAGCTTTCCAGCCATACTAAATATGTTATATGTAACCACACTTACGTATCGTAATGGAAAGCTGATCCTGCTTAGAAGAAACCATCTTATGACAGGAGTCCAGAGTCCTTAAAGCCTTGTTTCCACTGAGCTCCAGAGGATCATCAGCAGTGGAGCATGGTGTTAGCTATCTGTGTTATACTGCCCTCTACTGGGCGGAACTTGAAAGTGTCCTTAGCGGAAGTTTAAAATAGTTTGCAAATCTCTTCAAAATGTAACAAAAACCTCGAATAATAAACGCAATCCACTGACGAAGGCGACTAAACGTGTTTTTCCTTAGACTTGATAGCAATAAGATTAAAAAATACAAAAGGAGCTCTTGAAGAGGGTAAAATAATTGATCAATTGTGGAAAATGATAAATAAATAAACTGTTGTTAACTCCCATCTTGTAATTCTGAGGTTTATTGTTACACTTTCACTGATATTGCTATAAATGAAATCATGTTTTTAACCGAGTCTCACATTATTGTGCTGCCCTTTTTTAATGTTTTGACGACTCTGTGCATGATTCAGTGCTGTAGATTATTCATAAAATCCACTTCTAAAATAGGGCACGCATATTCAAACGTCAGGAAAACTGGGATCAAACTGTGGCGCAAACACTTTGTTTATGTTGTTGATGTTTCGCGAGCTCTGCGTCATATTTTCGCACAGACTGAAGGGAAAATGAAACTGATGTTAAGTTTCGATTCCACCCCAAAGCTAATATTAGAGCATATATACAGAAGCTGCCTGCAGGTCAACATTCACGAATCAAACGCTGATTATTTCACGTCGACGTTTCACCTCAGCGGACAGAGTTAATCCACAGCCGAGCAGCATGGGCAGATCCACAGGTAAGACATCATTTATTTCATTGAGTATTTTATTAATATGAGGTGGAAAAAAAATTTTTTTTTTAATTTCTTGCAGTGTTTGTTTTGATCACCATGGCTGCTGCGTCAGCATTTAAGTAGCAGCGTTAAACTTCTTAATTTAAAACCGAGGAGGGGAAAACAGCTTTTTGATGAGCTTGATGATTTTTTTTACATTTATTTTTCACTGTCTGCTCTTTTTTCTTAATTTTTGCTTTTTTCTATCCAAATGACAGTGATGTTGTGTAGTTTAGTTTGTTTTTGTGTTCTTAGTTTTTCTTTTTTTTACTCCTTTGTGCAGAATGGATTCCTGCTTTATGGTTAGACGTCTTTAATGACCTGCTGTATGAGGACAATCAGCTTGATTATGAAGACCAGTGGACTCTCAACTTTAGCTACAGCCAGACAGACACAGTCACCAAGGACGAGAGGAAAAGAGGCTGGAAGGTTTATGCCCACTGTGCCCGTGGAAAGTACGTTCCCTGAATACTCTCAACATTTCTTGCGTTAATTTCCTTCAAATAGAGCCTGTGTGAGGTAACAGTCACTGAAAATATTAATACATATGCTGCAAAGGAGACATAGATACAAATATTTCCTTGCTATGGTTACGCAGTCTCCACCCATTCCTGTCCACATGAGCAAACAGCTGATCTGATGACATGTCTGTGTGACAGCTGTCTCACAAAGCAGTCTACTCAAATGGAGAGAAACTTGTTCTGCCACCTGGTTAAATAAGTTACCTGAGCGAGTTTCTTCTTCTAACCTAAAATCAGAAAGAAAGTTGGACCCACGAGGTGCCAGACTGCCCACTAAAGCCTTGTGTGTCTCCTAGTCTGTTTTCCACTCAAAGGAAGCACAACGTTCATTTAATTAATGAGGAACAAGGGAGGAAAGAAGCAGTTCATTTTCTAGAAACAGAACTGAGGATTGCACAAAAAGTCTTATCATTTCTTATTCCTCGTGGTTTATCTCTACGTGGCAGTCACACCTCAATAAGCAAATGATAAGCGTGAGAAAGAAGGGGAAAAAGGACTGATTTGGCCTGTGGTGATTTGTCATCATCCTTCCATCCAACCTCAACCATACTGGCCCCATCCACCCTCCCCTATAAAGTCATCTGGCTAGAAAGTTATACGGTTTAGAAGAGCAATATGATAAAGCAGCTGCGATATGGGAAAAGTGAACGCCTGCACTGAGATAGCAAGGTTAGCGATAACTACTAGGCTGAAAATAACTCTGTGCTCTGTATCTAATCCCTTCTCCACAGATTTCAGTGTGCGTCCTGCAGAAAGACCTGGCCCTCAGCACGAGTGGTGGTGTTGTTCCGGTACCGGCTTCAGAGGGGCCGCGGGACAGTGATCATGCGGCCCTTCGGTCAGGCCTGTCGTCGGTGCCAAGATGGTTTTGAGCTTGGTGGATTTTCCGAGAATGAGGTGGAACATGCTCTGCTGAGGGTGTTTGCCAAAATCAGGAAGAACTGCTACGGCGAGGATGATGATGATGACGACGATGTGTCATCCACAGAGTCCACCGTAGTGCGGACCAGACCCCACGAGGACACCCTGTGTGAGGCATGCTGTATGGGCATTTGCTGTCAGGATGACAGCTAGAAGTGTGTGCATGCGTGTTTGTGTGTGTGTGTGTGTGTGTGTGTGTGCGCGTGTGTGTGTCTATCAAAGTGTGAGTGCCATGACAGCCTCCTTTTCCAGTTTGCACATGAAATTTTCTTCAGCAATTTGAAGTTTAAAGGCTCTTTACTGTTATGAAGGTTCTTGGTGTGGTAAAAAAACAACAACAAAAAAACAGGACCAATCACCAGATATGATAAATTTTCTATATTTTTTTATTGTATTGTATTCGTACTAATTAAGTAATAAAATTTTGTGAAATTGTGATCAAGTTGGGTTTCTCCGATCTATTTTTTTTATTTTTCTTGAATTGATCTTTTACTGTAATAGACATGAGAATAAATGGGATTTATGGGATGGGATTTTATAGAAGCTGAAATTAATTTAGATCATCCTTCAAAAGAACTGCCCAAAAAAAGTTCCTGCAGATGTTTCAGGATGTCTGACGAGAGGCGAGATTTGGTTCAGGAAGGATTTATTTGCACGTAACACAAATTTAGAGTAACCTGAGTCAAATATGGAAAAATCCAGCACTGTCATTATGTTGAGCTGAGCTACAAAACTGCTGGCCTTGATTTTTTTTTTTTTTTATGGGAACGTGATAATAAACTTCAACTACACATAAAAATATAAAACACCACAGGAAGCTCGAGTCCACAGTAATGTTAAAGCCTGAACTACTAAACTGACATACGTGTGCACGAATACTGGTTCAATGACTTCAGGCTTCCTATTCTGAGCACCTCCCATTGTTTTCATTTATTTTCATTTTCTATTGTTGTTACCGTGTAAAGTCAAAAAGGGAGAGCAGCGAAAAATATTTAACAGCGAAAGTTTAGAGCATATTTTCACTTTCAAAGAATAATTTACAAACATTTCAATTATTTTCATTCATTATTTTTTGCACAAATATTGTGTAACCACAGAACACAGAGGCACAAGTATAAAATGCATCCAAAGCATCATTAATACAGACATAACACTAAATATATATTATTTCCCCTTAATTTACTAGAAATTAATAGACAACAGTAAAAATCACCTGCGAAGCTCTAAAACTGGGTAAAAACAATTAGAAAAGTTTGATAAGCTTTCTTCTTCATCCAAACATTCAGGAATGAGCCAAAGATTATAGTTATCACAGAGCTTATCAGGACAGACATGCAGCAGTTTTGCTGAAGGTGACTGTGCTCCGGGGTGTTTTTACAAAATACACAGGAGAAAATTCCCCACGGGTGTGAAGTGCTTTCAGATAAGAATGCCACAGCGCAGAGGAAAGTCACAGGAGAATCAAGAACACATGAGAAAACTCAACTTCATATTTAGTTGTTTATGTCAGGTAATAAGTAACACTTCAGGACACTCTCCTGACTCCTGCAGGAGCTCCTTTATTTCCCATATCTGCATCTTTTGACCTGGCACAGGTTTTGCACTGGATGCACTTCCTGATATGAGCAGCAGTGATAGTGCACTATCATTTGATTCAGTTTATCCTATCTGTCCAGAAGTTGATTCTGTTCATCTGGACGTAGCGTTTTCAGTGGGAGAAACGCTTCGTCACTCATCCAAGTGACTTATTCAGTCTCAGCTGACTGCAGGTTTCCCCAACCTTATAAACAGTACATTTGCACAATGACTGAAACCAGCCCACTGAAGGAACAAAGGGCTGTGAGGTCAGTTCCTTCATCATAATTATGCAAATTCTCATAACCGTTGATTAACAACCACTGATCAACCTGCAGTCAGCTGAGACTTCCGCCGGGTTGCAGGGGCAGCAGCCCGAGCAGAGAAGCCCAGAATAGGAACATGAAATATCCTGAGTTTCAGTATCTGTTAGTTTATTGAAATAAAAGAATACGTAAATAAATGAGTGTGTGTTAGCCCTGCGACAGACTGGCGACCTGTCCAGGGTGTACCCCGCCTCTCGCCCTATGACAGCTGGGATTGGCTCCAGCACCCCCCGCGACCCTGAAAAGGATAAGCGGTAGCGAATGGATGGATGGATGGACGTAAATAAATGAGTAATATTAATAATAAAAACTTGCCTGGTGAGGCATTTATTGAGACTATGGTTGTCTACAGGACTAAGAGTGGCTGCTTGTTTTTATTGTTGTACCTGTACAGATGTTCTTGCCTCTGACATATGTCCTCCGTGCATGAACGATAAAAACTAAAACTGAAACATTTGCAAACAATAAAAACTAAACTGAAAAGAGCAAACACTCTGGAAATGAACTGAAACTACACTGAATCGAGAGGAAAAAGTCCAAGTAAATGATGCAATAGTGGAGACTGCATGGAAAAGGAAAGCAATGTTAAGTTTCGCTTTCCAAACACACACCTGAGAAGGTGGAACTGCCCTCCTCGGGCAGTTTTACAAAAACTGCTACCACCAGGAGGGTGACAGTGGGAGGTCATCATCAGAGCCTGAAACGAGGACCAAACCCCACGAGAAGAACCAGGCATGCCGCATGGGCATTTGCTGTGTGGATGATGAGAATGATGACTAATGTGTGTGTTTGTGTGTGTGTGTGTGGGGGGGGGGGGGGTTCTTTTGGGATTTTTTAATGCATTTTGCACACAAACCTTTCCTTCATATTTTAACGTTACCAGTCTTTTTGCTTCCCGTGAGCTAGCCAGGGAGCACAGCCGTTTATTGACATCTGCAGAAGAACACTGCCGCTAGCTAACTGCTCAGCGCGGCAACAGCACAGCAACAACAACAACACACAGGGCGCCCTCTGACCCCGGAAGGGCACACCGTCGCAGCGAGAAGGCGTCACCCGTCACTATGGCAACACAAACAAAACATAACTGTACAAACAGAACCCCGAACAGCCCTGACCCGCTACAATATATATCCTGCTGCTTTTACACACGCACTCACATGCGTAATAGAAGGGGGGGGGGGGGGGGGGGGGGGGTTCTTTTGGGATTTTTTAATGTATTTTGCACACAAGCCTTTCCTTCATATTTTAAAGTTACCAGTCTTTTTATGATACACATTAATTGTACCGTATGTGATTCTATTACTTTTGTGGTTTTCTTTGTATTTGATTTGTGGCTACTAATAAAGTCTTAAGTCTGATCAAGTCTTCTTTTATGGCTTTTATTACTTTCTGGATTTGTTTTGTGAGACAGAAATTACTGCACTTTTACATGAATAATCTCAGTTTATCTGTTTATCGCACTCATCTACATTTTAGATGAAGTTCAAATGTGGTTAACGTTGAAACTACACATGATTTATAAGTGATTAGTACACATGATTAGACATGAAAAGCAAATGAGGTTGTGTAGTTCTTGACTGTTCTTGACTAAAGCACGAAGGTGACCGACTGACTTTTGCCCGTAATGTTAGGCGGCGATCATACACTGATACCCTCTTAGCCAATTCAGTTTTCACCCACAGCCACCAAAAATCTACAAAATAATTAAATGTACCAGTTAAATAAGAGCACACTGTGTTGTAACCGGCTTGTTTAGGTCGGACATGGCTGCATGGAAAATGAAAGCGATGTTAAGTTTCGTTTTCCAAACGCACAGCTGCTCTCAGGATATAAACAGAGACGCTCCAGCAGCAGAGCCACATTCACCACTCGAACAACATCAGCGACTCATCGCATCAGCTGGAAGCTCTTCAGTTAACAGACAATCGATCAACATGGACACAGGTAACATGGTTTAGCTTAGAATTTGCACCTGTGCTGGTTGTTTGGATCTTTGGTGTACTGTAAAACAGACCGCTTTGCTTTGTGACAGCATCAGCTTAACTTATCGTCTTCTCTTGTCCAGAATGGACCGCTTCTTTATGGTTGGACACATTTAACGAACTGCTGAATGAGGACAATGAGCTGGACTATGGAGACCGGTGGACTCTCAACTTCAACTACAATCAGACAGACAGAGTCACCGAGGAGGAGAGGAGGAGAGGCTGGAAGGTCTCCACATATTGCGCCCGTGGAAAGTATGTGCCGCACGTCCTACATTTATAAACTTTCAAATATGCAGGTCATATGAATACATGAGTGTTTGTTCGCTTTATGTGGCGCTCACAGTATTATTTCAACCAGAGTCGTAGCTATTCAAGTGGAAAGAGCAAGATATAGATGCAAGCGCGTAAAATATATTTGGACCTAACACAGTCTAATCGTTTCTCCACAGTTTTGAGTGTGCATCCTGCACAAGAACCTGGGCTTCAGCGCGGGTAGTGTTGGTGTTCCGGTACCGGCTGCTGAGGGGCCAGGGGACGGTGATCATGCGTCCTTTTGGTCAGGCCTGTATTCGATGCAGAGGCAACAAATTCAATCTCCCTGGTTTCGCGGAAAAAGAGGTGGAACAAGCCCTCCTCAGGCAGTTTTACAAAATTCGGAAAAACTGCTACCGCGAGGAAGATGATGATGAAGATAGTGGGAGATCATCATCAGAGTCTGAAGCGAGGACCAAACCCCACGAGAAGAACCTGTGCCAGGCATGCCGCATGGGCATTTGCTGTGTGGATGATGAAGATGATGATTAATGTGTGTGTGTGTGTGTGTGTGTGTGTGTGTGTGTGTGTGTGTGTGTGTGTGTGTGTGTGTGTGTGTGTGTGTGCGCGCGCGCGCGCGCGCGTAAGATGATGACTAATGTGTGTGTTTGTGTGTGTGTGTGTGTGGGGGGGGGGGGGGGGGGGGTGTTCTTTTGGTATTTTTTAATGCATTTTGCACACAAACCTTTCCTTCATATTTTAAAGTTACCAGTCTTTATAGGATACACATTAATTGTACTGTATGTGATTCTATTACTTTTGTGTGATTTTCATTGTATTTGTGGCTAATAATAAAGTCTTAAGTCTGATTAAGTCTTCTTTTATGGATTTTATTACTTTCTGGATTTGTTTTGTGAGGCAGAAATTACTGCACTTTTACATGACGCACTCATCTACACTGTAGATGAAGTTCAAATGTGGTTAACGTTGAAACTACACATGATTTATAAGTGACTACTAGTACACATGATTAAACATGAAAAGCACACACTCACCAAAATTAATCTTTAAAATAATGAAATGTGCCTTGTAGCCAGTTTAATAACAGCATGCTCTTTTGTAACCGGCTTGTTTAGGTCGGACATGGCTGCATGGAAAATGAAAGCGATGTTAAGTTTCGTTTTCCAAACGCACAGCTGCTCTCAGGATGTAAATAGAGACGCTTCGTGCAGCAGAGCAACATTCGCGACTTGATAAGCATCAGTGACTTATCGCATCAGCCAGAAGTTCTTCGGTTTACAGAACAAAACATCGAGAAATATGGCCACATCGACAGGTAACTTTTTAAATGTATTTTTTTTATTTTGCGGCAGTGAAACGTTTCTTTTGATTAGGTGTGCATCACTTGCACATCACACCACACAATTTCTTCTGCTTTTACACAACATTAAATAACACTGATCTCTGTAAAAGTGTATGATTCACTGAGATCATCAGCCTAACTTATTTCCCTCTCCTGTCCAGAATGGACTCCTTCTTTGTGGTATGCAGTGTTGGGAAGGTTACTTTTAAAATGTATTCCGTTACAGAATACAGAATACATGCCCCAAAATGTATTCTGTAACTTATTCCGTTACGTTACTCAATGAGAGTAACGTATTCTGAATACTTTGGATTACTTAATATATTATCGTGCTTTTTACAACAACGTGAATGTACTATTGCTGTGTGATTTATTACTATTACTGAAGGTCCGCGACTCCGAACTGTAGTAAAGGGACCTCTGACTAATACGGCGGGGTCCCTGTCGGCTCATAGCCGAAAAATAGCTTTACTTTGTTGTGTGGGTCAATTTTTCTTGCGAGAGACAGAGAGAGGCGTTGAAAGACTGCTCCAACGGAACTTATTGTTTTCGGAGGAAAACACGAACACGGTGTACAGTCGAGTCTTAATAGCTTACTTACAACTGGGCTCGTCAGGCACTCTTCTTGGCTGCAGTGGTTATTATTATATTTACATGCTTCCAGCTCCCGTTTTTCCTCGACGGCAACTCGTACCTTTCCACTCGCCTTTTTCTCCCTCCTCGCGCTCACAGACACATAACGTGTATGGCAGTGCATTCTCCCTGCAACATGGACTACACTGCCCATGATGCTACATTCTTTAGAGCTATGCTTGTAGCATTCTGCCTGTTAGCTTAGCACAACAACGAAAAGGCGCTCTCTCACCCAGGAAACACACAGTCGCAGAGAGAGAGAGAGCGTCGCCCTGTAACCATGGCAACCGTAACGCTGCCGCCTGGAACGAAAGAACGTAGCTGTCAAACAAAACCCAAACAGTCCTGACCCGCGACAAAATGAAACAGGAAAGTACCGCAGTGTAGGCCTAATCCATTTATTTCAACAAAGTAACTGTATTCTGAATACCACCTTTTTAAACGGTAACTGTAACGGAATACAGTTACTCATATTTTGTATTCTAAATACGTAACGGCGGTACATGTATTCCGTTACTCCCCAACACTGGTGGTATGACACCTTCAATGAACTGCTGGATGATGACAGTGAGCTGGACTATGGAGACCGGTGGACTCTTAAGGTTAACTACAACAAGACAGATGAAATCACTTATGAGGAGAGGAAGAAAGGCTGGAAGGTCTCCACTCACCAAGCAAACGGAAAGTATGTTAACTTATAAACAATAAAAACGTAAACATATGTAAAGTAATAGTTACTGAAAATGTGAAACAACAGCAAGACAACATAAAAATATTAAAAATATATAAAAATATATAAATCCATAGCAACAGCATAGCAAAACCAGAAGAAAAAAAGGAGGCAACATGTTTCAGACTGTGGGTGTAGTTGTAGTTTTCCATCTCCACCTTCTCTCTGATCACATGAGTGTGCAGGTTCTCTGACAAATGATCGTGTGACTGGGAGGAGGTTGCACACAGAATCAAAACAATGTCATTCTGTGATTAAAAAACTGGTTCTGCTGCTAAATGTAATTTCTTTATGGTGACTCAGAGAACCACACAATACTGTTTGAGCCACAGACTCATAGGGAGGCTCAGTTACTACATGTGGAAAAAGCAAGCTATAAATGTAAGTACACAAAAATAAATGTGTACCTCACAGCATGTAATCATTTCTCCACAGATTTCAGTGTGTATCCTGCAAAAAGACCTGGGATTCAGTGCAGGTGAGGTTGGTGTTCCGGTACCGGCTGCTGGGGGGCCAAGGGACAGTGATTATGCGTCCTTTTGGTCAGGCCTGTCTTCGCTGTAGAGGTGACAAGTTCAATCTCCCTGGTTTTGACAAGAAAGAGGTGGAACAAGCCCTCCTCAGGCAGTTTTACAAAATTCGGAAAAACTGCTACCATGAGGAGGATGAGGAGAAGGCTGAAGACAATGGAAGACCATCATCAGAGTCTGAAGCGAAGACCAAACCCCACAAAAACCACCTGTGCCAGGCATGCCGTGTGGGCCATTGCTGTGTGGATGACAAGGATGCTAACTAGAGTGTGTGTGTGTGTGTGTGTGTGTGTGTGTGTGTGTGTGTGTGTGTGTGTGTGTGTGTGTGTGTGTGTGTGTGTGTGTGTGTGTGTGTGCTAAAAGTGCTCAGAGAAACTCTTTTCTTGTTTACTGGTTCCTGGGATACTCTATCTGTTTTGCACTTGAAGTTAACAGTTTTAAGAGTACGATCCACATTCATGGTGCAGTATATGATCATATCACTTTTGTGTGTGTTCATTGTATTTTGTGGCTATTAATAAAGTCTGATCAAGTCTTGTTTATGGTGTTTGGTTTGTTATGGATTTGTTTTGTGTGGCAGACGTGCTAGAAATTGCTGTACTTCACATTCATCTATAGATCAGATCTTTTTTCCACCCCATTTATTTGATAGTCATACCAGATACAAGTAAAAACATGAAACCAGAAATGCTGGTATTATACTAAAACGTACATGCCATAGAAGTAACAATGGTCAGTTTTAGCTGTCGGGGAAGCTTATGAATGCTCCCAAATTCTAACAGCATGGCAAATCAAGGTACAGCCGGAGTCATACTAAACTGCAGGCTATAGAGTCAGTCTTGCAAATTCTCCCAGATAAAGTAACTGCATGCAAAGTACCTCAAAAACGTGTGCAACAGTGTACCTACATGTTTAAACAAGGAGTGACTGCATCAGACAGTATTTGATCTAGTTTTTTTCCTGCTTTACATGAATGTAACATGGTGTTGGTTTGAGGCCTGTCACATCTGAATGCCTTATAAGAATAAAGGGAAGCTACAGTTTATCTTGATCATCTTGTGTGACACTTGTTTATTTCCTGTTGCTTTTAAAAAGACTGTTAAAACTTTTATTTCTCGCTACTAAACATCTTTGGGTTTCAGCAGGGACGCATGCAGTTCAGCGCATAATCGGGTTCTTTTACGACTCATAGGTGTTGACTATTGTAAAGAAAAAAAAAATTAAATTAAAAATTAAATAAAACAAAAAACACAAGCTGTTCCTTATCATCGCTGGTGGCTGTGGGTAAATATATCCTGATATAATATCGATACAACACTGATATCGAATCGATACTAAGGTGATAGGAGTGATACTTTAGTTTGTTTCCCTTCTTTAATTTCAGTACATTGCTCCCATTCATCGGAGGAGACCCCTCTCCTCTCATGCAGGCGCACTCTCATACTCCCTACTGTTGTTGTTGCCCTGCGGTCACTCAGTGGCACTGAGCAGAGCCATAGTGACGCGTTGAGCTGGTTTATAGCTGTAGATTAAAACACTGCAAACAATAATGGGTGTTGGAAGGAAATTCTCTACCGTGGCAAAAACACCAACTTATATAAAGATATGAAAGAGTGTAATGTATGTTTGCACTGATTGCCGATCACGCTTCAACTGAGTCGTCCTCGGTCAGAAGGAATGGTACTCCACAGTGATGTAGTTCAAATAACTTTACTAAGGAGGTGGCAGATGACATCAACAGGATGTACAGCGTTGGTAGGGAGGCATTACAGTATTCACATGCAGGTAAAGGGGGTGTGAGTGTGTATCTGGGTGTGTGTGGTCATATGGTAAGCACGCACACAGTATTAACTCACACAGGAATGCAAGTAAATACGTTATCCTCCGACACACCTCTCATCTGTGCAGAACTGCGCTGAACACGTTCCCAACCGAAGTACAGATACCGAGGTGCGTCATGGGTAACGTAGTATAAACAGTTACAATGAACAAGCGGACTTTTAACAAAGAGCACGAAAAAGAGACTTTTCACCCGGAACAAGCAGCAAAAATAAATGCAGAGAGGAGGAAGGAAATCCCCCAGACATGGCCCAGACTCTCGGCACAGAGACAGAGCCCACTGTCACAGCCCTTTCATAGACTCAAGAAATAATCTCATATAGTATGAAGGTAAAAGTTACGGTGATTTAGAGATCATTAAAATGTGTTCAGAATTTGGAAAACCGCTGATGATTCATCTCATAGATCACGATCACACTGCTCTCCCTACATAAACCTTTATAAGTTTGGTATCTGCAATACTGGCCGTGTATTTAGTTGGTATGAGTTCAAGATGTGCACTATCTCACACTAGCAGCACAAGTCGCTAGACGGAACGTGAATTCTAAGTTTCGTTTTCCACACATCACGCATAAATAAACAGAGGCTGCCTGCAGAGCAGCATTCACAAGTCAAACTCTGTCTCATGTCAACGTTTCATTTCGTCTCCCAGAAGGTCTCCAAATATCAGACTTTATGTATCAGACCATCGAGATATACAGGTAACACACCAGGCTACTATTTGTTTCTTTAAACGCGTATATGGGTGATTGATTTGTAATTAATGCATTGCATATTTGTTTTGATCAAGGCGTTTAAAAGCGTTTCCTGTGTTCTTGTAATGACAAATATAAGAGTGATTTGCCTGTAGGCTATAGCATAAGCCTAACGTCCTTCCCTCTCCTCTTTGTCCAGCTTGGGCTCCTTCCTTGTGGACACACACCTTTGAGGAGCTCTTCTGTGGGGATAATGCGCTGGACTATGGAGAGCCATGGTCGCTCACCTTCAGCTACAAACAGACAGACAAATTATCCAAGAAGGAAAATAGGAGAGGCTGGAAGGTCTTCTCCCACTGCGCTTATGGAAAGTATGTTTAATTTAATGAAATCATATTTACCTTACACTGTATGTAATAATAATAGTAGAAACTATGCTGGAAAGAAAAAGGCATCAATCATGTTTCAGGTAGTGGGTATAAATTGAAAGATTGTTTTGTGCTTTTTCCGTCTCCACCTTATTCATGTTCACGGGAGCAGGTGGGTCACCTGTCGAGGTTATTGTGTGACAGGGAGCAGCAGTGGACGGTATTAAAACAATGCTATTCTGTGGGGAAAACAGGTTCTGCAGTTTAGTTACAGCGATAATTGAACAGTTATCTTGCTTTATTAAGACTCTGACGATTCGCATGGTATGATTGACCCAGCGAATCATTACTAAAGCTTTCCGCTGACGTGGCAATCTGAAACTGAAAAACATCAGTTCAAAGCATTGATGGGACACAGACAGAGTTACTAACCTGAAAAATCACCATTGACCAGAGTCTATAGTCATAATTTCTCCCACAGTTTTCAGTGTGCATCCTGCAGGAGGATCTGGCCTTCGGTGCGTGTGGTGCTTTTGTTCCGTTATCGGCTGAGAGGCGGTAAGGGGGCGGTGACCATGCGGCCTTTTGGACAAGCCTGCCGGCGATGCCAAGACGATAATTTTCATCTCCCTGGTTTTTACAAGGAAGAGGCGAAAGAGGCTCTGCTCAGATTGTTTTCTGAAATCCGGAAGAACTGCTATGGACAGGAGGATAAGAATGAAGAAGGTGACTCAGGCGCTACGAGACGGAGGTCCAAACCCCACGAAAAAACCCTGTGTGAGGCCTGTTGTTTTGGCTTGTGCTGTCAGGATGATCAAAATGTTAAGTAGTGTGTGTGTGTGTGTGTGTGTGTGTGTGTGTGTGTGTGTGTGTGTGTGTGTGTGTGTGTGTGTGTGTGTGTGTGTGTGTGTGTGTGTGCGCGCAACAGCGAGGTGTAAAGAGAGTGGCAGTCTGGTTGTTTGCTGTTTTCTTGAGATCTTTCTTTTCTAGTTTACACACAAAAGTTTCCTTAATGAGCTGGTTTATTCATAATTATCTAAGTTATTGATAATAATAAATAATATGAAAACCTTCATTAGCAATAATAAGATTTCATCACTGTTGTGTGTTTATTTTGGACTTTGTGCAACCTGAAGGTGTGTCCTGATTATTTTCTTGGTTTGTTTGGTGTGATGTCTTGAGGTATAATCCAAAAATTGTAGTTACTGTACTTTTACTTGAATTGGTTTATCAGGAGGGAGGAGGCTGGGGGCAAACCCAGGACACGCTGGAGAGATTATATCTCTCGGCTGGCCTGGGAACGCCTTGGTGTTCCCCCGGATAAGCTGGAGGAGGTGGGCTTCTTGCTTTGGCTGCTGCTGCCACCCAGCCCCGGATAAGCGAAAGAAGATGTATGGATGTATGGATGGGTGGTTTGCGTCATCATTCCACTCATCTGATGCTTTTTTTTCTCACCACATGTATTTGTTATGTTTAGCAGACAAAGGTTTCACATGAAAAACGTGAAACATGTGATGCTGATATATTAAAACAGGAGTTTTAACGATGCCGTGATACCGTTTCACTGCTGAATGACTCAGACACTTACAAGCAGATTTCTGATTGGCCCCAAATTCTCACAACATAACAAACTAATTACAGAGGTGTGCAAACTATATGTCTGCATGTGTACCTACATTGCATGCTCAAAAACACAGAGTGGGTACATCAAACAGTACTTTGATCTAGTTTTTTTTCTTGTTAGTTGCACTTTGTGTTACAATCTATGCATATAATTCTATATTGTATCACACTGAAGTAATGATGTTTATGGAGAGGTTTTATTAAACAAGCAAATAAATAAGTTGCGCCTTGTTCATTTCCCAAATTGCAACTGTGGTTATCACATCCCACCAAAATCTTTGGGGGAATCTTTGATATTCATTTTGTAACTAAATAGATAAATGTGCACAACCTGTAAAGGCTGAAGGTTTGACTGTGTGATCATATATCTCAATATCAAAACTGAAGTTGAGATTTCATTTTATGCTCTTATATTAAACTCTTTATACACTTGTGCATTTCCTGTTCCTTTTTGAGGTGTTACTAGGGTTAGATGCACTTCTCACATGTGATGACTTGTAAAGTTGAGCCAATCAAAATGTGGTGCATTGTCTCAGGTTGCAGGGTAAGGGGACAAAGATATAAAAATGCTTTCCTGGCCTATGATCATTTATGTTCATATATATCACACTGGTAATTTGTCAAACTCACACAAGGAATTAACCCCAAAGTGTTTGTGGCAAATAACATAACAGTTCAGTTGTTTTTACTAGTACAGCGCACTGGTGGGTGATTTTGTGGGGTGGTCTGGAAGTAATCATCTGCTTCTGAAAGAGGATGGCTATATTCCCCGTTTCTGTCCTGGGACAAGATGTTGACTTGATGGAGCAGTCCAATACCTAGGCATTCACATCTACAGGTTGTACTGGAAGGCCAAATGCAGAGGCTGTATCCAAAACTCACGTGCAGCAAAATGATGGCGCTTGGCTTTCACTCAGTTGCTGAGAATGCAGTGTAGTTTGTTGGTCTGCTGGTAGAGCACTGTTGGAGCTGGTGACACCAAAAGACTGAGTGACTAAAAGACATTTGGAGTTGTGGTGTAGGTCAATAAACAAAATCAGAGAGATAAAAGGCATTTACATGCAACCAATAACATACACAAATGATGACGATGATGATGATGATCATCATCATTTCAGCTGCTTCCTGTAGGGGTCACTGTAGCATCATCTGCCTTCATACCACTCCTTCGCACGTCCTCTTTCACTACACCCATGAATGTTCTTTTGGGCTTAGGATTTCCAGCTCTGGCACCTCCAGCTAGGTCTCCTGTTTTCGTTACTGCTAAAACAAAAAGAATTTCCCAAATATGGGACAAATAAAGTATTTCTCATGCCTTCATATACGTCATCATAAATGTTGTTATTGTTTCTCTTTTTTCTTTTTCAATTTTCTTCTCGGATTTTTAAAGTTTAATTACATTTTAAAATTATTATTATTATTATTATTATTATTATTATTATTATTATTATTATTATTATTATTATTATTATTATTATTATTTTCTTAACTGATATTGACCTTAACCAACCAACCAGCGAGCGCAGATAGCCGACCAATCCGGTGAAAGCTCTCTGCGTGACAGGTAGTGCTGCGCATGCGCAACACGCTTTTCCCTTTGGCAGCAACAACAACACAGAGAACGAAGTCAGTCTCGCCCCTCCGCTGTCGGCAACAGCATCATTGTCCCCACCGGGTCCGGTGGCAGAGAGGATGGTCCAGCGGAACCGCAGCCGGGGATGCGAATGACAGCCACAGGATAATGTCCCTGGATGTATGCAAGTTTCCGAATGAAGTAGTGACCAAGTGAGACGACCGTGTAAGTAGAGCGACGGAGATGCTGCCCGGCTGTAGGTAGTTGAGGCTAACATATCTCGCTAACGTTAACCTGAGACAGGAAAATAGACGCTTTGCTAGCGTCGGTAACGGCAGAAAGGTAAGCTGCACTGGGTGTTAACGCTTCCCAGCGGCGCCGCCACAACCTGCGAAAACGTTAAAACTACCGGCAAAGCGTTTTGTTCGGCAGCATTACAGAAACTACACACCTACTACTCGCTTCCCAGTTGGGGTAGTAATTCAAGCAGACTGTACGGTTGCTGAACAAAGGAGCTTTAACCAAGGGGCCGCATGGACACAAACATGAAGAGAGAAGTCGGCCACTGTTTGTTTTGTGCTCCATTTCATGCTGACACACTTCGGAGACACCCACACGAGGTCTGACCTGAATATTTAGCCGATATACGGCGACCCAGCTAATTTTGGTAAAATGCCCAGCTGCTAGTGAAGTCAGTCGCGCTGTATTATCGTATTATTTTTATTATTATTAATGTTGTAACGCAGCTTCTGCCTTTGACTCACAAGTTTTATGCCCCTTTTAACGACCATACATTGTCCCGCAGCAGTTATAGAGTGGCTTGATTGCCCAGAGTTTGGGTAGGTTTTACCACTGACGTGTTACAGCTGACAGCAACTTTTGATAACAGCAGCAACACTCCAGTGGCTGTCATGTTTTATGTGTGTTTGATTGTTTTTTGTTTTTCATTTAAAGCGATCGCTTTAAATTAGGCTTGTGACAGGTTGAACGTAAATGCTTTGATCCTCTTTGAATTTACTTTCACAATAGTTTGCAGCACATCATAACTGGTAAAACCTAAAAATCAGAGGAACGTAAGATTGGCAAATTCAAGGAAACCCTCAAACAAAGTGTGTGTGTGTTTTCAGAACAGCTTCAGGACTCTTTGGGGTTGGCTGTAAAATGCTCGGGAAGGCCCTCCATCCCTCCAGCTTTGATAAACATGATAATGCTAAATTTGTTGCATCAGTCCAAAATTTCTCCTAATAGGTGTTTCAGTTGGACTTAAATAATATTATTATCATTTTCATGCGTATTAAACTGTTCAGTGACCCAGTGTGCCCTACAAATGGTTGCATTGTCATCCAACCCACCACCAACATAACCGAGCAACTTGATCCCCACACTATAGGGGAAAGAGGGTATGGTTTTTCCTTTTAAGCTGTTGCCTAACAGGACTGACTGAAACCCAGCATTGAATGCCTGTTTTGTAATTAGATCTCAAATCATTAGTCAGTTATTGGATCAGCAGAAAAATAATCCACAACCCGGTCCCTCAGCCACACACTGCCATATTCTGTCTTCTCTAAAATTCAGATTTGCTGGTATGAATGCTATTATAAATCACTGGTCAGTAAGGACAGTCTTTTTTGTGTCATCTTACAATTTATGACACTGAAACAACTGTTTTCTGTCATTTTATTGACTAAGGATGAGACTAGACTGCTAATAAATAAGTAAAAAAATAACTGCTAGTCAAAATCCTAATGACATTAAATCTCGTTTGATATTAAGTGATTCATTTGTCTATAAAAAAAAAAAAAAAAAGAAAGCAAAGAGCAATCCATTACTTGTTTTGTTGCAATAGTTGCAGACTCTTTCCAAACTTTCACCATAAATTGCTTTTTTTGCGTGATTTGGTCTAAATGGGGGTGTGTTGCTGACTGGGTTTCCGAGAAGCTCGAGCACCATGACTGAGTCCTTGTTAGTGGGAGTCATCTGACGGGATTCATGTGTTTAGGATTCTTGAGCTCATGAGTCATTACGTCACAACTATTGCATTGCCTAAAATGGGGAAGACCATATGTATCAGAGGCCTGTTCTGAGTAGCTCTGTGTTATGAGGCTAACTAAATATTGTTGACTTTCAAGCGTGATTCATAAAACATGCCTCTGAAATTCAGCCTAGCAGATGAGTGCCAAGTTAACAAGCAGTGGAACACTTACTGTGCCTCAGTTCCACCCCACCATCGAATGATGTGTAATAAAGTCAATAGCTGCACTCCACTGTGAACAGCGGCACTTGTGATCGCTGGAATTCCAAAATTCCTTCATGTCCAAACTTCCTGTCCTTATTTAGTATGAGAGACAGAGAGGGAGGTACGTGGAGATGTGAAGTGAACTGGAAGTAAACCAGCATGCACAAAACAGAGCCAAACAGACAGACTGACCTATTAACTACAGTCCCCACCACCCCCCCCCCCCCCCCCCCCCCCCCCCCCACGACCCCCTCCACGACCTCCCTCCAGATATACACAAACACACACAAGATCCGGTCTGCTGTGTGCATCACGAGAGAACTTGCAGTGGCTATTATTCACCGGTCTGTCAGTGTGTATTTTTCCTGTCTGTGTCCCTTTCTGTCACAGCAAAGAAAAGGGAGGCAGTCAGCCATGTTATTCAAATGTTCCAGAGCCCGGCCAGCCAGCGGCCAACTGTAGCCGGGCTAAAAAGAGGCTCTTTGTGAAGGCCAGACAGATGGCTATAGAATGAAGACTGTAATGATACCCTCAACAGCGCAATACACACAGAGGCCCATGCACTCATTACACAGTCCACTCATTACAGCATGTAATACCGTGTGTTAAAGGCACACCAAACTGTGTAAGTGTTTGTGAGTAAGAGAGAGAAAGAAGGAGAGGTGGAGAAGACGTGTACATCAAGCAGAGATAATGTACAATATGTGAAAGGACAGAAGTGTTTGTTTGTGTCCCATATCTCTCATCTCTTATATTGCTTGAGATATATATATATATATATATATATATAGATATAGATATAGATAGATATAGATATATATATATATATAGATAGATAGATAGATAGATAGATAGATAGATATGGGGGGGGGAAGCTTTCCAGGCCAGTTTTTCTTTTTAAGGAAATGGTGGGAATCCAACGGTTATATTTTGATAACCTGTGAATCTGCAGTAGGTTTATAAGCTGTTGCTGGGAGAGTAAGCTCTGCTGGGGCAGCCATAGCTATGACGCTTGTGATTCTTTCGTTTAGCGGCTGAGGGGCAAAGTAAAACTGGTTTGGGTCCAGCATGTTAGTGCTGCATGGTTTAACACACTCTCAGAGTCTCAGTAGCAGAAGAGCATGTAAACAGTCGAAGACATGCAGATTTTTTTTTTTTATCTTACAACAGTGACCTAACTGGACACAATGGTCCAGAATGGTCAGTTGTGGTAATATCGACTGTGTCTTTCATCAACCAACTAACAAATCAATGGCTTGGATATCATCAACCTTCCCCTCTGGCCTGGCTTCTTTACAACTGTCTTTTTTTTCTGTCTCTCTGTTTTCTTTTCTATTTTCTATAAAATGGCATCTGTCCATCTAACACACAGCTAATCAATGAATGGACTCAATCGATTGTTTGCCTTTTTTTCATCTGCTCTTATTCCTTCTTTCCAACTTCATTTTCTCTCTAACCAATTCCCACCTTTCTCTTCTTTGCAGGGAAGGAAACGCTGAACCATGTTGCTCTAAGTCGTGACCTGTGGAGTACGGGGGGGTGGAGAAAGAGGAGGAGGAGGAAGAGAGGAGTAGTGAGGCATTGGCCACAGCTTCGTTTTAGGTGGCCGTTTGCGAGCCCGAAGCGATGGGAAACACAGCCACCAAGTTCCGCAAGTCCCTTGTGAACGGTGACGAGGCCCTGGCCTGGCAGCTGTACGAGGGCAACCCTCAGTTCAGGGATGGTCTGGACCCAAACGCATCGTATGGAGAGCAGTACCAGCACAACACACCCATGCACTATGTGTGCCGCCACGCCATGACACGTCTGCTCAGGTAAAAGTCAGTCTCATGCAATGCAGCAGTTATCCAGTGCAGTTAGGAGGGCAGTGAGTCATGTTAAATTGAATAACAATTAGCAGCATGTCAGATTTAAGACATTTCTGAGAATCACCATATCTGTAATTGCCTTTGATGGCAAGAAAGGCCACTTAATGTGCGGAGGCCCAAAGACGCCAGTCGCATATATACTGTAAGATTATGTAAATGATGTTACAGGGAGCGGGGAAAGTGCATTAGCCATGAGGAGCTGTGGAAATAAAATGTAGTTAGACCCTTAAAGGCACTTACTTTGTAAGATATAAAACTGCAAGCCACCATCTCAAAAATGACCAATGGCTTGAATGAGCACTTCTGAGAGTCTCGTTAAAGGTTCTGATTTTTATTTTTTTTGTTGTTGTTTTAATACGCGATGAGTTCACGGGACCTGTTATCAGAACTGCTATTTCTAGGCTGACCGTGCACACAACAGCTGTTTTCTCTGTCATTCTGTTTTGTTTTGTGTTATTCAGCACAGAAGAAAACTTGGCTTAAGTATTGCTCCCCTGCTGTCTTTGAAACGAGCTGGTCCTGCTGGATTTGTTAGGCCTCAGTCACGCAGACCTCGAGACTGATTGCTGCTCCCTGCTGGTCGCTAGGGAAAAATGTTATTCCCTGACTGGTTGGCGAATGGTTGCTGGAAATTGATCGCAAAGAGAGTGCTGCATTGAAAACTTCTTTGTGATTACTCTGGTTGATAGCAGATTGCCTGTAGTTTGCATGGAAGATGCCGACTTGTCTGTAAACACTTGGTATTTACTCTTAAGAGCTCTAGTGACACTTGAGAATGCTTCACAAACCAGAAGTGGAGAATGTAGCCTTCTGTGTAAAAGTTGTACAATCACCATTCCAGACATAGAAACTGCACAGCCCTAAATATACAGAAAGAACAGTGGATGGCGGGGATGGGAGAGTCTCTGGTCTCCATCTGTCAGTCTCACTTTGCATCGCACATCTCACAGTTTCACTGTCACTTTGCAAGCATTTGCAGACAAGTCGGCATCTTTCATACAAACTACAAGCAATCGCACGAACCTGCTAGCAACCAAAGCAGTTGAAAAGTGGCTGTCAGTGCAGTATCCTCTTTGCGACAAATTTCACCTATCAAAAAGCAGCAGCTTCAAACTACCTCTTGCCAACAAATTTTTCCTTTGTGAACGGTGGTTGACCGGATGGTCACTGACCAATCTCTAGGCCTGTGTGATTGAGGCCTTAGGTGGTTCCTCTATAAATCAGACACTGAGCTACTTGTGGTCTAAGTAGCTTCCAGCATCTGTCCGCCTTTGGTTGTTCGACAAATTAACGCCTCTTGGATGTTTGCTGCAGGCTAACGAGTTGTCATAAACTCAAGTAGCACTCCTGCTCTGCTACCATGCTGCTTGCTCTACTGTGCCCCGCCTGCTTGCTCTCTCGCACACACGCAGTAATAGCCACAAACTGAAATCTGGTGAGAGAAATTACAGAGAAACTAGCGAGACATTCACACTGTAGTGAAGTCAAAGACAAACGCAACATCCTGGTAAATAAAGTAACTAAAACATTTCAGTATTTTTAGCTTCACTGGCACATTTCTTGCTTCTTGTTAGAATATTTTTGCATCAGCACGAAGCTTCCTAATGTCTGAAAATACAGCTGTTCAGGTCATCTCATGTAAAGCTTCATAGACTTCACAGAGTATGTGGACTAAGCTTGTATTACAATTTTGAGAAGTTGATAAGGATGCTGGAGAGGCAGATCTGATCTAAGGCTTGTGTGTTTCCAGTACTATGCAAGTCTTACTGGGAAATTCCATCCGCTTTTGTGTACATTCCTTTAAAGCTCTTTCTTGTGAGTCTCTCTGCTTAATGAAGTGCGGTGCTAAATCACTACAGTTCCTCTTTAAGAGTATTAAAAGATTTGAATTCATTGCATGGCTATTGTGCTGTGAGGAGTTTCACCGCCTGCACACTTTCTCAAAACAAGAGTTCGCAGAAATAGACAGACAGCACCATCAACAGCAATCAAGTCAACAGACTGACAAAAACCACAGAGTCACTAAGTCAAACACAGCCTTAAGAAAAGGGGTCAAACTATAGAAAAATATAGCAAGCAGCACACCAGTGGGCCTTTGTTACCTCCTGCAGAGATAATCAAGCTGCTGGCCTTGACCATGACAGCTGATTCAGTGACTCAGTAGTCTTCCTCCTCTCCTCCTCCTCCCATTTGTCCTCTCTCTTAGCCTTTCTTACCATGATTACGGGGGGTCGGGGGGCGGGGGGTTCATTATCTGTCTATCTGCATGTGTGCACACGGCCGTTTGTTTAAAGGAGGTGGAAAAAAACTGAGACTCGGCAACTGCTTAATGCGTCTGAGAATATAACACAGTGAATCAATCCATGTGCTATTTGTGTTCCTTCCTACTAACCTATAATGGGCCAGAGAGGCGTGCTGAACGCAGCGCTCTGCTCCTGATAAGCATCAGAGGAAAGGCTTCTTTGTTCCAGCAGTTCAGTTGGACAGTGGCAATAGAGAGACAACCGAGAAATCTCAGACAAAATAAAGACTCACAGAGGACGAGCGTGGGCTGGTGGATGGAGAGTCTGTTTCAGATTATTTTTAACACGTATCTGCTTCGTGTTTATTCGCTCTCTGCTAGTCGTCTCTGTGGGTCGAATTGGCAAGTAATCCCGTGAGAAGTGCAAACTGGAAAATCTCAAGTAGACCTATTACTGGAAAACTGGGTGTAGTTCAGGAAGTGTAACCCTTCCTCCACGACAAGTCACAGGAAAAAATATGTAAATAACAACTCGGACGTCATTGTGAACAGTTTGTTTTTCTTTTGTTGAAAGAATCAAAAGAGTACATTTCAACTGCTGACTTCATTTATTTATTTTTTTATTTATATCTTGGACGCATTGAGTCTCCTCAAGCTGATTTGCTTTTCAGCCATGTGTACGACAAAGTAGTTAGTTTTAACGCTCCGCTGAGGTTTCCTGCCCTCCACTAATAACTTCACAGCAACAACACAAAACATGTGACCTCCCCACAGCCTGCTTATATTAGGGCCATCCATCCTGAACATCGGGATTTGTGCATGCATATGTGTGTCGAGGTGGTGGTGGAGGGGGTATTGGGTTGGGGTTGGGAGGGAATAATTAGTGATTATTGCTGTGCGGATGAATTGGCAGTGCACTGTCATTAGAGAGAAGCTGCAGGGGCTTGTGGCTGACAGGATAAGAGGGTCAAAAGTGGAAAAGCAGGGCAGCAGTGGAGGAATAGACTGAAGGACTACACACTGAGAAACTTCAAATTCAGAAGCATCGACTGCCGTGTCCAAATTGTGCAAGAGAGGGCGAGGCTTTACAAAATCTTTTCAGCTGGTGTCCTTACAATTGTCAATCCTGTGACATCCTATTTTTTTCTTCTCCTTTTATTGGATTTGCATTAGAGAGAATCATTTTATGTGCAACACTATTTGTGCTGTGCCGCTGATGAAAAAGAATCTGTTTTTCCTCGCTGGCTTTATCGCAAATAGGAAGGTGTGGGGGGAAAAACAAAAAGAGACTTTGGTTTTTAAAATGTAAAAAGAAACTTGAAAAGGGAAAGGTGCTGAGGCATATAAAAGAGTGGAGAAGTAATCAGTAAATGGAGGTTTCCACAGACATAAAGCAGGGGAAACTATTTTACTAAACAGAACTGCAGCTACAGTCTTACTCCCAGAGCAACTGGCACATCCATCACCCGCTAAGTGTGTGTGTTTGTGTGCATGTGTTTGCGCTCACACCCGTCAGCCAGCATGTCCATTATCTCAAAGATGTTAAACAGAAATAGTCGATATTATGCCATCTTTACCTTGTCTCTTCATTTCACTGTCCATTTTACTTCCATAATTCATCTTCCTCTTCTCTTTGACTCTGTTTCAAGCCTTCCTCCTGTTACTGTCAGGCCTTTCCTCTCTTTCCACCTCACATGTGAATACCTCTGAACCGGTTTTACCCTCTTTTATCTAATCTCTTCATTCTTGTCTGCATCATTTAGGTCCTTCCTGTTCAGCAAAGAAGGAAACCCCAACAAGCGCAATGTGCACAATGAGACTTGCCTGCATGTGCTGTGCCAAGGCCCACAGATCCTGCTGCTGCCAGAGGGAGCGCTGTCACCACGACTGGCCAGACCACAGAGGGACGAGCAGCGCCGTGCAGACTGCCTGCAGGTACAGACGCACGGGGGGGGGCAAATATAGATTAGTGTCTACGCTTGCATGGTAGTGGGAATAAACTGCATTCTATGAAGCCACAGCTGACACATGTGGTGTGTCTTTCCATTACCAGATGATCCTGAACTGGACTGGGGCCAGGCTAGAGGGAGGCCAGTACGAGAAAGCTAATGTTAACGCCACCGACAACCACCACAGCACCTGTCTGCACTATGCTGCCGCTGCAGGCATGAAGAGCTGTGTGGAGGTGAGACAAAGTCTTGGACGCTATTCAAACTCCAGGGTTTTTCATGCATATGAAAATGTTTGGAGTCCAACAAAGAGGTTTGACCTTCAACCAAAGGTCAAAAAGCAGGGCAGTGCTTAAAAAACAATAATTTAACCCTTTTTTAAAATGTGGTTTAGTTGATTCAAAGTTAAAATACACTTTTTGAATATGAAGTGGTTGTAATGACAGTAAAATACAGATACGTCTGTTAAGTAACAGACTCTTTTAACCCTGTATGAATGCTTGCATGTGTAGTCACTACCCAAAGGTCACCTATTTTCTCTGCAGGTGATCTGTATTTTATGTAACTGGAACAGTCAAATAATCTACAATCCAATGATTTTGAATTATGCCAACTCCTCGTATATCTGCTTTGTATTTTACCAGCTCAAACGAGCACTTCGGCAGAAAATTAACCTTCTGGAATAAAAGTTTTCATAAATCTCACATGTACGACCCTGTGAAAATCAGAAATTCGATTTTTATAAGATAAAAACTTTAAAGACTTTTCCGTTGGCTTCTGCATCCTTCCTTCAACCTTCTTGATCTATACTTACCAAAAACTGTCTTTTGACTCCTGTTGATTTAAATCTCTTTCACTGTCTGCCTTTGCTCCTTTTGTAATTTTTTTCATCTCTTCCCCTTTCCCATATTTTTGGTTTCCTGTCCTGTTGTTTTCTCATCTTCCCCTTTGTGTTCCTGCTGTTTGCTCCCATTGTCTTTGCCTCTTCCTTCCTCTGCGTCATTTGTTGAAAGTGCCTTAATTTCTTGTTTCTCTCTATTATCTCTTTCTCCCCTTCCTTTTGTTGCCTCGTCCCTCCTCTAGCTGCTGATCCAGAGTGAGGCGGACCTTTTTGTGGAGGACGAAGACAAGCTGACGCCATGCGATCACGCCGAGCGGCACCACCACACCGAGCTGGCCCTCAGCCTGGAGTCGCAGATGGTTTTCTCCTCCTCTTCAGCTCAGCAGTCACACACAGACGCACACGGTGAAACCAACCTGCTGCAGTACAAGGAGGTGAGACCGTGGTTACCCGATGTAGGGTTTCCCTGCTGGCCTAAGTTATTTTTAAGCTTTTTAGTCACTGTTGAGTCTTTAAAACATTTGCTTGACAAGGAGTATCCTTACTGTGCACAAGCATGTTCATTTAGATCTTATGATTATATTTTTGCATAGAAAACAACTCTTGTGTAAAAATTCAAACAAGAATTGAAATATTTATCAGATTTAAGGTTCGACTTTTTGTTTTATGAAGATAATGAGGACTGGTAAATGTATGGCAATAATGTGATTACACCAGATTACTCTTTAGGTGGAGCATTTCCAGCTCCCTATTTTCACTTGTGGACTATATCTATGCTAGGGTTTGGTGATAATGGAGAAAACAAAATACTGAATAGCAGATTATCTGTGATTGCAGGTAGCAGCATTTATTAGTGCAAATGAAATGAATAGCATTTCCATTCTTCTTTTTCATTAAGTTACTGCCATTGATTCAGAGCAGCAGCAGCAGCATGAACGTACAATAGCAGTGACATGGCATAAGCACAAAAATATCTTGGGTCAAGCTTTTTAACCAGTTGCTTAAAGCCCTCATTTACCACCATATAAATGCATCAGTAATTTCCACCCACAGCTTGGTCTTCTTGTCATATAGAGTGCAGCTAGTGAGCGCTCCAGCGGGACTCGGTGCAGTCATTTAAGTTTTGATTGCTAGTATCTGCTCCTCACATTTCTTCATAGCCTGGTTGTACTCAATGGTTTGTTTTGCCTCAATTGGTGAAACAAATTTAATGTTTCTTGCATATTTTGCAAAGTACTGTAGTGGCTCTTTTTTTAGATACTGAATTGTTATCAGAGAATGACACGTAGCTTTCGCTCTCAGACGTGTCTGCTTGTCTGTGTTGTTGCACAATGAGACAAGCCCAGAATTTATACCGGTATTATTACCATTATATGATATGGCACAGCACTAATCAAGGATAGCTTTGCTTAATTCACAGTATAGAATAATGTGTATTTATTTTATGTTTGTGCAGCACTTAAGCTCATCTACTGCCTGGAACAAGCTGCTTTAGCTCCTCTCTCTTTAAGGGGGCTTTCTTCTGAGTGGTTGCCCATCGTGACCAAAAAAACGAAACGGCGAGGAGCTTCTGTCTCACAGTCGGAGCTGTGTGCCTCAGATGACCATATTGAGAATTGTTATCAGTTTCCACTGATATCATAAAGATCCAAGATTAGGCGCTCTGTCCGTGAAGCAGAGCGTTTATGGCACTCTGAATCCTGAGCTTTAGGCTTACACGGATTACTTACACGCACGTTGACCTCATTATTTGAAACTTTGGACATCAACATAAGCGTTTATCATTGTAACATGAATATGACAGAAAATAAGCGTAAGCATAGCAGGTCAAATTTAAATCATGTGAAGATAAAGAGGTAGATGGTTGCCCTCATGAACTTGTACAGTGTGTTTATTTTTCAGATTCAAGACTATATATCTTAGGACAGTGAGGTCACCATTGCTAATCTGTGTAGATTAAAACAATCTGGGGGCGAAATGTGCTGTCTGTATTTTGAAGGTCATGTATGTGATTTTGTTTCAACACTGTGTCCAACCTGAAATGTACTTAGTGTTTTGTGTTCTGCATTTGTGCAGACACTGTTTATAGATTTTTAGAATATTTCTACTTGGGTCTCCAGCTTCTTGGCCAGATTGTCCCTTGTTGATGTTCTCTCTTCACAATCCACAACTTACAGTGGTTCTTACACGTATATAGTAATACACAGATCCACAGATCCACAGATACACACACCACGTCTCTCAGAGTCCCAGTTAAACCGAGGTCACCAGCACCGCTGTATAGCTGCGGCTGCTGCCAGCTGATAGCATTTTGATCTTCCTTCCTGCAGCCAAATCCATGCTAATGCTTAATCTGTCTCACCCACCTCCACCCCCAACCCCGACTGCCCCACATCCCAGTCCTTTTTATCGTTTCCACATTATCTTTTTCACTTCTTTTAGCATTTTTCAGTCTTATATTTTATATTCTGTTTTTGTTTCCATCTTTTACCTTCTCTCTGACTGCGGGTTTTTCTCTCTTCCTAACATTTCTCCCCCTCTGTATCCTCTCAGCCTTACGAGGGGTTGAAGATTCAGGATCTGCGCAGGCTGAAGGACATGTTGATTGTAGAGACAGCCGACATGCTGCAAGCCCCCCTCTTCACTGCAGAGGCCCTGCTTCGAGCACATGGTTTGTCATAAAGTTGACGTTCATATGTGACCTTAAGTAACCCTCGCAGCGCTGTTGTCACGATGCATGCGTTTGTCTCAGTCTTTCTAATAACGTTTGACTTGCTCAGACTGGGACAGAGAAAAGCTTCTGGAAGCCTGGATGTCCGACGCTGAGGGCTGCTGCCAGCGCTCTGGTGTCACCATGCCGACCCCACCGCCTAGCGGGTACAACGCCTGGGACACCCTGCCCTCCCCCCGCACTCCTAGGACCCCACGCTCTCCCCTCACTCTCACTCTCACTTCTACCACCGACAGCTGCCTCACGCCTGGAGAGGAGGGCCTGGCCATGGTGAGCAGTGGTGATATATGTTAATATAAGAACATCAGTCATTCATGATGAAAAATAGATCATGTATGAAGGCATATTTAGTACAGGGTAGACTCTTTGTGCGCTTTCTTTTTGAAGGCAGAAAACGATGTCTCATTTATCTAGTGGTTGCAGGTTAATGTCTAATCCTACTAAAAAGGGGATCAAGGCCATCAGCAGTAATTCTTTGTCATTCCATATAAACATTAGCCTCTGGTTTACTGTCAGTCTTAAGGAAGTCTGCCTGAAAATCAACGTTGAGGTTTTCTGTTAGGTTTTCAGAATGTTTGACCTGTGAGGTGGAACATTTGCAGAATAAGATAAAAGCTGTTTGGGCCGTAGAAGAAATGCCAGAGAGTCTGATATGGCTAAAGTACAACAGTCCAGCAATCTGTGGCCTCAAAAGTACAGAGTTAATCAAAGACAGAACATCCTGAACTGGTTCTGCTATTGCATTTCTCCTCTGTGTATGAGGATGTCAAATGACATGTCAAAGAGAAGTAATCTTATCAACAGAAATAAAAATAAAAATAAAAATTTGAAATCATGTGACTGATTTGCTCCGTCCCCCCTGCAGTGTGGAATCTGTCTCTGCTCCATCTCAGTCTTTGAGGACCCAGTGGACATGTCCTGTGGCCACGAGTTCTGCAGAGCCTGCTGGGAAGGGTACGCGCATGAACATTCAGTGTGTAAGCGTGTGTGTTTTTTTTTATTGAAGCAGATGTGTTTTAGCTCAGTTCTGTGTGTGTGTCTTTCTCAGGTTCCTCAATGTAAAGATTCAGGAGGGAGATGCTCATAATATCTTCTGTCCAGCATATGAGTGCTACCAGCTTGTGCCTGTGCATGTGATAGAGAGCGTTGTTTCCAGAGAGATGGACCAGCGCTATCTGCAGTTTGACATCAAGGTAGAAATCAAAATAATCGTTTGCACCTTCTCTTCAAGACTGGGCCTTTGTTCTGTTTCTTGTTGCACTATTTAGTGACATTTTCTTTGTTTCGTCACATTCCCTGTCTGTTCTCTGACATTGTTTCCAACATCCCCGTTTGCAGGCATTTGTGGAGAACAATCCATCCATCCGTTGGTGTCCTGCAGCTCGTTGCGAGCGGGCGGTGAGGCTGACCCGACCGGGCCCGGGGGACACTGACCCATCAAGCTTCCCCCTTCTGCCCTCACCTGCTGTTGATTGTGGAAAGGGTCACCTCTTCTGCTGGTAAGCTGCAGGATTTATGATTCAGACATGGTGTCATGAACCAAGCAGCCAGGAACACACAGGCACAAATGTAAACTTCAAAAAATGGGTTTTATTGTACCCCCAAAAAGGACAAGATGATTACAAAAATTCAAAATAACAAAAAATAAAGTCTTTAAGAACCAAGTGGGCCCATAAAAGAGGTTAACTTAACAGACCGCTACTCAAAAATCACTTAACAAAAACATAACTCAACAAACTGACCTGCCCAAATGAGAAACAGCTCCAGTTATATAGCAAATGAATAAACCATTATATACACCAAAGGTGAAAACTAAAGAGATAACAGATAACCATCATTCAAGAAGAACCCCATTCCCCCTGCATGATCACAATAGATGGTCCATTCCACTTTATTGGCTTCTGCATTTAAACCAGCTCCACCCTCAGCCTCCTCTTTCAGCCAAACCAGGAAGGACTGGAGCGGAGGTCAGGTAACTCAGAAAGAGCAGAAATATAATCAATATAACATACCTGTATAAAATAACAAACAATGCAAAGGAAAGTCTATGCCACCATTTGGGCTATAGCTTAGTGCTGTCATGCATTACAGGTAAACTCAAAATATCAAATTAGTTAACTTATGATCACAGAAACTTTAGAGCATAACGTAAACATAAGACAAAAGACCAAATGAATATTACCTAAGTATCTCAGTTGTGTGGTTGCATGCATCCATCACACACTCCCCCCCCCTTCAGCAGTGAGCTGGAACAGCGAGAGAGATAGTCCGCTGTGCAGTTGTTCTTGCCTGCGATATGCTGAATGGTAAAACGGAATGGCTGCATCGCAAGGTACCATCTGGTGATTCGTCCATTCGTATCCTTCATTTTCTCCAACCACTGGAACGCCTTGTGGTCAGTTTCCAGTGTAAATTCCCGGCCTAGGAGGTAATACTTGAGGGAATCAAGTGCCCACTTGATTGCTAAAGCCTCTTTTTCCACCGTTGAGTATCTCATCTCTCTTGGGAACATTTTACGGCTAATGAAAGCCACTGGGTGTCGCTCATTGGGTGGTCCCTGTAGAAGAACAGCCCCCAGACCCCTGTCAGAAGCATCAGTTTGAAGAATAAAAGGTTTCTCAAAATCTGGGGTATACAAGACTGGAGTCTTACTGAGGGATTGCCTGATGTCCTGGAAAGCTGCCTCAGCCTCCTCCGTCCACTGAATCTGGTTAGGGCACCTAGAACCTGTTAGATCAGTGAGGGGAGACGCCCTGGCAGAGAAATGAGGGATAAATCTGTGGTAGAACCCTGCCATGCCAAGAAATGATCTAAGTTGTTTCCTTGTCTGTGGCAAACTGCAGGATTCAATTGCACTGATTTTGCTCACTTGTGGTTTTATCACCCCATTACCTATGACAAATCCCAGATATTCAGTTTCAGCCTTGGCAAAAACACATTTTGCCGAATTAGCAGTCAGCCCAGCTTCTCTGAGACGCTCTAGTACCTTTTCTAGATGTTGGAGGTGTTCCTCCCAGGTTTGGCTGTAAATCACAATATCATCCAGATATGCTGCCGTGAACTCTGACAAACCACACAGTACCCGATCCATCAGCCTCTGAAATGTTGCAGGGGCTCCATGCAAACCAAAAGGCAGGACTGTGAATTGGAATAGCCCCCATGGTGTCCGGAAGGCAGTCAGTTCCCTTGAGCGCTGAGTAAGTGGCACCTGCCAATAGCCTTTGCAGAGATCCAGAGTCGTCAGGTACTGGGCTTTCCCAAGTCGCTCAATCAGATCATCAACCCTAGGTGTAGGGTATGAATCGAACTTTGAGATGGCATTCAAGTACCTGAAATCAATACAAAACCGCAGGCTACTATCCTTCTTTGGGACCAAAACCACTGGGTTGCACCACTCGCTCTTAGATGGTTCAATGATCCCTAGAGACAACATTAAATCCACCTCCTTCCTCAATGATGTTAACAGCCGCTCTGGAATCCTATAACTCATACGTCTCACAGATGCTCCATCCTTTAATATAATGTCATGTTCAATAACATCCGTCCTCCCAGGATTCTCCTGAAACACCCCAGAGCTGCATAACTCTTTCACCTGAAGCTGTTTTTCTTCTGAAAGGTGATTAAGGTCCAAATGCTGGAGCACCCCTGAAGGAAGATACTGCTCCTCTACCTCTTCCTCCTCATGAATCTCCCTTATCAAAAGAACTTCTGCTCTCTTCGGCCTCTCCACCCACTCCTTCAGGAGATTTACATGCAAAACTCTACTGGAGCGAGAGTGACCTGGAGTTGCCAGCCGATAGGTGGTAGCTCCCAGTTTCTGCTGAATCTGAAAAGGTCCTTGCCATTTAGCTAACAGCTTACGGTCATCACTTGGAAGGAGTACAAGTACCTTTTGTCCAGGTTCAAATGACCTCTCCCGAGCTGACCGATCATACCAGACCTTCTGATGTTGCTGGGGAGCTACCATATGAGCTTGGGCTAGCTCAGTCATCTTTTCAAGTCGCTCCCTCATCTGTATAACATATGAGATGACATTAGTAGCCCCTGCCTCACTCCGGTCACCCTCCCACATTTCTTTCAGCAAAGAGAGGGGCCCCCTTACTTCATGACCATATAACAGTTCAAAAGGTGAAAAGCCAGTAGAAACTTGGGGTACTTCTCTATACGCAAAGAGCAGGTAAGGCAGCCACTGATCCCAGTCAGTACCAGTGTCATTCACAAACTTGCGCAACATCTGCTTCAGGGTCTGGTAAAAGCGCTCCGTCAGGCCATCTGTTTGAGGATGGTATGGAGTAGTCCTTAGCCCTTTAATGCCAAGAAGCTGGTAGACCTGTTTTAATAAAGTTGACATAAAATTAGTCCCACGGTCTGTCAGGATCTCACGAGGGAATCCCACCCTTGAGAAAAATTGCACCAGACAAAAAGCCACAGACTTGGCCTTTACAGATTTAAGAGGAAAAACTTCAGGGTACTTTGTGGCATAATCAGTTATTACCAGCATGTAACGGTTCCCTGCCCTGCTTTTCTCAACAGGTCCGACAACATCCATCCCCAACCGTTCAAATGGGGTGCTAATAACTGGCAAAGGCTGAAGTGGAGCTCTGGAGGGGGTTTTGATGGAAGTCTTTTGGCACTGAGGGCAGCTTTTACAAAATTGGGCCACATCAGCACGCAGGCCCGGCCAGTGGAAATGCTTCCTAATGCGAGCCATGGTTTTATGCTTCCCTAAATGTCCTGCCCACGGCACAGAGTGCCCCAAATTCAGTACCACCTCCCTGACTCCACTAGGAACCATCAGCTGTACCTGTGATCTTTGCCGGCGATAAAGAATGCCATCTTTCAGAAAAAAATCCTCACTGCTGTTAATATCTGGTTCCATCTCATGTCCTTGTTTTTTGGCTTTCTGAAAAAAGGGTGCTAATACTGGATCATTGTGTTGCATCTCAGTGATATTAGCTGGGACTTTAAAGTCCAAAGACATTTCAGGTTCACAGACGGGAGATGCTTTCACAATAGTATGATGAAATTTCTCTCGCCTCCTCTCCATGCGGGACTTGCGCAACTTCCCGGGTGCCGTCTCTAATTCTGCCTCATAAAATGGCAGAGCACTAAGGGTCTGAGTGGCATCTGCTGGCTTCATAGCTTGAGCCCTAGTTACTGCAACATTGCATGTGTGGCTATAATCCAAAAGGTCAAACAGCACAGGTAGATCTCGGCCTAATATAACAGGGAATGGCAAATTATCTGCAACCCCAATATTCAGGAGATAAACCTGTCCTTGCACCTTGATGTATAGGTCCGCTGTTGGATAAGGCTTTTCATCTCCATGAACACAACAAACAGGAATCGTTTCAGTCATATTAATACTATTTAAGGGGACAAACTGTCTGTGTACAAGAGTCTGTGTGCTACCTGTATCAATTAGTGCCTTTAATGTATCACCATTAATCTCAACTGATGTCATCTTTAACCCTCTGTCTAATTTTATCTCAGAGTTATCATGGTTTCGAGGCACAAAGCACATTTGGGTTAATTTAGCTGAGTTTTCAGGGCACATGGGCTTTGTATGACCTTCCATTCCACAAAGATAGCATACCAAGGGTTTGGCCGGGGACTTCAAAGACCCATTGGGTGAGTGGCTATATGAAGCCCTACTCACATTGGCAGCTGGTCTTTGCGGGAGTGATTTCCGGCTGTCCTTCGTTTTCCAAGCCATGAAGCTCCAAGGCTGTCCCTTTCTCCGTGCCGCCACAAAAACGTCAGCCAGCTTTGCAGCCTCAGCAGCAGAAGGCGGATTATGCTCTTTTATCCACACCTGCAACTCGGGAGATAGCATTCGTAAATATTGCTCAAGAATGATGATTTCCCCAATGTCCTGAATGGTTTTATCTTCAGGGTGGACCCATTTTACATAAAGCTCCTTCAGCCGTGCATACAACTCTTTAGGGCTTTCTGCAGGGTTTACATCAAGAGATCGAAATCTCTGCCTATAGGTCTCAGGATTGATATCATATTTATAAAGAATAGCTGCCTTAACCTTGTCATAATCCAAAAAATCATCAACATCCATATGTACATATGCACCTCTTGCTTTGCCCGTAAGCAGCGGTACAAGGTGAAAAACCCAATCATGTCTCTGCCACCGACAGGCCATTGCAATGCGTTCGAAGGTAATCAAAAAATGTTCAATATCATCCTCGTTGGTGAGTTTTTGCAACTTAGGCTCCAGAAAATGGGACTGACCTGATGAACCAGTAACTGATATACTGGGACCAGCTTGAGGAAGAATGTCATCATCTAGAGATGCTGGATCAGGTGATTCAACTGCCTGACCTTCAGGCACTGGAGAAGTGCGGGCTTGTACTTCTACCTGTAACAACTGAAACTGGTGTTGAAGTGCTTTAAAACGTTGTTCTTGCTTTGCACTCTCCTCCTTCTGTTTAGCCTCTCTGGCCTCCTGCTGGCCCATATGTGAACGGAGAAGAGAGATCAGATCCGATATCGTTGGCTCCCTACCTTGGCCCTCAGTGCTGTCTACCCCTCCAGAAGCTCCATTCTCCTCCTGTTCTCCATCGACTTGTCCTTCTGAGCCCATTTGCTGGCTTGGTACATCTCCTCGGACTACTCTCGCACTCCTTGCTCCTCTCTGCATGGTTCGATAAGGAGTGGAAAAAAAAAAAAAAAGTGCCTTTTTTGTGTGTGTGTATTTTTTTTTTTAAACTGGCTGTATCCCACTGCTGCCACCAATTGTCATGAACCAAGCAGCCAGGAACACACAGGCACAAATGTAAACTTCAAAAAATGGGTTTTATTATACCCCCAAAAAGGACAAGATGATTACAAAAATTCAAAATAACAAAAAATAAAGTCTTTAAGAACCAAGTGGGCCCATAAAAGAGGTTAACTTAACAGACCGCTACTCAAAAATCGCTTAACAAAAACATAACTCAACAAACTGACCTGCCCAAATGAGAAACAGCTCCAGTTATATAGCAAATGAATAAACCATTATATACACCAAAGGTGAAAACTAAAGAGATAACAGATAACCATCATTCAAGAAGAACCCCATTCCCCTGCATGATCACAATAGATGGTCCATTCCACTTTATTGGCTTCTGCATTTAAACCAGCTCCACCCTCAGCCTCCTCTTTCAGCCAAACCAGGAAGGACTGGAGCGGAGGTCAGGTAACTCAGAAAGAGCAGAAATATAATCAATATAACATACCTGTATAAAATAACAAACAATGCAAAGGAAAGTCTATGCCACCATTTGGGCTATAGCTTAGTGCTGTCATGCATTACAGGTAAACTCAAAATATCAAATTAATTAACTTATGATCACAGAAACTTTAGAGCATAACGTAAACATAAGACAAAAGACCAAATGAATATTACCTAAGTATCTCAGTTGTGTGGTTGCATGCATCCATCACACATGGCCATGTTTTATTGACACTGCTAAATTACATGTCAGTGACAAAGTCGGACACAAGTCTGGATCTGTTACATTACAGGCTAGTGTGTTATTTAACCCGAACACCTAAATATTATAGTCATTTTATGTTCATGCAGCTGGACAAAGGCTGCTGTGTGAGCAGTAACGTCAGCATTGTGCACACAGATCATAATGGCATGAATAAATATTGTTTTATGAAATGTGCATACACATGTTCTAACTTACTACGCAAAAAAGAGTTATTACTGCTTAATCTGAAACCACGCCAGCCAAATCTGTTTTATCAGAAACTTTTACTTCTTTTGTGTTCCCTTCTGTTTTCTTTATTCCCAGAAACTCTTAGGATTCTGTGTTTGCTCTTATGCTTATGTAGTCTTGGTTAGCTGGATTTGACTTTATTAACTTCTCTCTTTATCTCCCGGTGTCTGCAGGGAGTGCCTTGGCGAGGCCCACGAGCCATGTGATTGTCAGATGTGGAGGAACTGGCTCCAGAAAGTCACAGAGATGAAGCCTGAAGAGTGTATGCCTGTGCTGTTTTGTTTGTTTTACTGTAACTTTAACTGCCCAGCAATATGGTAGCTAAGAGCAGCTGTCAGGACGTCTTATCTGGATGTGCCTGCTGTATTTTATGTGATGCTGGCAGGTGTTTAAGTCACTAATATTTGCGTAATGTGCCGGAATGTGTCTGCAGGCCAGGTGTTAGACTGCAGAGATGTTGCTAATGTGTGTGCGTCCACCTGTGTGTTTGTGTGTGCTTTCCCACAGTGGCAGGTGTGAGCGAGGCCTATGAGGATGCTGCTAACTGCCTGTGGCTGCTGACCAACTCCAAACCGTGTGCCAACTGCAAGTCTCCCATTCAGAAGAATGAGGGCTGCAACCACATGCAGTGTGCTAAGGTAAACACTAAACTCTGTCTGCTGTGTGTCTTCGTTTAAAGGCATGAATGTTGATTGCTCGGTGTATTAAAAATTTTTTCTGTATTTAATTTTATTCCTAATAAATTAACCTTGGTGTTTTTCTCTCTGTGTAGTGTAAGTATGACTTCTGTTGGATCTGTCTGGAGGAGTGGAAGAAACACAGCTCATCAACAGGTGGCTACTATCGCTGTACTCGCTATGAGGTCATCCAGCAACTTGAAGAGCAGTCCAAAGAGATGACTGTAGAGGTATAAACACTTACTCACTCATAAAATGGAGAATACACACACACTTTATCCCATATAAGCTTCCACTGATGTAAAAACACTTGCTGGACACTATTTTTTGGTCCAGTTTGTTAGTACCTGGTTGGACCCCCTTTCCCCCTGAAAACATTGCTCTTAGATTTTGGTCCATATTGACATAATAGGGTCACACAGTTGCCTGCCCAGCAGTGATGTGAATCTCGTGTTTTACTGCATCCCAAAGATGCTCTATTGGATTGAGATCTGGTGACTGGAGGCCACAGAGGTCACAAGGTGCATAATCCTGCTGGAAGTGGCAATCAGAAGACTCTTACATTGTGGCCATATAGGGATGGAGCAGCTGTGGTGTTTCGACGATGGTTATTTGGTACTAGGGGGCCAACACCAGCCTGAATTGTTGATACAAGCCAGGATGGATCCATGCTATCATGTTATTTTTGACTTTGTCATTGGCAGCAGAAATTGGAACACATCAGACCAGGCAACATTTTTTTCAATCCTCTGTCAAATTTCGCTGAGCATGTATGTTTCCTGTTCTTAGCTCTTCTGCATATCGTAGTTGTAATGTTGTTGTTTGAGTTACTGTTGTGTTCCTATCAGCTCATGGCAGTGTGCCCTTTTTCCTCTGACCTCTGGCATCTACAGGGCATTTTCACATAGAGAACTGCTGCTCACTGGATATTTTCTCTTCTTACTCTTTGTAAACCTTAGAGTAGATCAGCAGTTTCTTAAATACTCAGACCAACAACAACACCATGTTCCAAATCACTTTAATCACCTTTCTTCCTCGCTCTTATGTTCAATTTGAACTTCAAAGGGTTGTCTGGACCCTGTCTACATGCAGTGAGTTGTTGCCATGTGATTGGCTGATTAGATATATGTATTAATGAGCAGCTAAATAGGTATAGCTGAGTGAGTCTGTATTCACACAAATATAGAAGTTGTTCAGTCTCTTTCACTGAGTACAGTGAGTAAACACACACACACAGAGGAGTTTAAATGAAGTAAGAGTTTTTCTTTTTTACAGGCAGAAAAGAAGCACAAAAGTTTCCAGGAGCTGGACCGTTTCATGCACTACTACACTCGCTTCAAGAACCATGAACACAGTTACAAGGTAATACACTCGACAGATACGTTCATAACGATGCAAACCTCGCCCAAAAATCTAAAATGCTTCCAGAGAAACATCTCGTGATCATTTGGTGTGTGTATTCTCTCTTCTGTGTGTGTGTGTGTCTGTGTGTGTGTGTGTGTGTGTTAGTTGGAACAAAAGCTGCTAAAAACGGCTAAAGAGAAGATGGAGCAGCTGAGCAGGGCCTTCATTAGCCGTAAGTGTCCTGCACTGATCTCATGAAAAGGATTCAAAAGAAGTCTGAGTAAACTGCTTGTCAGCTGCAAGCCGTTTGCCCGAGAATAGCATATTTGTTTTTGCCAAAGCGCAAATAGGTCATGCCTTTCAGACTCACACCCAAGCTTTGGTGCGTCCGGGTCATAAGACATTAATCCTGTGCTCATTAAAGTCATGGCTAGCTATAAAACACGTGTCTTTTCTTCTGCAGGTGAAGGCACTCCCCCAGACACACGCTTCATTGAGGACGGCGTGACTGAGCTGCTGAAGACGCGGCGCGTGCTGAAGTGCTCTTACCCATACGGCTTCTTCCTCCAGCAAGGCAGCACCCAGAAAGAGATATTTGAACTCATGCAGGTATTTTAATATATATCCAACAAGTGTGCATCCTCTGCATGAACAGGACTAACACCCCTGAAGTGCCTACAGGGATTCCTGGACTCTGTAGGGGTAAACTGTGTAGAACATAAACAAATTTTGGGGTGTATTATGGCCTTGGTGGACAGAGGACTGGGTACATCTGTTAAAATATACACGCAAAAGAGTCGGTTTAATGGGTTTTTTCGCATTTCAGTCACACTAGATTATAAATGGGATGGAAACCTCTTATTAGGAAAAATCAGTGATTGCGCTATTTTTGCAAGTGTAAGTACTTGATGCAACCAAGTGGTCATGCAGAAGTTGAGCAGCACGATCAACCTACCACTGTTGATTGCAAGACGATTACACGGTCTGACGGGGGGAAGACGGTGTTCAACACTTTCTTCTGTTTGTCCTCCCAGACTGACTTAGAGATGGTCGTAGAGGATCTGGCCCAGAAGGTCAACCGTCCGTACCTGAGGACGCCGTGCCATAAGATCATCAGCGCGGCCCGCCTGGTGCAGCAGAAGAGGCAGGAGTTCTTGGCATCAGTGGCCCGTGGCGTCGCTCCCAATGACTCTCCAGAGCCTCCTCGCAGGAAGTAAGAAAGCACACACACAACGCACAGAGAGACAATATGGTTCTAATTTTGGCTCAAGTTAACAAATTCACTACATAGAGCCACTTAGAGGGATTCAGGGGATAAAGAAGTGGCATAAGAACTTAAACTGAAGCTGAGTGTTGTTTAGTTTGCTTCAAATGTGTTTTTAAAAAAAGTAATTGTGTGCTAACATTCATTTCAGTTACCCTGGAGGATCGTGGGATTGGGAGTACCTTGGCTTTGCTTCTCCTGAGGTAAACACAAACGCCTTCTGTCACACCACACTCACAAACACTAACTTCTCTTCGTTCTGCTAATATCTTGGCTCATGCCTCGCTAATGCTACTTCCTAAACCTCCGCTTTAGTGACCTACTTGTGTATGAGGTCGTATTAATGCATGACTGCGGCGGCAGCAGCTGACATAGTTTGCTTATGTGTGTTAAGATGGGAAGTCGGCACTCCGTACTGGGAGCAGATCAGAGAGAGAGACAGTCGCAGGTAATTCACCAGTTTTGTTTTTTTTTTTGTTTTTTTTTGGCATATTTAGGGACAAGCATGATGGGCTGAATGTTGTTTTCTGTGCTTGAGATTTTGATGCTGCCTGACACAAAATAGCTCCCTCAAGTTGTCTTTTTCTTATAATAGAACTCGAATAACTCTTTGCAGGATTATGCTGACATCCAGTACCGTCGCAGACACAGACCACGGCGCAGAGGAGACATGCTGAGTTTGCACAGCCTTAGAAGCAGCAGTAACACACCAGAGACCAGCAGGAGGAGTGACAACACAGGTGTGGCAAGCATTTTAATGCACCGTATAACTGGCTTATATCAAGTATTTAACAAAAAAAATTTTTCAGATTAATACAGTGTAGTGTTCATTAATTTATTGTTCTGTATACAGCCGGTACAGGCAGTATATTGGCAAACACTCTGTTCTGGATCCTGCCTATATTAATAAATTGTCTTGTCAGTGCACAAGACAACCAGTAAATGGGATTTTACTTTATTGCTCCATCAGTCTGTTCCAGTCGAAGCACCCAGAGCCATCGATCACTGGGATCAATTTGTAATCAAGCCACGCACAGCAGTCTGTGCTTTAATGTGACATTTCGTGTTTCAGAAGGCACGGAGAGGGGCGAGGGTCGCAGGAGAGCGCTCGGCTCGCTCGACGAAGACGATCCCAACATCCTTCTGGCCATCCAGCTGTCGCTGCAGGAGTCGCGCCGAGAACGAGGACTGGAGGGAGGGATGGAGGGGAGGGTGGATCAGGAGAGAAGAGCGGCTCCAGCGGGAGACCTGGTCGATGCTGTTTTACACTCTCTCAACACAGAGGGTCCTCCAGGAGCCAGAGGCTCATCCTTCCCCGCGTCCATCCTGGATCCTCCTCACCCGCCTAACAGGACAGACTCCACCTCCCAGCCTTGTGTATCCAGCTCCCTCCCCCTCCCTCCGCCTCCTCCCTCCCTCAGCGCAGAGCTGCTGGAGCTGGGAGACAGCCTTATGAAACTGGGGAGCATAACCACTCCTTACGACCTGGACACAAACACGCAGGAGCAGCTCAGCTCACACCACACATACATACACAGTACACATGCTGCTCCTTACACCACTGAACCTGCCTGCAGCAACCCCAGCAGCCACAGACAGGATCAGAGTGCACTGACTGCCCCATATGTGCTCGATCATATCACCATCACAGACCCTCGTTATGACAGCAAAGAGCAGACTTCCTGCCATTTGAGTGCATATTTAGCCAAGGCTGAGCACGCCGCCTCCTGCCTCCCCGCTCCAAACCCCGCACATCCTAGTTCCTATAGCCGGGAACATGCAGCCACGTACAACAGCAACCCTAAACCAGACAGCTCCTACAACCCCTGCCCCGAACACAGCAGCTCTTACACCGCAGAGCGCCCCGCTGCCTACGCCGTCGAACGTCCCCCTAAATCAGACCCCCAGCCCCCTACCCAGTTGTGCCTCCCATCTCCAGAGCTTGAGCCAGAGCTGCTGCTCTCACCAGTGATTCCCCCAGGGGGCCCTTTCACCCCCAGTGACCCTCAGAGCCTGGAGCCCTTGGACCCCACAGCCAGCGCTCAGCTGCTGGATAACATCATGGCCTGGTTTAACAACAACATAAACCCCCAGAATAACCCGCAGAGCCTGGCTCTCATCCCCTCCCCGCCCACCACAGAGACAGACTCCTCTCCCGACACACACACCGAGACTGAGAGCCAGACCTCCGCCCCCATCCGGCAGCCCCTGGAGGGCGAGTCGGAAGTAGGCAGAGGGTCGGCGACCGGCCCACCGGGAGCCGAGGGCGTGAAGACGTCGAGGCCGAGCACTCTGGAGCTGGAAAAAAGAGACGCTGGAGAAGAGGGTGTGGATGCAGGGTGTGTGGCTGACCTGTCGCTGGACGAAGCGCACACACACCCGCATTCACACTCCCAACATGGAAACAGTCCCGCACACACTGCCCCGGCAATGGAGAGAGACTCAGACCTCGTCCTTCAGTTAGAGGAGGACCGGTCACCTGAAGAGTGGACGGAGCAGGAACACCTAGTGTGAAAGTGACAGATGTAGAGAGAAAGAGAAGGTAGAGCCGAGATAAAGAGAAAGAAAACCAATCAGAGAGAAGCACTGATGGATGATGCAAGATGTGTGATGGTGGTGCCTGTGTTTGGGGGGTGGAGTGTTTACTGTATGTATTATACTGTATTTAGAGAGGACTTAAAGACCTGCGGACTCTGTCCAGGAAAGATGATGTCATACACGTTTTGATTATTTTTAAGTGCTTTTTGTCTGCTCTAAAAACAGACAAATTATTCTTTGAAGTGTTTAAACCATGAACGGAGAGCTACTGATATCATAACACAACAAAATGCTCCGTGTTTTAGTTTAGTTTAGTTTTTTTCTTATTTTAATTTAATTCCCCACCTCTTCTGTTTGTCTCCTAAGTTTGTTCAGGGTGAAGTTTTGGTGCTGTTCATGCTGAAATCCAAACTTGCCTCATTTAACTACACTTGATTCTCACACTAACCCAACCACAAGCCAGTTCAGAGCTCCAAGAGCCAAATATATGAAGATAACTGTAACTTTGGAGCCTGTTTATAGCGTGCTGTACAATCAGAGGGCCTAATTCTGATTTCTGGACCTTCATGCACACTGTGCCTGTTTGTGTTAGTGCCAATACAGTCCTGATCTTTCTTTTCAGCAGACTGGCACAGTCTGCTGCGTAAACGTCACACTATTACAGCACCTCTCTGCACGTGAAGGTCAGAGGCCAGCCCCAGCTGCAGAGCAGCGCCCATAAAGCTGGAAGTTCAGTGGGTGCTTGTTTGCAGAGCAGATTGAGTTCTGGTTTTTTTTTTTTTTTTTGGGTTTTTTTTTTTTGTTCTGGGGGGGGGGTTGTTTTTGTTTGTTTTTTTGCTACTCGCTGCACATTTCAAATGTTTTGTATCAAAGATGCATCTTCATGTTTAATCTGCAGAGATTTACAGTGTTTTTCTGCCACTTTGGCTCAGTGTTAGTGCACCAGATCTCACGTAGCACACAAAATACAGTGGGTATTAAATGAGGTAATGCATCAACCAATCAAATTAATCTGAGAATAATGATATCCAGTATTTAACCTCCTCAGATCATTCATACTTGCTTTGATTTTAAAAAAACTACAAATATCACGGAGGAAATAATTTGGCATTTTAAGCTGAAGACTGACTTCAGAATGATCCTTTACTTTATTAAACCTGATAAATAAAATACAGTCAAAAGGTTTAAAGTGCTTCAAACAAGTCGTCCAATCAAAATTATTAAATGTTAAACCAATTAAAAGAGTAAACAGTTAGCAGATGGTAAACTAAGATATGCTTTATCACTTTGGATTATACACAATGTGTTTTAAAGTTTGACTTTACCCTGCAGCACATTTAAACAAGCTGATTTTTCATAAAAAGCGAGATTTCAGCCACTTTCACAAGTTTTGTCTTCACAGAAGCTGTTGTAAACGGTGTTTATACGACTGTAAAATAAATGAGAATATATTGTTAAAACGCTGCTGCACTGATTCATGAATCTGTTTATTGTTTGGTGCTCGTGTGAGCTGGTTCTTTGAGTCGTGCGGTTTCTGAGCCAAAGCAGGCATAACTAATACTGTAAATGTGAGCACATTTTATGGTTTTATGTAACTTTTTATCATATCTTTTCCACTACTTATAGCACCCTGCAGTGTGCTCTAATCGATGGGACGTGGGTTTGGGTTTCTGCTGTATTTGATTCTTTTTATTCCTTTAATTATAGAGAAGATGTTTCTTTCTGTTGAGACCAGAGTTGTTGGATCTGTGTGCCTTTTTCTTTGTTTTGTTTTGTTCTGATTGTATTTATCTGTTGCTATTTATTAGTGTCATTGCTTTTTAAACATGCTTCTTAATGAAAGATGATGATGATGATGATGATGATGATGATGATGATAACACTTTAATACACTGATTTTGTTTAATCCCCCCCCCCCCGGGTGAGTCGCAGCGCCCACATTTTCAGCCCTGAATGAAAAACCTCTTTGAGCCTCTCTGAAGGAATCCGCTGCTTTTCCACGATGATCAAAAAACACTTTATGTGAATGTTGAACTTTGATTTGACGCCGCCTTGGAAATGTAACTGCTGGGATGTCATCAAGCCTCAAATCTTTAAACTTTATTGCCCAAATACAATGTTTACAAGGGAACTAAACACTGCCTGCTGTGATGAGGACTGATTTGGTGCTCTGGGGAGTGAAATGAGAATAAATGTGGGGATTTTAAATGTCCTTTGATGGCATGCCAAACAAATACAAAGACACCCTTTGTAAAACTCAAACTGACTCACTTAAAACTGATTTTTAAGCATTTTCTGAAACCTGAAGTGATAAAGTGAGAACTGTGAAGGTAGCTGGCTCATAGCATTGCACGAAGCCCGCTGAGATGTGAGGGCAGTTGTGACATTTCAGGCTCCGCTCCCTGAGGATGGAGGGGATTCACGTCAGTGTTTGGGCACACGCTGCGTCTTTGTTTTGCAGAAACATGCTGCCGAATGTCGGATGTTTGGTGGGGCTGCGGAGGGACAGCGGCTAAATATTCCCTTTTTTTTTTTTTTTTTTTTTTTTTTTTTTTTGTGTGTGTGTGTGTGGCATCGATGGCGTCACGCAAGCGGTTGCATTAGTGTTTATGATTTAATGCTCCCTCATCTGACATCTTCAGAGTTTAAGAGATTGAAATTGCACTCTCACAGATTATACTTGATACATTCCCAGCTGGTCAAAAGAAAGGGTTTGATGTGTGGCCAAAACTAAAAATGAAAGTGTCAGTGCAAAGTTTACTCTCAATAAAAAGAACTGAAAGTGCACTGCAGTGACATTTTTATTTTTTGTTTTAGTGCTTTGATTTCTGAGCTTCCATCAGCAAGAAAAGGGAACATGTTCCCTGATTAGTCTCCTATTTATCGTAATGTACATGGTAGACTGACGTCTTTTCACTTCATGTTGCTGTCAAGTCCACAACAGCTCTTAGCATGTACATGGAAATGATAAGTAAACCCATTATCTTTAGGTTTAGACTGCATTTATTTAAAAAACTTAACACAGCTGCACATCAGGAGAACAGAAGTGTTAGATTTTTGTTTTTATTACTTTTTTTTTTTAAATTGATTTGGGGTTTGGGAAGGCTTTCCTTATTTTAATTTGTTTTCATTGTGTAAAATGTTCAGTTTGATTAGTTTCACGATTTATTTCTGTAATCTGTCAGGAGGAAAATTTTTAGATATGCAGCTATTACAGCACAAATCCAATGCGGCATCTCAGCCTCACTAAGTACGACCAAACTGCCAAAGACTTAAACAAGACACAGCACTGTGCAAAAGACTTGAGTCACCCCTTGCTGTCTTTATATTTTGCTTTTAAGCAGCCAAACTTCTTGATCTCTGTTCTTGAGGCTTTCTGAAGGTCTTTCAGTTTTTATTTACAGCTCAGGAATGCATCTGGCTCTTCAGTTCATACACCTACTGGTCAGTCTTATCAGAAATCTTTTTCACTGGAAGGATGTCTGTCAAGAAGATCCATTTTCCTAGCAAAGTAGAAAGGATATCTCAAGACGTTTGCACTATATTGTAGCGTTTTCTGATTATTTGTTATTTAGTTTACACACAGTAAGTTTTTACTGTCGTTATAGTTTACTAATGTTGACACTTTGACAACATATATTATAATAAAATGTATATACGCATTCCTTCTATTAAATATTTTCTTTAAAGTTCAATAAATCCAAATATTTGTTAGATTCGGAGCATAAGTTCAAAACGCTGTTTATTCTTCCACCAGTAGGCGGCAGTGTTGTCGTGCAGCGTGTCTTCTTCTTCATCGCCGTCGCTCCTTTAATGACGTCGTAAGTGCGCGAGTCAAACGTAATTGTTACCACAGCGGCCTGTGTGTGTTTTCACCCGATCGCTGCAATTTTTCTCTTTGGTGGAGGATTTGTCTCTACAGTCCATCACCATCATGAAACTAGTCAGGTAAGCGGAGTCTGGAATGCGCCATTTAACGAACGAGTGAACGTGGGATGATGAAGTGAAGGCGTTGCGGCTGGATGGGTTTAGATAGAAAGCGGAGAAGAGGAGGATAAGATATGAGCGGGAAGCGTCGGGCCGAATGAATGGAGGCTGTCCGGAGTTAGAGTGATCGCATTCACAGTTAAACTACACCTGTAGTGTTAACTCATGCTCGGTAGTTGGAATTAGCTGCATGCATCGACGATTTTTAAACGTACTTTGGTTCGTGGACGTTAGCAGACTCGTAGGTCCGGCCTCGGTTAAGCTGCTACTCAGCGAACGAAATAAACGTAGCCTAAATGTGTAGTAGCAGGAGCATAAAGCTAGTCCAGTATTTATTTTAGTTATGGCGGTTAACTCTGGAGGGTTTCAGCGGGTTTTCATAAGGTCGTCTCACTCCAGGGGTGGTTTTGTTTTGCAGGTGAAAGCTATGCAGCTAGTAGCTAGCTTGAGGCTAGTTTTTGGTTCATTTCCAGGCTGAACTCAAACATAGATGTTCATCTTCTTCCACGATGCCCACAGGTTTTTGATGAAGCTCAGCCATGAGACTGTTACCATCGAGCTGAAGAACGGCACTCAGGTCCACGGCACCATCACAGGTAAGACTCAGCTGGAGGTGATTTATTAAACAGGTATTAAACAGGTGTTGGGCTCACCTCCTTACCGCTTTCATTAGTTGTGCTGCCACTCTAAGCCAATTCATTCCGCTAAGAATGCTGTAGTTCAGGCGTTTCAAAGTAATGCTCAGAATTTTAATGTAACGGTGGCCAGTAAGGCTCATTTTCAAGCCAGCACCCAATTCTTCCTAAAGCTAGAGTCCTGTGGAAATGCTGGGAAATGTTTATATATAGCTCACTTAAATATAAATATAAACGAAGTATGCAGGTCCCAGGTTTGCAATTAATAATTTTAAAGATCAATAAACTGGTTTTAGCTGAATGCAACTTTCCCAGCTCCCTCTGTTGGTAAATACAGTGAGCATCATAAAAAGTGAAGTTTGTTCCATAGTCTTCATATGCTTGTGTATTCCCTTTAATGTCCCAGTGATACTTCAGTGAGAAAACACTATCAAGTCCTCCTGTGCATTGTACTTTTTCACTGCTGTTTTTTTTTAATTTCTTAATAAAAGAATAATCATAGCATCAGTATAAGGATTTACAAATGTCAGTGAATTCCTGGAGGGAGATTGTAGAAATTATCAAAATGGAAGAGGGGGAATGGTCAAAGGAGGAAGTGGAAAAACACAGTTTAAAAAAAAAAAAAAAAAATCTAACCTCAGTAAAGAGATGTAACCGAAGATATTTTATTTGTTTCTATCAGCTGGCACTGCGTATGAAACGTTGGGACATGACTGCACTGTAATTAACACATACTGCACCACACACAGCATAAATGTTGTAGGACCTAGAAAGATTTCCCGCAGAACTCTCAGATAAAACGGTTAGCTTTTGGTTACTCAGTGTACTGTGTGACATGTCTATTAAATGTGCTCCAGTGCAGCCCTCCATAATCCAAACTGCACAGTGGTCAACATAGCTGATGCTGTGTGGGTTCCAACAGGGAAGGAAGTAACAGCGGCGTTCACCAGGAATGGGAGAAACACAACAAAGTAGTGATGTGCAAATGAAGCAGAGAACCAGTACTGACCCACTTGAAAGTGGGTTCATTCATTCACAGCTTTGTTTCAGTGACATCTAGTGGTGGAATAGGAGTCAGCAAAACAATGTGTTGATAATCGTGCTGATTGTAAGGAGGGTTTGTGTGAATGATATAAATACAATTTTGCAAAGGCAGTCAGTTGATTCTGTAAACGTATCTAATAGTTGGAAGAAGGCGTGCTCTGCGAGGCTCAGTGTGTGCTGGGATGGTAGGGTGTGAGATTATACTTTCCACAGTTTTGACACTTCAGGTGTTTATGTCATAACTTCGCCCTTCTCCACGGTCGGCTGGTTGATCATCAGCACATGTGGCCCACAGACACCCTTCTTTGACACATCCCCCATCTGACAAGACACTCTGCAGGTATATGAGCTGTCCACGGAAAACCAACACACCACGTCTGAACCATAATTTCAGCATTAGTCTAAACCGTGTCAGTGATGACAGTCTTCGCTTCTACCTTCACAGCCACTGGATAAAAGACAGACTTTAGACAAGTGCTTGTATGATGTACAATGATGAGGGACGTGAGAACGGCTGACAAAAAATGCAGTGCAGAACACAGAAAGTGGGCATCTGAGCCGAAAGACTTAAAACTGCATTTTTTTTTCTTTATCTGCTTGTCAGACCAACTGAGCCAAAAACATAAGGCAGCAGGTAAAATAATAATAATGTTCATATAGTAGAGTTTAGTTGTAGTTGTCCACACTGGAGCACACAGGTGGAGGATGGAAGTCAGAACAGTCGGGAACAGATGTTTCTACACTCATTTGGACTCACTCAGAGTCTTACTTCCATCTACTGTATTCAGTTTTCAGATTTTTCTTTCCTTTCCTTTCCGTAGGTGTCGACGTGAGCATGAACACCCACCTGAAGGCGGTGAAAATGACCCTGAAAAACCGGGAACCCACTCAGCTGGAGTCGCTGAGTATCCGTGGCAACAACATCCGCTATTTTATCCTGCCGGACAGCCTCCCGTTGGACACCTTGTTGGTCGACATCGAGCCAAAGATCAAGTCCAAGAAGCGAGAAGCAGGTGAGGAAGTGTTTGCTGTGCACCTGGCTCTTTTTGTTGTCTTTAAAGGCTTGTTTTTTGTACCCACAGGCTGGTTTATAAATGTCACTTCCCAACACTTTTTACATGAATGTGGACAAAGGGTCAGGCACGTGAACCAGTATCCGTACGGCAGCTTTTCATGTCCTTTGGAAAAGTTAAATCTGGAAGCTTTGTGCAGAAAAGCAAACGAGGGCTGTGGGTGTGGGAGCGTAGCGGCCTTATGCACGATCGCTGTGTTTGATGTTTACAGTTCTTCCATACCGCTGCTGAAGCTGTGGTGTGTTTTGTTTGTTTTTGGGTTTTTTTTCCCCTGAGTTGTGTAAGCATATAGGAACACATTGTAGCTATTCATGCGCATCTAAAGTGTGAGCATAAATGAAAACAGTGCTGCGCTGACGTCACAGTTGGTGCGAGCAATGACTGGTGCGTCTATCGTAACAATAACATAAAATGCCTCAGAAGCATTTCCACTGATGTCCTCTGTCACGTCTGAAGCTCTCACTCACCCACAACCTGTTTCCAGCAGGTTTTTAATTGCTCGCAGCTCTTTCTGCGTCTTTTTAAAATCTGTTTAGTGCAAATTGTACTATCAGATTTTTTTTTTAGTCCCTCTGCCTGGTCTCTTCCACATCAACATGTGGTTAAACAGCCCACTTAGAAATCACTTGGGTGCTCAGGGTTGTTTCAGTGATCACATTTGTTCACTTCTGCAGTATTAAAATTATATTTTCAGGGCCTGTGTTTTTTAAATTTGTATATAGGAAGTTTTTCAGAGTTGATGCAGTTTTAAATTGTGGTATCTAAGTGATCTTTAATAGGGCTGTTTGTACTCGGGCCTGTTGTACACTCTGTCCTGCTGTAGTTACGGGAGCATGAAGCCCAGAAAATGTCAGATACAGGCTGTTATACGGTCACCTTAAGAAATGGAAATTGATTCGTGCTGAGTTATCGCTGGTGTGCGTTTCAGCAGGGTTTGTGTGAGTTTGTCTTCACAGCATGAGATGACCAGACACAAAGTTGATACTGATAAACTTATAAAATTAGATTGGAGATATAAGGATGATTGATTTATTGGGGGTTAAACACCAAACACCGGTCAGTATGGCTGAGTTTATACTCACCACAGACATGTGGCCTTTATTCAGTCTCTAATATCTTCCATTTACCACACTAAACAATAGAGGTGGGAATCACCATACATCCCACGATATGATATTATCACAATATTTAACTCACGATACGATATTATTCTTGCTCAGAAAAAGGATCAACATGCTCTGAAGTCAGAGTCCACAAAAACTTTTTTTGTAACAAAATATCGATTTCTGCTGTCCCTGTATCGATACATTATTAGAAAACAAAATATCACGATGCTACACAGTATCGATTTTTTTCCCCCACCCCTACTAAACAACATACATGTGCATCTTTAAACATGTGACAGAAAACTGGTTCTCCTGGTTTTGTTCTTCATATTTACTCCTCGTACTGTACTTTCGAGCCATGCAACAGTGTTTAGTCGCAATGTGAGACCCTGAAATGATGCTGCTGCTCAAAGAAATGTTACTCCTGTTCAAAGCAATGTGTTTACACTTTCTTTTAAATATATTAAACATTACTAAAACCAGAAGTAAATCAGGATAAATGCTCAGATTTAAATTGAATAGGGTAGCACAGATTCGATTTTTAAACTGCGCATAGAACAACCTGCCTTATGTTTATAGTAACATAGCAACTCAACACATGTAGGTGAATGTTTGTGACAAATCTGTTGCTCTCCTCTCAGTGGCTGGACGGGGGCGAGGCAGAGGACGAGGACGTGGCAGAGGAAGAGGAAGAGGACGGGGTGGACCAAGGAGATGATCCAAAGGCCTTAAAGCTGCATCTCACCATCCACTGTTTGTACAGGAATTCTTTTTTTTTTTTTTTTTTTTTTTTTTTCCCCACAATTTGCTCAAAGGAAACCGTTTGTGAATTTCAGTGTGTTTTTCATTATTTTGTACATTAAAAATGTTCCTCATTAAGAGGATAAACTTGACTCCAGTGCATTATTACAATACCTGTGTGACAGGGGTTCAGGTTAAACTTTTGTTCTTTATTTACAAGGTTGAATAAAGTTTCTTTGTTAATGATCATGATTTTAACAGAAAATGAATTTGAAGCGCTCAAAACGCAACAGGTTATGTTGTGAGAGGGGTCAAAATCTGAAGAATGTTATTATAAAATAGCACACAGTCTTACACTTTGTCTAATTTATGTTAAATAAAAAAGGATCTAAAACTTTGATCTTCAGCTGCCAATACTAGAATAGAATAGAATTCGACTTTATTGTCATTGCACATGTCACAGGTACAAGGCAACGAAATGCAGTTTGCATCCATCCAGAAGTGCTTTAGCCATGATATAGATATATTACAATATATATTAGCAATAACATAGATATGTGAGTATATTACAGAAATGGGTCTATTATGGTATGTTATAATGTACACGGTATGATGTATGTTATGAATATGCTATAAGTATGTACAGGCTATGAACAGGATATAAATATGGAAAACTACAGAAATATGAGATATACAGAAGTGTGAACTGTGCAGGTTATAAAGTTGTAATTTAAAAATTATCGTATTGTACAGAAAGATTATTTATACAGTAGTGCAGTTAAGATAAGTGAGATATGTGGATAATTTCTACAGAGGCTATATAAAGTGCTAGTGGTTGTGAGTGGTGGTTCAGTCCATGTTATTGTGTGTATGCGGGTACAGTTCATTGTGTGTGTAGGTGGTAATAATAATGAAAGTAAAAATACATTTAGGTACACATATGGAGGCTAAGCTCTTAACATTAAGTAATATCAGCAAACATTTTGTGTTGGTGTCCGCAATTATGAATAAAATGGAAGTGAATTTTATTTAGTTTTAGAAATAAAAAACTGAAACCAAATTCCAAAGTACCTGAAGGTGCAATACTGCTGTTGGGCGCTAGGGTCGGTTCCACCGGAAAAGCATAAAATTTAAGGGAAGCATATTTCCAAGAGCACCTGGCTGCAGCCAAAAAAGCTATATTTAAACCATAGCAGATAGTTAAATACTGTATTTTTATAAGCTTAGTCACTCAGGGTTTTTACTGTTCTACTACCTAAATTGTGCAGCACCCGGTCCCCTTATTCTATAGATATATTCTTAGCTGTAGAGGTTTAGAACTTACTTTTTCTCTTTCTTTTTTCTAATAACTTTGTCTTTTTCACTTGTTTCTCTTAATACCAGGAGTTTAGGACAAACCTGTAAACGCAAAGCTTTGTTTTTGTTTGCCAAACAATTTAAAACAGATTTTTGCTTTTTCCAAGAGAGTCATTCCACACCTGCTGATACAAATTTTTGGAAATCACAATGGGGTAATAAAGTCTGTCCCATGGCTCTGAGCGTTCTGCTGGAGTTGCCACGCTTAAAAATTATTTTTCTGGGGATGTGTTACACTCTGACTGTGACACCTTAGGACACTACCTCTGCTCAATAATCAGACACAATAACAGTACTTTCATTGCAGTAAATATATATGGTTACAATAATAAAACTGAAAATGATAAATTACTTGACTCCTTAGAAGAAAGAATTCATTTCTGGCTCTCCAAATACCCAAATTCAGTCCTCTTAATTGGTGGAGACTTTAACATTGCTTTAGACAATACGGTTGATAGGTGGCCTCCAGGGCAGCAGTCTTCATACAGTGCAAACTTAAAAAATTTTATGGGAAAATTTAATCTTGTGGATATTTGGAGAGAAAAATTTCCAGATGATAGACTCTTTACTTGGAGCAATAAGACAGGATCCAGGCAATCACGTATTGACTTTTGGCTTGTTTCTGACTGTATTGATAAAGATAATATTACCATTAATGTACTTGCCACCCCCCTCACTGATCATAGAGCAATTCACATTAACGTCCAAATGTTTACACTGGATAATATACCTCATAAATTCTCTTATTGGAAGTTAAATAATTCTTTACTAAAAGATAAAATGGTTAACATGCAGATTAATAAATTAATTGTTTATTATTGGAACAAAGCTAACAGACAGAAGTCCTTTTGTACCAATTGGGAACTTTTTAAATTTGAAGCATGCAAATTCTTGAGAAGATACGGGAGTCAAATTGCTAAATTAAGGAAAGCTGAAGAACAAGTAGTAATAAGCAGAATTGCCTCTTATTACCAGAAGTCCCCAGAAGAAATCTCAGAGGAAGATAAATTAAGTTTACTAGAACTTCAAAATAAATTGGACGATTTATATCGACGCAAGGCTGAGGGTGCTTTTATAAGATCCAGAAAGAGGTGGCTGGAGGAGGGCGAACAAAATTCTGCTTACTTTTTCAGACTTGAAAAATACAGATCAAAAACAAACTCTATTCATCAACTAAATATTAATAGCATTGTCTCTGACAATCCTAGAGAAATTTCACATTTCTGTGCCGAATTCTATACTAAACTATACAACTCAAAATATAATGAGGGTGTCTCAACAGGATTTTTCAATAATATTAAAAACCTAAAATCTATTGTTGTGGAAGACAGAAGTTATTGTGACAGCCCTCTGACTGTGGAGGAAGTTTGTAATTCCATTTCTGCACTTAAGGCCAATAAATCTCTGCACAGACTGCAGAGTTTTATAAATCATTTTCTAATCTCCTGGCTCTGTTTTTACTGCAGGTTTTTACAGAAAGTATAGAGAATAACACCCTCCCTCCTTCTCTTACTCAAGGTCTCATAACACTTATTCCAAAACCAAACAAAAACTTACTTTTTATTGATAATTGGAGACCCATCTCCCTGCTCAATAATGACTATAAGGTTATGGCTTCAATACTTGCTAACAGAATTAAAGAGGTCTTGGAAACAATTATTGATGAGACACAATCAGGCTTTATGAGAAACAGACACATTTCTAATAACATTAGACTGGTTTTGGATTTACTTGATTACTCTGATCTGGTACCTGACAATAGCTTCATTCTCTTCCTGGATTTTTATAAGGCTTTTGATACAATTGAACATCAATTTATCTTCCACTGTTTGGAAAAATTTGGCTTTGGCAAGTTTTTCTGTAAAGCTGTCAAAACCTTATACACAAATGGCAATAGTTCTATTAAAATGATTAACGGCTCCACCCCGAGATTTGACCTGAAACGTGCTATTCGCCAAGGATGTCCTATTTCACCATATTTATTTTTACTTTGCACACAAATTCTTGCAACTAATATTACTCTCCTTACATCTGGATAAGAAAATTAGTAAAGATATTGACCGTATGCTCTTTAATTTTATATGGAAAAACCGTACGCATTATATTAGAAAAACTGTTGTGATGAATAAGTACGAATCAGGTGGGCTTAACGTCTTAGACCTTTCTACTTTAAATAACACTTTCAAGATTAATTGGGCTAAACATTTTCTTAAAAACCCTACCTCTATCTGGAACTTTATACCATATTATATTTTCTCTCGTTTTGGTGGCTTTAATTTTGTTTTAAATTGTAATTACAATGTTGAGAAACTCCCTGTAAAGCTTTCATCCTTCCATAAGCAGGTCCTCTTAGCGTGGACCCTCATTTATAAACACAACTTCTCACCTCACAAATACCTTATCTGGAACAACAGAGATATTTTATAGAAAAATAAATCACTTTTCCTGGAAACTTGGGTCCAAAATGGGATCCTATTGGTGGCTCAGCTGGTTAGTAAAGAGGGACAACTACTTACTTACAACGACTTTATTGCACTATATAATTTTCCAATTAGTGTTCAGGAATTCTCAATGGTGCTTGGTGCCATACCCTCAGGGACTTTAATGTTATATAAAAACACTGACAGCTCGATCTCTACCTCAGTCACTCTCCCTGATCCAGCTGAGTCACCAATAGGAAAAATCTGCTTTTCACAGGAACTTGGTAACAGCAATAAGAGAATACGTAGTTTATTCCAAGAAGATAGTCTCTCTCCCATATATAATATCTTATTGGAACCGATTTGTTCCAGATATCAAGTGGAAGACAGTCTGGATGGTCCCCCATAAATATTTGATTGTAAATAAGGTAAAAGAAGTCTCATTTAAAATTCTACATAAATGTTATCCAGCCAGTCACTACATGGTCAAATTTAAAAGGGACATAAATACTAATTGTACTTTCTGTGGGGATCATCCAGAAACTGTGACACATCTTTTTTGGTACTGTTCTTTTACACAGAGATTCTGGAAGGAATTTAGCAGGTTTGTTATTGTCCATATTTTAAGGGAGTTTTCTTTACGATGGGAAAATGTTTTATTCTGTTTCTTTAAGTTCCCCAAGAAGTATGATAAATGTTTTTTATGATAAAGTTGTTAATACTTTTAGCTAAATTTTTTATCCATAAATGTAAGTTTACTAACAAAACACCATATTTCTGTCATTATTTTAAGGATGTGGAAATGTACATACAATCAATATCAGACTCCACCAACAAAAAGGCTTTCAAAACAATATATGTATGTGAATTTTTGTGTGTATTCTTATAATTGTTACCTTTTTCTTTTACTCTTGGCTTTTTGTGTTCATGTTCTGTTGTTTTGTATACTTCATCTGTTCTGTGGAGGTCACGTGCTTCCGGCTACTGTGGAGGTCACGTGTATCCGGTTACTGTGGAGCTCCACAGTGGCTGCAGCCAGATGCTCTTGACACTCCTTAAACCAGGTGTTTCTGTCTGGATTTGATAATAGTTGAGCCAATTATAATCTGCAAATAAATAACAAAGAATTTCAAAACATTACTAAGGCTATCCCTCAAAACATTCTATGTACAGCATATAATCTTTTTCAAAACCCTGACTATAGATCCCCTGACCTCTCTGAACTCTTGGTAAATGGGCATAACATTACAGCTAACAGTCTAAAAACCTCCCAAATTAGGGAATTATTTACTAATGTTTTTTTTCCCTTATAGATCCAATCCAAATTCCATCTCACATCTGTTCTCCGGTGATCAAAAGAAAGAGATCAGAAAAAATTACCTAAAACTTCCCATTCCTCCCAAAGCTAAGGAGGTCCAATACAAAATCCCTTCTGGTATTTACCCTTCCAAAGAATTTCTCAGATGTCGCTTTGCTATTGATAATAATTCTTGCTCTTTTTGTGATGGGGATATTGAATCAACAGAACATTTATTTTATAATTGTATTTTCTGTAAAGCCCTGTGGAACGATGTGCACTACTGGCTCTTTCCAAAGATTCCAAACTTACTTGAATTTTCTAAAAATGATATTATCTTTGGTTCTCTAAGAAAAGAAAAGAAGCTTGAAAATGTTCTAAATGTAATAATTATTATGGGAAAATTCTTCATTCACAAATGTCGTTTTCTGAAAATAAAGCCGTCCTTTTTTACTTTTCACAAAGAACTCTGCCTCTTCCTCTCATCTGTTAAATTTATGGACAACAAGCTCTGGTTCTGAATCATGTGATTATTGAACTAGATCTGCTAGAAATCCCCTAAGGTATAACGTTTTTTGTTTTTTTGTTTATTTGTTTTTTTTGTTTTTTTATTCTGTTTTTATTTATTTATTTATTTGTTGTTGTTTGTACTTCCTGTTCATTATCTATCTTCTATATGTTGGAATTCAGCCTGTTCTGATACTATTTCGTGTTGGGAAAATATAATCTTTGTAGAGATTGCCATAATTGTTGTACATTTCTGTGAAAATAAATAAATAAATTTGATAATAGTTGACCTTTGACCCATTTCAGGATAAACCGGTTTTCCAGACACCTAATTGTACGTAAGAGGTTACACAAACATGGCGATGTCCTATTAATAAAATAATTAATGCAATTAATTAACATTAAATATAGTGGCGTGGTTGTTTGTGTGTCTGAGAGGGGTTACTTGAACCGGAAGTAATAAAAGGACTCTAAAATATAAATAATATATAATAATATAATAATGCATTCATAATATAACATAAGCATATAGAGTTTATGTATGAGATTGTTAAACTTGGAATGAGATTAAATTTAAAATATATATTACGTAATTACGTATTCTGCGCGCTCTGCGCGAGTCCACCGGGCAAGCAGGTGCAACCGACACCTCCGGTGTTCCAGATCTACTGGCGTTTAGATCAACTGGCGTTGGTCGAACAGATGTGTGGCAGTCTTGCGTTTCAGTAGCTCCTACCGACAAACCAGCAAAAAAAACGCCAAATGTGTCATCTGTGACACTTGTGAGGTTGTCTCAAACACACTCCGTCAGTCTTGATGCTGTTGAACAACAAAATGTTTAAAAATGTGGCGAGTTTACCTGGTGATATCCTCGTGCGCGACGCGATCGCGAAAACAGCAAACAAGTAACACCACGCCGTTGTTGTTCACGGGACAGCAAGAGTAAACGATCGGGAGACTGTTGTCGTCGTTATCGTTCCCCTCGCACGGTTTATTTCTCCGAATTCAGCGTTTTTGCTTCACAACTACAGCGTGCAGTTTACTTTGTGCACTAACATGGACTCGAGTCAACCAGCGCCACCTCTGGCCAAGTGCCACAGCCTACAGCCAGATCAACCTGTGACACACATCTGCACCACGTTTGAATTCGTGTCATGCACATTTGTACCTTTCAATTGTGTCTGTTTGTGCGTCATGCAAATAAACCTTTGGAAAGAATGAAATGATATCATATATTCCTTATTGGCCTACATTTGTACAAAATTCCAAATTATATACACAAAGTCATAGAAATCACCACTCCAATTGGTCATCATGATTTTAATATTCTCTTTTTCCATAACAATGAAATACGCCTTGGACAAATATGACACATCAATATTTCATTAGTGTTGTCACATCACATCCTGTAAGCATCGTCTGTCTGTGTCTTTTCCCTGAAAATGAATATTTCCAGCCAATATAGGCAATCCATCAACATGGCTGGAGTTATATATAGTCTGTATAAGTGTGGTTAATCTAATGAAGATTTGTAAGGAGACGGCAGTTACTGTGAATTCACAGCAGTTACACAGTGATTAGTAATAAACAGCCAGTGAGAGTGAGTGGATATGACTGTTCCCACCACTAACACATGACCATAGGCCACTACTAGATTAACTTGTGACACATCTGCACCTGCTGCTATGATCACATTGAGTAGAGGCTGAGTGGCTGCACTTACCCCTGGTACATCCAAATCTACCCACAAACATGTTGAAAGATGCAATGCCAGCAATGTGGATTGTCAACACTGAAAACAATCAGTAAGCAAAGACAACAGGGATCAATTTTTTCTGTTTATTTAGCACCCACAACATTTGTAGTCGCCTTCTGCACAGGGGAAGTCCACACACACCGTGTGGTACCACTTTCCACAGAAGGTGCAATCTGCAAGATTGAATGAGATTGTCAGGGTCATTGTCTGACTGTTTATTACTAATCACTGTGTAACTGCTGTACATTCACAGTAACTGCCATCTCCTTATAAATGTTTATTAGATTGACCACACTTATGCAGACTGTATATCACAACCAACTCTAACATGTTTGTTTGCAGAGGGAAGACACAGGCAGACTATGCTAACGACATGTGATGTTACAACACTGGTGAAATATTAGTGTGTTCACGACATTTTTCGTATGGGCAAAAGTATTGATATCAGGATGGTGATTCTTATGTGTATGTCATTTGGCATTTTGTACAAATGTAGGCTGATAATAAATACATGATATCATTTCATTCTTTCCAAAGGTTTATTTGCATGACGCACAAACAGACACAATTGAAAGGTACAAATGTGCATGACACGAATTCAAACGTGGTGCAGATGTGTGTCACAAGTTGATCTGGCTGTAGGCTGTGGCACTTGGCCAGAGGTGGCGCTGGTTGACTCGAGTCCATGTTAGTGCACAAAGTAAACAGCACGCTGTAGTTGTGAAGCAAAAACGCTGAATTCGGAGAAATAAACCGTGCGAGGGGAACGATAACGACGACAACAGTCTCCCGATCGTTTACTCTTGCTGTCCTGTGAACAACAACGGCGTGGTGTTACTTGTTTGCTGTTTTCGCGATCGCGTCGCGCATGAGGATATCACCAGGTAAACTCGCCACATTTTTAAACATTTTGTTGTTCAACAGCATCAAGACTGACGGAGTGTGTTTGAGACAACCTCACAAGTGTCACAGGTGACACATTTGGCGTTTTTTTGCTGGTTTGTCGGTAGGAGCTACTGAAACGCAAGACTGCCACACATCTGTTCGACCAACGCCAGTTGATCTAAACGCCAGTAGATCTGGAACAGCGGCACACCAACATTGGTTGCAAGAAGCATAGAGGTTCCTCGTGCCCGTTTGGTCTCGAGCCACACGAAGTAAGATGGAGATGTCGGGAGCCGCTGGTTTCTTCCTGTATTTCGCCTTCGGAAGCAACTTATTGAAAGAAAGGCTACAGCTGGCTAACCCGTCGGCGACATTTTATAAGACCGGTCGCCTGAAGGTGTGTACAATAAAAACAGCTTTATTATTATTGTATTTAGTCTTTATTATTGCTTCTGTAAACCACCTATTGGCAATGATGTGCTATCGAGTTTGTGACATTTAGATATTATGAGAGATTCGGGGACCATGAAACGGCTTGTTTGGTTGCATTAAATATAAACATATTTTTAGCTTGGTTGTGCGGTGTGTTAAATTGTTAACGTATTAATCTCTGTCTTAACTGTTCTAGTGGTTAATACGAACACCTCCAAGTTCACAGTGTAGTGATTTTGACATCACCTTCGTTCCCTGGCAACGTGAACGCAGCTGGACCTCGGGTATTTTAGCCAGAGGTGTCGTCCAAAAAGTGATTTGTGCGTCTATAACCTGTCCAAAATGTTTCACGAATGATATCAAATCAGTATTAGGTAGAAGGTACAATCAGGTGTTTTTCCAGTGTGAGGTTAATATAGCCTCAATTTATCAATTTAATCTGTCTTTTTTACATTATTTTTTAAAGAGATATGGACACAAGGGAATCGGAAATTGCAATAATTGTAGTATATGTGTGTATAAAAAAAGAACTAGATTGATTATAATGTAGGACGCAGAGTAGGTACAATAATGCTGAGTCATAAGGGCATTTATCAACATAAGCAAAAATATTACATGTAATAAAGACAAAGAAACATTGGAAATCACTTTTTGGCTCAGCAATAATAAAAAGTAGAAAAAATTAATAAACTTAAGCTTAACTTGGAAAACTAACTAAATAATAATAAGTAATAATACAGAAAGCATAGTGGAAAATATCCCTAGTTTGAGTAGTTTGTAGTTTGGTAAAAATCTATATTCACACCTTGCCCGATGAGACTTCGGATGTCAACAAGACTGTGAGCCAACTGCTTTGAAAAAGTTGTTTTTATTCTGTTTATCCAGCACATGCCCTTCATATGCTGGAGGACTAAAACTGACACTGAAACTAATAAAAAATAATAATAATAAACTGAATAAAAATTCAAATGAATTAGAAAATTCAAAACTATAGGAAATTGATGAGCTCATAATAAAATCTAAAACTATATACACTAGCTGTAAACAGTAGCAGTCCTTCTTCCTTTTTGTTTATATGGAAAATTAAACAGTACAGTTATCGTAAATCATACCAAAATTTTAAATGTGGTTTATATAATTGATTTGACTGGTTGCCGATGAAGCTGAGTTCATCTGAGAGTTGCACCTCCCCTGTTTGTGTCAGATCATTAGCTAGCAAAAACAAATTTAAACATTAACCACGTTTGTACCAAGAGGGAGATATTTACTAGTTATTTTCAACCCTCCTTTGTCAACGAGTGGTTTAAATGACAATTTATTATTTCTCAAAAGTCTTGAAGGAATGAAGGATATGGAAAACAACTGAGTCAGCCCCCTCCTGCATTAGCATCTTAGATTGGCCAAATAAAGGTTGCTGCTCTACCTCCTCTGATGTGCCAGCTGTAATAACAGGACTCGGGTGTACTGCAGTTTGACTCTGGTATAACAGCAAAACAAGCTCACGGGGGGGGGCACTGCTGAAATCACAAACAACACCCTTCTTACATTATAACAGTAAAACAAAGAGACTTGGTTGAAATGCTGTTACTTTGTATCCAGCTGCAGATAATGTTAAAGGTAAGAAAAGTGTTTCCCACTCAGATGAAGAGCATTAGAAGTAGCAAATCTCCACATAATGACTGGCATTGTTCTGTGTGTGTGTGTGTGTGTGTGTGTATAGGACTACAAACTGAACTTTGGCCTGTGGAAAGAACACATAGACAATGCTTGGCACGGTGGCGTGGCAACCATTGAGTCGTATCCAGGCGCAGAAGTGTGGGGGGTCATCTGGACTTTGAACAACGAACACCTCTCAAGCCTTGATGAGTGAGAGCCACACATGAACACGCAGCTATTGGTCCATTTCTGAGTTAATTTGTGTACTTTTAACCAACTGTTTTGTTTTTTAAATTTTTGTTCTTCTTTAGCCAGGAAGCAGTGAAGGCTGGTGTATACTCTCCACTGGAGGTCTCAGTGGAGACTGATAACGGGACCGTGCTCTGCAGGACGTATCAGATGAACAACTTCCACGCCTGTCCTCCCTCGCCACAATACAAACAGGTGCAAGGAAAACACCCTGATTCTTAGAGTATGCAATGAAATAAGATACACTCACCCACCACTTTATTAGGTACACCTTACTAGCGCCAGGTTGGACCATCCTTTTTTTCTTCAGAGCTGCTTTAATTATTCATAGCACAGATTCAACAAGGTGCTGGAAACATTCATCAGAGATTTTACTCTATATTGACAGGACAGCATCACACAGTTGCTGCACATTTGTCAGCTGCACATCCAAAAGGTGCATTACTGGACTGAGATCTGGTGACTGTGGATGTCATTTGAGTGGACATGATTTGAGCTTTGTGACGTGGTGTCTTATCCTACTGGAAGCTGCCATCAGAAGATGGCTGCAGTGTGGTTATAAAGGCGACATACTCAGGCAGCAATATTCAGGTAGGCTGTAGCATTACACAATGCTCAGTAGAGGCCAAAGTGTGCAAAGAAAATAGCCCCCACTCCCTTAGTACCAGCGTGAACTGTTGAAACAAGGCTGGATGGATCCATGCTTTCATGTTGTTTACATTAATTTTTCATCCTACCATCTGAACACTGCAGCAGAACTCCAGACTGATCAGACCAAGCCACAGTTTTCCCAGCCTTCTGTTGTTCAACTCATTAAGTTTAATTTTCCTCATTCTCCTCTGACCTCTACAAGATATTTTCACACAGAGAGTCTCAATTTCTTCTTTTGCAGAATATGCTCTGTAAACTCTAGAGATGCTTGTGTGGGAAAATCGCAGATCAGCAGACCATCTGTCACCAACACGACACGTTCAGAGTCACTTAAATCACCTATATTTCCTGTTCTGATCTTCAACCATGTCTACATCTGTAAAAGCACAGAGTTGCTTCCATGAGATTGGTGGGCGATTAGAGATTGCACTAACTAGCAGCTGAACATGTGTACCTAATAAAGTGGCCAGGGAGTGTTACTGTACATTGCAACACAAATCTCTCTTTTTTTAAAACAAAAAACAAAACGTAATATTTAACATAATATCTGCTCATGTATGCATCACGCTGTGCCTCACGTAAGGTGGTGTGTCTGGGCGCGGAGCAGCACAGACTCCCCGTAGAGTACAAGAAGAGCCTGGAGGCCGTTCAAACCAACAACTACAGCGGCCCCTCGATCCTGGACCAAATCCCAACGATCACGAACCTGAGATTAAACAGTTCAAATTCAGGTTCCTGAACTTGGAAATGAAAGTGAGCAGAAATGCACCAGAATGAGATATAAAGCAGCTAATTGGTGGAGGAACTGTGGTGAGGAAGTTATCGCTTTTTTGTTTTCTTTTTTTGCAGATTATGGACCTTTTAACCTCAAACATGATTATAAATGATTACCATTATATAACAAGATTGAGACTGAGATATAATTAACAGGACAGGGAAAAATGTTTTTTGTTTCACAAATAACTCTCATGTTATGAAAGTGGCACCACTGTGTGGACAGAACTTAATAATGCATGCAATTTAATAACGAGACGTTTGGCTGAGCCCAGCACAAACCACGTCTTAATCACCGCTGAGCAAATAGATTGTGTTGAAAAATGTGTTTCATTTCAAAGACTAAAAATATGCAGCGCAGACACTTGTTACCACAGTGTTCCTCTGAGGTATATTAAACACTGATGACACACCCTTAAGACTCTAAACTTGTCTGCCTTTTATTACACATAATGCACTGCCTGTATTATGACTTTAAACCAGTTTGTTCACTTCTGTGAAAAAAGGAAAAGAAAGAGGGGCCTGCAGTTTGTAATTACACACAGGGGGGAAAAAAGGAAAATAAAAACATACCTTGGGATGCTTTAACACAGCTTAATTAAAAATTACATTTTTATTACAAAATGAAAATAAAAATGGACCATTCGTGTAAAAGGAAACCATGTTATTTTGTTTACACCACAGTGGCTTTGGACAGTGTATTTATTTTAACGCCTCCCAATATTTCAATATATTTATACTCTTGGACTTATAGAAAATACAAGTATATAGAAAACAAAACAGAAAACCGATGCGGGGAACACCCAATAACACGTTCTAGGTTCTGCTGAATCTCCCGAACAATTTCCTCAAATCTGAGGAAATGCGCAGACTTCACAATGGCACAAATTATAATCTAATCTGAAAGTAAAACAAAGGCTCATGCGGGGAACATGGCCAACAGCAAGTTCAGAACTCAAAACACTTATACATTCTTTAAAAGATTAACTTCCACACTGTGAGATGAGCATTCATCTCAGTAGGTCCACATGAGCTGGTGAGCTGGGCGAGAAAAAAAATTGAAAATAAAAAAGATAGTAATCTCCTTAAACTGTATAAATGTTGAGGGACAAGTGGAGTGAGTAATCTTAAAAGATCCAGTGGCAGAAATCAAAAGGCAAAGGTGAGAACCGGTTAAAACAAACAAGCAAACAAAAAAAAATGGAAAGGGAAAACTTGGTTTGATCAGCTTGTTTGTGTTGCGGTGTGCACCAAATACAAATGAACAAAAATAATGATTGCAAAAAGCAGCAAAAAGAGGCAGAAGCACTTAAGTCGAAACCATTGTGGAAAGAGATATCGTATCTAGCTAAATGCAATGTATCAGACAATACACTTGGACCTGCTTTCCCACAAGGCTTTGCATTTCTGTGGAAAAATATGGACCACTGACGAAGTACTGAAGTCAAACGAAGCACTAATAATGAAGGCTACATTAATAAACCACCCTCTGTTACAGGTAAGCTTCTATGTAAGATTATACATCATTCATTTACAATGCTTGATCAACCTCTCAGATGACTGTTAACACAAACGTGGTCATTATTAATGAGCTTATTTTCTTCTTTTAAATGCATTATTTTATTTTTATTTATTTTTTTGCACTTTTTCAGGTTCCACTTTCACGCACTTCTGAGCTCATTCCATCTGCTCCCCACCTGTGACTTTTTCATTTCCACTTTCGTCCATCGGTTCTGGTGCGTCTTCGCCGCTTTCCATCTCCTCTGTCGTGTCAGCTGCTGATTCGGCAGGCTGCTGCTCCGGGATGACCAGGTTGTGCTTGAGTTTGCTCAGTTCGGCCATGTTGAAGCCGAGGAGGATGCCTGCAGTGTTCCTCTTGAGACTCTTCATGCACTTGCTGCGTTTCTTGCTGAAGAGCGCCGCCAGCTCCGCCTTGGTAAGAGACAGCCTCTTGCACAGCTCTTCGGTCTCTGCTTTGGTCGCGTACGGGTTCACGTTGAAGTATTTGGATATGAAGTCTCTACGCTCCTCGCTGCAGCGGCGCTCCGTTGGGGTGGGCTCCAGCAGCAGCTTGACCGCCATGTCGCTCTGAACTTCGGGCTCTGGCGGAGGCAACAACTTCTCCTGCTCTCGCTTCTTGCGCATGGCTGCCCTGTGTTCTCGCTCTCGTTTGTTGGCCTCGAGGACCTCCCGCCACGCAGCTTCCAGTCTCCTCTTCGACTGCAGCTCTGCTTCGGTTTCCGGAGGCTCTGTGGGGCGCACGATAGGAATCAAGCGAGCTGGAGCAACCCGAGCTGGAGCCACACGAGCTGGAGTCACGCGAGCTGGAGTCAATGTCTGTTTCATAGTCAGCCCTTGTGGTACTTGAAGGAAGTAGAGACCGGAAGCCTGATTGACCTGCTGAGCTGGTTTTGGTGGCGGCTGGGGTGCTGCAGCAGGTGTGGGTGGTTGTTGTGGCTTGGGTGAACAACGACATCGCTGAATGTGGAGCATCACAGCCTGCTGGGTGACCTTTCCTGTGTACACGCCGTTGCAGTATATGCACTTGAAAGCCTCCGTCTTGAGAATAGCGTGGATAGTGGGTGCTACAAAGTGCTTCTGTTTCAGGTGCTGCAAGTAGTCTGACTCCTGCTGAAACTTTTCATCACAAAAGGGACAGTAGGAGCTGTTGACTTTGACGGGTACGGAGCAGATTTCCGGGTGGTTGCTGGGCTGCAACTTAAAGAAAATCAGATCTAGGGAACTTGTGACCAAGGCGAGCTTGACCTCTGCGTCACCAAGGATCTCTCTTGGCGCAGAGGTGTGAACGTCAAAATAAGGGAACAGGATCCCTCCAGCACCCTTTGAGTAGACTCTGTACTTCTGCCTCAGGAAATCACAGTATGCCTTGCTTGTAGGATTGTGCTGCTTTACATGTTCGATGAGCTGTTTGATTGAGAAGAACAAGGCTGAGCAGTACAAGCAATTCAAGCCATGCAGCAGGTGCTGGAAGACGCTCTTTTCTGATAGTAGAATTTTGCAGGTTAGACATTTCACAGTTTTGTCAGGCATTTTTTTCAGGAATGCAGCTCGCGCAGCTACACTTTCTGACTTGGACGAGGAAGATTTTGTCTGGTGGGCGACCTCGGTGTGCATGTCAAAGACATTGGAAGGGAAGAGTTCATTGCAGAGGGGACAGGTTATCCATTTCTTAGTTTGTGGCGTGGAATTTATTTGTTCAACTGACTTGAGGGCAGTACTTGTGCTGTGAGAGACTGGCACTGCTACTTGCAGGGGAGCAAAAGTGTACGTGGGCATTCCGTTCACCTTGTTGCCAGTCGGGATCAGGTGACTCAGCAGAGACTGTGAAGTCAACATAGTACCTTGTAGGCCGATTTGGTTTGTTGCTAAACTGTGTGTAACTGCAGCAGGCTTGGGTACAGTCCCAGGTCCAGCTGCTACGTTCGCCTGCAGTCCCGACTGAAGGAGGATCTGCTGCGCTTGTGGGGTCTGTTGTGCAGGAGCAGGAGCTGAAGGAGGCGCTGAAGCGGGAGTTAAGGTCACTGGCGCCTGTTTTAGAGCAAGATTCGAAACTGTGGGAAGGTGGACCATAGGCGGTCCTTGGGGCAAAGCACTTCGGAGGGCTATCGTGGCACCGGGCTGAAGCAAACCTTTAGCCTCAGCACTAGCTAGCTGCACTAGCGCTGAGGCCTGAGGTGGCAGGAAAGCTTGGTTTGTTCCAGGGCCACAGATCAGAGTGGTACTGTTTGCAGTCCCTTGTACTTGCTGTAATGTCACTACAGTCCCAGCAGGTTGGCCGTTACTTGGCAAGACCAAAGATTTACTATTGAGCATTTGAGGTTGCTGTGGTTTGGGAGCAATACTTGGGAATGTCACAAACACACCATTCCCATTAGGAGTCGGTTTAACAATGTAGTTCTTATTCTCATAAATCAGAACCTGCACTTGTGTGCTTACTGTATAATGTGATGGCTCGATGAGCATGTGATGCAACATTTGGTCTAGAGTTCCAGTGTTCACCTTGCACATCTTGCAGCAATACACTTTGACAGATGAATTCCCCTGAAGGTGCAACCTGTAACCGATGTACTGCTCTGCCAAACTCTCCATGTGCTTCAGAATAATGTGCTTCTTCATTGCAAAGATAGAAGATGTGGGAAACGCACATCTTCGACACTGATACCTCTCGTTTCCACGATGGGTGGGTAAAGATGTTTCCCTCTGCAGCGGTATCTGGGTGTTTGACACAGGGAGTTTGGCGTGGAAGAACAGCATGTGCTTCTTCACAACCTTGGGGTGGCCGATGAAGACGCACTGTGAGCAGGGTGTCAGCGCACAGAAGGACTGGACGTAACCGTGGCAGCGGGAGACATGGCTCCTGAAGTTGTAGATGTTTTGTGAAGAGTACTTGCACAGGCTGCAGCACAGAGATCGAGACCGATACGGCCACTGAGGACGGAGAAAAGACAATGAAAGCGTAAGAGGAGGCAAAAAAAAGTGCTTTTAAAGAATCCACAGCATGAGAAAATTTTTTTTTTTTTTTTTTTTAAATATCAGGTTTACCTTCTTTTGCATTCTGCTGTAGTATCCTTCCGCAAAATCCATCCACTCAGTTTCCTGAAAAGCATCATCTTCATCCGAGTTTTTCTCAGAGTTTTCATTTATTTCCTGCACAGAACACACATATTTCAAATAAAAGTAAAAACACTGTGTGAAACTCCAACTTATCAACTTCCATTTACAGCTGTGTTTAGCGAAGGTTAATTCAGTCTAATGCACTTATGCCAATTCATTATTACCCTGCTCACTTACCCAACACCACAGACATCTCTTGACAGTTATCAGGCCACATCACATCACATCACCCAACCCCACCTGTTGCCATGACAACAACAGAATAACCTAGATATGGTGTCCCCAACCACCAACCCTTCACTTCAGCCTGCATCTCATGTAAAACAAAGTAATACAGACTTTAAAGGAATTTAACTGTATTTATTTAAAAAATAAATAAATAAATAAATAAAAATAAAGCAGACAGAACACAGCTATGACAGATTGTAAGCCTCATGTTCTACACATCTTCCTCCCAGCAACAAAGACAATCTTTACAGTCACTCGAGGTTTTAAGGTGATAAAGATCATTGTCACAAACTGAGCATCTGAAGTGGGAAATGTAGGTTCAGGGCCTCTCACTGAGGGGGTTTTGGCCTTCCCTCCAGTGGAAAACCACAAGAACGGTCATATAAATATTTTTTCAACTGACTTTTTAAAATTTTTTAAAGCAGGCTTTTATTACTTAAATATTTTACTCATCAAATTGCTAAAAAAAAACAAACACCAAAATTAAATGATTTGGTTTTAAGGTTAAAACTCAAACTCTTTTTCCTCATCTACAAGCAGACCAATCATGCTCATTTGCATCCTCAAAGACCTTTTTTTTACAAAGTTTGTTCTCGAGTTCAAGCGAATCCTTTCAAGTCATTTTAGAGGCAGTTCCCTCAAGACATGTCTGAGGTATCGTGTTCACAAGAATAGGACCGATGGGCAGACGGAAACCTGAAAACATGACACCTCCAGCCAGGCCACTGCCACCAGCTGCAGCAGTTTCTGAGGCCTAAAAACTCTTTAAGAGCTTCTCTGTCCTAAAGCAGCTGTCATTACTTTTTAATAGTTAAAACCTAATTTATAGAATTACACCAGGAACCAAAAATTATATCAGAGTTTGTGTCAGAAAATTGGGTGGCCCTGAGGTGCCAAACACACTGCAACTTAAAACAAAAAACAAAAAAAACAAAAACCCAGCAAATAGAAAAAACGCTGCAAAAGAACACAAAACATAACAGAAGTGTTTCTGTGGAGCCAAAAAAAAAAAATAAAGATGGAAAAGCTGCAGACTTGGCAAGCTAACAGTAAACGGCTAATAGCTTCTTTTTCTTCCTCCTAGCATTATTCCCGCTCTGCGAGGTCCGCTTTTCTGCAAAGCCACCTCCATCTTCTTCACATAGTCTTTAATTCGGTCCATCCATCACCTTTTTGGTCTGCCCCTTGGTCGCTGAGTCTTAGTGCTGTTCTTGTCAACAAGTTTTTGTCACTTCTGACCACGCGTCCATACCATCGCACTCGTGCTACTTGCTCTTCTCCGTGATTGGTGCGATGCCCAGCCGCTTTCGGATGTTAATGTTCATGAGGTGGTCCCACCGTGTCACGCCCAGGCACCACCAGTAAACGGCTAATAGCAAACATGATTATATGAATCATCCAATTAAAACACACATTACCTGCACCTTTTCACTTCCGTAGATGCTCTGTCAAAGTAAAGCACTTCTTTTGTGTTTTTTGAGATTTTGTTTTATCTAATCCCGTTCTATTTTTTGTGCTTTTGCAGTTTTTTCCCCATTTGCTGTTTTTTTTATAAAGTTGCAGTGCATTGCATCGTCAGAGCAGAGACAAGCAGAGCTACTGAGCTACAAGTGATTCCTTGTGTCAAGGGAGCAGCTGAAGCTAGTTTTGTAAACTGTTACTGCAATAATGGATGCAATTAATAGTTAATACAGTATCTTGATTTTTAACTGTCTAGCCTAGTCAGTGAAAAATGCCCAACTTGTTTAGTATTTAACAAAGCATCATACAGTCTCCCTGTGAGTGCTACTCTTATGTAAATGTGAGATCATGATGATTGGATCCATTTGCACTTTACAGTAGAGCAGGGCGATATGGCCAAAAATATTTATCACGATATATATTTGAAAATTTGCGATAACGATATAATTGACGATATAATTGATGCGAGACAAAATACAACTCCACAACATTACTAGCGCAAAAAGACAACCTTCCATTTATTTTCACTTAAACAGGAAGCTGGTTTTTATGTACATTAAAGCTTTAGAAAAATGTAACAGTGCAAATGCAAATTCCTTGCTGAAAGTTTAACCAAAAGGCATTTCCAGTAGAAATGGGCTGACATATCATGAGCATAACCACGTATAATATGGTTATATGGTTAAAAAGAGGTGCTTTGCAACATTAAACTGCAGTGTGCAGTACGTATTTTTCGGACCATAAGGTGCACGGGATTATAAGGGACATTAAGCGAAACAAAGCAGTCAGATAAATCAAACTTTATTAAACTCATTCTTCTTGCTTCCTCCACTTCTGTACCATTGATTCATTAATGTTGAATTCTCTGGCAGCTGCTCTATTCCCATGTTGTTGCAGTATATTAATGACTAACCTCGTATTGTGGATGGATTATCTCAGTTGTTCTCCTGACTGAAGATTGGTCCTTTTACAGCATCCTGCCATGCGATTGCATTTGTCTCTAACTATCAGGAACTTTAACGTTAACTTTTATAAGTGGGAAAGTGTTAGTGTTCGTCCTCCAGCTTCACTGTTTATGTTATGCTAACATAGCTTTGTCGCTAGCGGTCACGTAGCACATCATTATATACCAGCTAGCCCAACTTCAGTAACCCTACAAACGTCACTGCTGTTTAGTTTCCTGTCTTCATTTATGTTGGAAGTGATAGCAGAGCTGTACGTTTGATTTTTTTCAGAAATCTCTCAGTCAGAACATGCAATATCATGCTTAGGTAACTAGCGAAACTAGCGAGCTAACTTCCGCTAGCTTCCTGCTAACTTCTAACTCCGTTAAATGTAATAACTTTTGTTTTCATGGATGCCTGGAAGTTAAACTTCATAGTTACACCTGGTAAAGCAGCAATGCTGATCGTTTTATTAAAGATGAAAGAATTTAGACAGTTTTTAACTCTCAGTGATGCTGCAGTGTTCGTTTGACCTGAAGCATACGGAGTTTAGGACCCAGATTACTCCCAGATTTAAGAGCATCTTAGTCCGACAAATACGACAATAACGACGGCCGCTTGCATGTTCTGTAAAAAAAATGTGCTTTGTCGTGTATCTGACGGACAAACACCAAACCAGTTCCACATCACTGAAGTTGCACCATTTTTACAAACCAATTCTGGTTCATCTGTTTCACTCAACAATCGGCCATGTGCGCATGAACACAAAGGCACTGCGCATGCGCGTTTTACTCATATTCTATCGCGATATTTCATTTTCCTATCGTTGCCTAACATTATACCGGTATTACCGTGAACGGTATAACATGGCCCAGCCCTACTTTACAGTGTAAAGCTGTAAAGCAGAATCAGTGATGAGTTTGTGTGGATGCAGCAGAATGGGATGAGTGTTTGGGATTAAAAACCCCATTTGCAAAATATTTTGAGAAGTTGGGACTAAACAACACCCTGTAAACATGTGAGAACTTAGGAGGCAAACAGCTTCATATTTTCCTCATTCTTGCTTGATGCAATATTACCACCTCTTTTTCAACGACGAGTACAAGATCTCTGCAGTGGGTGACATTTCTGGAGCGCAGGCAGGCCATTTTAGCTCCTGAACTCATACTGCAGAGTCATGCTGTTGGAATATATACCTAATGTAGGTTGGCATCATCTTAGTGAAATAAGCAAGAACTTCTCTGAAAAATGCTGTAACCCAAACCTTCTGTACTGTCTGCTGTTTGTTTTGGCTCTCTGATAAGCAACAAGGTCAGCCTAGTTGCGTGTTGACAGTACTTCCTTATGTGAAGAGGATATGAAACTATAGCTGTAACGTTTGACGTGTTTTCAGGCGAGAATGTAGCTGTGTAAACCTCAAATATCTGCTCAGTTTATCAAGACACCACATATTTTCAAAAGCGCTCCGACGTTCTCGGAGACGTCTGTTACCCACTAGCTCGATAGCGAGCCGGGGACAAGGATCACTAGAGCCAGTGAGAACACCGGACTCCCGGCAAATCGTTTTCAAACCCACCGCCATCTTTCGCTACTCAGGTTAAACATATATGAGTCACTTAGATAACTTAAAAATATTATTCTTTGGCTTTTTTCAGTATTTTATTTGTTCCTGAGTAAATCGGCTGAGTTTATTAAACTTCACCAAAACAATCTGCACAATTCATTAAAATTTAATAAACTACCATCTTATTTTTAGTTAGCACATACCTTAAACACTTAAAGCTGTAGGCTAATGATAGTTATATAAGAGCAGATGCATGCTGGTGCAATAAGCATCCGTTTTACGTCCAATGGATGCATGATCTGATTAGTCGACTAATCGCAAAAATAATCGGTGACTAGTCGACTATCAAAATAATCGTTTGTGGCAGCCCTAGTTCAGAGACATCAGGACAACATAAGACTGAGATTCAGACACATCGTAGATCTACTCGACTTTAACAGCTGTATTGTTTCAGAGACGTCAGTATATTATGTAAGTATTATCCATCACTGACAGAGAATGAAAATAAACAAAATATGTGAAAGCGGAATTTGACAGCTGTGTGCACCAATCTCTGTGCACAAACTACTGTTTATTATCAGTTTGTGTCCTGTGTGTGTGTCCTGTGTGTGTGTCATGTAATGAGCAACAACAGAGCCTGTCCCACCAACACTCCACCTTAACTTCCATTAAAATATCGACAACAGAAAAATGCAAGATTCAGCTCTCAACATTCAGAGGTGACCAGCTTCACACAGCAGAGGTGGGCAACCCTTACCATCAAAAGAAACATTTTTGACCCTCCCTAAATATAACAGCAATGCTACGTGCTTGTTTGTTTTATTTTTCTTTTTGCTAGTTTGTCATCCAGATCAAGCTCACCGAATCTGCTAATACAGTGTAAGACTCTCCACTTTCCTCTGATTGCACCGTATTTGAATTACTGTGCAGAGGTTTGGGGCAATACTTACAAATGTTCGCTATCATCAATCTTTATATTACAAAAAAGGGCCATAAGGATAATCCATAAAACTGGTTACAGAGATCATACAAATCCACTATTCTTAAAATCAAAAATTCTAAAATTCACAGATCTGGTTCATTTTCTCACAGCACAAATTATATATAAAGCAATAAATAACCTGCTTCCTGACAATATTCTAAAAATGTTTTCTAAAAGGGAACGGGGATACAATTTGAGGGGGGAATTAAATTTAAAACATCCTCGTATCCGTACAACATTAAAAAGTTTTTGCATCTCTGTGTGTGGAGTGAAGCTGTGGAACAGACTAAGTATAGATATGAAGCAATGTCCGAGCATGGCACAGTTTAAAAAGCGGTTTAAGGATATGGTTTTTACAGGGTACAGGTAGAGATTTGATAGGGTGTTCTTGTCTAATATTTTCATGTGTGTGCGCATGCACGGGTTTGTTGGTATGGGTAATATATATATATATATATATATATATATATATATATATATATATATATATATATATATATATATATAAAAATTGTAGGTTGTGTATCCTTGAGGTGTTAATGGGGTTATTGAAAATGTGTATATGTGCGTATGTGCGTATATACGTATGTATGGATAGATAGAAACATATATGTGTATATATTAAAAAAAAATTTTTTACACATAACATATAATGTAATTGCAAGGAGGTATTTCTGTAGTCTATTGATACTAGATAGTGGAAAAGGGGTGGGATTAAATAAGCTTATGCTTCTTCCTGCTCCTTTTTGAACATGGACGTTATTTGGAGTTGTGGTTGCTCGTTTTCCTTTTGTTTGCTTTGTTCATTTGTCTCTTTTAATTCTATTTTTTTATACTTTTTCAACATGTTCAAAATAAAGATTCAATCAATCAATCAATCAATCAATCAAATGTTTCCTCTTTTGGGTTGGAGTCCATAACAAACAGTGGGAAGGGACTTTGAACCCATTTATTTTTCTACATCCATGCCAGGTCCAGCAAAACGTAAGGTGGTGCAGGCTCTGATTTAACTGATTCATTTTTTTGTTTTTTAAAAGGCAGAACATTTTTACAACTGGAAAATGTAAAACATTACTCACAAATACAAGAACTAAAAATGAAAAATAACTACTCCATAATAAAGTCATTTTTTTCCTCCTCTCTCTTTCTTTTGTCTTAGCTGCAGGGAGAGGGAGCCACACGTTTGCCAACCTCGGCTCAAAGCCTAGGCAGGGCACTAACAGCTGTGAGCCAACCCCCTGTGTCTCTGGCATTTCTAATAAATCAATGAGTGAAGAAAATCCACTGAGCACTCCGTCCTCTCTGATCCCGGGCCTCCTTAGGGCAACTATCGCAGCCACAACCAGCGCAAAACCCTTAAGACGCCACATTTTTACGACAATGTAGATGATGAAACACCCAAATGCTGCGGTTTTTACACTGAGGGCCACTATTCTTTTTGAAGAGACTTCTTCTTATACCCAGCCATGTTGCTGAACGGTCACCAATTAAACTAATTAGGTATGTTATGCTTTTATGTTATTTTCAAACAAACATGGGCTAACGCATTTCTGAAAATCAGCATGTTCTGCTTTCTTTCTACTTGAGTTGCTGTTACTAGAGCACAACAGAGTAAACAACACTCAAGCCCAGAGATCTGTCAGATTATTCTCCACGACAGAAACCTACCTTCAGCAGGTTCTGACAGTCTTCCAGGCCGATCTCACTCAAGATGCTCTTCACTGCCTTCCTCGCTTTGCGGATCTTTTCGATATTTCCAACTGGGACCTGATACATGATTCCTCACAAGCCCTTATAAAGGAAAATAAGTTTTCAACTGGTTACAAAGCATTCGCGCTCTTCTATTAATTATAAAATAATTATCAAAATATGCTTTTATTGCATTTATAGTGCAAACATACATCATATTTCTCAGCCTACAAAATTACCATTGTTTTTTAATTGTAGCATCATTAAATTAGTAAAAATATTTTCTGTAGCCCCAAAACAAGTGAATAGTATGGTGAAAAGGTGAACATGGCACACACTGGGCAGAATAACAAAGGTTAGCTGAGGTCAGGTAATGTATGCAGTATTACATCAATAATTTATAACCCTATTATGCCAATAAATAAAACACATAAACAGTAAATGAAGATGGAATAACGGACGGGGTAATAATGATGTAGTTAAATAATCCACTGCAGCATAGTGACAACCTGCCTGTATTTAGTACTGATTGATGAGAATCACAGCATGGCTGAATATGGGTATAATGTCTGCACAGGCTCTGTGGTAACACAAATAAAAGCCGTAACAGTTAGTGTGCATCAGCTGATATCACTCTCAGCATCTGTGCAAAAACACCAGCCGTTCGCCAGTGAGCACTACAAAAAAAGTTATTTTCAGTCAGTTAAAAGTGCGAGATTTAGATCACCTGTAAACTAAAAGCCTGTCCCCCTCACACATGCCATCCATGCTAACACTACAATGTGTCTGCTGGCCGTACTGAAGTCCTAAAAAAGCCCGGGGAGGCACGCTGACAACAAGCCGGTGACTAAGACGGCGAGGGCGCATCCGCCTACACGAGGATGCCCACAGCCTCCTCGCACATATTTACCTCGTCCAATTTTCAGCGTAGATTAACGTTAGTTGTCGCTGTGCCACCACCGACAGAGCTAAGGGTTTTCCCACTTCCACCGGCCCGCAACTGTGTGTATCAGTGAGCTGCGTCTACTGGCGGTGCTGCGCGCAGACGCTCCCCCGAGCGGCATTCGCTGTCCGTGCACACCGCTCTACGAACACCCTGCTTAAATATGAAACGTGATGTTTGCGAAACCACTCCGGAGACAAGTTATCTTTTTTCTTTTTTGGTCCAGCTTTTGTCCCTTTCTTCCCCCCTATTGAGGAAAAAATGGCGCTTAAGTTCAGGATCTGACGTAGCTGCCTCATTTGCATACAGCACAAACTGACCAATGGGAGCGCTCGCCTGCTAAAACCCGAATAACTTTTTATTCTCTCACTGGAACCCTCAGCCCGGCTCCCGGTTGCCCAGGTGACGCACTCTGTGGTTCACTTTCTGAATTTCATGCCACATCTGACCTGGTGAGCCCACATTTACCATTCCCATCTAATAGCTAGGTAGGGGGCGTGGCTCCTGCGACCCCCCCCCCAACAGCAGCAAGTCACGTGATACATGCTCAAGCCCAACCAATGAGGTGTCGAGAAAATGAGCTAAATGGGTGGTCTTTGACGTGTGATGTCATATCATGCTACTTTCCGTACCCAATTACTTTGAGCCACCATTTTGATTGAGGGAGAAAGCGAAATGAGTAGGTTAGATGTCTTTAGGCTAGCAAAAGATTAAGTGTTAGGATTTTTTATTGTGTTTTACAGTTACAACTTGACAAAATGGCTAGTTACCATCATGTGGTAATTTATACCAACTGCGAAATCTTGTTACATATATTTTATAGATAGTTGTAGCTAACTGTAAAAGTTGATTAGAGCAATTTCCAGGTTAACAATTTTACCTTCAGCTTTTCCCGCCTACAGGTAATTCAAGCACAGCTTGAGCGCTGCGTTAACCACCTATCTGACTGTCGCCTGCATGCTAACCTTAACAACCAAGGTCAGTTTAGGCAAAAACTGGATGAAATATAAACATCAATAATCTCTTCAACATGTCTGTGAAGGTTCTCAGTCATCCAGGTCATCGTAGTCAAAGGAGCTTACAAAGAAAAGCATCTGGACTTCTTTAAGTTACTTGAAGACGTTTCACCTCTCATCCGAGAAGCTTCTTCAGTTCTAAGGTCAAATGGTGGAGAGTCCCAGATATAAACCTAGTGGCAGTAACCCCCCACAGAGGGACAAAAGGACTCCCTGATGATCCTCTAATCGCCTGAGCCAAGGTGTGAAACTGGGTGTGGGTCCCAATCAGCCAGAGTTTCGGGTGAGTTCATTGTGAAACCTGGCCCCACCTTATCATGCGAATTCCTGAGATCAGATGGCCCAGGATGTGAGTGGGCGTTAAGGCGTCTGGGAAGGGATCTCAAAACTGGATTATAGATGGCAGACAGTTGGTGTCTTAAACCACCGCCTCTGTTCAAAGATGGTCGCTCACAGTGGACATAGATGGCTTCTTTCACTCCTCTTTCAAACCATCTGTCCTCTCTTTCCAAAATGTGAACATTGGCATCCTCGAAAGAGTGTCCTTTATCCTTAAGATGCAGATGGACTGCTGAGTCTTGTCCTGTGGAGGTGGCTCTTCTGTGTTGTGCCATGCGCTTGTGAAGTGGCTGTTTGGTCTCTCCGATGTAGAGGTCTGGGCATTCCTCGCTGCACTGTACAGCCAAGAAAAGAAGTCCAGACGCTTTTCTTTGCAAGCTCCTTTGAATCTCTTCAACAGTCTCTTCTTTGTAATGGCCTGATAACCAACACTTGCATTGCCTGATTTAGGCTCACACCCAAGTCAGATACTGCAAACAGAATGGACACACGAAGTGCCATACTTACACATATAATGACTGTACTCCAATATGTATCTCTAAGGCTAACAGCTAAGTTAGATTAGCATTGTCTCCAACCCAAAGTTAGCGAAGACAAAGATTTCCATTCTTTTTCTTTGCGATTTCCTTTGCTCATACCAACAAAAGGGTGTTCACTTTAGACCAATTAGCAATGGTCCAATCAGAGTTGCTCTATTTGTGCAGTCAAAGAGTGGATGATGTGAATCGCTCAAGCATATAATTTCAGATCGATCGAGTCTGTGGTAACCTTGAATTTAAGCTATTTTCTCTGCATTGCTGTGTGTATTTTCCCCTTGCAGACCATTTAGGTGCAAGATTTTATTCATTTATTTTTTATTACAATCAGATCCACTGCTGTCAAGCACAATGCCCAATTCATCAATACACACTCCAAACACAATGGAAAGCACTGTGCATGATCCATCTGCTGATCTATTCATCTTTTAAACCAATTAAAATGCAAGCAACACTTCTCTAATGAACACTTGAGGCACATGAGACACTTGATAGGAGCTGTAATGATCCCCGTTAGACAAATACATCCCTCAGATTAACTCGATTCTGACGTGCAACATCGAGGAAATAATTCAGCATCTTTAATTCACTCTGAAGTGTATTTATTCTGAGGAAATAACTTTGCACAAAACACATCAATATTTCCTTCGTGCCCCAGTGCTTCTTATGGTCTGCACTTAAAACATCTTTCTTATAAATATGTAATTATCAAAATTACACCCTGTTTTGTATATTGTCATGGATCTTACTGGAAGCTTCAGAGAACACTAAGAGGTCCGAGCTGGGTGTCTCATTCACTGACAGGGCATGCAAGGTAATTTACAAACAGTGAGGGCAGGGGTTTATCCATTTTATCCAGTGTACTCTCAGCGCAGCTGTGGCCGCACTGGCATTCTGATCTGAAGGATCAGCTCTTAATTTGATCTAAGTGCTGAAAATGAACCACACTGCTTGAACACATACGCAAATGTTGCAATGTATGGTGGAAACACAACACTGTACAGGTTGAACTCAACTGTAATTTTTGTAATGTTTAGGATGAAATCCCGCAAGCGGGTCAGTTTTCATTATAACAGGACCCACAGCAGCAAGTGATTAAAAGCTCCTTTCTGTCTAAAGATGCAATGCAGTGTGATAAACTGCTGGAGTGCTTCTAGTGGACAGCCAGCAAATGGTTATTACCCTTCCCCTCAAATATATTTGCACTGTCAGTTTAGTGCTGAAAAGATAGCATTTCTCCAATGGGAAAGCTAGGATCCATAACTAACTTCAATAGACCTAAATTACTTTACCAGCATACTATTAGGATACGCAGACCACTAAAAAATATGAATAAAACTGTTAATTCTAGTTGGACAAAATCTAACTAGGCATGGTCCATGAGTATTAACAGCCAAAATTTTAGCTTTTTTCCTTTTTGAGAGCCTTTTAATTGATGCGGAGGTCCAATGACATCACCCCATTTTAATTTGGTAAATACTGCAAAACTAATGCCATTTTAACCTAAATTTTAATTAACAAGCAAACAAACTGAAGTAACACCAGGGAAAAAAAAAAACTAACCAAAAAAGTAATAAAGTATTTGATCAACATGAGCAAGGGAAGGCTTGGACTGAGACCCAGGTGACGACGTAGGAATATTTGCAACTTCCCACATCTTGCACTGGACAAATAGTCCACATATTATTTTAGCTTAAAAAAAAACAAAAAAAAAAAACCCACAAACTTTTTTTTTTTAAAAACACCAATAACTAAAAAAATAAATGTAAGAATAATACTGGTTGGTGCAGCACATTCTTGGCCGTTTAACACATCAACTTATTTCAGTTTTTAGTTCAAGTCTACTTTTGTTAACTAGCATTCAATTTTTGTTAACTTTATTAACCACAAGATTCGTGTTAGGTGTTTGTAGTTTTTACAGAGTAAAAATGAGGTGATGTCACTAGATCTGTGAATCACTTAAAGGCCGGGTTTCTCTATAACTAGGCTGTTGTAGTAGTTTTCTTCAGATTTAAAGAGTCTGTATATCCAAGTAAAGTTATTGTCTTCAAAATAACCCTAGCTGTGGGATGCAGCAAATTGCTAAAGCTCCAAATTATGCTGGCTTACAGGAACAATGTTGTATTTCCAGTCCCTCCACCCACCAATGCCAAAAACCACACAAACACCAGATGAAATGATTTCAGTCAGAAATGTATATTAAATTAATCACTTATTACTTTAACGAGCACAATGTACAGTCAAAGAACAGGCTATGGTCCATTAGTGCCTTAGACAAGCAAATTAATACATTAGTCACTCATGACACACAGGGGCGAGAGTTGATTTAAAAAAAACAAAACAAAAACAAAAAAAAAAACCAAAAAAACAAAACCTGATGCTTCAGGTCATCTTTAACATGAGTGAACATGTAGCTGTAGAGGAGACTGTGCAGGAAGTCCCTCGACTTCAGAGGCATGAAAGGTCTGTCCATGTTATTTATCATTTGCACTGCCCCAGAGAGGTCTGTGTACAACTAGCATCTCTCACTTTAAAGATACAGACATGTACATCCATATCTGACACATACAAATCATTTGTGTTTGAGCATGTGTCAAAAGAAGAAAAAAATAAAAAATAAAAATTGAGAGAGAGAGAAACCCCCCTCCTTCCTTTGTTGGTTTTCAGAGCCAGCAAAGGAGCTAGTGAACAAGGTCCAAATCCCCTCGACAAGTGTCACAGTATTTTTCCTTTAACCCACATAAGATTTTGTGCCTTTTAAACCAGATTAACCTCTGAGAGAAAGGAGTGCACTGAATACAGTGTCCCTGTATCCAAGCTACAGCTCAGCACAGAGGGAATCTCCTACAGTAATTCCATCAGGGCTTTCGAGTAAAAGGAAACCACTGAGGTCACAAATGGAAATCACAGCACACGTAATCCATGTATCATTTAGAAAACAAAAAAACAAACAAAAACCCAATAACTTATCACAAAAACACTTAAATGGGCCATTGCAATAATACCTGGGCAATAAACACACAAGGATGGAGCTTTAAATTTGCCCAAATTATATCTGAATCCAATAAATATTAAAAACAAAAACAAGATGCATTGAGTGAATTGCAATACAGAAAAATACATCATTGTCATTATTTCATTTAAGCAGCGCCAAGTGAGGAGTCCGAGGTGCAGAGTCCTCACGTGGCAGTGATTCTTTTAAACACTTCAAAAATTGCCTACAGACCAAATATACTGTTCTCAGACACAGGAGCTACACAACTATTGATAGGTAATCAATACAAAGCATGTGATTCAATGGATCTAAATCAATTGTACATTTTGTAAACTGAATTTTAATTAGGAAACAAAACCACCCCAAACATATGGGGGGGGAGGGGGTCCCATCTCCAAAGAGTCATCCATTTTGTTGCATAATGTCATAAAAGCTTGGGCAAGAGTTCTTTTAGCAAACAGATTAAAGTCGCAAAGAGTCAAAACTAGGGTCATCTTCCAGGAAAAAATTTGAACTGAGGTATCAAATAACCAACCGTGTGTCATTGCTGGAGGTACAAAAGTGAAATTCTGGAAGAAATTACAGGACACTGCTGTTTTCCAAAGCGGCTGGAATGTTGACCACATTTAACCCCTCATCCCAAACACCACACTGACCTCTCCTCTCACACAGTGAAAGCAGAGGTAAGGCAGATCTGTGCAATAAAATATGGGACAGAGGCCGAGGGTACTTAGGGACTGTACGGGAGAAACGAGAAGTTCTTCATGGCGCCACCCAGTGTCACGCCGGCCTCCTGCATTTCGTACCTGAGGACAACAGTGTGACGATCAATTCTCTTAATGTCTTGTTGCTACATTTTCATGAGTGGCAGACACCAACGCACTCACCAGTCAGAGGTGGAGACTGTGTAGTAGATTGGCAGTGGGGGGGCAGTGGAGAGGCAGCTTAGGTCCTCTAGGCCGCACACCCCCATGTTGGAGAACAGAAGCCAGTCTCCCACACTGAGCTCTGGTAGTAGGCAGCGCTCCACCACCTGGTCTAAGGGGTCCAGTGAGGGCCCCCAAAGGCTGCTGGCATACATTGCCTCCTCAGCACACAACACACGCTGGGGGGCAACAAAACCCATCAAAACAGGCAAAAAACAGACAACAGTAACCATGTGCGTGCTATCACATGATCTATTCAGTCATGAATTGAGTTTAGTCTCCTCTACTAACCTTGTGTACTGACGGGGCAGGGATGGAGTTTCCCAGCAGCTTGCGGCCAAATGGACCATAAACACCCTCATTCATGTAGTACAGGAACTCAGTATCCTCATTGTTCTCACCTGAGTGAATACATTAGATAACCATTTTAGAAATCTAAAACAAGAGTTACTTCAACTAGTTTGGTTCTGATTGTATGAAAAGTTAAATAATCACAACCTCAGAGAGTAAAGTAACTCACCTTGAGCTAGGCTGTCCCAGTGGCGAGTCACCACCTTCTTGCCCATAATGTTGACAGCCAGGCTGAAGGCGGAGGCCACGTAGAAGCTGCCCGGCTGGGCCAAGACCTGCACACCAGAAAGCTGGGGGAAGTAGGCATCCAGCAGTGGCCTGACTGCAGTTTCAACCTGCATACAGTGAACAGACAGATCAGATATTTTCAGATTAAAAAACAAAAAGACAAAAATAAAGGACTGGATCATAGGAATAAATGCTTTTGCTTATTAGCTAATAATAAGCTTCTTGCTAATAAAGCAGTTAAAAAGAAGATTGAAGCATTTCTAAATGAGTCACTTCAGTTCACTACTTGCCTGTTTCAGCTGAAACTCTGAGCCAGTAAATCCACCACCAATGTCAAGGATGTTCATGTTAAACCCCACTTCCACCTGAGTAGATACAGACAGTTGTCATATCAGATAAAGTCATTTCAAGACAGAATACTGGGGGGTGGGGAATCAAGTTAATATATGTCTACTACTAGAGTTATGATTTCATAATTAGGACAGCACTCACCCCCATGTCAAACACACAGCGGGCATCTGACAGTGCATGGGTGTAGGCCTGTTGCAGGTCCTGGCAGGAGCTGGGGATGTGGAAGGTTACCCCCACCACCTCGACTCCCAGCTCCTTGGCTGCTTCCAGCAGGTGCCGGCAGCTCTTGAGAGAGGAGCCGAAGGTCATGCTGGTCTCAGCCGCGTGGGCCTCTGTGGTCAACTGCAGCAGCAACCTGGAAGGGGTGGGAGGGGGGGTCAGATGCATTTTAAATTAGACCATGGATCTTCTTTTGGACTTTGCGTTTATTAAAAAAAAAAAAAAAGTTTGCTCATTTACTTTGCATTAGGATGCAGACGGGCAATCTTGGACAACTCTGCCTCATTTTCACACACAAGATGCTGGATGTTGTTCTTGGCAGCATACTTGATGTGTGCCAGTTGCTTGAACACACTTGAGAGGATGATGCTTTCCGGTGGTACACCATGATCCAGCACCAGGCTCATTTCAGCCTGCAGGTAATAGGATGCACAAAAATAATAAATAAAATAAATAATTAAATAATACCACACACTCATTAAAACAATCAAAAGCAGTACTAAATGCGTTGCATAAGTTGAAAGGATAACAGTCATCAGCTGACTACCAATCAATGATGCTTGTAATGTAATTTCCCTTAAAAAAAAAAAATGAAGTGCTTACATAAGAGGATGAAGCACTTTGCAGCTTAAAAATAATTACTGACTGAGTCAAAACTACATGAAAAAGCTTACCTTGTTGGCGCAAATGAAGCCCAGGCCCAAGGATGCCAGCAATTCAATGACTGCAGGGCTGCTGTTGCACTTGACTGGGTAGTAGGGCTGCACATGTGGCACCAGGCTCTGCCAGCACAAATGCTGTCGCATCAGTGCACCGAGATCACCCACCACAAAAGCACTTTTCTCCACCTGAGAAATCAGAAAGAAGGTAGGGTGCAGGTAAACAAATTTATCAAACATGTATAACTACAAATCCCATCAGATTAAGTAACTCACTGATGCAAAATAGAATTCAGGGATAGCCTCAAGAGAGTGTTATAGAAGCTGAACTGACCAGAGCCTGTTCACAGATGTGTGCATCAATGACATCTTCCAGAGTCACTCCTCCCTCCAGTAGTTCAATGATGTAGCTGGGTTGGTCAGTGAGTCCTTTCATCTCAACCGTATTCCGTTAATCCGACAATCATAAAGAGCAGATAAACAAGTCAGGGGGTCACGACTGAGCCAATGGGTCCTGCCGGTATGCAACAAACTGGAGAGAAGAGGGAAGAGACCAAAAAAAACCAAACAAACAAAAAAACAAAAAAAAAAACAAAAAAACCACACACACACAGAAGAAGAAAGGAATATATGACTATGGCCTTTAAAAAAACCCAAACAAAACAGCTTTGTGTGCAGAATTGAGTCCTTCTCCCACACACACCTTCACTATAAAAATGCATGCATCTTTGTGTATAAGACACACATAGCTACTCACATGGACAAGTCAGGAGATGGACCTGTCCCTTTATCAGCTAGGATCCCAAGGTGGCTCAGCGTTGAAGTTAAAGTGCTCCCGGTAAAGAGCCGCCCCTAGGCCCTCTGGGTAGCGTTCATACACCTGTGCAGAGACAGGGGAGCCCTGAAGTACAAGCACTCAGTATTAGATATAGATCCAGAGGAAAGACACTTTCAGGAAACATGTAGCACAGCGTTCTTAAGGAGGCTCAACAATCCTGATTGTTGCTTTTGATGTTTAGGTCTTATCTATTGAATATTTGTCATGGGTCAAAACCTGAATGACACAACACCCCTATCGGTTCAGTTACACCCGACTTAATGCCTGTAACTGAACTACTACCCCTGTCGTTAGTGTTTTTATGGCTGCTGGTACTCCTTACGCGATAGACGTCCAAATAAAACACGCGCATGCGCTGTAGTACTCACAACAGTGTCACAACTTGACAAATTGAGTATTATTTCAATGCGCAGACAAAGCATAACCCCTAACTAGAGCAAACTGATGTAATACGTTACATTTGACTAGTTAAAAGATATTTGTATTGCTCAAAGGAAACGCCATTGTGACAAAACACACTGCTGAAAGGTTCATGGAAACGACAGAACCGCTAACTGACGACGGAAGGAGCTTACGTTAGAGCTGGGTGTCCTTAAAATTTCAATAACAAGCCGCTAAATGACACAATAAACGAATAAAAGCTACATAGTGGTGCCGTGACTGCGTCACAATTTCTTAATACATTGAGTTGAACACGAAAACACCCGGAAAACACATATTTCAATATGTGGCTCGGTCATGTGCAGCAAGAAGGCAGAAAGACGAGCCCGCCATGTTACGTCCGCCCGCTGAACCCAAAGAACTCAATCGAAGTACTTCGCTGTACTTACGTGAGATAACGGCCAGAAGGTTTTGGAAAATCGTCTTCTCTTTTTCGGCGGAATTTTTAAAGAGTAGTGGGCACAATGATATAAGAAAGAAAGACGGCTGTTTTTGCCATATGTCTAGGCGAAGAACGCGCGTCGCTCGAGTAGTGTCTTCTCTGCCTGAGAGTGGGGTGGAGATAGACTGGAAAAGGAGGCTGGGGAAGAGGAAAAGGTAATCAACGGCTCGTGGGCGTGGCTTGAACGTTCAGTTTGACCAATTAACGCTCTGCATTCGTGAGCGCATACCAAATACGCATTTCCGAAAATTATACAGGCTGCAGTACATCTGTGATGTTTTTTCAGGTTGCATAACCATAAACTTTCCAAACAAGGCCACCCAGTAAATGAGCTCAAGAATACAACTGCTCCGTTTGTCAGGGAACAGCTCACACGCACTTTTGTGGTTGCTACAGAGCTATAGCTGCTATATTTTATATTTAGGAAAATATGTATAGGAAAATACTATGTATAGGGCATAAACGCTATGTAAAATAATAAACAGAATGTCAAAACAATATTTTCTAGAAAGCAGTAATTGTTTTTAAATGTCACATTTGTCAAAAGATATCAGCAATCAGCATCTGTCTAATTTCCAGAGATAAATAGTATTGCTCAGGCGTGGCTGAAACTTTGCACCTGCTTTGTGTTTAGTTCAGCAGTTCGCTGTGAATGAACAACGAACACAACAGATTAAAATAACATATTTTCTTGATTTCTGTTGAATGCAGTATTTAAACGCTCTGTGAGTGTGCCAGTAAGGGTCTGCTGTCTGCATCAAACTTGTGAGAAAAAGGAAGAAAATACCTGAACATTACCACAGCAAGTTTTTATCACATTAGTGGAAAAACACACAGACCAGATGAAAATAGCTATCTGTGCGGAGTGTATACTTTTATATCTATGGTTTTCATTTACTGATTATCTTCCAGTATTCTGTTTAGCCAAAGAGAAAACTTCTGGTCTTATTAGCATTACGACTAAACACAAATGCGCTGTAAAATGTAAGCAACCGTCTTTGCATATAAAAATCACATGGACAAGGCAGGAGATGTCCGACTATTAGTTATAGAATTCCAAAATGGAATTATTTCTAAACATATTAATGCAAATATAAATTATACTTATAGCCATGCTGGTCAATTTCCAAAGTACATTAAAAAACAATATGCAATAAATATGCCATCACTGTGGATTCTTTGCACCTGTTGGCAAATACCTTCAGATTATTTGCTATCTTTATGAAAGTCAATGGTGACAAAACAAAGCACATTAAATTTACAATAGTATAATAGTAAAATAGTGTGCTTTGGATTTCTGTTAATTGCAGCATTTCTGCCTGTAACCAATTTCAATTTGTTTGATCTTTTTCTTTGGTGTAGTGGTTTAAATACTTATCTGTAAAGAAAAGAAACTAACAGGCTGAATGGTGAACCACAGCTGAATAATATATTATCAAGTCCAAGTTATGTTTAGTCAGTTTTTTTCAGTATTTTGTATTATTTTGTATTAATTGTTGTCTGTTGTGGCTGTATTGACAGTGTGCATGTAAAGATCTATGCTGTTGCATGCTGGGGGAGCAGGCTGAGGGTCGCAGATGCCAACAGACTTAATAAACTGATCCGTAAGGCCAGCAATGTTGTGGGGATGGAGCTGGACTCCCTCAAGGTGGTGTCGGAGAGGCGGATGCTGTCCAAGATAAAGACAATGTTGGATAACACCTCCCACCCACTCCATGACATGTTGGTCAGTCACAGGAGCTCGTTCAGTGAGAGACTGAGATTACCGAAAAGCACCACTGAACGACACAGGAAATCATTCCTGCCTGTGGCCATCTCCCTGTACAACGCATCCACTTAACACACTGTTTGCTGCTACAACTACACATGTTTCTTTTCCAAATATTTATTTATAAGTGACTTATGTATGTATGTATGTATATATATGTATATATTGTACTATTCTTAGTTAGCGTATTGTCTGTCTTGTCTTAATGTTGGTTTAAAATGGAGCACTGTAACAAAAAATAATTTCCCCCAGGGATCAATAAAGTATTCTGATTCTGATTCTGATTCTGATTCTGAAGATGGATGCATCCCCACTTCAGAATAAATCTAACTATGGGTTACCTGAAGCTGAACGTGAACCTGAGGCCAAACATCAGAGAATGTATGCATGGGAATAAGGCCCGCACTTGTTAAACTTGATTAAAAGGGTATCTAATTAAGTCATACCCACTCAACCTGCCCTGTCTTTAGGTAGCCACCTGAGTCTTTTCCTAAAGCTTTGCTTGGTCACTCACACTTTTATGACACTGAGAACACAAAACATGCAAACAAAACACGCTCCCCGTTTCAGTTGTACACGTTTTGGTATTGGTGCTTTCGTCACGTGATGAAATAAGATGTGAGAGTTCTTCAGAATGTTCTGTTCTTTGATCCTCAAGATCTGTCACGGTCATCATAGCCTTATTTTAGCTGCGATAATTTCAGCTTAAAAGGGATGTAAAATTAATTTCAACAAACACACAGTTCAGTATGACGCTAAAGCACTGGAACACTGCAAAGATAAGTGCGGAAACACAGCCTGCAGGCACTTTAGTCGTATGACTTTCTGTTGCACCCAACCAACGTGTTGCACGTCTTCACCCGTGTGTTTGTAAACAGCGTAGAGGTCCTAGAGCGCTTATCTTTGCTTTATGACACTGCAGTAGACACAATGTTCACAAAACAGCATGACCCAGAAATGCTTAACCAAACAACATGGAAACTGTTTTGCACATATTGCAGAAACAGCTAAACAAATGACTGTACTTCTGAAAAATTACTCTAAAGCTTACTCTAAAACTTCAAAGTCTATTTGGGCAATTTGGACAAGAAAACCATCAACTGAAGTATAAAAGTATGTGCTTCAAGTTTCATATCGGGGCCCATGGGGTCAGGAGTAAATTAGATCTAGTCACTGTTTGTAGCAAATAAATTCAATTTGCCACCATAACTAACAAATATTTTCAAAGTTAACACACTTTCCATTGTGTGAAGACTGCAGTAAGAAATCTGCAGGGATGTTTCATGTGCTCACTGCAGTTTAAGTAGTGTTACTAGAAATATTAAGACAGAAATGGCAGTATCACATTTTAAAGGGCCCGATGACTAAAATGCACTCACTGGCCACTGTGTTAGGTACACTTGCTCAACTGCTCATTAAAACAAATATCTAATCAGCCAGTCACATGGCTGGAAATCAGTGCATTTAGGTCAAGATGACCCACCGAAGTTTAAATTGAGCATCACAATGGTGGGAAGAAAAGGTGATTTAAGTGACTTTGAACGTGGCATTGCTGCGGGTGTAAAATGGGCTGATCTGAGTATTTCAGAAACTCTACTGGGATTTTCCAATGCAACAATCTCTGTAAGTGCAGAACAAAAAAAGAAGCATCAAGCCTGAAAAACACACATTTAGAGCAGAGGAAAAGTATTGAGTCTTTACTGGACTGTGTGCAGAAAAAGAAAAAACAAATTTCAACCTGTTTACCTCGCTTACCTTTTTACGCGGTACCTTTTTATGCCTTAACCTGCATAATTTGTGTCCACTACATTAATGTATTTGTGATTCAAAAGTTCAGTTTCTTCCTTTCTGTACCGACCTCTTGTGGTAAGATGTAATCATGGAACTGCTGTGCTGTCTTACTTGTCAGTTACTGCCTTTAGGTGGCACTGAATGTCTATGAGACAGCAATCCTCAGGTATTGGTAATGTGTCAGCAACCTCTATCTCTATACAGTACACTGCATACTTAACCTTTTTGGACCTTTTTATGTTGCTAGGCATATAGGCAGGATAATGGCATCACATCGAATTTTAAGTGTTAAATATACACAGTGACTGATTTTTATGTAAACAAAAAAAAAATTGTTTATTTGTTTACATGAAAATCTAAATAACCTGCTACTAAATAACCCTTTTGAAGTAACTCTCAGCAGTTATTTGGACATGAAATAGTTGGTAGACATGTTATTAACCCTATGAGAAAACTGTTACTTTTATTCAGGTACAGTGCCATCATAAGGCTACAGGAAACACTTTTATTCAAACACAATTTCTTATCAAAATGGCTTTAAAAGAGATCTGTGGCAGTATGTCATAGCTCAGCTGTACAGACTAAAGATCAAGTGTACAGGTGTAAAGAATAAATAAGACATAGTTATGCTTGATTTAGAGAGACTAGAACAAAGCTGTTGTTTTGTTAGTATATCCCCGTGCAACAGCTTTGTTCTAGCAGACAGTTTCCTGCACAACGTTTATTTGTACAAGCACTTTATACAGCATTTCACTGCAGGCTTTCCAGCCCACTCTCTCGCTCTAGATCTGTGCTGGAATAATTTGCAAGTGCACGTTAGCGAGGCCCCTTCACTGTCCACTTTTAAATCGCGTCTTAAAACCCACTTTTATTCTTTGCCTTTTAACCTCAGCGAGACTTAGTTTCTCTTGTAATGAAATTAGTTATTTAATTAATTATTTTACTTTTTCTTTTATTTGGCTTTTATTTATATCTTATGCATTTTATTATATAGTTCCTATGTACAGCACTTTGTGTCAGCTGTGTTTTTTTAAAAGTACTTTATAAATAAAGGTGATGATGATGATGTGGTTCTTCGCTACATTAGCAGTTGTAGTGAGCAGAACTGGTACAAAGTTTGCAATGTTGTTGAGTAGAACTTTTAAAGGATTTTTCTTTTTGATTTCTGTCAGGATTGTCTGGACCATGTCATCTCTGATGCCACGGGAGAAGATGGCCTGGGTTTCTATTGATGTGATAGTTTTGGAGACTCGATCCAAAGGGATCAAGGAGGGGGAGGAGGGGGAGGAGGACGCTCCCAGAAGCCGTGCAGGATGCAGGGAACTACCCCTATTACCACTTCCTGTGCGGTGAGCAGTTTGGAGCAATGCTCCTGCTTCTTCCCTTTAAGGATTTCAATGTAATTTCTGACCATGTTGAGGAGTTTAGGTGTTCTGTAGAATAAGTTCAAGTTAAAAAGTTAAAAGAATGATCTTTTCAACATATTTAAAGCATCACAGAAATATTGAAACACTGTAGCTGGACCGTTAACAAACGTATGTCAGATGTAACTCACTGAAATTTAGGAGGTATGGCCTCTGGAAATTTAAGGAGCATCCAGGCTTGAAACTCTATGTCCCTCATTTTATTAATAATGCTCACTACCCTGAAACAGGAAACACATTAACAGTGCAGTTTTGTTTAGATATTATGTGAACATAATGAAAAAAACAAATCTCCAAATTACTACAAGTCTTGTGAGTTTTCTCTCACCAGTTTCAGTAGAGTTTTGGCTTCTTTTTAGTCAAAACCCTCAAGTTCAAACTCCCAAAGCCTTAAAAAGAAAACAAAACAGAGGTTTTCTCTCTGCATTTACACTTTAACACAAACAGACTGTCAGGTGTGACGGGGATGGTCTGTAGGTATCAGTGTAACTCACTGCTCTCTGCTCTGCTCTCTTTGCTCTTCTCCACCAACAGATCTCTCAGATTTTCAATAGTGATGTGTGATGGGATTTGATTCCCCTGCTGAAGTCTAAGGAACACCATCATCGTTGGAATCTAAAAATAAAAGGAGCCATTTCATCAACACCACTCTCAGGTCCTCAGATATTACCTGATATTTTATGTCAACTGTGGGTCTTACCTGAGCCCTGTAGTGTGGAAGATGCCAGCAGATCTTCACAGCCATGTTGTAAATGGGTGTATTGAACAACACCTGTCAAAGAAATAAGAAGTTCCTTATTGCTACTTAAGTCGATTCTCAGTTTGTCAGCTTAAAAACCACATCAAATTCTTCAATTTGTTGAAATGCAGTACAAGCAAAAACTGTCAAATACCCTGATGGGTTTGTAGATTCTTCTACTTGCTTCCATTGAAATGTTGTTGTTGTATCACAGTCGGGAATAAAAACTGTCAAATACACTCCAAAAATTGTGTAATGTAAAATGTCTCCGGACTGGTTGTTTGCTGCTCTTTGAGTTCAGCAGGAGGAGGTGAACCCACAGCTGGGAGTGGTTCCATGGTGTCTTGGAGGATCTTACTTCAGGTTCATGATCATAATTATATTCTTTCTGGTCTAAACCTCAGACAAGAGCTGGTCAGATGAATTGAGTCAGCTTTCTGAAGTTCTGCTACAGAAAGGAAACAAGGACAGCAACACCTCCACCTTTATCTGACAACACATCTTTGACGATTTGTCTTCTCAGTATCATAATAATTATATTGTCAGAATATTTTGGGTTGCTAAAAACAACTAAAAGCATAAAATTCCGTTTTCAAAATTCAGTACTGATGTCCCACATTATGAAAAGTTAGCCCAAACGGTGTACAATGGGTTTCTTTTCTGTTGACCAACATAAAAACTTTTCCAAAAAGCAATTAAAGAGATTAAACAAAGATATTTTGAAGGCATTTTGGAATTACCTGATTTAGCAGAGCTACTTACCCACTGTAGCTCAGTTCATGGACTTGAATTAGGAGGGACAAGAAAAGTGAATTCAACTGACTCCAATTTACTGACATCTAATGGTGAGATTTTACATACTGTAACTTTAATGATAGTTGAAAATAGCCCAGGCGCACGGCTGCTAGGTGAGTACACAGTTTGTGTAATATGTGAATAAAAATAAATATAAGCTTTACCCTCTTTTCCAACCAAAAGTTCCCAGTAGAGTTTTTGACCTTCAGCTGTTTTCTTTCCGTTTTTGTTTTTAATATCTTACACACACACACACACACACACGCACACACACACACACACACACACACACACACACACACACACACACACACACACACACACACACACACACACACGAAAAACATTTATGACTCGCACTCTCACCTCTTATTATTTTAAGTAGCTTAGTATAATGTATCTGTTACTTTAGCAATTTTCTCCCACTTCCCCATTAGGTTGATCTCTTTTACTATTTATTTATTACCATCAACTATTTGCTCAGTGTTAGTTTGATAAGTATTTTTTAAATATAAGGTAAATTTTACTTTTAATGAATTATACTTTATGCTTAAGTCTCCTTGTTCCTAGTACAACCTGCTTAAGACACGTGACAGCCGTTTGCGCACGCGCAGATTTCCTCCTCTGATCAGCTGACTTTGAGTGAGATGCTCTGTTGAAGGAGCCCCGTGTGTCTAAAACCCGCTGTTGTCTGCGCTATGTGCAGGAAACTGCGTGTGTTTGGCTGAAATATACCGAGTGGACTGCGCGCTGAAGCCGTTAAACGCGTCGGTGAGTACCGCGGTGCTTCGGTTAGTGACGTCGTGACACCGTGAGGCTACATTGATAAACAAGCTGCTGGTAGCAGCAGTAAGCTAACACTGCATGAAACGGGTTTATTCTGCTGTCACTGATTTTTTCTTCTTTCCTTTCCCTGATACCGAATCAAAGAGCGGCGGTTTCTATTCATGTGGCATTCTGTGTGTTTAATCAAGAGGAGGGTCGCTATTTAGCGGTCTGCATCAACAAGAAGTTGATCATATGACAGTCAGTCAGCAGACATGGAGACTTGTCTGTCTCTCCTGTGTAGCTGTGATGAAATCAGCCACTTCTGTATATCTGTGGGACTCTTTAAAACCAGTGGGAAATAATGAGGAAGTTCAAGATTCAGAACCAAATAAGAATCAAAAGAGGAAGAAAGAGGATTTTTACATGACTCATTCAGTGTTAGTTTGACGTGTGTGTCTGTCTAATGCAAAGTGATCGGAAAGCACTGAGATTTTTCTTAATCAAAAGATGTGAGAACACAGTTTAAAGCAGGGTCTGTTGTGGATAGCCACACCATTGAACTGAACTCAGTTCTGTTCAATATTAATTTGATCTTTTGTATTTGATCTGTATTTCTTAAACTTTGTACCGATAATGTTTGCTCACATCTTCTGAGCGTGCCTCCTTAACTTTTAGAGAAGAATACAAATCTAGCAGTGATACTGACTTAAAGTTCTCTGCCTGTAATGAATCAAGAAGCTAACTGTACGTCCAGAGAAACAGAATCAACTTTTTGGGATTTTCTTATCTGGATTATTGAGAATGCATTTTAACAATCTTAGTTACAACATCAACAACATGGTTCATTTTTAGCAAAGACTGCACAACACTAGGTGGCTGTAGCTCAGGAGGTAGACCAGGTGTTCTAATAATCAGAAAGCTGGATGTTTGAGCTCTGACTGCTCCAGTCTGCATGCCTTAGCAAGATACTGAACCCCAAGCTTCTCTCTGATGCATCCATCAGAGTGTGAATGTCAGATAGGAACCATTTAGGTTGGAAAAAGGGCTTGTGTGAATGAGGCATGTATAGAGCGCTCAAGTAAAGTAGGAAAGCACTATATAAAAGCCAATACATTTACTTTTCATTGAGCACATAGCTGCTAACTCCTTTGTAATCTCAAACCCTTTGGCTATCCTGTGTTGTGGACAAAAAGTTAAAATTGTCCGCTTCGTATTTTTAACTGAGGCTCCAGATTTCCAGCAATATGCTCGAATTATCTTGGTCTGGTTCACCTGGAGAGGGTTATATTCTCAAATCTTTCTTTTTCTCAAGGCACATTAGGTCAGCTGTCTTCCACACACTCTAGTACAGCGGTCCCCAACCCCCGAGCCTCGGACTGGTACCGGTCCGTGAGTCGTTTGGTACCGGGCCACGAGAGTTGAGGCTCAGGTGTGAAATGTATAGTTTTCAGGGTTTTTATTGGTTTTCAGCGTTATTTTGTTATCGTTTTTATCGTTTACTCTGTTTTCCTTGGTCTCTTCACGTGTGTTATGAATAAATTTTCTTTTTTTCATTACCGGTACTAGTTTTATTTTGTTGTATTTATCCGCGACACCTTAAAGGCCGGTCCTTGAAAATATTGTCGGGCATAAACCGGTCCGTGGCGCAAAAAAGGTTGGGGACCGCTGCTCTAGTAAACTCCATCAGAAGCTGGATAACTTGTGTTTTTGCGATTTTTGTGGGAAATCACACAGCTGGTCTTCACTTCCTGGATGAGCTTGGTTAAGAAAGTCCTTGTTGCTTTTGCAGCTTTGTTGGCTAAATGTCAGACGTCCGTCCCTGCTATGCATCAGTCAAGTTCTTGTATTTTTCAGTGTGTTTAGTCTCATAATTGCGATTTAGACTGTAATCCTTAAACAACAATTTGCTCTCCACAAACAAACACACAGCTTTACCTCTGACTTCAGTCCATGTCTTATTAAAAACTCTACACTCATCTTTCAGGACTAGCAAACTCACATTTCTCATAAATGTTGGTTCCAAAGGAACATTTACAGTCATGCTTGCATAAACATACCTATGTACATTAAAAAAGAAAATAAAGACAGCAAATTTGTATTGCGTATCTCCACAAAATCAGAAAAAATTGTAAGCTATTATCTCATTACAGCTTATGGTGAGGAATTTATCAAAGAATGTTTTGAGACTGAAAACAGGACAAGCTGCATGATGTATACTTATTTACATTTTAATTCCAATTTCCCACCAACCTAAAATGGGCCAATCAGGAAAAACCAATGGCTTGGATATGGCCGTACATTGGGCCCAGGTCTGGTCTAAAGGTAAAAGTAAAAGGTAAAAGCCATGCATTCATATGTTAATTAAGTAAAGATGCAAAATGAATAACCTGCCTCCAAAGCATTAGATAAGTATTATTATATTATCAGATTAGGATTTTACTGTAGCATTTCAGGTAGTGCTGCCCATTCACTAAATCGAAAACATAACATGAAAAAATTAAATCTTGTTTTTTCACCTTCAGTAACTTCCTTACATCAGCGGCACGGGGGACAAAATTCCTGCCAGCAGCCATGACAGAATTCTGGTTGATCTCGGCTCCCGGGGAGAAGACCTGCCAGCAGACCTGGGACAAGCTGATGGTGGCCACTACGCGCACCAACAACCTCTCCACTAACAACAAGTTCAACATCCCTGACCTCAAGGTGAAAAAACCCCAAAACACAGCAGTCCTCTGTGGCTAAGGCCTCAGTGATGAATGCATAGGTGGACACCAGCGTGGCCATTATTTGCCTTTTTGCTTATGTTTTCTGGTCTACCTCTAACAGGTTGGGACTCTGGATGTCTTAGTTGGCCTGTCAGATGAGCTGGCTAAACTAGACACTTTTGTGGAAAGGTAAAGTTTACTGAAACATGACAGAGTTTTGTGTAATGTGTTTGTCAGGCAGCGGAAGAGTTGTGAGCTCAGTTTTATAAAGAGTGAAAGAAACCTTTAGATAGAATCATGCTAATTGCTGTTTCGTTTTTCTGTTCTCTCTGCTCGTTTTCTATTCACTACTCATCCTGAAATCGGATGCAGTGTGGTAAAGAAGGTTGCTCAGTACATGGCCGATGTTCTGGAGGACAGCCGAGACAAAGTCCAGGAGAACCTGTTGGCCAATGGAGGTAACCTCTGCTTACGTAATCAGGCAGCTTCTTAGAAAAAACAAGTCTATTTGCTTTACAGCTATTAAAGTATATGGAAATGGAGATTGATGCTGATGTCTTTGATCTTGTTTCTACTTGATACAGTTGACCTGGTCACCTATGTCACCAGATTTCAGTGGGATATGGCGAAATATCCGATCAAACAGTCTCTGAAAAACATCTCGGAGATCATTTCCAAGGTAAAATCAACTCTCTTTGTAAATTAATTATTAATGCATTGTGTTGTATATTGCTGAAGTCCTGGTTGATGAGTTGAGATTTCATCTATTGTATTAAGACATAAATTGTCCCAGAGTACACTGACTATATCAGATTTTTCCAGCTGCACTGATCAGCGATGATGTATTCACCCATACCTGCTTGGTTTTCTAGCAAGTGACTCAGATAGACAACGACCTGAAGGCCAGAGCTTCGGCTTACAACAATCTAAAGGGAAACCTGCAGAATCTGGAGAGGAAGAATGCGTGAGTAAAACAGCCGTCACTAGCACAGACGTTTGTGGACACAGTGGACGAGTAGCTGTTGTTGTTGTACTTGTTTCAAGTCTGCTTGGAGTCCATCTGTGCATGGTTGAAGAGTTGTGTGTGATTACAAGGAATTTAAAGGGCACATAGTCATCTGTGCTGAGCCTCGTAATGAAATGTGTGTCCCTCAGACTACAGCGCACCCTTGCATAAATATGGGCCTATGTTGGCCCAGAGCGCTCATGCAAAAGAAATTATTCATCTCACAAGAGTTACTTTTGGTTAAGTGAAAGTTAACAACAAAAACAAAAACCATGCTTTTTTTTCCATTCATTGTGTTTCATTGATATTGTGGAATTGGGTGCTCTGCATTACAAGCTTTCACACATGGACACTATATATTTATTTTTTAATTTTTAAAAAAAAAGCTGGATTTAGAGTTGCACTGAAAATTTGTATGTTATGTGCATTTTTGTCACATGTATAGGATGTTTTTCTCATCACTGTAGAGTAAAACAATATTTTAGGTTGTTGCCTGAGCATAATGTGAAAACATCTTAGCTTTAATAATGTTAACAATACTGTTAGTATGTAACTTTATTCAACGTCTGTTTTCTTGTGCTCTGTGTATATGCATGTGTCTTTCTTCTAGGGGGAGCTTGATGACCAGAAGTCTGGCTGACATAGTGAAGAAAGAGGACTTTGTGCTGGACTCAGAGTACCTGATTACCATGCTGGTGGTCGTCCCAAAGTAAGTGCACCAGCGTCATTGTATGCAGTGTGTGTGTCTTGTGAATACTTATTTTTTGAGCGCTTCTATTCATGGTGCAATCCCAGTTCCGAAAATGTTGGGACGCTGTGTAAAATGTGAATAAAAACAGAATGCAATGATTTGTAAATCTCATAATTCCCACATTTTATTCACAGTAGAACACAGAAAACATCAAATGTTTAAACTATGAAAATGTACCATTTTAATATAAAATAAGTCATTTTGAATTTGATGCTAACAAGTGTCAAAAACAAGGCCATGTCTAAAAAAACTACTGTGTCGCATGACCTTGACAAGGAGGCATGTCAAAGGATATTGCGTCCATGTTTTGCAAGGCCAATATACCCATAACTCAGAGCAAAAAAAGTTCAAGGTGAACTGAGGCCAAAACAACAAATAAAAACTTTTAAGGAACACTGCTACCTAATCCTTACGTGAAGCAAAACCAAACAAAAAGTGTGCTAAACTCACAAGCCAGAAACGAAGAGGGAGTTCAGCCCTTCTGCTTTAGTGATACACTCACACAGTGAGTGAGTTAAGGTATGTACAAAATATAAACACCAGCTAACAGTCACAGGGTCTAGCAGAACTAATGTGTCTCCACAAAAAACATGCACAAAACTACCAAAGGTTTGGAGGCCGAGGGCAGGACCAGAACGCTGCTGCTGTCATTTCTGTTAGGAAAGTGCTGCTGGGAGTAGGATTTTTATGTTATTTTATTTTTTCAAATACCAGATGTTGATAGGGACCAATCAGCAGCTGGCATGTCACCTGGCCCAGCCATGGATTCAGCCAATCAGACGGAAACCTGCATAGAGAGGCTCAAAGATCCTCAGAGGTTGAGAGGTCACTCTCCTATATATAAAGCAGTGCCGAGAAACAACACTAACCACATTCACGTGTGGAGTCTTTGCATTTGTAGATGGCGCAATAAACTGTTTTCACAGATGGTGATTTCTGGAAGTGTTCCTGAGCCCACGCAGTGATTTTAATGACAGAATCGCATGTTTTTAATGCAGTGCTGCCTGAGACACTGAAGATCACGTGCATCCAATAATGATTTTCAACCTTTTTGCGCACAGAGATTTATCTTCTTTCAGTCATTGTTGATATTATGTATTGCAGGTGATATGTTTAAAGAAAGTCCTCACAATTGTATGTTGAGAAAACAGTTTCTTTTAACCACCACTTACATCTAATTTTCCAGCCGTTTGTTGCCTTTTTTTTTTTTTTTTTTAGATATGCTTTGATGCCATCAACCTGAAAATTAGCTCAGATTTTAATTAAATTGTCCATTTTGTCATTGTAAACATTTGATGTTTTGCATGTCCTACTGTAAATTGTGGGGTTTATGAGATTTGCATAATAATTGCATAAGGTTTTTAATATTTTACACAGGGCTCCAATGTTTTTGGAATCTGAGTTGTAGACAGTGCGAAGACGTTTTGTGATCATTAATTTATGAGCAAGTAATTTCATAATTGTACAGAATTTGGCTGTGGTAAAGGTTAAATTTTTAATTTTGGTCTGAGAATGGTTTTTATCAAAATAAAATAAAAGTCAAAGATGTTATTTTCTAATTTCCACCCTCATCAGGACGAGCTACGCTGACTGGCAGAAGACATACGAAACGCTGGCTGAAATGGTCGTACCACGCTCCACCAAGTAAGTCCTCCCTAGACGCTGCTAAATACAAAAGGTACAAGAAAGGTCTGCTTTTAAATATATTTGTGCATGTCATGAATTGCACATGGCTGTTCCATGTTATTATGATAACAGTTGAGGTAGACCAGAATTTTTACTTCCTGTGTCTTCTTCTGAGTTTAACTTTGCGCTTGACTCTGATTAAAACTGGAACCATCTCACGTGTGAACTGTAAAAAATTATTTGACCCGTATTAGAATAGAAGACGTTACGTGGTTGACCTGTAGAAGGCAATTGACCCTGTGTCAACATGGCCAGGTGATTTAGGACATTGTGTTTAGACTTTCTGGGCAAATGTGACCTCAACATCCTGATGATCCAAATCTGGAGCTGTCTCAGCAGGAAGACACTTTGCATAGTTTGATTAAACAGAGTTTATTCTTAGCTGAAAATATTCTCCAGTGTTGATTTCTATGGTCACCAGTGAGGGATGTTTCACTTTATAGTATAATTATAGTTATAGTAAATCCAACTTAACAGGTATCAACAGTTCTTTTCCTTTTTTTTAAACTCCTCTAAACTGGCATGGTGGTAAGACAAGCCAAAGTGTATCAGTTTTTCCAACCTTCTCAGCGTCTGGTTTAACATGAATTTCTGTATTTTTCTCACTTCAGTCATTTTTATTTTCTGACAAACTGAACTGTTTTTATTAAAGTGTAGTCCAACTTAAGTGAGTGCAAACATGTGTGGACTGTTGTACTATTACTATTACTATTTTAAACAGTCCAATTTGCAACGTTGCAAAGGTCAGCAGCTGAAGAAAGTAAATTACTGTTAAATAAAATAAACGTAAAAATTTTGTTTTATTGAAATTTATTATTTTTATACTAAAAAGTTTGATTTGCATTTGAAATGTATTTTTATTATATTACATAATGTTTATTTTAAACATTAAATTTACATTTAAATATAAATGTATTGCATCTCTGTGTGGTTGCATTGTTGCTCCACAAATACAAATACTCTGCTGTATTGATATATTTTCCCACACCTCTTGTGCATTCTGTCCTCATCTCCAGGCTGCTGTTTGAAGACAGCGACAGCGGTCTGTTCAGTGTCACCCTCTTCAGGAAAGCTGTAGATGACTTCAAACACAAGGCTAGAGAAAACAAGTAAACTCTTCCACTTCTGTTTACTCAAAAGAATATGAGCTTTTCAGAGTTAATGTCTAAAGCTTATGTTGCGTGTTGCACTTGATACACTCCAGCCAATCCAGCTTTGTGTTTTCTCTGAATGACAAATGTTTCCTTTAGTTATAAATGCTCCATAAATAGATAAGTGGCTCATGAGGATTTAAGTAGGGTGTGTGTGTGTGTGTGTGTGTGTGGGGGGTAGGTGCTTGATTATACTCATCTCTGTGAAAGCTGATAGCCATCTCTCTGCTGTGTGTCCTGGCTCAGGTTTACAGTGCGGGACTTCCAGTACAATGAGGAGGAGATGAAGGCAGACAAAGAAGAGATGACACGCTTGTCCACCGACAAGAAGAAACAGTTTGTATGCCTGCTGCTTACTTCAGTAACAATGTGTGTAGTTAGTGGAGCTCGCGCTGTACAGAAAGAATTGCTTTTGTAGTACATCTGTACATCCTTTTGCAGCTGCTGTTTATAGTTAACTAGTAATCAGAAAGTAAGCATGCCGTTTCATTTTCATATTGCTGTGGTATTTATCACCCTTACTTTTAAGAATGGTAAAAATTGATGATATGTTGTTGCATTTAATCTAGGGCCCTTTGGTACGATGGCTGAAGGTGAATTTCAGTGAGGCCTTCATTGCGTGGATTCACATAAAAGCTCTACGCGTGTTTGTGGAGTCGGTGCTCAGGTGAGTTGTCTTGCAGGAGATTATGAATTTATTAATGTACAGATGTGCATCCTTTACCATCAGGCTCTCAAATTCATGGTTACCTTGTATTTCATAGATATGGGCTGCCAGTCAACTTCCAGGCTATGCTGCTTCAGCCCAACAAGAAGAACATGAAGAAACTCAGAGAGGTGCTGTACGACCTGTACAAGCACCTGGACAGCAGTGCTGCAATCATTGACGTGAGTCTCAGCAGCACATTTGTTCATTACTTACCTGTTTGTTTGTTTTTTTTTGGCAGTGTTAAATGAAGTAATCTGAGGACTGTGTTATACAGTAAAGTAAGAATCCACCACAGATTATGACCTCGAGTCTAAATGACCTTTATACTAAAAACACAAACTGGATAAAGGATGAATGCTGGTTTCCAGTTTGCGTCACAGTTGTTTTTGGAGTGGCTACAGGAGGTAGAGCAGGTCAGCTACTAATCTTAAGGTTGGTAGTTTGATCCCGGGCTACTCCAGTCTACATGCCAAAATAACATTGGGTAAGGTACTAAAACTCAATTCATTCATCCCAGAGTGAATGTGTGTGTGAGTAGGTAAATGAGATGTGTTGCGTTGAGTGCTCACGTAGAGTAGAAAAGAGCATCCATGCTTCCATGCTAGCTGCAGGTGACTGCAGCAACCACTTGCCAACTGGTTGGGGAATGCACATTTTTCCCAGCGGCCTTCGGTTGCGTGGTGGAGGAGAGATAACTGACTGATCGCTGACCGGTTTCTAGGCCTGCATGATGCATTCATTAGTACTAGTTAACTGGTTTCAAAGTAAATGCCAGCAACAACTGGCCAAGGGAAAAAGAGTTGCTGATTGGTCTTTATTTAAGTGAGGAAAAAATATTTTTCCAAAGAGAACGATAATGTATTGTCATATTCTCTTGTATAATTACTGTTCTCTGCCTTCAGGCCTCCATGGACATCCCGGGGCTGAACTTGAGCCAGCAAGAGTACTACCCCTATGTTTACTACAAGATCGACTGCAACCTGTTGGATTTCAAGGTCTAGATACATTATCATCACGTGCAGGAGTGTTCTGATGTGACACTTTCACATCCACAAACCTTAAATTATTTTTACTCTAGACTTTTTTTGTGTTCTTCCTTCTTTTCCTGTGTTTTATGTTCCTAGTACATTCCTGGGTCTCCTCCCTTATAAGTTGTTAGGAATCAGAGTGCTGATTAGCGACTGTACTTAGGATCTGTTTTAGAGGTAAACTGGTCTCTAATCACAACTTCTGTTCCAACATACTTAAATGAGAGCTAACTTTTTTGTTGTCTTTTTCTGTTTGTGCCACACTACTTAAGTAAACAGCTTCCTCCATCTCAATAGTTGGTATTCCCTCATTGCTTCAAATGCTATGTAAAATACAGTGTTTTTACTGTCACTACTTCCATACCCTACTTGTTAAAATTAACATGAAAGGTATATGTGGGGTAAGTGGGAATAAAAATAAATAAATAAATCAGTGTGCGTGTTAACTACAGTATTTATTTCAAGCCTCCAAAATCAGTGAATATGTTTGTTCAGTTTTTTAAAAGTGACGTGTTTATAGCTCCCTGTAAGGAATGCCTGTTTGTAAGTAGATGTTGACAGTTGTTTCTGCTTCTCAAGCTAAAACCTGTGAAACACTGAAACTGGTCATTTTACGGTACAAAGAAGCAATATGTTCGCTGATCTTATGCTCCTGTGATTTCTGTATATCAAGCCGTTTGAGAACAATGAATAATGTGTATATGTGCAAATACTGTATTGTCAGTATATCTATAAATTAAAACACATATTTAAATAAATGTGAAATTAAATACTCTATGAAAGATCCTTGACTTTGGCTTTTTATGCTGTGTAAACCTGCTCAATAAAGTAATGGGGGAAAAAAAGATAAAGGCTAAGTTGTTAAGGGGTGTGACGATTTATGAGGAAATAACATCTCTCTGAAATAAAGGTGTGGTTTTAGGTACTACAATGACCATTTTAAGGTTACTGTTGATACAAGATACACTAACAAAAAGCGTATCTTAAAGATAAAACATACACTAATCAGTTAGACAAAAACAACCATGTGCAAAATGACCAGACTCTTCAAAGAGATGCAAAACAAAGATAAATGAATGCAAATTGATTCCAGTGACAATGCTGAGGGATATCAGGAGGGTGTGAGGTTTTGTCTTATATCTTATTCCAAAGTTCATCTTATTTTTCTCTTTGTCCATGTATATGCATGTGTTTTTACACAAAGATGCACATCAAGCTCATAATGATTCACATGTTTGTTTTTTCTCATTATTTGGCTTTTTGTGTCTTTTACAAAATACCTACTCTACATATTCAGTGTTTCTTAATAAGAAGGAGCATATTATTCATTTTCTGTTACCAAACACAGCTATCCATCCACACACGCATTTGTGGGCATGTTTACTCTGATCATAAAGTATTTTAAGCCATTTAAAGCTTCATTATTATCAAATGCAGATCCCCTATAAAAAGTTATTTATTGGCGCCTTATTAAATATGAAAACTGGCATCCACGTTTTGTTGTTGATTGTGAAGATTTAACTCGATAAATTTCATTAAACACAGAAAGAGCAGTTTTGTTTGGCACACACGTTTCCATGTTGATGATGAGGATGCTGGCCGTAGTGATGATGCTGACAATAGCAGCTGTTGATTTCCCTTGTGGCCAATCAGCAGCCACTTTAAGCTCCGCCCTCTCCGGGTGACGCAGGTAGCTCGTGCTGGTCAGCTGGCTCTGCTGTTTGAGGAGAGCAGCAGCTTCAGAGCCTCCGACTGATGATGGAAACACGGATGGAGCTTTAGTAGAGAGCCAGGGAGGAGATGCTGCGGATGCTGTGAGACAAAGCGAGCCGTGTTTAAGCCCGCGTCAGCCTCAGCTACACCTGCCGTGGATGATTATCTCGATGGGTTGTGGAGGGAGTCGGGCGGACGCGATCATCGAGCCGAGGTACCATGAAAGCTGGACAAGAGAAACAGAATCGACATGGCTTACTAACACGGATGTAGAGACCCCTCTTCCAGTAGCAAACAGTAAGAGCCTCGTCATCTCTAAAATAATGAAGAGAAAGATCTTCCATTAAGATGCAAATCCAAATGCATTCTCTTTAGGTGCCATATATGCTGACAGGGTGCAGCCACAAGCTAAACAAACCACTCACACCACAACTTGACCGAGCTGACACAGCCATCGCAGCCATCTCTACTATCTTGTTTTCACGTTTGAAAGAGTGCCACATTTCAAACACTAACCACTGTCCTGTAGGTAAACCTCTGGAAGCCAACATAAGGGAGAAGAGGATGGTGAACACGGGCACCCAGTGTGGGAAGCAGGCCCTCACCACCAGCAGCTCCAACCACCAGAGGAGACCCAGACGCTCTTTTAGTGATGTAGGTGTCACTGGTAGCAGGTACTGGCATGTGTGAGTCCTAAAACATCTTTGCACACATGGTCATGAGCAGGATTTGAGCACCACCAGTAATGCCACACACCAAACCTGCAAAATCACCGTCATCGTCATTAAAGTGTAACTATATTCATCATTAGCTTTTAACATGTTTACATAGAGTGCAGCTAGAGAAGCTTAATCAGCTCGAGCCATCCACATGCCATTTATGCAAGGGCCTCACAGCATTTAAAATGTCATAAAAGCTTTGTTTGCAATTTTACATAACAATAATGTTCATAGATGATTTACAAGACAGCTATAAGAAAATAATTAAACAGTAATACAAAAATGTAAGATATTCCTAATATTTCTGATTTAACTTATTCTAGTGAGATTTTTTGCATTAGTTTATCGTACATACCAGAAACTCTTTGAGCTAATTGTTTTGTTTTTGCTGTGGGAAATTTTGTAAAGACACTTAAATATAGTTCACACATACTGTCTCACTTACTGCTCATTCATTATATTACAAAATGTCAGTTCATCTGACCTTCGTCAGGTATAAAATTAACATCCCTCCATTATCATTTGTACACTCACTGGCCACTTTATTAAGCACACCTGTTCAGCTGCTCATTAATGCAATCAGCCAATCACATGGCAGTAACTTAATGAATTCAGACATGTAGACAGTCAAGGCGGCCTGCTAAAGTTCAAACTGAGCACCAGAATGGAGAAGCAAGGTGATATAGGCGACATCGATTGTGACGTCATTGTTGTCAACATGAAGGTATGGATCCATCTTGCCTTGTATCAAAAGTTTAGGCACCATGGTGTGGGGGATATTTTCTTGGCACACTGTGAACCCACAGTACCAACAGACCATTGTTTAAATGTCATAGCCCACCCAAGTATTGTTGCTGACCATGCCCATCTTTTTATGACCACAGTTTACCCATCTTCTGATGGCTTCTTATAACATATCACGTCACAAAGCTCAGATGATCTCAAACTGGTTTCTTGAAGAAGACAATGAGTTCAGTGTATTCAAATGACCTCCAGAGTCAGCAGATTTTAATCCAATAGAGCACCTTTGGGATGTGGTGGAACTAGATATTCACATCATGGATGTGAAACAGACAAATCTGCAGCAGCTGCGTGATGCTGTCGTGTCAGTATCGACCAAAATCCTCCGAGGAATGTTTTCAGCACCTTGTTGAATCTGTGCCTTGAAGAATTACGACAGTTCTGAACGGGGCACTAGCAAAGTGTACCTAATAAAGTGATTGGTGAGTTTATCTTTTTAAAAAGGAAAAGTAATAACAGAAACTCTCTTTTTTGTGAGGTTTAAATTGAAAATATTTTTGTTGTTCTCAAAACTGAAATAAGCTTTAAAAAAAGATCTGAAAAATTATTTTATCTTACCAATTATATTTCAGTTTTTCTAAATGACAGTTAAAAATATGTATTAATAATTTAACCTTCCACACATGGAAGAACCTCAGTGACTCACCTCTCAATTGGCCATCTTTGCCCACTCGCTGTTTGTCTAGTGCGGTGACATTTAAATGAAGTGGGATTCCAAATCTTTTCACAGCAATCTACTCGTGACTCCAAAAGGAGGTCATCAAAGGAGGCCAGCGCTTTGTCTAAGGATGGGCAGCCGGTAAGCGCCAACAGCAGTGACGATCCAGAACCTGAAAACGCCTCTGACGAAAGATGAACCTCCACGAGGAGGAAGACGGCTGTAGGTGCGAGTGCCTCTCCAGAGAACAAGATGGAGATTTGAAGACGTGCGTGGCTGATTTTATTTATTTATTTTTATTTTCTATTTTTTTGCAAGATCCTGGCTGTTGTTTGCAGTGATTTACGACACAAGCACCTGCAAACGTCTCCATCCAAAGACCTGTGGATGCTGCATCTTCGTTGTGCCATTGCAAATGCATGTGCAAAGAAGAGAGTGGGTAGCGAGCAATGTTCACACTTTACACCATGCTTCTCTCCCATGCTTATGGTGCCAGTCAGGGAATGTGTCACTGTTTTCAGCCAGTGTGAAGAAAAAAAAACAAAACAAAAAAGAAGAAAAGAAAAAAGAGCAGATTGTCCCATATGCACATGATAATTACAAGCAGTGTGTTCTGTGTGAGGCCTTCCTAAGAATTTGCTTCAGTTCTTTGTGCAAGTATACTCCTTTTGTTGTGAATGATTATCAGTAGTATGGGAACTAATACCGATGCTGTTTAACCTCAGTCAATTCTGTAAGTAATTTTAATTTAAAAGAACCAGAAGTGCTGTTTAGAAGCTGAGACTTGGAGGCGTGAAGCTCGAAGGCTAAAGACTGCCTTTTCCAGCCTTTCGCAAGACATACAAACACATCCGCATGTGCCTACAATTAATCTTGATTCAAAGTGCTGTTGTGTTCTCTTTCAGAGTTTGATTTTTAAAGTTTGCTTTATACTGTTGTGTTCAATACTTCTACTTTACTCTCTGTTACGTTGTAAAATGCACACTTTATATTTAGTATTGTAACATGTAAATTTTTTTGGCTTAATACCGGTCTGCATGTATAGATCGGTGCTATGTTAATTTAATCAAAGTCTCTGCCCAAACTTGATCAATAGCAAGCCATTAAAAAATCAATTAAAAAAAGCCTATCCAACATATGTAAATACAAGCATACTCAGGAGGATTTTCAGGATGGGGCATCTGGCAAATTAGATCATATGACCAGCAGATGGCGTAGTTGACCAGCTGAGGTCTTAATATCTAAACACAAAGAGGTTTGAAAGTGGTAACAACCACATTAAGAAAAGCTCTGACTTACCGGAGGCTGTCGGCTTTACATGATTGTATGAAGGACAATCTGTTGGTCATATAAATAAATTTAAGAATCTGAATTAAAATGGTGTGCATGTGATAATGATCGCTTGTCAAGAGTTTTTAATGACTTTACTTAGATGATGTGATGAAATGTGTACAGACCGTGCCATATTTGTGATGGCAAAACAAACCTCAACGTGTATGTTTCAAAATTACTTTTTTCTTCTTTGCATTAAAATATTTGCTGGCTTTGTAATGTATGAAATCCAGGGGGAAAACAAGTGATCTGAGCATTTATTTCTCATTACACGAATTAAAAGAAATCAACCTTTTCTGTTTCCTATTGTGATTAGACTGGAAAAGCATCCGTTTTGCACTGAGCTATAAACTGTTTCAATTATAAGATAAAGTTTCAAAAGCGTTACTGACTACATTTCCCAATGTAAAATTGGCTTAATTGTAATTATGTGTAATGGTCTCTTTACCTTTAAGAGAGTAATTCATTAGTTTTGCCCAAGCATTATGTAGCCAACTCTGACAATCTCTGATGAGTGAGCAAATCATTTTATAAAACAGTTTTCTGTCATGAGTTTCTTTGTACTTTGCTTCCAAGAAAACAGACTTCATTTTAATTTTATTTTTAAAGTGGTCATGAGCAATAGTTCTTCTCTAGGTGATCTGAAGGTCTTTCAAATGTTTTCTTTTGACATTGGGTGCTTATTCGATTATTTTTAATCCAGTCCTTGTACTTGACCATTTTCAGAGGAATGTGGGTTTTTTTTGCTGTTGTTTCTTTTTTTTCTTCTTTTTTTTGGTGGCCTTTTTGTGCCTGTTAAGCAGTCTGTTAGGCCACTAAGGCCACTTGTCAGGTCCTGTGTCAGCTGGTCCATCACTGGTAATGGTAAAGAAATAAGTTCTTCATAAGGAAGGGAAACAGGAACGGAAGGCTGAGGCATGCCAAACTACATAAGAACTGAACTCAAAATCAGTGACAAAAGGTCTTGTGGAGTGATGAATCCAAATTTGAAATTTTGGTTAAGATTGTCAGTATATATGGAGGAGGTCAGGACAGGGGTAAAACACTGAGATTTTGATCTACTTTGCAGTACCAGCTAGAAAGAATCTAATTGACAGTGGCTTCATTTTTCTGCATGACAATGACCCCAAACACATGGATAGAAAAACACACAATAGCACACCATCAGTCAAGTTCAAGCTGTGTTGAAGACTAAAGGCAGCCATACTGAATATTGACTTTGAAGCTGGTTAGAATTGCACAAACTCTGTTTTTGACTGAAATCCTGTACTTCCAAGTATGTTTGCAAATGTTTCAAGAAATATCTGCGCCCAATTCCCATTTCCTTGAAAAATAGTTATAGGAGTAAGTACGGTACAGTCCACCACATGATTTGTTGACCTTTGTGACACACCTTTTTAAAACAAAAGCCCAAATCAGGTGTGTCGACTCATACTGTATGCTTAGTATTTTTTTAATAAAATATATTTGATAGTTTTATTTTATATAATTTAAAATGATAATTTATTGATTTATATTTTTGATCAAAAAAATATGACCCTTGATTACACACCGGAAGTTCTGTGAGTTATAAAAGACAGGAGTTTTGGCATGTTGCTGATGTTGATTGGTAATTAAACGTTCAGGCTTTAGGACCGCGCGGATCACGTTCTCGGTTGGCTGTGGCTCGGTGTGAACCGTTGGTGCTCCACGGCCACGGTACAGATAACACCTGGCTGACGGACGAGGCTACATCTTATCATGTAGCTGGGCAGCTCTGGGACGTTACCCGACAAACCTGTTCGTTTTCCCCTTTACGTTATGCGGACAAAAATGATTTGAGGATGGCCAAACGACCGGGGACTGAGGATGGGATGGTGACTTCGCCCACCGTTCTCCGGAATTTCGCCGCCGATTTGAGCATCGGAGACGTGAACATGGACTGCAGCGACGGAGCCGAGGAGCTCTCTTTAGAAGAAATCCTGGCTTTGTACAGCCAGCCGATAAACGAGGAGCAGGCATGGGCAGTGTGTTACCAGTGTTGTCGGACTTTAGCGCAGAAACACCGGAGGAGAAGCTCCAAGTCTGCTGTTGTCTCATCAGCCGAGCACCCGAGAAGGATTGAGGGACCCGGGAATGTGAGGCTCGGGAGAGACGGGACTGTCAAACTGCACTTTGAAGACAACGCAGGTAACTAAATCAACCAACCAAGACCGGGCAGGTGTCCGCTTTAGCTTTGTGTGCTATGAGTAACTGCACAGGTTAAACGAGGGAGACTGGCTTTGAACAGGCAGCCGTCAACAACGACAACAAAAAGCATTTTCCTCCACATCCCTGACAGGCCAAACGAATGGAGCATCCCTACGAAGAGGCCATGTTGTTGTAGCTGCCTGCTTTTAGCCATGTGGCGATTTTGTTTACAGGCGCCTATTAATAATACATCATAGATCACCGCATAGCTGCTGGGGGGAAGACCACGAAAGCTTGTATGATGAATTATTTACGTTGCGGGTTTGTTCTCATAACAGCGGCTGATATTTACATCACAAACATGATTCATATTAAAGCTCTGTTTAGACTGGTTTGTGAACAGGGCTGCCTCACAGCCACTCTCCCCTGGAGTACAGCGGTCAGTTAGTCAGCAAACACAAATCACGTGACCTGTTCAAATTGCAGAGCACCTTTTTGGGTGCCAGACTGCGGTGAAACAAAACACTCCCTACAAGCACGAGGCCGGAGACAGATGAGTCATAGCTGCTCTTTGTTGTGACATTTTGGGGTGAATTGGGGACAAATTTGGGGCCAGGAGGCAGAATCCATTCAACAGCAAGGTGCCAGGTGTAGGCTGAGAGGTTCCACGCAATTTAAATCTAGCTGGATGGAAGTTTGTGTACGCACGTTGACTGTATACATCCTCTATATCCACTCTGTTTTTGTTTCCGTCATGCGATTTAGAGGATCCTTGAACTCTTTAATACAGGCTCATTTTCTATACAGATATTTTTGGGTAGTAAATAGACTTTTGTTCTGTGCTTGGCTGTACAGATAGGAAAGCAAGTTATGTTTAATTCAATTCAGATTTTTTTATATGGCACCAAATCACAGCAGTAATCGCCTCAAGATGCTTCACATTGTAGGGTGAAGACCTTAAAATAATACAGAGAAAACCCCACCAGTCAGATGACCCCCCACTATGAGCAAGTGCTTGGCAAAAGTGGGGGGGGGGGGAAACACCCAAACGTTTAACAGGAAGAAACCTTTGCGAGAACCAGGCGGGATGGCAGATATCTGCCACGACCGGTTTGGGGTAAAGGGAGGAAGACACTGTAAGAGAGTCAGAGGTTAATAATAAGTAATGCAGAGAGGTGTATAAACATGGTAAAAAAAGAAACACTCAGTGCATCATGGGAAGCCCCCAGCAATCTAGGCCTATTGCAGTGTAACTAAGGGAGGATCGTCAAAATTGTACTTTTAAATATCCTAGGAATAATAAGTAAACCAGCAGTCTGGGAGTGACACGATCTGTTTGGTTGATACGGTACAATGATGTCTTTAAGATAAGCTGGATCTAAAGTGAGAGTAGATGTCTAAGATGAAAACGCTCGACTTCTATAAGACCCACACCAGAAAAACGTATTAGAAGCCAGCAGGTCTCTGTGTACTGAAACTACAGATGAAACTGTAGTGTATCTCTATACACAGGAGAAAGGCTTAGTCTTGTACAACAGCTCAGGTGTGGAGAAAGGTGTGTAATGCCTTTAACTGCATTCCATTAATATTTCAGAGATGAGATTGGGTGTGTCTTTCTGCGCAGCCACATTATGTGGGGAACTGATTTGAACCTTTCTTATTTTTTCCGTCCCCCTGTCTTGAGTTGACCCCTCTGTCCAGCTCTGCCTTGTCTAGACTAACCAGTAATATTGTCTTCCTGTGACTCCGGCTCTCAGAATAAACAGATTCACTTGGTGCTGCTTAGCATCTTTGCACCACCAAAAATGGAACAAATGTGTTGATTAGATGCACTGATTTTCAGAGTGCACATCAGTTCGAGATTATGGGGAGAGTCCTCTGCTGCTCCTCCTCGCTGGTGGCTGGAGTATTTTTGGGACAGCTTGGCCCTGTCCTGATTCCTATTAGGCCTGGTGATGAGAGAGATGTGAGACCTATTAAGCATCCAGCAGCTGAGTGGCTAGTGTACCACACCGGCATAAAATCAGGGCTTATGCAACCTGCATATGGCCTGCATGAGTCAGTGACAAGGTGGCATGATTTGGCCAGCTCCCAGACCACCAACAATAAGCTCCTCAACCCCTCTAGTGATATTGGCCTATATTAAGATTTTGACTGCTGCTGTGGGTGGTTATCAAGAAATCTCAGCAAGCGAAGAAGTGTTTATTTTCGTGACGCACAGCAAACAGAATCGGACTAATAAGCAGCACCAAGTCTTGGCTTATTTTGCGGTGAATCGAGGCGTGATGAACATGCTGCAGTCAGATCGGTTCACATGGAGCATGGGAAAGAATACCTTTGCCTCCTCTCCTGAATGCTGCATCAGACGAGACGTTTACCCTGATTTCAGTGATCCATACCAGCAGGAGCTTCTTTTCCTTCTAAATTTATTTGACTTGCGGGTAGTGATGGTTAAAGACTTAATTATCGTGTCTCTCTGTGAAAGCCGCGAATGCCTTTCAGCAGAACAGAGGCTATTTGAATGGACAGAATAGTCAGGCTGACACTACACTCCTCTAAATATGTCCGCTGAGATTTACTTGGCCTGCAAGGGTCCTGGCTGAGCCACCGCTCCTCTGCTGGGACAAACAGAGGATCCAGTGTTTCCCGAATGAGTATTCATGAGTAATTGTTGGCTGTTATTTAGTGGCCTGCAACAGAGTTGTTGCACACTATGAAACAAATGTTTTTCATGGATGTGTCCTTGAGCAGGAAGTCTAATTTTATTTGAATAGTTTATGAGTTGAAGCCTAAATGGCACCAGTGTTAGTACGCAGAATGATTGCATCTCTGGCCAAAGTTTCTCATTTATATGCGATGACCTAATTTTACAGTCTGGACTGTTGCTCTTTCATTCTGTACTTTAAACTGTTGCCTCATTCTTACCGGTGGTTATAGGTAGCTCAACTCGCTGCCTCAGGTAACTTAATTAGGGCTGAAGTTCATAATTTTAACTTTAACCAATAGTTAAAAATTCCTAGTCCTCCCAGCACCTGGAATTTTAAAAGTTCCTCGTTTTCTTTCTTTCATGTTGTTTATGGGTGAAAAAAAACTTTGTAATGATTTGAAGTCATTTGGAGCAGTAGTACCCTCAACAGAGTTGTTGCACAGGCTGAAAATAACCCCTGTATCAACATCCCTGTGTTGGTGTTGTTCCCAGATCATCATAATTAATGTCACATTATCGTGATGTCATAGTTTTGCGATGTAGAAACACCATCCCGACACACACCGAACCCTGACCCCATAACTGTAACCCAAACCACATCCTAATCCCGAACTCTCCCACATTGGCTGTTATTTTCCACATCGCAAAGCTATGGGAATATGAAATATATGAAATTGTATTGAAAAGGAAAAATTTAGATGTTGGGTCAGGATGTTTTGGAGATATATTTTAATACACTGGATATTTCGAGCATTATTTTTCCATCATGTAAGATGGATATTGTGAACAGACGTGTTTGAACACAAACTGCAGTCTTTTTCTAAACTTAAAGTAATTTTTATGCTGTTGGCATTATTGTTATATTTTTCTTCTGGATACAAAGGAACTGCTTATTTCTATTGATTTTTAGGATGCTTTGTGGACATCTTGCAGCAGTGCTGGGTGGAAAAATAATTGCCTGAAGAGATGTGGAGACCCTGATTTGCTTAGTCTTTTTTTTTTTCTTTTTTTCCCCCAAAACATGAAAGATAATGTGTAGTCATTTTTTTAAAAATTTATTAAAAACAAAACAAAACAATAATTGGTAACATTTCACCTTTTATGCAGGTATTTATTGAAAGGTCATAAACTTTAGGTATTGATTTCTTTTATTTTTCTTTCCATTTTAAGCAATGTATCCATGGAAACAAGAGCGAGAGAATGAGAGCAACGTTTCGATGTTTGAATGAAAATACTACTACAAGCAGCCCCCAGTGGCTGGTTTTGACATCTCTGTCTGCCTCAGGCGATGTGCGAGCAGTGTGCCGTGACTTGAGAGGAAAACATAATAATTTATTAACTTGCTCTTTTTACAATCATCTTCAGTGCCGTTGAGTAATTTTGCTCGCGTCTTCTAACCTCCATTTTGGTTTGTAACACCGTGTGAAGTTTTCCTCGCTTCGAGGCGCCTTTGGATGATTTGTACAGTGCGTTCCCATTAATGATTAAGAGGGTGTGTTTGACTTGGTGATTGTTACAGGCAGCTACTTGCACAATAAGTGACATCCTCATTGTATGAGTGAATAACTCTCCTTTCTGCTGTCATTACAGATAAATACCAGTCGGCCCCTACGTCATTAGAGGTGAGTTCACATTCAATTCAATTTAATTCAATTTATGGGTAAAGCAGCAGCACCGACTCATAACAGCAATCACTTTAAGGCGCTTTATACTGAAAGGTAAAGACCCTACGGTAAACCCCAACAATCACACGACCCCCAGTAAGCAAGGACTTGGCAACAGTGGGAAGGAAAAACTCCCTTTTAGCAGGACGAAACCTCCAGCTGAGCCAGGCTCAGGGAGGCAGGGAGGGTCAGTCATCTGCTTTGACCAGTTGGTGGGGTGAGGAGGGGAAGATGGGACAAAAGACACACTGTGGTAGAGAAAGCCAGTAATCAGTTTTGAACACATTTTTTTTTTTTTTTTTCCTTTCAGTGATCCCAGTAGAACATGTGGACGTTACTTAAACGTTTGAATTAAATGTTTACAGTCTTTTCATTTCACAGGAAGACTAATTTGCTTCAACGCAGACAAAACAATTTCACAATCTGTTGCCATTAGTCTGACCGTCACTGCTCCCATTACCTAGAAGGAACGCTACAAATGGGGTGGCGTGGCAGCTGTGGTGCAGCGTTGTTCACTCTGGCCCTGCAAAAAACATTCCCTCATGTCTTGTGAGTGCAAGCAGATATTAAGCATTAGCCCATTTTCACTTTACAGACTAGGAGAAATATGGGGTGGGGAGCACATCCCAGCCAGACCTGTGATGCGCTTAAACCTGAGCAAGTGGGTAAGAGCGCAATACAAGTAGCGCTCTTCAGTTTGTTCTGCAGTTATTGTTTGTGCTGCACTTAAAAAGAGCAGCTCTGTTGTTGTTCACCGAATGTTGTTGTTCATCGGTTTATTTTTAGCTCTCATCGCGTCAAACCTCATCGCCAAAACCACGTTAAAAGGACATGTGCCCAGTGTGTGTTTGTCCAGCACTATGTGCTGTATAATGTTGGGAGGAGAAGTCTTCATTATGTGTACAGAGAGGATACTTTGTGTAATTGGTCCATCAGGTCTGAGCAGTTTATGTTTGTCTTTGTTCACGTGATCTCAGGCATGCACAGTATGCAGCTGTCCCTGCATGGCTAAGTTTGAAATAGAATTTCTCTTCGTCAGCTGATGGTCAACACTGATTATCTCAGGGCTGAAGCCGACCTGTGGCAGCTTGGTTAGAAGTGAAAATGCTTAACTTGGGTTGGTTTTCTTTGCAAGTTCATGCATCTGCCATTGCATGATTGGTTTCTACAAATAAGCTGGGAAGAGGGTGTGTTTTTTTTTTTTTTTTTTTTTTTTTTTTTTTTTTTTTTTTTTGTCTTTTGTTTTTTTTGGTGGTGATAATATCTTTCATAATGGTTATTGTTATCAAGTTTTTCAAAGCGTGAAAGTTCCACTGAGGGAAGTGTGGTTTAAGGCTTTAAAAACTGTATTTATCAGCTTATGCACAAATGTAACCAAAAGAGCACTCGGAGAGAATCTTCTGCAAATCCCAAAGGCTCTTGTCTGATTTTTTTTAATTTTTTTTAAAAATTTTATTTATTTATTTATTTTTTAAAGAGTGATAGCGATCTCTTTAGGGGGGAAAAAGGAGGGAAAGGTTTCGGCTCGGGTATCACGCAAATTGGTTTTGCTCTTTAAAAAAATTCCCGTCTGCATCTTGCAAGTGGAAATTAATTCTTCTATCCAACCCATCAAGGAAATTGACGCCCAAGTTTCGTTTGTTGTGTCTGTGGATATGCTCCACTTCCCCACCAGGTTTCATGAAACTCCAGTTGTTGGTTTTTGTGTAATCCTGCTGACAGACTGAAAACATGTCTCCACCCTGGGTTTTGCGCTTTGGAGGAATTACCTGTCACCTGGGCAGAGCAGTTTTCCCACGTGATGGTGACAGCGTTGATGTGTTTTATTAGAGCTGGAATTTATTTTTTAAAATCACTGCTTTTATATGGACCAATCATCTGACTTTTCCTTTAGAAGCACTCTGAAGTTTAAATATTTTCAAATCTAAGTTTAGAAATTGTATTTTTGTAATTTCTTTTTAATTGGCGATTTGCATGAGAACCTAGCTCTTGCAGAAATAGCCAATGCCAGACACTAAAAGGGTGAAAACACAAAAGTAAAATAGAGTTAAAGTGAATTGAATTTCATTTTAACTGGGAATGATAATAGTGTTGTCAGAAAACTTTATAAAGACATTTAATTTCAGTATAGCCAATACCTCAGTATAGCCAATACCTCAGTATAGCCAATACCTCAGTATAGCCAATACCTCAGTATAGCCAATACCTCAGTATAGCCAATACCTCAGTATAGCCAATACCTCAGTATAGCCAATACCTCAGTATAGCCAATACCTCAGTATAGCCAATACCTCAGTATAGCCAATACCTCAGTATAGCCAATACCTCAGTATAGCCAATACCTCAGTATAGCCAATACCTCAGTATAGCCAATACCTCAGTATAGCCAATACCTCAGTATAGCCAATACCTCAGTATAGCCAATACCTCAGTATAGCCAATACCTCAGTATAGCCAATACCTCAGTATAGCCAATACCTCAGTATAGCCAATACCTCAGTATAGCCAATACCTCAGTATAGCCAATACCTCAGTATAGCCAATACCTCAGTATAGCCAATACCTCAGTATAGCCAATACCTCAGTATAGCCAATACCTCAGTATAGCCAATACCTCAGTATAGCCAATACCTCAGTATAGCCAATACCTCAGTATAGCCAATACCTCAGTATAGCCAATACCTCAGTATAGCCAATACCTCAGTATAGCCAATACCTCAGTATAGCCAATACCTCAGTATAGCCAATACCTCAGTATAGCCAATACCTCAGTATAGCCAATACCTCAGTATAGCCAATACCTCAGTATAGCCAATACCTCAGTATAGCCAATACCTCAGTATAGCCAATACCTCAGTATAGCCAATACCTCAGTATAGCCAATACCTCAGTATAGCCAATACCTCAGTATAGCCAATACCTCAGTATAGCCAATACCTCAGTATAGCCAATACCTCAGTATAGCCAATACCTCAGTATAGCCAATACCTCAGTATAGCCAATACCTCAGTATAGCCAATACCTCAGTATAGCCAATACCTCAGTATAGCCAATACCTCAGTATAGCCAATACCTCAGTATAGCCAATACCTCAGTATAGCCAATACCTCAGTATAGCCAATACCTCAGTATAGCCAATACCTCAGTATAGCCAATACCTCAGTATAGCCAATACCTCAGTATAGCCAATACCTCAGTATAGCCAATACCTCAGTATAGCCAATACCTCAGTATAGCCAATACCTCAGTATAGCCAATACCTCAGTATAGCCAATACCTCAGTATAGCCAATACCTCAGTATAGCCAATACCTCAGTATAGCCAATACCTCAGTATAGCCAATACCTCAGTATAGCCAATACCTCAGTATAGCCAATACCTCAGTATAGCCAATACCTCAGTATAGCCAATACCTCAGTATAGCCAATACCTCAGTATAGCCAATACCTCAGTATAGCCAATACCTCAGTATAGCCAATACCTCAGTATAGCCAATACCTCAGTATAGCCAATACCTCAGTATAGCCAATACCTCAGTATAGCCAATACCTCAGTATAGCCAATACCTCAGTATAGCCAATACCTCAGTATAGCCAATACCTCAGTATAGCCAATACCTCAGTATAGCCAATACCTCAGTATAGCCAATACCTCAGTATAGCCAATACCTCAGTATAGCCAATACCTCAGTATAGCCAATACCTCAGTATAGCCAATACCTCAGTATAGCCAATACCTCAGTATAGCCAATACCTCAGTATAGCCAATACCTCAGTATAGCCAATACCTCAGTATAGCCAATACCTCAGTATAGCCAATACCTCAGTATAGCCAATACCTCAGTATAGCCAATACCTCAGTATAGCCAATACCTCAGTATAGCCAATACCTCAGTATAGCCAATACCTCAGTATAGCCAATACCTCAGTATAGCCAATACCTCAGTATAGCCAATACCTCAGTATAGCCAATACCTCAGTATAGCCAATACCTCAGTATAGCCAATACCTCAGTATAGCCAATACCTCAGTATAGCCAATACCTCAGTATAGCCAATACCTCAGTATAGCCAATACCTCAGTATAGCCAATACCTCAGTATAGCCAATACCTCAGTATAGCCAATACCTCAGTATAGCCAATACCTCAGTATAGCCAATACCTCAGTATAGCCAATACCTCAGTATAGCCAATACCTCAGTATAGCCAATACCTCAGTATAGCCAATACCTCAGTATAGCCAATACCTCAGTATAGCCAATACCTCAGTATAGCCAATACCTCAGTATAGCCAATACCTCAGTATAGCCAATACCTCAGTATAGCCAATACCTCAGTATAGCCAATACCTCAGTATAGCCAATACCTCAGTATAGCCAATACATGTAAAATGCTTTAAATTAAACCTGCTGAGCATAAGCATGTTAGCATTGTCTGTCTGGACGGGCTGGCATGCTCAACTAGTGATCCGATCACTGCTGTAACTGCCTGCCTCTAAGAGCTGGTAACTGCGTTTCAGCTTAATTTAATAATGTAAAGTCTTCTGACATTAATTAGAACTGTAAATTCATCCCATTGTTTTCTCCTGACCAATCTGCCTTCGGATAATTTGGGAAAATTGATTTATATCCCTTGCACACAAAAGGTGCAAAGGTGTTTATGGCCCAATTCCTGTGCTCCTAATTCTTGACTTTACATGTTTTTGTTGTGTCTTAGTCGCTTGTGGAAGTGAGTCAGCCACTACCCCTCTCTCTTACCTCTGCTTCTAGTTTTTGGAGCAAATCACTAGCTTGTTAACACCTGCTTTACAACCAGTAAAAATGGGTGTAATGGGTAATCAGTAATGCTAGAGAAAAAAAAAAATCTTTTCCTGACATTAAAAACGGTGGCATATTTGGCTTTCTCTTCTAGTGCTCGGTCATCTTTTAGGAAAAAATGTTTGAGTTGTACTGTGCACCTTCTGTTGTAGCCTACAGGACAAGCTTAACCTAGTTTGTCCTCATCTGAAGATTAAGGTGAGATTACTGCTAGTATCCTATTACAAGGTCCAGAGGTTGCCAGATCTGCACTTTGGGGCCAAAATGATTAGTTTTCCAGTATAATGTTTGAAGTAAACCCTTGGAATTAATATAGATTGTAGTGGGCTGAGGTTTAGCTTTAGGGATTCTCAGAAAATTGGAGTTAATGCAACCTGTCTTTAGGTCTGTTTTTCTACTGCTTAAAACATTATACCCTTAAAGATCAGTTTAAAGTCCATGTGGGGACCATCATGTTGTGTTTTGTAGATTAAGCTTCTCAGATTGGGTAGAAATTGCATATATATGCATTTCAGCATCGTGCAGTTGTGACTTCCGCTCTGTAGCGGGTTAAGCAGGTGCTGCTATGAGGGTTCTGTAAGCGCAGGGGCTGGATGTTTCTCCCTTCACCCTTATGTATGTCACTGGAGGTTATAAGCCTTGTCCCTGCAGAGACTGCCCTTCAGTTGTGTCAGCTTTGACGAAAGAGTGCACATTTGTGGAAGAAACAGGGTTTTCTTTATGTAGATCTCAGGCACGGCCGAGGATTGTTCTGATCTGTTTTCTGCATGCTTGTTTGTAGACGCAGCTTTTGAATTCAGTCGCAGTCCCCCGGGGTGAGTCTCAGTTGGATCCCTGTATGCCCAACATGTACCAATGGCCTGTATTTATATAGCACTTTACTAGTCCCTAAGGACCCCAAAGCGCTTTACATATCCAGTCATCCACCCATTCACACACACATTCACACACTGGTGATGGCAAGCTACATTGTAGCCACAGCCACCCTGGGGCGCACTGACAGAGGCGAGGCTGCCGGACACTGGCGCCACCGGGCCCTCTGACCACCACCAGTAGGCAACGGGTGAAGTGTCTTGCCCAAGGACACAACCGAGACTGTCCGAGCCGGGGCTCGAACCGGCAACCTTCCGATTACAAGGCGAACTCCCAACTCTTGAGCCACGATCGCCCATTATGTTGCACCCTGCTTTTATTCAAATTGATCAATTGATTTTTTTGGGGGGATGCTGACTGCTTTTCTTTTAAAGCGGCTGGCATTACAGTCCCTGAGGTTACATTTCTGCCTGTACAAGAAAATTCACACAGAAACTAAACCGCAGGGATCTGTTTAGCATTTAGTGCTATTCTGATCAAGGTTTTCTATTTATATCTAACACTGAAGAAGCTCTTGCTCAGTATTTATTTTTATTGTTTCTTTTTTTATGTGGTCCAGCCAGGCTTGAGAGATTAATATTTTTCTCCTGCTTGGTCTGTCAAGTCTATAAAGTTATCAGATCTTTAGCTCTTTGTGGTTTTTGGAACAAGAGGAGCTGTTTTTCTGCTGTGCCATAGAAGCTGTCTGTCAGATTTGTGGTGTTTAGAGCTACTTTAGGGATTCTGACAGCATTTAGGTCAAACTCAGTGGGAGGACTTTTCCAGCTGGTGATTAGTGTATTTCACTGCAGCCTTTAAACTCTGTAGGTTTGTGCTTTTCAGAGCATGTTTTTTTTAATTTTTTTTTTATTTTTTAATCCACACACTGCCATTGGCTTGAAGCTGTTTGATTAAAAGCTGATTCTTTGTGTGATGTATTCAGTCTCAGCTCATGTGTAGTTTTTATCTGTATGTGCCTTTTTTCTTTCAAAAATGTTATCCTGCATTTTCAGTGTCTGCTTTTATGCCAGTTTCCTATTGAAGTGGAAATGATCATATGTAACATCAGAGCTGACTGTTCTCAGGGCTCAGCGTTTTCCAGTTGACTTCACTGATGAATGCAAACTCAGCTGAGTTTGACCTGAAGACGTAAAGAAGCTCCGTCTTCTGTCCCACTCTGAAGTGGGAAGGTGATGCTTCAGACCGGAGGAGGCTGAGCATCCGCTCCTGCAGTGGAAGACCTCACGGTTTAACTTTGGTTATGTAACTGTCTGTGTTGCGGTGGCTTCACTCTACTGCTGCAGCAAATGCTGAAGGCGGCTTATCTGATGTCTTTGTGAAATCTACAGGCCGCAGTGATACCCAGGGCTGTGCGATTGTGTTACCTCTGCTCCAGGAATCTGTTCGGGTAGTTGGTGTAGTCTGCAAAAGGGAAACTGTCTCCATTTCCGGTTCCACTACAGCTTGGAGAGTAGCTGGACAGTGTTTGTAGACACGTCCATCACTTTCATGCAAATTCCAACTGCATTACTGACTATAGTAGTGACCTAAGCAATCACAAGGAGGGATTTTTCTTTTCTCCAAATCAGTAATGCACGTTCTTCCCTCACGACAGGTGGCTGACAGATGGTCATGAACTGACCTTCATAGGACTGCGTGACTGGTCATTAAAAATCATGCAACTGCTTTCAACTGGTCAGGAAATCCTAATTTCTCTCCTCAAGCCCAGTGGCTGCCAGATGGGACTTTATTTGCCCGATCTTACATTGTCATCGTGATTGTCATTTGTCCGAGATGGTGGACAAGTTAACATCATGTGGTTACGTGTCTGCAAAAACCTCAATAAGCAAATTTCATTTCATTAATGGCCACATCAAGGGCCAGATATGCAGTTTATTGATATGCTTTAATTTTCTTATAAAAAGAAATGTTGGAGGTCACATAGAGGCTTCGTACAGGCAGTTCTGTCCACAGAAAGCTGTTCTCGCACATGCTTCTACAAGTATCACCTAACACGTTTCATAGATCCGAACTTATGGCTGTGTCAAAAAGATCATGTAGTTCACGTGCATCAGAGCCTGGTGCTGAAATTAGCCATGATAAAATCTACATTTTCAGTTTAAAGATGAACCAAAAACCTCAAATTGGCCTCTGTGACTTGGACATTTCCTCTTGTGTGATGTGGAAATGATGACGACAATATTAGACTTGAGCTTTTGCTATAGTTGAAATGTTTTTAAGCTCAGCAAGCTCAGCACCCTCTTAATCACTAGTGAAACTTTGAGTTTACTCACCTGTACCTTGAACCTTACCTTGAGGATTATTTGACTAGTACTATGTTTAATGATCAGACTAGTTGTAAATTCTGCATAAATTGGGTAGAGGTCTCAGCAGCACAGGAGCCTGACTTCTTTCTGCTTTGCTCGTGTGAGGATGTGCTGCTCTTCAGCACAAACGACTCATTCTTTGCACATCTGCGTAAGCGCTGACTCACCGATGGTTTTCCCTCCATCTTGGTTGCTCCTTGTACTGCTTTTCAGCTTATACAACTACAAGAACTACAACTATACAAGAGAATGTAAACAGTTGAGTTTTTTGCGATCTATTTAAAATAGTGAAAATTTGAATTGGCTACACATAAAACATACTGTAGTAGGAAGAGTTCTGTTTCGCTCAAAAACCCACATTGAACTGCACTTTGCAGAATAGGTTTCTGTGCTTTAATGTTGGTAAAACACTGTTTTTCCTCACGCTGTAGACTGCTGGAGCACATTTTCTCACCCTTTGTTTAAAACTCCTTCTTTAACATCCTAAACCTAGTCTGCTTAGCTGGTTCAATGAAAATATGGCAAAGCTGGTTACATAGTCATGGTGTTTCCTGGCTTAAAATAGTCCTTTGGAGGCTCATTATATGCATAAACTCTATTGGTCCACATAAAGTTAAACAAAAAGTCTGTATTTGCTTGCCTAACAATAGGCTGTGTATTTTCCAGGCTAATTTTGGTGAATTTGAGTAAGTAAAAATGACAAAACCTCACCAAAAATGCTTATATTTATATTTGCTCTGTGGTTTATTTAACCATCAGACAACCAAGGTTAGTTGTATGACAGATTAATGACTTTTCCAAGCAAATACATGCACGCACACACTCCTCCCTAGCTGTTGAGACAAAAAAATGTGCTTACTTATGAGTTCTTTATTTTATTGTCAGACAACTACTGTCTGAGTGTGCACCTAGTACAGACCTGTTTTAACTAATTAACTGTGGAAATACTCCCAAATTTGCTGATCTGCTTCTTTGGAAGGGAAAAGGAAAGCTGCATCTAAATCTAACTTTTTTTTTTTTTTTTTTTTTTTAATAGTTTCATACACTAAAAATATATGTTCCAATTATTGTGAATTGTGATCTGCCTTTTTGGTTCAAGAGTGAACATGAAATCTGTGAGGTGGACAAAGGTTATTCATGAATGAGGAATTCTTTTTGTATTTTGTCACAGATTCTTAAGATAATGCCTCTGGCACAGGGAAGTAGATTCTCTATGTAAAATCCCTCATTGTTAAAAACTTTCCCCATGCAGTGATGTAATGCAGCTGGTTATTATCTTTCTTTGTGGAGGTTGAGGGAAAGTGCACTCTATTTTGAGTGGATTGGTGATTCACAATCTTGAGGATGCTTGTAAACTTTCTGAGAAAGCCTGTCACGGAGCTCAAGCTGAATTCATTCTGTGTTACGATTTTCTTTTTCTTTGGCACCCAGATGACTCATCCTGCTGCATTTCCTACTAGGCATTTTTAAACACTGGTCATATCCCGTGTTACCTGCTGTGGCTGCCTGGGGAATTTACTTGGAGCCTTATTCACCTAATAGTTTGCTACCACACTTATCCCGTAGCTTAAACCCCAGCAGTGGTTTTCCTGGCTGCCTTTCACAGCTGTTTACCCACATGCTTCCTCTTCCTCCACCTCACTGCCTCAATCCTCTGAATCACAAGTCTTCAGATGTGACTGTTTTCAGTTACTCACCACAATCTATATTTTCCTTATTTCCTCTCCTGTTTTCTTTTCAATAAGTCTGGCTTTTGATACTTAAGATGCCTCTTCCCCATTCCTTCTGACTTGAACTCAAAGGAACTTTCTCCATATGTCGCTGAACAGAATTATTTAGCTGCTGTGTTGGTTGACCTGTGGCCCGTTCCCACTAAACACTGATTCTTCCATCCTTCAGCTCCCTTTGAGTTAAGGTTACCAGTTGGGGTCTGGTAACCTTAACTCCAGTCGGAGTCTGTGAGCCGTCATAGGGTGAGAGGCGAGATAAATCCTGTTCACCTAACCCTATGGACCATATGTGGCAAAATTCATCCAAATTATCGGGAATATTGTACTTGGTGCTTAATTATTGTATTAAACAGTGATCCTTACTGTGCTAGTTGCTGTTGAACCACTGGACAATCACTGAAACTAATTTTGTGTTTGATTAGAAAATTTGATTCAAACAGTAACTGTTGGCTAAACGTACTCTTGACCCACCACTACAGAAAATGTCCTTAACTGGACATGTAGTATAGTGAGACTGCTTAGCCTGGACATGAAAACACGAGGTTTCTTATGTATACGTGGTGCAGTATAAAGCTGATGATCCTTTTTGCCTGTGAATGAGATCCCCATGTGCAGACGGTCACTCCTGAATTTCCTAGTTTCCCTGCCCACTACAGTGCATGTTGTACTACAGATGGATTAAAAGGTTGCATAATAAGACACTAAGGAATAGGATATTTGTTTTAGCCTGGGAACAGGATTATCAACTGCACACAGAGATGATTGAGGAATGATAACGATGTAACACTATGAAAGCAATCTTTTCCCAGTGAGAATAGGTGGGTTGATTTTTGGAAATTGAGAGAATCTATTCCTGCTTTTTTTTTTTTTTTTTTTTTTTTTTTCTTTCTGGGGGGCATTTTTAAATCTTTTGATGTTTAATAGGCAAACAAATTGTATTATTGGTTATAATCCAATATGCATATCTGTGCACAGACTTTGAAGAGCAGGTGCTCACGTCAGAAAAAGCCATTATAAAATAATAAGAAAATATTGAGTTGCACACAGTAGCAGACGCTTTCCTTGCTTGCGTACTTACCGATTTATTTATATCTATGAAAATATTTTCATAAAGAGTCGGTGATCTTATTCAATTTCATAATGTTCCAAAATATCATACACTTAAGTAATGAAAATGATGAAAAATCGATAAAATTTACAGTGATGTGTTGTGACTCCACAAAGATATGTTGAGGACTAATGCTCATGACATTATGATCACATGGTTCTTTCTGTTGTCACACATGGGGTCCAACAGAGCTCAGGTGATTTTAAAGCAGAATAGCTTGCTTTTTATAAGTGGGCTGTTACTGCTTATGTTCGTCCGGCTGTAATCGTATCTCAACTTCATAATGCTGACAAACGTGGACGAAGCTAGTGCAAACACGGTCGTTAACTGGCTGTCGCTAATAAAAGCAGGTCAGAGCCATGCTGCTGCTCCTCTGGGTGCTGCAACGGCACGCATAGCTGGCTGTGAAGATAAGATGGCTGGGCCGGGCATTGTTGGGCAGAGGTTAGTTTTTGTTTAATAAAATTGGAACTTAATTATATACAGTTTCTAAAATCCCAATGCGTTGAATTAACTGAAACTGATGCCCATTCAGAACTCTATCTTTCACCATGATCATGAGTTCAGAATTTTTTGTCTGACCCTGTGATTCCTCAGATATGTTACCAGACCCGTTTTGGCTTTTGGACTATACAAACAAAACAAACAACACAAAAAAAACCAACATTTAAGCTACAATGTGCTGCACCTTGATGTACCAGGACATCAAATACATTGTCACAACTGTGAAAATGGATCGTACAGTATCCAAGTAAAATCCCACACTCTAGAACTGCGTGGTTTGTGTCAGTTATTTTAGTAGTCAGTCTGATTAAATGAGTTTCTTTTCGCCTTGTTGACCTTAACATACCTAAACGTGTGCACTCCACACCCTTCTCTTCCATGTAGTACACTCCCAGACTCCAAAGACGAGTGCAGTGCTGTTTTTGGCACCAAACCAGCGCATATCCAGCCATGCCCATCAGAACTAGCTTCACTCACAGCAACGGTCTGGTTTGTTTGGGACACCTCCCTCTTTCAACAATACACATCTGGAAATAGAATATGCAGTGCAGTAATGACAGAGCATTTATTTAATGGCTCTGGTGACAAGTGGCAAACAAAATAAACACAGAAGTTATGGCAAAATTTACTGAAGTCAATTTTTGTGTTTGCTGCTGAAACTTCAGGTGAAGTGCTCTGTATCCTTAGCCTTTGAGTATCAAAGGATGTCCACGTGCGGAATAGTATTTTAATTTTTGTGGGTACTTTGCTAAATGTCTTCACTCCCACCGCGCTCTGATTGAAATCATTTGGCCCGGTCATAACGATATCTGACGTTTCCAAGGTTGTTTCAGGTTGACTGGCCAATACTTCCGACACTTGTTGACCTCAGACCGAGGGTTAGATCAGTGAACTAAGTGCGCTGATGTAAAACTAGCAGTTTTGTGTGATCTGATAGTTGTTTGAAACATCAGGAAAGAAAAAAAAAATGAAGGTCATGTCCTACTAATTAATGAGAGAAGGCAGTGATGAAATGAAATCATCTCCTGGATTATGGTAATTATTAAGTTTCTGTCGGATACACTGGCCTTTTTACTCATTCACTTTGAAGACGTGAACTGTCCTCCGTTCAGGTGAACTGAGGTTTGTTGTAGATACGGTTGTTTATCTGAGTAAGGCAAGGGTACTATGAAATGAGGCTTGTTCCATGAGGATGTGCTGGTGTGCTTTTAATTATAGCGGAGCAGGAGGAGACAAAAAGCTGAATGTCGTCTGTCAGCTGGAAAGAACATAATGTTGGCATAGTTAACTTGGAGTAAACAGATTTCAGCAGATGGGAAAGAAATGTTTTTACCCCTCGAGCTAAGAAGAGCCACCGATTTGAACCAATACAGTGAAGACTTACAGCAGAGTATTACTGCATTTGCTTTCTGCAAATACGATACTGAGGACATATGACATTGAATACAGTATAAAGGAAGTTTGTGGAGTGACCGACGTGATTACTCATTAAACGTGGTCTGATTTCATCAAGCTGAAGTTGTCTGGCCATAGTTCGCTCCTGCTTCTGCAGTATTGGTCAGAATTTAACCAAACTTGCAATGATCACCCAAATTGTGATCATAGTCACAGTCAAGGTCATTGTTGTTGGTCTCAGTGGATTTTAATTATTAGTGTGCACAATCCCGCTAACTAGTGACAAGAAAACGTATCCTTTTCTTTCTGTAGTTCACACATTACATGTGAATTGTGATGATTGTGAGACGCATGAGCTGCTATTCACTCACGGCGGCGTAACATCCGATTGAGCCATGTAAGAATAAAGGAGGTGTTTATCCAGAGAATTCGCACAGTGAGCAGAAGTCATGGTTGTTGCCTCCTTGATGCTCTGCAGAACATTTTCTATTGTCAGGAAACATGTCCGACTGAGACTCGCGTGACATTATGAAGCATTCATGTGTGGAAATCCTTTTCATCATAACTATTCAAAACACAATTCGACTTATCGAATGCATAAACGTTGTACTGTTCATGCCTTTAACACAATGAGTAATCACTCACATTGCGTGCTAGAAAAAGTAAGCAAACCTATGTGCTAAAGACTGATATTCTTTTTGGTGTTCCAGTTTAGGAGATGATGAAAGTTGTCAGTGTGTGCACCTTTAGAAGTGATCCTCACAATAATTAAAGTCAACACTTGCAAGTACAACTGTTTGTTTCAGAATTTATCTGTTGTTCAAGCCCCTGAGTGCCTAAAGCTACAAAATGTAAAATCAACTTGGTGGCCTGTACAAAATAATAACCTACAACCTCTTCTTTTTAGGTTATTGACTCACTGGGTGTCATGATCTACAAAGCTCTAGACTATGGCCTCAAAGAAAACGAAGAGCGCGAGCTCAGCCCGCCGCTGGAGCGCCTCATCGACATGATGACCAACACGGAGGAAACGGAGAGTGACCCCTGTCCCGACGAGGGCTACGAGGCCACAGAAGAAGAGGATGAATGCGAAGAAGAGGAGGAAGGGGACCTCGTGTCTGATGGCTCCAGCAGTACAATCAGTAGCATCCGGAGCTATCGAGACATCATCATGGTAGGGTTTAATTTTATTAAGATACACATGTAATCGGTTTGCAATGAGAGCTTAGTTTGTCTGCCAGATTCCTTGAGTACATAAATCTGTTCTCAACACGTGCTGCTTCTATTAACTCTAATAATTAACTACAGTGTTCCTGCTGTAGAGCTTCATCAGTCTGATCACTTGGTCCATAATGGATTGAAATGGCAGAGCAAATTGAAATAAAGCAAAGCTATCGCAGGCATATGAAATGTGTGGCTTTCTGTTTTGTGTGGAATAAACTGCCGTATAGTTTGTGTGCTTGCCGCATTTTTACAGCTGGCTTATTAAGAAAGCAGTGCAGCCGCATGTAATCACCCCAGCACAAACGTTTTCCCCTGATAGAAGCTGTCACACTGTAAATTCCCCAAGTAGCTTCTGAATAAGACGGGTAATTATAGCCCTGTAAACACACTGGTATTAAGGGAATGGGGTTAGAAGGTTTCACAGCCTGTGTTATAAAGCCTTATAAAACTGATGTGGAACACAAATTTCAGGTCTGTTTGCTGCCTGTGTGCATCTTCCCTAAGCTCTTACTCCTCCAGCAATCACTCTGTTCAGTGTAAAGTCATTATGGCATGGCTGCGGACAGATCTGGCACATCTACATCCAGTCTTATTCTCTTCTGACAAACAGAGGTATGTCACTTTGAAGTTCCAGCGAAACGTGAAGCTGGTACAGTATGACAGGACCTGCTAGCTGGCATCCTACTTAGACAGGAATATTTAAATGTTAAAGTGCCGAATGGGTTTGCTCATTGCTCTTGTACAATGGAGTGAACGGAGGCTACATGAGCTGGTATTGTTCTACTGAAAGTGAGTTAGGGGTTTGGATCCAGCCACATTTATGCCAATTATGGCTCATCAAATGAAGCCCTGAGTTTAACATCAAATTTAACTCCATATTCTTATGTTTGCACACTTGATTTCCAGAAGTCGTGCTGTTATTTTGCAGTTTCACTTGGTTTTTCCATATAAACACTTTTTTTGCATGTTTCCACAGAGAATTGTTATCAGTAGAAACAATGGAAACGACAGCTGCTGTGATATTTTAAGAATGTTTTAACTCTCACTTCTCAGGTGTCATATCACCTGTTATTTTCCCATCGTGACAAGAAGGCGTCTGTTTGCAGAGTCAGACATTTTTTCAGCTTGCCAAGCCCTTTACCTGAAAATGAAAATATGCCATCCATCTGGTTCGGTATTGTTTTTTTGGAGATTATTTGACAGCGCATGCATAACTCCTTCAGGTAACTCTTATTGTCACAACAATTGGACTCGGATACCACGCAGGTCGGAGCTTTAAATGGTGCGCAACCAGTGATTGTCAAGCAGTGTTGTTCCAGCTGGACAAGCAGGTTTAGTGTTATTTTTGTCAAGTTCCCCAACATCACACGAGCCTTTAGCCACGCATGAGGCATGACTGAGAATTAAAATGCCCACTTTGGTCCAGATTGGAGTTAAATTAGTCTCAATAGGGTTACAAAAGTGTACAAAGTGTATGATCCACAAGCATAAAGACGATTTACAAATGTACATAAAGGTTTGTGTGTAATTTGGAGTACTGACAAATGTGTGCTTCAATCCACACACAGATATAAAGCAGCTTTATTGATTGTTTATTCCATAAGCACCAGTATATGTAATACATTGCATTCTTTGCCTCTACAGCTATGTTCTTCCCACCTACCCAGTCCATCAGATGCCCCCAACCATTACCAGGCTGTGTGCCGGGCTCTGTACGCCGAGAGCAGAGAACTGCGCACTTTCTTGGAGAAGATCAGGAGTGCCAAGGAGGTATGAACTTTTGATGTGTGACATTATGACGTTATTGCTAATTGAAGTGCAGATGAGTGCGACAGTCTTCTGCACTTACCTATTTTAAATGTTATCGCTACATTTCCAAAGTTGGGTGAACTTTTATGTAAGTCACTCAAGAACTAAGAGGGCACGTCACAAATTTCTCATATTATAAACATGAGTGCTAAGAAAAACTGATGGACAGAACAGACTGTGAGAAAGGACCAAACTCTTTTCTAACGGTTTTACCACTCTGGTTTGGTACATATGTTTGCTTAAACTGCTGGAATAGGGATCTATTCGGCCAACGGACTTATTGCTGGGGAAAGAAAATCCCAGAGTGGTGCCCAGAAGCAGAAACAACAGTCCACGAAGTGATTATAGTACAGATTGACTGAGACGGTGGGTGTCCCTGGATGACCCTCTTGTTAGGCCAGCCATGAGCTCGAGTGCTTGGCATAACTTAATTCTGAATGGGCATGTTCTGGCATCCTCTCTCAAGTAGCTGTGCTCAACCTAACAGGAACGGTTGTGTAAGCGGGATGTTTTTACTGGAGTAGCTGAGAGTTATTAGGGTGGAATACCCACTTGTGCTGTTTTTCCTTTTTTTTTTTTAAATTTATTTTATTTAGAGCAATTTAAATTATTTTTTACAGTCATGAGGGGAAAAACGATTCTCAGTTGAATAACTAAATATGCCCTTACTGCTTCCATATTAAGAGGTTAAGTAGCAGGAGGCAGGTGCTGCTAATCAAATGCTTTTGATTAACTGATCATCAGCAAGTCTTAGCAGCCCTATATATTAAAAAAAAAGAAAAGGGGGGGAAAAAAGAGGTTTTGCCAGTTTCTGGTATGAGTGTTAATACAATGGCATGATCTTCCCAGGAGTGGATGTCTCAACAAATTCACTCCAAGTTCAGAGTGCATTGCTCAGAAAAAATGCAAAAGACCCAAGAGCTATGTCTCAGTTTACAGGCCTCAGGTGGTATGTTCAACCTTAAACCTTAGTGCAGTGCAATTAGAAAAAGACTGAACAAGTATGGCCTGTTTGGAAGGGTTGTCACAGAAAGCCTCTGCGCTCTAAAAAGATCATGTCTGCACAGCTTTTCTCCAAATGTAGACAAACTTACCCACTTTGTCTCATCTGTCCGAAAGTATGTTGTTCAAAAAGTCTTGTGTTTTGTTTAGATGCAGCTTTATAAATATAAAACAGCATATGAGCGCAAACGACTAATACCAACGATAAAGCACTGAAGTGGAAGGGTGACAGTTTGGGCTTGTTTTGCAGCCACCTGGGCACTTTGCAGAGATTGAGTTGACCATGAACTCCTCTGTGTACCAAAGTATTCTGGAGTCAAATGTGAGGCCATCTGCCTGGCAGCTAAAGCTTTGCTGAAACTGGACAGTGATCCCAAGAAAATCAGCAAATCTAAAAAAATAAAATAAAATGGCTGAAAAAGAGTCAAGATGCTGCAGTGGCACAGACCAGATTGAAAGGCCGTGGTGGGATCTTAAGAGAGAAATAAGTTTAAGGAGACCATGTAGCAAAGCCAGAAATGGTAGGTTTGCTGTACAATATGTACTGTAAACACTAGCTTCTGTAGCAGGCATGATTCATGCAAACAGTCTTATGTAAGACGGTGTGGTTATAGAATCAAGTTTAACTTTATTACAGCAATTTAAAGAGCTCACAGGATTGCATCAGACCACTGCTGTATAGGGGACTGGCTGTAGCCTTAAAGGCCTCTGGATGATTGCTAATAAGCAACCATACACTGTACCTCACACATCACACATGCTTCCAAATTAGGAAATGATCAGTTTTTCTTAGTTTCTCTCACCGTTTCGGACTTTTCTCTAACAAGATTGTGAACAGCATTCTTCTCTTGGGAGCCAGCCAGACTAGAAACCAATGTAAATGTATTGAAAACGGCGTCACTGACTCTGTTATCATCGTTCAAAACAGGAATGACCCCAGGGAAGTGAAGGTGGGAGATGCATATGCAACTTTCATATCACTTTCACTGAAAGACAGAGGTCGGAACAGTGGGAGTCGGAAGTTAAAATATTACATAACAATTTTTATTTATTTATTTATTTATTTATTTTTTCCCCTTAGGGACTTCTTTCTTTGATCTAAAACCCTGGTGTTATGGTAATTTGTCATTTTAAAATTGAGATTAACCAGCACAGAAAAAAGATTGAAAGTATTGGACATGTCAGGAATGAGGTTGATCTTGAGCAGTATCACAACTGAAGTAGGTCACCCAGAACAGTTCTGCATAACAGATTCAGCAGTCACATATTAATGGCAGTCATCAGTTGTTCATTGACCTTTTTTTTTTTTTTTTTTTTTTTTCTCCCCCCTCTGGCATAAATTCGATTTCAAGATGAGAAGGATCCACCTGGTCATGTGAATCCACATTTGTTTAATTAAACAGGCTGCCATGACATTATGGGCAATATGCCTGGGACCTTAACCTAATATTTGTCTGGGAGAGAGTTGGGCACAAGTTCACTACCATCACTTTGCTCATTTTCTGCCTCATTTTTTCCTTGCTAACATTCCATGTTATCCCATTTTGCTATCTTGCCTAGAACCTTCGGAAGATGGAAGGGGAGACTCAGGAAGAACCTGTTAAAGACCTCAATGAGCTGCAAAATGCAGACTGGGTAAGAAGATCTACTTGGTACATCAATTATCACTTTAAGGCAGGAATGTCAAACTCATTGTACATCATGAGCCACATGCAGTCTACTTTGATCTTGAGTGGGCCAGACCAGTGAAAGGCATTGCAAATGCATAAGTGCATCACTAACCGTGCCGCTTGTATTCCAATCAGGCACGGTTCTGGGTACAGGTGATGAGAGATCTAAGACACGGTGTAAAGTTGAAGAAGGTCCAGGAGCGCCAGTACAACCCACTACCCATAGAGTACCAGCTCACACCCTACGAGATGTTGATGGACGACATCCGTTCAAAACGTTACAAGCTGCGGAAAGTCATGGTGAGGGTGTTTGGAGTTTTTTTGTTTTCGTCCTCTGTGTAGTTCAAAGACAAGCGATGGTTTTGTTCTGTAGCGTGACCTTCCATTTTTTTTTTTTTTTATCACGTCTTCATGTTACTTTTAATGTCTTCTCCCAGGTGAATGGGGACATTCCTCCACGGTTAAAGAAGAGCGCACATGAGGTCATTCTGGAGTTCATCAGGTCACGACCTCCTCTCAACCCTGTGAGTCGTGCAGAACACGGTGTCAGTAATTAGTATGGAGGCTCAAAATCAATAAAAATACATGAATTTATTAATTTGCAATTACACACAATAATATTGTATTTGATAAATATATATATATATATACACACTTTTAAATGTATTATCTCAAACAAATTTTGGCATTAATCTAAAAATATGTCCTGTTTATTTGTTGCTTGATTAGCTCTCGGTCACACAAAACTTGAAACCAGTCAGTAACCAGGCAACCACTGGTCAACAGGAAAGCAGTTGGTGAGTGGTTGTTCACGGTCGCTAGGGAAAATTGGTTGCAAAGCCATAAAGCTCATTTTTCTGCAGTTTTCCCATTTTAGTGGTCCTGGTTGCCAGGGCGCCCACTGCCTGTCTCTTAAGTTGGATTTGATCTTAGTTCTCTAGTGAACCCTTAATGGGCTTTAGCCATTAGCCAGTCAACCAATAGTACAATAGTACCAATTGTAGTATGCTCAAAACACACTTTAAATTATAGCTCGTTTAAGCTGCATCCGTGATAAAGTAATTTTTTTTTTTTTTTTAATGGATATATAGCTTTGTTTAGGGAAAAAAAACTTTTGTGAGCAAAATAAACAAGTAAATAAATAAAATGACAGAAGCAAAATAAAGCAGACATATAATATTGCATTTATAAAAAAAAAAGCAAACAAATCTTCTGTTATACACTAAATTTGACATTTTAATGACATCAGTTTAATTATTGAATCCTAAATTTACTTTAAAAAAAAAAGCTTGGTCCTTTGTAGCATGTGTCAGTATGGTATAGTATTTAAGTATACCTCATGTACTCCACTTTCAGTACAGTAAAATTGAACTTGGACAGTGACGTGACAATTGTCGTCTATATTCAGCACAGCTGTGAAAACACTGAAGTCCGTGACATCAATATTTAGTTGTCACTTATGATACCAGTACCCTGCCATACACGATGCTGCAGATGCCAGATGGCTGAGTGTGAATGTTGACACATGCAAGTCTATCATTGCTTTTAGCTAAATGATTAATTTTGACTGAGAAAATAGCTGAACGACGTCATCACGCACTCTTTCAGAGCAGAGGTGTGAGAGGAAAATCTTGGTAATCAAGTACGCACTCCTGATTGTCACGACAGGTCTCTGCTCGCAAACTCAAACCACACCCTCCGCGTCCCCGGAGCCTTCACGAGCGACTGCTGGAGGACATAAAAGCAGAAAGGAAGCTGAGGCCGGTTTCACCCGACATGATCCGCAGAAACCGCCTGGGTGAGATGACGATTACACAAACCCACGCTCAGAAATGATTCTACTTATGGCCTGACATATAAGCACGAACTCGCACTGCTCTGACTCACATGCAAATGTATTGATCTTTAGAAGAAATCTCTCTGGGGGAGCGTTGTTCTTAACTTTCTGCATGACAGCTTTCAGTGAACCTAACCCATCCACTCAGGACATAAAACATTATCCATGAATTAATCATTCTTAACTGCAGCCATCACGAGTACTCTAACAGCCTGCTTCCTGCATCGATCTCCTCACTTTATTAAAGGTGTCAGTGTTTAAACAAGGATCATGCTGACTGCAGCTGTGAGCCTTCATGTCTTTAGTATAGCTGTTACTGCAGTTGCCCAAAGATGCCCAGGTCTCTGCGTGTGACCTTAAGTGACATTACTCATTATGTAATGCAGTGCCTTTTGAAGTGAGCAGTACATAGGTCGTAATCCTCTTTTAGTATATAATGGTTATACATGGACTGAACATGGTTTCAATTAAAGCTAAAAAAGCAGCAGTCTTTACCATCCAGTGTTCTGTGCAGTTCATAGACCGATCCCTTTGTAAGTGACTTCAGTAAACTAATGTTCAGTTGTTGCATAATCGTACATATGGGGCAATTCTGTTAAACTGTTTATGAAAATCTGAGATTATGGAGCCGTTGTGAACGCATGGACGTGTTAAACTGGGATGATTCTGACATCATCGTCCATTATAACATAACATTTTCTTTGTTTTCTATTTTGCTTCCTTTCTTTCCTTTTTTTCCTCCCAAATATGGGCATATCTGTCAGTCATGCGACCCCTTAGCATGTCTCACAGCTTTGACTCATCAGGTAAAGTTCATGTCACCTGTTATGTTCTATCCTATTGTTGTGCCCGTGTTTTATTCTAGGCTATTTTTTAGGATTTAGATTCTTGCTTCTCCCTGATTTAAACACACCCCACATACTTCACGCTTGTGTTGTACAAGTGCATTTATGACACACTACTGTCACTTACTGGCTGTTTATTATAAAGACACTTTCTGAAGGTGAGAGGAAAGATGGGTCAGCACAGTGCACCTTAATCTTAGGATGCGTGAAACTGTGTTGGTAATGTTCTGTTGCTGGGGTGATTTTTGGGGCAGCCTGTGGACACAATAAACGTACAAACTCCAGAGAGGGAGGGGATATATTTTAGGGGAGATGCTAGTCACAGAGGCTGTCTGTGGTATAGCTGTTATGAGATGGCAATTGGGCCAGAGCCAGTAAAGTGAGATTACAAATCATCACTCTCTCTACAGCTTGCCTCCCGTGCTGGTCATCCTAATCCTCCCTCTCAATGTGAAAAGTGAAAGAATTATGTAACGCTGCTGTCAGCAGCCTAACCCCTTAGATAAATGGTTGGGAATGGGAGATGACTGTTCGAATGTAGCGTTACAGTTCACGAGGTGACCACAATCCAAATTATGTACGAGAATAACTTTTAGCACTGTGGCTGCACTCATTGTCTTTCCCTGCTTCCTCCCCCGCACTTCCCTTCGTACGCCTCTCCCTCTGTGCTTTCTAGTTTACGCACAATGTGTTTAAGCTTTAATATAGACCACTATCGCACAGCGTCCTGTTAATTCACACCCGGGGTCTGTACTATGAAGCGGGCTACAATTGTGATTGCGCAAAGCGCTGTCAGTCGCAGGTTTTCACATCTCCAAGTCAACCCAGGTTTCCTGATTCCAGCTAGAGGTGGTTTAATTTACATAGAGCTGCATACTTCTCGCAAGGATGGATAGATAGATAGACACATACATGTGGATATATATATATAAATTGTGAATCTCAACCTCCTTATTCTTTATGGCCCACACTCTGAGACCCACTGGATTAATGTGTCCCTGAGATTTACTCTTGGGTAAGGCTGTCTTAAGTTTATTTTTCCAACTGCAACCCAGGTGGTGTTAAAGGCTCAAAACTACAGGGCAGCCTTCCAGATCTTCTCGGACCCCCCCCCCCCAGAGTTACCTCGCTAAGCCCGCAAATGCTGCTTCATTGTACAGGCCCTCTGCTCTGACAGATGCTTGTCGCTGTCGAGTCCTCCCCGTGGTTCTAGTCTGGTGTTTGTTAACGTCTGTGTGAGCTTCGACTGAAGGTTATATTCCCTTAATTCATCTGCAGGTGCAGGGAAAAGCATCAGCACTCCTCAGGACTTGTTCCGCAGCTCAGGTAAAGCACACACGGACCGGCGTGTCGTGGCAACTTTGGAGTCTGTGTGACAAAGCAGGAGTGTCGTGAAAATGAGTGAGGGGAAATTGATGAGAAAATCTGAACCGTTGGCATGTGGCTGAGGTTTATCTTCCTCAATTCTGCCTCTGTGGTGTCCTGTCATAACACTGTAAAGAAGTCTTTAATACCAGCTACTGAAGGAGTTGACTCGTGATGTGTGGTTCATGTGTACATGTGACATCTGTAACAGTGTCTCTGTTTATTATGTTGGACGCTGTATCTTCCCGCTTTAATTGACTGTGTTTGACCCACAGACACTCCTGATGCTCGGAGGAAGTTGACCTGCAGCACCCATTCACTGTCCAGCAGCACAGCAGGACCAAATCAGGGCGGCGGGCAGGCGCTTAGCCAGAGAAAGAGGGTGCTCAAAGCGCCCACGCTGGCGGAACTGGACGGCTCAGATTCCGATGTAAGATGTCTGACTCGTATGATTGATTGCAAATGATCATGTGTGTCATGTGACTTCATCAGAATCTTGGTTATTATGCCAAAAGAGCAACAAAATTATACAGTCCTATTTGGTGCAAAGAAAGAAAACAAACCATCTTAACTTTTTCATGCACAAAATTAAAAAGGAGAATTTCTAATAAGCAGTATAAAACAAATATTTAAAAAAAAAATAGATATGTATGTGATGGCTTCTTGAGCTCAGAGCATCATTATGTCTAAAAGAATCTTATTCCACAACATTGCTATAATATGGTTAAAGTGACGTTCTGATTTAGTAGCTAAGCTCTCACAATTATTAATGACACGTTAATAATAGGCACACAAACTTGATTGTGGTAGTTATGAATTTTCGATGAATTGCTAATATGTCGTTTTCTGGATGACAGGAGGAAACCACACGGAGCAGCTCCAGCATGTCCACGTCTTTGATAGAAGACACGTCTCCTGACTCCGTCGCAGCCACGAAGGGTATTAACTTTTGAACATAGTGTATTACACAAATTAAATGTTCCCTCTCTGGCAGACTTTTTCATGCATATTTGTGTCCCATGTCTCCAGCTCCAAAGTTCCTGCCTGTCTCCGCCACTCCACAGCCAGACAAGCGACAATCTTCACAGAGGCGGCACTCTATCGACAAGGAGTCCCCTACCAGCGTCAGGCCTTTCTTACCACCATCCAGACAGAGCTCAAAGTCTTTGGTACGTTACCTTGTGGAGGCTATTTCTATTGGACTCTGTTTATGACAGATCTTTATCATCTAAATGATTTTTAAAAAAAAAAAGTAAATATAAAAGCAGATACTCGGAAGCATTTCTGAATGCAGTTCATGACCCACCAGTTACATCGATTAACAGCACCAGACGTACAATACGTCTGTTGAATTTACTCCTGTCCTGTGACCGGCCATTGGTTTGCAGTGAGGTCACTGGTTTTCTCTGACTCTGAGCGTGGTCCTATGATTCTAGTGAAGTTGATGGATCTAATTGAAAGCACAGGACAGCGCTGTACGAAAAGGATTTAGGTCAAGTTGGTTTATTCTCACTATTTATGTATTTCTTTTCCTTTTTCTCCCCCCCCCCCAACACTGCCAAACCCAGATCTTCTAATTAAGCCAGACTCAACTTTTAAAAGTCTGCAGTGATGCATGTCAAGAATTAGAAGGCTTTCACAGAGAGAACTTCATATTTTAAATCTTTGATCCCTAATCCTTTCCAGAATCTTTCATAATTAGTGACAAATGTTGCTGATTCTGTTGTTTCCATTAAAATCTGTCCAGTTGACAGTAGAAACAACAAACAGTGACGAGATTAATCTAAGACATCTTTGATGAGTCACTTTTAAAAGTTGGAATAAAAAGTTACTGTTCATTAATACTAGGATGTTAACTCTTTCTCCCTCAGATTCCTGCTACGGGTAACCCTCGTTTCTCTTTCTGAGTTAAGCAGTTTGTCTTATTTCAGACCTGTTTCCAGAACAAAATGATTGAGTGTGCATCAGAAGTTGGTGGGAGGGATTTCTGCCTGTGCAGCTTTTCCCTGGTTTAAAACACCCTCTCAAACTTCATTCATATAAGAAGCTGAAGCTCTTTAGTTAATGTAGAACAGTCAGGTCTTTGTTGCATCCCCTCCCTTTCTCGTACTCCTGTTATATCTCATTTACATGTTTACTCTGATTAGCCATCTTCTTCCAAAGACTCACTTTAAATTATTTCTTATTTTCAAATGCTACAGCTAATGACGGATCCCAGTGGCAAGGTAACTAGGTCAATTTCCTGTTTATAGATTTATTTATTTATTTGCAATGTCCACTAATCCTAACAATTAGTACTAAGGAATGCATGCATGCACGCAAGGGAGAAAGTGATTTAAAGGAATGCCATGCCAAGTATTATGGCAGGAATGCCATAATACTAAGTGCAATAATCCTTTCTGTCATCGTTGTATTTTTACTCAGTTGTATATAGTATTTGTATTCTATTTTTATCTTATTGTATATTTATTTTATTTTATTCTACTGTATATAGTATTTTATTCTATTCTGTACAGTTGTGTACTGTATTTATTCTTATTGTATTCTAATTTTTGCCTCATAACTTTTGCACTGTCCACTTCCTGCTGTGACAAAACAAATTTCCCACGTGTGGGACTAATAAAGGTTATCTTATCTTATCAAGGTTGGAAGATGCAGCCTAAAGCCTATCACTGTATCCGGCTTCTTCAAAGCTGTTTTTTATTGCTAGATGTACTCTGTGTGGTTTAGTTGAGGGAGCTGGCTGTATAGTGTGCGCAAGAGGCAGCACACAAGCTTTGTACTAGGATTTGGTAGAGACCGAGGTCTATGTGAGGACACCTGATTGGGTGAAGTTCAGGTGGGGAGTGGATGTGTGAAAGGATTTTAATGGACTGAAAGGAAAGCTGCAATGTCAGTGAACAGCCTTCCTTTTGAGGGGTACATTGAGATCAAAAATGAAATGTCAAGCCAGATATATTTGTTAAAAATTAAGTAATCCTATGTGCTCATGCATGTTTGAATGTGATGATGTAATCCAGAAGTTTTTTTTGTATATCTTTTTATTAGATTTTATGCTTGGTTACAACGTTGGCTGTAAGCTGATGACAGACCACCTAATGGGTTCATGCAGTTCTTGTATTAAATTTTACTGAGCGTACTGTGTGTGATTAGCTCGTTGGAATATAAGGTCTTGCTTCTGTTTAAATATCCTGTTCCCTCTGTCTGCTGGTCAGGTGGATGCCGGCAGTGGTGCTCAGGGCTCGGTATGTCGCCACTACTGCAAAATATCAAATTGTATCACCTCCAAGCACTGTGTGGGGGAACCATCCTGAATGGCGTCTAATTCAATCGGCTTGTTTTTTAGATGAATGGGACCTTGTGTTGTAACTGCTTGAGTGAATGCAACATCTGTGGCGTACTGAAAATAACTCAGGGAAGATTATATATGAGGCCAGATCTTATACAAGCACTCAATCCCAGTAAATGATGATGATCAGTAGATGTGCTCCCTGAGACATTTTCCCCCCTGTGGACTTCTTTTGTAAAACTCCAGATGAGAGCTCAGCTGGCACCATGATGGGGGATTCTCTTACAGATTGTTTCCTTGGAAACATCTGGTGAATAACAGGAGCTCAAAACGTGTTTTTGACAGAGAATAAAGCAAATCTGGATTAAAGTAAAGAAATCCTAGAGTTGTGGTTCCAGCATGGGAGGTGTTGTGTTGCATCACATGGAGGTTCTGCATTTATTTTCACAGCGGCGGTGTGAAACTGCCATTCTCACATCTCGTTGCATGTTTAGGTGATGTGGTGTGCAGTGGGGCATTTTTGTTTGGGTTTGTCAAACACATCACTGTCTGTGTGTTTGTGAGCATGGTTTGATGATGTGATGCATGTTTCCCCCGCAGGAGGAGTTCTGTTATCCGGCGGAGTGTTTGGCTCTGACGGTGGAAGAGGTGATGCACATCAGGCAGGTCCTCGTCAAGGCCGAGCTGGAGAAGTTTCAGCAATACAAAGAAGTCTACAACGCTCTCAAGAAAGGAAAGGTACAAAACCACCTGTAAACTTATGGTTTTCTCTTAAACTGATAATTTGTCACATTGATTTTGAAACTCTAGTGCACCTTCCTCACCTCAATTTTTGTCCTCCCCTGTCCAGCTTTGCTTTTCTTGCAGGATTAAAAGGTTCTCCATCTTCACCTGGTCCTACACCTGCCAGTTCTGCAAAAGGTAATTTGAATCGCTGTTAAAAGGACAGCTCGACTTAAAGAGGGAGACTCCAACATTTAAACAAAGTCTGTATTTGACACTGATTCCCAAATTTATAGTTTTCCTGTTTACGTACCAAACATACCCAATTGGCCTCATATCAAACAGCCACATGCCCAGCACATCCTGGCTGGTATTTCATTAGTCGATAAATCTACTGGATGCATATGAGTAGTTCTGCATTTTTCATTGTTTTTCTTCAAACGCGTACGTTATTTAAAGTGCTTTCTGCACTGCAGAAGTTTGAGTCGAGACTAAAGAAACCAAACTATCTACTGTAGGAGCTCGTCTCTCTGGCTCTGCTGCATTAGTTTCTGTTTTAAGCTTTAAGTGACAGTTTGACAGGAGTGCAGTACAAAATCAGTGAAGTGGTTTTCACGAATTTCCAGCTTATCAGTTTTTTTAATTTTTTTCAGACCTGTGTGTTCCCAGTGCTCGAAAAAGGTACGAGACTGTCAACTGCTACTTGAAACATCAGTTTAGTATTTGACACTCATTCTTTAAGACCTACATGAGCCTTTTTAGTTCAGTTGTTTTGTATCTCTTTGCCTCAGATGCGGCTGCCGTCTAAGCCCTATTCCACACTGCCTATCTACTCTCTGGGTCCCAGTGCTGTGGTTAAAGAAGACACAGGCACATCTGCCCCAGCTGAGCCAGACAAGCAGCCGTTTGGGTCTGCGCACACCCGGCACAGTCTGCGCAGAAGGTGACTTAATAATCGGCAGCATCATCGTGTTGTGGCTGCGACTGCTTTCCTGTGTGTGCACAGATATTCACTCAGTTGTCTCTGTTTAGGTTGTCCAAGCACAGCATCAGCAAAGACGGGCGGTCGCAGGATGAGCTAGAGCTGCCCAAGGAGCTCACTGAGGACTGGGTCACCATGGAGGTCTGTGTGGACTGCAAGAAGTTCATCACAGAGATCATCACCTCCAGCAGGCGCAGCCTGTGCGTGGCCACCAAGCGGGCCCGCCTCAATCGCAGAACCCAGTCGTTCTACATGTCGTCGTCCAGCTCTGTCAACTTCAGGCCTTCGAAGCGAACCATCAATGAGTTGTAGAACATCGGACTGGTCGGTGCACTTTAAGTTAAGCTTTGTCATTCAATTAAAAAAAACAAACAAATAAAACAACAACAAAAAAACCAACAAAAAACTCCAAAACAAACAAAAACCCCTCCCACAGTGATGTGTGTACATAAAGTGGAGTTTCGCAAAGAAGTAAGAAGTGACCATGTGGCCGGTCCATTCCAAGCTAAAGCTAGTAAAGTTTCTGATACTTCATCCTCCTCTCAGATTGGCTGAGAGGAGGGATGCAATGTGGGTCACAGAGAGCAGCCGAGCTTCTGCATGTGGGTGACGTTATCGAGCTGCTGATGTCACCATCATGAACCGGGGTAAGGATGAGTGGGAGCGAATGACACAGAAAGCCAAAAGGTGCAGTGGTATCGTGTAAATAGTTCAAAGGCCCAATCATAGTAGGTTTTCCAGTTCCTGTTTACGTCTAGCACTCAGGAAGAACAAACGATTGTCTTTTGACAGAAATGCACTGTAGATCTTCCCGTCAGGTCTGCTGGGGTAGATGTCTGCCAGTCCCCTGCCCCTCTGATTCTTCCAGCAACACTTATGCCAAAAGTTACATCTCTTCTTTTTTTTTTTTTTTCTTTTTTTTTTAAAAGCCAGTTTAAATGTATATTTGCTATGATCTCATGTGGCTGATACAGCACGTTGAGGGGTTAAAAATAGCCTGGTTATTTTTCTGGGTGGGTTTTAGTATTTAATTAAATGTATAATCAATTCTGTGCCTGGTGCCAAAATGTAATTTCTTTCTCTGAATGCCTTTTGTAGTTACGGACCTACTGTGCATAAGGTTTGGTTTCTCACCATTCAGGCTGGCAATAGAAGCACAGACGTGTTGGGTTCGTGAGTGTGTACATGTTGTATATCTTAACTGTTCCAAAATTTGATTTAATATAAATCTGTAACAAAGTATAATTTTACCACGTTTTAGGATTTCTGCCTCAAGAGTTTCTTTATTGGAAAAAGTTGTTTATTATTATTATTATTACTATTATTATTAATGTTATTATGTTTCTGTCAATATAATAAAGTTTTATTTCTGTTCTTGTATAGTTTATAAACTTCTCAGTGTTATACCCTTCTAAATCACAAATAGCACTTTTACTGGATCAATTTATTGTTTATTTTTGTTCATTTGTCTTAAATGATTATGATTTATAATGTTTTGTTTCACCTCTTGGGGGTTCATAGTGCCATTTTCCCCACAGTTCATGAATGAAAATGTGTTTGAGCGACTTCTGGCTGCTTCACAGGAAGGACTAATTACTGAATCCACTAGAAACACACCACTGAATTGAATGTAGGCACTTTAAGTATAGGACTGTCATCCTTTACCAATATTTTAGCCTTTTCAAATCACACAGTCTCACACGTGTTCAAAGTGTGTGTTTTGGGGGTAAAAAAAGTTGTTACAAAATGAACACAAATCTTAACCAGGCTGTTCGACGATGATGCCATGTTCCAATGAAATAGTCCATCTGATAAGTTTTATTTTAGAGATCTGTAAAGGAACGTGTGCATGCTGTACTGTGTTTTTTTTTTTTTTTTTTTTTTTTTGGTTTATCAAGGAAATTCTAATAAAATCATCATGATTCTTAAGTCTGACTCTGTTGCCCTGTTACAGAATTCAGCCTTATATGCCTGCAGGCTTACAGAGCACTGTGCAAACCTGTGTTAGGCAGCAGAGGGCGATAGAGACAAAATAAAAATGAAACTGGTTTCCTCTCCATCAGCCTGCAGACACCAGGACATCAGGTGGTAAAGGATCTGTATTGCAGACAGATCCACAAGTTTTTCTGTACCATTTGTATCATCATCCATTTTCAGAAGCTTAAAATTAATTGAACAATTGACCGATAACAAATGTTGAACTCACTTTGAATATTTAACTGAAAAATGAAGTCTAATGAGATGCTGGGACGCATCAAAGTGATGGCAACATTTCTGAATTGGCCAAATAAAAAAGGAATGCATTCAATATTAAAAGACCATGTAAGAACACTGAAGTAGATGATGACAGAATTATTTTCATGGTTAAGAAACGCAAATAACCTCTGACCGAGTCAAGAACACTCTTGAGGAGCAAACCACTGATTACACTCAAGAACAGGAAGTCCAGATTTGCTAGAAAACATCCTGCACAGTCCAAGAAACATTCTTTGTTCCGGTGACACCAAGATGAAGCTGGATAATGGGAAGAGAAAAGTATGGAGAAGGAGAGAAACCGCTCATGCATACTACACCTGGTCGAGGTAATTTTATGGCATGGGCTACCGCTGCGACCGCCACTGTGTATACATAATATGACTGCTGATTGAAGCAGCTGGACGAATTATGAGGTGTACAGATTTAGACAAATGCCGCAAAACTAACTGGACAAAGCTTCACAAATTAATAGCAACCCAAAGTAAATGGCAAACCACAACATGTTCTTCAATGGCCAAATCACTCACCGGAGCTCCTCTCAGGAAAGCAGCTTTTTAGTGACTGAATGCTAAAGTAAAGAGGCAGAGGATGTCAAGGCAAGAAATGCAGCACATCTGGTGGAGTTTACGGATACTAAATATTTAAAACAATCCTTATAATTAAAATTATGTTAGTTTAATCTATTAATTCTGAGACTCTGAAAATGTTAATACAATACATTTGTTAAACCCAATAAACTAAAGCTGAAAGTCTGCACTTCAGTGACTTCAATGATGGATTTTATGAAGCATGTCAGTCATATATATAAATGTATATAATTCTTCTTGCTGCAGTCACTGTGTGTGTTTATGGAGACACACAGAATAGGCAATGATATGCTACCCCTTAATGGGTTAGTAACAGATACTGAAAATAACCTGCCCAGGCCACAGCCTCCCTTAAGGGTGACCCTCACACACTGGTATCTATGGAAAGGTATTGAGCAAACACAGAGTCTGTAAACAATCTGAGAAGGCTGTGTGAGCAGCAGCTCAGTGGAAGGTTTCACTGGGCTTTCTTACATTCTGCTCTGTTTGACTGAGCCGAGCACGTGACTGCCGGTGACATAATCAGAAAAGTCACTGCGTTGGTGGATTCAGCATTTTGAGTTTAGACATTAAGCTCATTTTGCAAGCACGAGTTGTTGAATGCATTCACACAGGGTTACAGAGAGGCATTTAGAGGGACCAGGCTAACAAGGAGCCATTTAACTCAGAGACAGTGATGAAATTTCCATTTGGTTAGTGCTTGTAGGCAAGTTTCAGCATTTCCACTAACACTAATGGACAAGCATTAAAGCGTAAGAGTGAAATCTGATCCCAAATCTCTTCCCCTAAGGTCAGCTTTGCTGGAGGGCTAGTTTTAAGTAGGCCATATACCTTGCAAACAGTGAGCCTCTCAGGGGGGCAGTGGTAACCGGATATGAAGCCTTCATACCAGATGCTCTGCATGAGGAGAATGTGCCCTGAAGGGTCAAGAGGTTGACACTCACATAAAGAAATGCATTCACTACATTCCAGGAACATCCCAATATTTTAATGGGTTTTGCACTGGTGTTAAATGATGTACGGAGAGAAAATGTGTCACCTGACAACCGGAACATGTTTCTGCATTGATGGTGTTCCCTCATGCACGAGGGGGTCGTGACTCAGCTAGTCTGCAGGCAAATTACGAGCCTGCTCAAAATGAAGACCGAGAAGCTGAACTAAGATGCGATTTTGCCACAGCTGATCTGTTTTTATGCGCAGAAAGAATCAATGCAACAAATAAGAAGTTTGACTCTCTCTTTAGTACATAAACACAACATTTATGCACATCGTACAAGTAATACCGCATACAAAAATAAAGAGGAAGTCTCTTAATGTGCAAGTAGCAGCAATGCATTGTTCAGTTGATTCGTGAGAAAGTCTCAAACATTAAGATGTATACCACAAATTGTCCAATAATGGAGCTACCAAGGGCTGGAGCAAAACACTGAATGCATGCTCCATGAGGGACAAGAGGGCTGCAGGACACAGAGGGATGTAATGGCAATCAAAGTCTTGACAGGTAAGGATTTCTTTGTATGACTATGATTTCCCAAATGAATAAAAAAATGAATTCCAGATCAGTTGGTGTGATTGTGCCAGATCACCTTTAGGTTGCCCCTGCAGTCTGATGTAGCCTGTAAACACACAAAAAGTATCTCTAACAACATTTTTTACTCATGGCCGCTCACAGCAGGCCACAGGTTGTCTTTATCTAACGACATTTGCATGCACAGTGAAATATGAATGTAAACCACCATTGAAATATTTGCTCACAGATCTTGGACTGATCCAAAACGTCACATCTTTGCATACTGGTTCTGCCATGTTTTAAGCAGACATCTTAAAAACAGAACAAGCTTTGTTGGGTTTTAACTGAAAATCAACCCCCCAAGACTGGAATAAAGAAAAAAAAGTTCTTCTTTGCAAAACTTCACCAAACATCAGAGCAAGTACAACTTTGCAGTAGCCCTTATTCTCATTAATCAGTTCCCTCTGATACACATCAGGGTCAAGAAGGAATGTATTATTTTTTGACCTATAAAGTGCAAATTATTTAACCAGTTTCAGTTTTGTCAAGAGTTAAGTGCAGCTGCCCTGCAGAGTGACAGGCTGTGTTCAAATATCTTGGAAAATACAGTATTAACACAATTTAGTTTGCTTTATACAAGTGTATCCATCTGCGGAAACAGCTTTTAAAGAGCTGTTTGGATTACATACGTGTCCGAGTAGCTGCCTCTCATCATTTCTGGGGTTCTCGGTTCACTTCCGCCCCAGATGCTTAGAAATGACACCTCTGCATGCCAGCTGAGCTCTTCTTCTCTGATGCAGATGAAAGTCAGCCCGACCTTAAATGCCGCTTTACTGAGCTGCGTGAAAGAATGGTGTCACTCTGACATGGTTTCCCATTTCTGTTAGAAGCCAATAAATAATGGCAAAGGGCAGGTGGAGATTACAATAAAAAGGAGCAAGCCGTGATTAGATGGTGGGTCATGGTGGGTTTGGTCTGTTGGAAACGCAGACTAGTGGGAGAGAGCCGTGGTCGAACAGCTTGTATGGCAGAGAACCTTTAGAGGTCCAAACGTCTGTTTTTGGGTCGTAGCACTCGAAGCAGTCCGAGTCCTCGATGACGTCGTGGCCATTCAGGATGCGTCCACCTGTGACGTAGATCTTGCCGTTGATCACTGTAGCACTGTGATGCATTCGTCGCTCCTTCAGGTTCTCACACTTGAAGAATTTGTTGGCTTTGGTGTCGTAGGCAATCATTCGCGTGGTGTACCCTGGAGATTAGATGGTTGGTAAGTCATAGTAAATTACATATAGTAAACAAATCCCAAAGTCGACCAAGCAGGTCGAAATATGAGTCAAACTATATTATAGGCAATATATTATATATAGTCCATATTTTAGCGTAAAACAGCTGCTGAGAACAACATTTTTTCTCAGTTTCTTAAAAGTAAAAATGCGTCCTTACCTCCTATGATATAGATCTTGTCGTCTATGACGGCGGCGGGAGCACAAACATTTTTCACAGTCCTTGTCTCTAATTTGGACCACAGATTGCGACCGATGTGATACACCTGTGTAACAGCACAAACACCATCAATCAGCCTTTTTGGATTTCCTGAGCATCGCAGGCTGTTCTTCACTGAATGCTAACTTTGACTGAAGCCTTCCTTACCTGAATCAGCCTGACTGGGTTCTGCATGGCGTCCTCCCCTCCAAAAACATAGATCTTCTGATCACTGGCTGCAACAGCTGGATGAAGCACGGCTGTGGGCATGGGTGCCATGGCCTCCCACTGGTTAAACATACTGTTATACCTCTCTACTGACTGAGAGATGCGCTTATCTACACCGATGCCTCCTAACACAAAAATAAAGTGCAGGTATGAGACGCTTTGGTGGGCATATCGTGGCTCCAGCATGGGCTCGGCAGTCCTCCACTGGTTGGTTTTGAGGGAGAGTGTGTAAACTGTAGCGCTGACCGAGCTGTCGCCTGATGCCATGCAGAGGCTGAGCCCGCCGAGGACGTAGAGGATACTGTGAATGCACACATAAGCAGCTTTGTAGAGGCGCAAGGGGAGCTTGGCCAACCACTGCCAACGCTGAGTCCTTTCGTCATAGAGTAACGCTTCCCTTGAAGTCTGTTCGTTGTTTTTGCGTCCTCCAACTACCACCAGCGTTTCTCTGCAGGTATAACGTCTCGGTGTGGTCCACAGAGGCTTCAGCTCACGGCTGCACTTGGCGCTGACTGTAAGCATAAGGCGACGGACTGACTCGATTATCTCAGTGCAAAGGCTGGAGCTCTGCACCAGTGGATCATTGGCAATGAACTGGAAGAGGTAAGTTGGGTGGATGTAGCGCAGACGGACTTTCTTGAAGAGATCGTGGATTGCGCCCCTTCGTGAGAACGGGTCATGGTGGATCCACGCCAGCAGGGTCTCAAACACTTGTTCCTCCTCAGCACAAAGTCGGTCGTCTTCTAGGTAACACATGAGCTCCGGGAGAGACAACTCACAGAAATCTTCTGTAGCGGCCACGTCAGAGAAGGACCTCACAGCCATCTCCTTGGCCCTCTCCTTCAAGCTCTCACAGTGAAGTATCTCAGACAGTCGGATCATGCTCAGGCAGTTTTCCGGGCTCAGCTGCTCCTGGAGGAACACAGAGCAGGCTTCAAAGAGGCTTCCGTAATGAAGCATGGAAGCTGCCTGCATGAGTGGGAGCACAATGTCCATGGTGATGGTGATGCAGCCCGTATAAACATAGTCCACAATGCCAATGAGCACATTTGAAGAGATTCCCTTCAGATTCACGCGGGCCTGGCTGCTCTCCAGAAAGTTACTGCAGAACATGGCGCGGAAGTACGGGCTGCTGGACACCAGGACGTTCCTGTGGCAGGGGATCTCCTGGTGTTCAGTGCAGAGCAGGACGTCCGTCAGGATGCGCTCCTGCCGGAGGACGTTGAGCTTTGCGAGTAGGTGAGAGGGAAGTTCAGCATCTTTGAAAGAGAAAACATCTTGTGGTCTGGTGGCCATTCTGCACAAGGGATGACAAAGCAGGAATCATTTTGTGACTGATGTCGTATTTTTGTTTTCCAATGGGAGAAAGTGGATGACCGGCTATGCTGATGATGTGTGATGTGATGATCTACATAAATATTAGTGACGACCACAGTTTTTAAAATTTGCTTGCATCTTACTCTCTGTGTACCATCCTCCTCTGTCACACTAACCATGTCCTTCACTACATCCATCAAACATTTTTGTTTTTCCTCTTTTCCTCATGTATTCCTAATATATCCAATGTCCCTCCTCTGCACGTGTCCAAACCATCTCAGCCTTGCACCTCTAGCTTTGTCTCTAAACTGCTCTACCTGAGCTGTCCCTCTGATTTCTGGTCAGTCCCAGTGAAAATATTGACATCTTTACCCTGCCACCTTCAGCCCAGCCTCCTGTCTCTTTGTTTGTGCCACCATTTCCACACTAAACATCACAGCAGGTCTCACTACCATCTTGTAAACCTTCACTTCACTCTTCTGTCACAAATCACACCTGACACTCGTCTCCACCCACTCCACCCCGCCTTCACACTCTTCTTCACCTCTCTTGAGCACTGTCTGTTGCTTTGGATGGCTGACCCCGGGTTTTTAAACTCATCCACATTCATGACCTTTTACACAGCTTCACTGTGTAAAAGGTCATGAGGCCACACACATTATTCTGTTTTGCTCCTCCTGACTTTCATTCCTCTTCTCTCCAGTGCATACCTCCACCTCTCCAGGCTCTTTTCCACCTGCTCCCTCCTCTCACTACACATCACAATGTCATCTGGAAACATCATAGCTCATGAACTGACCTCATCTGTCAACCTGTCCAACACCACTGCAAGCGAGAAGGGACACAAAACCAATCCCTCATCCCACCCCCACCTTGAAACCATCATTCACTCCTACCATACATGTCACCGGTGACCTCATACATGTCTGCTGCTCCTTTCATATGCTTTCTTTAGCTCCACAAAGACGCGGTGCAACTCCTTCCGACCTCTACACCTCTGCTTCACATCTGTAGAGCTCTTTCTCAGCATGAAGCCATACTGCTGCTCACTGATCCTCACATCTCTTCTTATCCTAGCTCCAACAAGTCTTTCCTCGATCTTCATAGTCCGTCTCATCAGCTTCATCCCTCTGTAACCCTTGTTCTTGAAAATCAGTACCAGTACACTTCTTCTCCATTGCTCAGTCATCCTCTCACTCTCCAGGACCGTGATAGCTGCCCTCATTTCCTCCTTTCTAATCCTCTCCTTCCTGATTTACTAACCGTTCTCCATCCATCCTCCTCTCTAATATTCTTTATTCATGAGCTCCACAAAGTGCACCAATTAGATTCACAAGTGTGATTTTAATAAATTTGTATTTGCAACAACTTAATCATGCATGCTTCGAAAACCGTGTGATCTGGTTCATAACAAAGCCTTTCACTTATTCGTCTCCTCTCAAACTCTTAAACCTCCCACGTAGCAGCTGTCTTTAATGTGAATGACTGACACAGATTTCTGTTCCAAATCCTGTCTAAATGATCTCACAGGATTCGTGTGCCATTAGGGCTTATTTCAGTAATCAAGCTGCCCATCATCACTAACATAAACAGAACTGTATCAGCGGACCATCTGTGTTTGTCTCTGCAACCCATCTCTCTCTGGACTGGCCTCACAGTCTCTCTTGTTATTTTTTTCTATATGTCATGTTTTCTCTCTTAGTCCCAGTGTGTCTCTCTCTGGCTGGAGGGTTTGTGGTGATCCTATTGTTTAAAGAGCATGAATTTCATTGGGCTATTAGCAACATTAAGTCTTCAAATCATCTCCGTGCCAGCTACCGATTTACTCCCACTTACATGGTCCAGCCTGTCTGATATATTTAGACCACTAATCATTATTGTATATTATTAAATGCCAATAGCTGTGAGTGGCATTTCACGACTGGGAGTTTTAACTCAGACTTCAAACAAGAGCTGCTGGTGGAGCTGCAGAACCTCTCATGATAAACTGCATCTGAATTTAAAAATAATCCATCACTTAGTCAACAGTGGTGATGGTGATGAATTGATCATGTACGCAGCTTAAATTATTACACTTTTAACAGACAGTTTATAGCATGGCATCATATTTTTGAGAAACATTTCCAGTCTAAATAAAGAAATGTCATAAAATGCAATGACTCACTCCTTTAAATGCCCAATAAACAAGAGGAAACGTTTTAACCAGAAAATATAGATTCTTAACTAAGAGTTATGCTAATACAAAAGAAATTTCACATTTGAAGATTTAATAATAAAACTGGAGTTAAACTGAGGAGTTTGAGACAAACATCTGTGTGAACAAGATGATTCCAGTTCATCAGCAGTATCTGTGGTTAGCTCAGCCCTTACCTCCTGTCCTCGGAGGACCAATATTATCCAAAGTCGTCAGTCTTGACAGAAAAAAAGGATTAATTCCAAATGAAAGACAGTTTAAGCATTACTCAGAGAGAAAATGGGTAGTGACTCAGGGAAGGGTTTCCAGTTAGGCGCTGTGGAGATTGCCATGAGGCCACTGTGTACATTCCTACAGCTAAGAATAGTATCCTGGGCCACTGTGACTCCAGCCGGGCCTCTCATGTGACACAGCGCTGTTTGGTACCCAGCTGCCAGCTTAACAACTCAGCCAGGGTCCAGTGGAGGGAGTGTTTACAATAGCCGCAGGAAGGGGAACCATCACAGGGTCCTGACTCAGGCATTGTTCCCACCCAGGCTGGTCTTTCATCAAAGTGTCCCCGAGCTGCTAACCCTTGTCTGTCTTCTAGTGCCGTCCAAGTTCATCCCTCCTCCTCCTCTTCCCCCTTCCTCATGTGTGTAACCCAGGATGTAGTCAAATATAGAACGGTGCTGATGGGCCACTTTGATCAGGAGAAACAGCTGTAAGAACTGGGCTCAGTTTTCAAGGTGTGGTGGTGTTTCTGTTAGTGTCCATGAACGTGCACAACTGGACGTGACCACTGTTGCTATTAATCACCCGTTTGACAGTTAACTCGTTGCACTGTGTGTGTCAAATCATCAAGAAGTATTTGCCATACCTTTAAGAGTTGAGCAACCAAACGTGGAGGTCCACATTTATATCAGATATCATGAGGTCATCATGTTGCCAAGCAACCACTTAGCTTGGCAACATGATGGCTAAAATGACCCATTACTGGCATTTATGCACCTATAACACCTTATAAAAGTGTCATATAATTTTTATTTTGCATCAGTAACATCTAATTTCTATCCAAAAAGGCTGAATTATGTGTAATGATGTCATTATGTTGCCTGACAACCACATAGCAACTGGCCAAAATGACCTATTATTAGCAGTTATGCATCTCTAAGAGCTTTGATTGATTGATTGATTGATTGATTGATTGGTAATTTATTTCAACATGTGAACAATATACAAGTACATTTAGAAAAGAAATGAGAGAAAAAAAAATACTATACAAATTACATACAAAAAAACATTCTGATTAATTTACATGTTGAAAGGGAGTGGGAAGAAGTATACACTTATTTAATCCCACCCCTGTCCCATAAATTATCAGTGAATATTTAGTCAGCTTCCTTACTGATATAATTTGTAATAAAAATAGTGAACAGATTTCTGATATACTATATACTATAATATCACATCATGAATTTTTTGTTTGTTTGTTTTTAAATAGAGACATTCACTTAATTTAAATATTTTCCTTTTCTTTATAGATCGAGAAGATCATATTTTTATAACTCTTTTTGAACAGTTTTATGTTTGGACATTGCTTTAATTCCATATTCAGTTTGTTCCATAGTTTCACTCCTTGAACAGAAACACAAAAGCCTTTTCTTGTAGTACGTACCTTCATTGTTTTGAAGTTACAAAAACCCCTTAAATTATAACTTCCTTCTTTCAAAAAAAACATACTCTGAATATTACCTGGCAGTTCTTTATTTTTTGCTTTGAATAGAATTTGTGCTGTTTGGAATTTCACTATATCGTCAATTTTCAATATTTCAGACTGCAAAAATAGTGAGTTTGTATGTTCCCTATAACCTGCATTGTGGATGATTCGAATTGCTTTCTTTTGAAGAGTAAAAAGTGAATGTATAAGAGCTTATAAAAGTGTCATATAATTTTTTATTTTGCATCAGTAACATCTAATTTCTATTCCCAAAGTTTAATTATGTATAAAATGATGCATACAAAATGCAGGCTACCTGTTTTGTAGCATTTGTGCACCTGTAGCACCTTATGAAACCATTCTTTTTTCTTTTTTATTTCACGACAGTACATCACTTACATCCACAAAAGCTAAACTACATGCCTGGCAATCACCTAGCAACGGGCTACAGTCACTCATTTTTAGTACATAAACATCTGCCAGTCTATTTTTAAAAAAACTTCTCTCTTTGTGATTAAGTACATCACTTTAAAAACAACACAAACGGACCAAAACCTACTAGCATGAGCATGTACTAGTTTCAAAAATACATGCAAATTTAAAAGCACAGAATACATTACAGAGAAATGTTTTGTTGATAGCGATCGGTGACTCTGAAAGTTGAGGCCTGGACCTCAGTGCATTAGCAGGTGGAGAGTTAACTGTGAGGCTCATAAAATTACAAGCAGTTTATTAGTTAATCACTTTTTGTGACTCCCCTGTGTGTACTCAGAGTGTGAATGAGTCTTACAATAATAAGTACTGTCTCTAGAGGAATTACATGATCAGTACATAAAGAATAGCTGTTGTAAGAAATTTTAAAAAATTGATTATTAGACATTACTTAATAAAACAAGCTGCTGCTGCTGTGAGAAGACATCATGTGAGATGGTTTGAAATGTAAATAAAGTTGACAGTTTGTTTCCTTTCTTTTTTATTATTTACATTAAACACAAGCAGAGGAGAAAAGCTCAGGGTTACAGAAGGTCTGATCGCTGTTCACAAAGCAAAAATGTCCTCTGCAGCTCACAGTAGTAATCAGGTTTGGTATTTATTTTAAGGTGAGTCATTGTTTGCTGTTGCATGGCTACAGCAGATCATACTTAGGCTTCCCCTTGCTGTTAAATCCCACTTTAGCCCCTGCACATTAAAGCCTTGAGACTATGAAGAACTTTAACAGTATATTTTAAAAAATTTATATTTAATTCAAAAAAAGAAACACTATTCTTCCATCTCTATGCTTCTAGTTTAGAAACAATGTGTGTTTTCACAGCTTTTATATCATACTGTAGCCTTAGATGAGGTGTTTCACAAGTAGACAACGCTTTATTTTAAGAGATCACACGCCAGAGAAGGCTGGGGAACACTGTTACAGAAATAGGGTGCAAAGATTTCCTTTCCTTCAGAGATCAGATTGAGCCTCTTGTGATATTTTTTCAAATCAGTCTTGTGTGACTTTACAGAGACATTTAAACCTTCTTTTCCTTATATTATCTGTGAGCTATAATGTCATGAGGATTCTCAATCTGCAGCCCCTTTCTGCACTCCATGGAGTTATGCCGGTTGTCTGCCAGGCAGATGAATTACTGTCATGTTTGCTTAGCGGCATATGACAGGGAACTGAAGTTACATGCAGGCAGATTGAATGACATAGCTGCAAGAAAGTGAGCTGTCAGCAAGCCAGATATCATGACCCAAGAGCAGAAGCCACTTTGGTGTTGCAGTGAAATCTTACACTGAGTCACCAGTCACTAAGTGATAGTTTCATGCTTACACGTCGGATTCCTGTAAGAACAAAACTGCAAATCAAACAAAAAACAACTCATAAAAGCTCCAGGTCAGGGTGCAGGGACAGATTTATGATTTTCTATTTTTAGTTAATCATACCGGCTTCAAACCTGAATTTTGCTTTTGTTTCCACTGCTGAACAATGATCACATTAACCACTCACTGAAATATTAAAATATACTGTATATATTTTCTGACCAGAATAAAGACATGATAACAGACCTACTGGGACAGAAGATATATTATCACACTAAAGGATTTTTTTATGGTGTGAAAATGAGAGAAAGACAGATTGGGGGACCTAAATAATGAAGGAATTTCTTTTCCAAAAATTATCTCAGGTGATAGAAGTGTTTTAACAGATCATTTTGGCTTTGCACTTTTATGTCTGACAGGAAAACGATGGCAGCATTTCAAGCTACTTAAGCTAATTATAATGCCCTGTGTTAAAAATGACTGTGTAGTTAAATCCACATCAATCCAGAGTTGTGCAGATGCAAACCTGACAATCATGTAGAACAAGAGATTAGAGGCGATAATTTATGTTTTTAACCAAATTTATCTGCAAGTATTGCACTGTGTTTTATTGTATTGTCTTTCTGTGAAGCTAGAGTTGCTCATAAGTGGGACAATGATACTATGACAACATTTTGCCGACGGTTTGTGGATCTGAATGTTAGATACACAGGGGAGACTTGTAGAAAAAAGTGTTATGAGTACTGAAATTGGTTAGAAATAATATAAACATACATGTACTGGACCATTTATCAACACCAATAGTATCATTATATGCTACATCAAAATATCTAAGTTTGTGTGTATTATCATAAATTTTATATTTCAGTAATGTCTCAGTTAAATAATAACCTCCTTTGACCCCCCCCCCCACCCCCCAGCTAATAAAGTGGAAGCAATAATAAGATACTGCTGTATCAATATTTTGACCCACACTAAATGCAAATACTCACAGTATGAGTGTGAAAAATATGCTCATAGCCTACAGACATATATAATATTTACTCCAGTTTGAGCAGGATTCCAAAAACATGCAGAGCCCTGCAGGTTTAGACTATTCCTTAGACTTTTCCCTCAAACAAAAGAATATCTTTTCTGCATCATCAGTGATATGGACAGGCTTTGGGAGATGGAGGCCCATCCCAAAATGTCATTGGGATGCCCCCCCCCAGTCAAAGTGGCCCATCCAGTCAGTCAGACCGGCCCTGACTTTCTGGCTTCACGTCTTCATTAGGATTAAAACAGGCTGCCGTGGGGGTGGAAAATGCTCCACATGTGCTAAAAATACTAAAAATAATGCAGTAATAATCGCACTTTAAGATAAACCATTGATTTGGACGGCGCTAACATCATCTCTCATTTGAAACTCCGCTCTCTCCTGCTCCATTCAGGTCCACGGTCACTCCTCAACAGGAAGTGACGAAAGTAGCCACGAGCGTGACGAACGGCTCTTTCGAAAATACAACAAGGAAGTTACGGTTTATTGTGAAGGAAAATAACCGCTGGAGAAAAAAATTCTCCTCAAACCGGGGGTCCCTTCGCTCGGTTGCTGGGTGTCCGGGGGGGGCGAGGTCACCGTGGACTTTCCCGAGAGCCCGTTTCCGATCATCTCGAGGAATTCTACTTGTAGCCAGCTAGCTAGCTAGCGATGAACACGGACGTGGAATTTCACATCAGGCAGAATTACCCGTGGAACAAGCTCCCAGCTAACGTCAAACAGGTACCGACTTTTAACGTTTCCTGTGGGCACGGAGAGAGGGGGGACACCGCAAGGGGAACCTGTCAATGTCACCGGGGCTGCTCTCTGTCATACTGGCAGCTGTCAGTGTCGCACTGCTCGCTCCCCGTCCTCTGCAGGGCTTCACCATCCAGCCGGAGCCATAACTGACCATCATTACACTCCAGCTACTGAAGCCACACTGGCATCACATGACAGTTTGTTTGATTGGGTGGGGGTGGGGGCACCACATGATTTTAGAGCGTGTATGTCACCTGCAGATACGGCTTTTACGTATTTGTGCCTGGTGCATTTAATGCTATTGAAATGTGCTGTTACAGTTAGTCAGTCAAATGCACGATCCCCCCTTCTCTTCTTGTGCCACTACGCCAACATGTCTCGGTGAAGAGGAGGTGGGTGGATGAGCAGTTTGAGCTGCTGCATCCTCATACACCCTCTGAAAAGTTGGATTACTCATCAGAAACAGTGAGACTCCAGGGGCCCCTGGTGTACACATCTGGCCTGATGTGCACAATATAACAAGTTTTCTCTCGCTCAAAACAGCTTTAGATACAATATTAAGCTTATGCCCCAATTCCATTGTTAATTTTCCTTTAATTTAAAATATCTCTTCTCATTTTTTGTGTGAGTTATCATGAATCCAGGGGCTACTGTGGCTCTAAAACCTGTGGATTACATCATGACACATAAACTGTCCATTGAGGATCAGACAGGTCATTGCTGATATCTGATCTGCTTAAGGTCATTATTGGTCCAATACCAACCGGTGTATTGGCCTTGTAAGTAACTAGAAGTATGCTGTAGGTATGTGCTACCAAAATCAAGCACAAGACGATGCTTCTTGCTTTATTACCTACCTCTTAGCCTGTGTCAAATTCAAATCCCTCATTGCATCTTTGCAGTTAATATGGTTTCACACGTTTCTCAACACATATGACATCACATCTAATAGCAGGAAATATTCCAGTATGGAAAAATATTTCACAGACAGCTGGAGAACAGGAGGTTTAAAAGAGGCCCTGTTTGGTTTCATCCCCTGACACATTAATGTGGTTGACCTGGGCATTTTCCTTTCTCTGCAGAGTTTGGGGAACTCTCAGCGCGAGTATGAGAAGCAAGTGCTCCTGTACAGCATCCGCAACCAGCTGCGATTCCGCAATAACCTAGGTGAGCAATATTATCCCCCCCCCCCCCCCCCCCCCCCCCCCCCCCCACACACACACACACACACACAGCAGGGGTAAACATACAGGGTGAGCTACATGATGTTTGAGTGTTAGATTAATAGACAGACAGTGGTTTGTAGCAGGATAAATATAACCCCACCAGAGAGTGCTTGATGATGGGCAAAAACTTTCTCACCATATCACCTTGCAGAGAAACATACCCCAGTGCTATTTTATCATTGCAGTAAGACTTCTGATTTTATAAAAGTCTATGGGAAAACAGCACTAAGGTTCATGGCTCTGTGACCTCAGTAAACACTTCTCTGATGGAACTGTAATCCCACTCTCTGCTTTCAAAGCAAATTCAACAAAACACAAAGTTTATTTTGTAAATTATGGTGATAATTAGGAGGATAAACCAGGACACGGCTATTGGATCCTGCTTGTCAGTTAGCGAGTGAGAATGCAGTGTCCTCTGGTTCCCATTTAGAACTAACTTTCACTCATTATGTCAGGTTTCAAAAAAGTTACAGCAAAAACAGGAAGCACACGGGTTAAAAATGGGACTCCACTCACCTGTGGGTGATGTCTTATTAGCTCTGTCCATGTTTTGTTCTGCTTTTGGTGTTGATCATAGGATTATCCTTCATATTTGACCCGAAAAGGTAATATACAACTGAAAATACTTGTACTGTTAATAATCATACAGTGGCTAAACATGTGTATGTATCTGTATAATAAAGTGCATTATGTATTACATCGAATCACTTTAGATGTGATGTTGATGTAGAGAGATCGTTTCTGTATGTACACTCTGACTGCTGTTTGTTTTCTGAGCAGTGCGCCACGTGAGGAAGGATGAGCGCAAATATTATGAGGAGCTTCTGAAGTACAGCCGGGACCACCTGATGCTGTACCCCTACCACCTGTCTGACATCATGGTCAAAGGGCTACGAGTCACCCCGTTCTCGTATTACATAGGAATCATGGAGGTAAGCAACTCATGCTGCGTTGAAGAGTGCAATACCAGAGCATTAACTTTGCTCCCATTATCATAATCTCTGTGAACAGCCTCTCGTATACCTGAACATCTGTCGTTCTGTCAGTTCCCGTTGGTTTTAGAACGATGGGGCAGGTAAACCCAGAGGAACAGAGCAGACATACTTATTGTTCAACGGCAAAGGTTTTCTAATTGACTGGAAACATGCAGTCTCTGTTCATTTAAAATGAACAATGTCTTCAGTTTTTGGCATCCCTGGGAATGAATGCAGGAACTGCAGGGACAAAACAAGGACTCCAAAAGACCAATACAAGTAGAGGGATCTGAGCTTTTCACAGCTCCCAGCTGTTTAGTTCAGTGTGCTTTTGTTGCATGAATAGTACGAGTATACGGCATTGTTTGGTACACCTGAGTAGATGTGCTGGATTATTATGGCCACCCTGCATAAAGGATAAATGGGTGTATTGTCATTGGTTAGAATGATTGTGTGTTGGTTCATTTTTAACCTAAAAGGTAAGATTAAGGACGTCATAAGACATTGTGTAGTTTTAGGGAGGAATATGCTATGTTTCCTATGTTCCCCAGATCTGTCATCAGTCAGGCACTAGGTGTCAGTCAGCGTCTAGTAAAGCCTCATCTACCAGCTCAGGGCCATGCACAGGATTGATCCCAGGGCAAACACACCCGGGAAAAATCTTTGCTGTTTGCTCTGCAGTCAGTCTGAGCTTTGCCTGCACGACAGCTCAAACTCACTGATAAAGCAGAGAGAACCGGTCTGTCAGGGAGAAGGGTTCTCCTTGACTTTTGGCATTTTCATTTAGATTGCAAAGACTGAGCTCTTGTGTTCACGGGACTGGAGATGGAAAATAATGCATTTGTAATTGAATTACTTCAATTTTGTGGCTGACTACATAGTTGGTGTAATTCCTTTATACAGCCTGCTCTCAGATGTATTTCCATTACCACAACTCTGTGTGCAGATACCAACTGTCACATTCGATTGTTCCACATTTAGTGTACTTCCCATTTCATAGGACAGATGTGGCTAATGTTCTTTTACCTAACCTATAAATACACATAAAGGAACAGCATTTATTTTTCAGCTCACTGAGAGGGGTTTCACCCACTTTCTGCTGCACGCTAAACCAAACTTGACTGAGCTTTAATTGTGACCACTAAATTGCCAAAGGCTATGTCATATTCTGATAATCCGTCTTAAGCACTTAATGAAAACTTGGAGTCGAAATTAGCACGGCTGCTCAGATCTGCTAATCCTGTTATTAATCAGAGACAGGGGACATAGAAAGGGGAGAACAAAATTAGTTTAATTCTTCTTTTTTCTCCTTTCTCCTCTTTTTTTCTTTCCACCTCCAGGATATTATGAACAGTGAGAAGAGTTACGACTCTTTGCCCAACTTCACTGCAGCTGACTGTGAGTTATTTTTCTTCTCTTCTACGCTTATAAAATGGCTTGACTGTCTCTGGCTCCCCAACTTTCCCAGTTCTTGTTTAATTTTTTTTCTTGCTGATTGTTTATTTTTGTTATTGAATGGTTAAAGGATCCAGAGTTTAGGAAGATTAGGTGTGAGAACAAGAGTCAGGAGCCCTAAGTAATTTCTTCTGGCAAACATTCATTTGTTTCGGCATTTCAGCATGTCCTGATCCCCCCCCCCCCCCCCCCCCCCCCCCCATTTTTATTAATTAAAAACTGAATACATTTTTATTTTCTATCATTTTTCACACCAAGCAGTTAATCAAGAGAAATAATTGGCAGTTTATTTTACTTAATTTCTACTTCTTTTTTTCTATTTAGGGGAGACAGCTTGTGTAACACATCAGATTTGAAAGATAAATTAAAGCAACGTGTCAAAAATGTTTCTCAGAAAATCTGGCTTTTGAAAAGCTGATGATAAAGATGAAGATTGGCACCCTGGCTTTTAGGCATGAGTAGCACATGTTGTTTGTCTCTGTACAGTTTTCTCGAGTCATTTTTCTAAGTGGTTTTAGTGTTTTTTGGTTCTTGAATATTGGAGGTTTAAGGCTTCTTAGTAAAACTGCTGTTAGTTCTCTCAAAGCCCAAACCCTGCTGTGGTTTTGTTATTTTATTACAGGAATGCTTTTGTAACCCGCTTATTAAATTCAATAACAAACCTAAATAATTGCTTTGTGTTTCCATAACCAAACCAGAGCATTGCCATGGGTTTTAATTGGCTGGTGTAAATGCCATTTAATTATAATGAAAATTGCTTTTCCCCCTAAAAAATGGCCTCATTTCTGAGGACCCGCGTTTCTGGGAAATGACTGTGGAGCCTGATTAAAATTAGTTAAAAGTCACGGGCACTGGTTGTGATCTTTGATTTTTAGTTGTCAGCTGAAATGGGCTTTGGTGTTGACTAGTGAGTGGCTGAGTCCTGGCAGTGCAGGACCTTCATGCCGTGGAAGCAGAAGGCCGCCAGCAGGCGATCGTAGCCGTACTCGGAGGGGCCTCACTCCACTAATCTCTCTGGAGGAAGTCTGGAAGTGTGTCATGCAGAAGTGGGAGGATGGAGAGGCAGTGAGAGTGTGTGAGAGAGAGTTTTACGTGGGTGGATGTTTGTGTGTTGTGTCTGTGTCTCAGTGTAGCAGCAGGGTGCAAGTGTAGGATTCTGCGATCTTACTCGTTCCTGTTTGCGTTGGCACCTGTCCCAGCACGTTTTACTCTGCCCCCCTGCAACCCAGCGCAGCACAGGGGAGGGGACGAGGTGGGAGTTTTAGACAAATTTGAATATTTTAGTGTAACATGAAACTTTTTGCTACATGGCCCAGAATTTCCTCAGATTCAGAAAAAATGTGTTCGTTTGATTAGAAATAAATATGCATGCACACGCTTACTCTTGTTATCTCTGTCTGCCGGTTGGGGGATGGATTGTGTGTGTGTGTGTGTGTGTGTGTGTGTGTGTGTGTGTGTGTGTGTGTGTGCCTGTGTGTGTGTTTGTGTGTGTGTGTGTCAGGCAATTGTATTGGAGAAGGTGTGTGGGACTTGTTTGGGATTTGTTTGGACTTGCACAAACTTTGAACAAACCTCATGAGGGTTTTTTACTGAAATAACTTTTATTGAAAGAAGTTGGAAAAACACTAAAAAGGAACTGATTCTCAAACTTTCCTTCTTGACGAACGTCTTAGGTCTTACGTCTGTAATTACAAGAAGCCAGACTGAATATTGCAGGATCATTGCAGCCAGGTTAGACTGGACAAAAGTACTGAGCCTCCTACACATTACACTGACAGGAGCTGCTCAGCCATGGAGATCCATGCCAGGAAGCTCCTGGTGCACGGTTATTGTGCTGATTTTAATGTCAGAGGAGGTTTAAAACTGCAGTTACTGATTCAGGAGAGCGTTGGTGACTTTTATGCACCATGTGCCTCTGCACTCTTGTTCCTAAAAACGTCCACGTTGCAATAATACCACTTATAACTGACTGTTGAACATTTAGGGGGGAATAAATTTCAGAAAGTGACTTGTTGCAAATCCAATAATAAAAGTACCACATTTAAATTTAGTGAACTCTTTTGGGAAACTCATTCCTTCATAATTTTTGGTAAAGGCAGACTTGATTTTATACACCTGTGATAAGTTGACTGGCTCATGTTTCCAACCATCCCACAGGTCTAAGGCTACTTGGCATTGGGAGAAACCAGTACATCGACCTGATGAACCAGTGCAGGTCCTCCAAAGTAAGATGTCATTAATATGTATTTTAATCTGTTTTATTACACCTGTGCTCTTTTTAGTCTGTTTAAGCTGAACGAAGCCAGGTATACTTTGCAATCTGGGGCCCAACAGTGTACCATAGATGGTTAGTAAAGTCAGTACGGACTAGCAACTTGAATTAAAGTAAATTCTCCTTTATTTACTTTGATTGCTTGTCCATTAGTTTGTCCATCTTTGTAGTTAGAATATTAATATCTTTAACTTTTCTCACTTCACCTGCTAATTGCTGAGCCCTCTTTAATAATCTTTGTCTCCACCTTTAGAAATTTTTCCGCAGGAAAACAGCACGGGACCTACTGCCGGCCAAACCAGTCGAGATCTCCGTTGAGCCGTGGTGGGTGGCACAGACAGGCTACATCACCGAGGACGACATAAGGGTGCGACAGAAATTTGACTCTTTTCTTCTTGATTTGTTTCAGTTAAATAATGTACAATAAGACCCTGTCATTTTTTTTTATAGAAAGCTCAGTGTCAAAAATCACATATTTGTCTCAAGCTCTTTACAGCCGTACAGAATACATACAGCGATGTGGTTTAAGGTACAGACAGGCCAAAGAAACCTGGGTGAACATAGGTAGGGAGGATGAGAAAGCTTGGATCCTCATGTTGGAAGTTTAGCGTAATTCTGTCTGCTTAGATGTTTATGTGCCATAGGAAGGATAACATACACATGAAGAGAAGAAGGAACAACATGAAATGAGTGTAGTGAAGACGGTGAAGAATTACTGGTGTAATGTTTTTGTTTTCAACCTAAAACATAAATGAGCAAATTCTTCTAACAATTCTTTTTTTCCACAAGAAAAATAAAGAAACAGAAAGCAACACATAATATAAAGTTGGATTATCACGGGTCCTTTTTTTAAAAACCCTTTTTTGAAGCATATTTCTGTGGTACAGGTGTGTGCTAATGTCATCTGTTTACTGGATCAACTTGCAGATCTGTTCTCCCGCTGAGAAGAAAGCCATTGATAAGATGATAGATTCTGGTCCTCAGCTGGCAGGATCCATGGAGTACAACGTGGTCTTAAGTGAGCAAAATACTCAGTTCTATTTGCTCGTGCTCAACCATAAATTAGGTGGCAAATATTTAAATCTTGTTAGTTGTTTATAGTAAGAACAGATTCAGTCTTACCTCAGTGTGTTGGACTGATTTTCGGAGGTGAAACACAGGGATGAAGGTTGTGTTCTTGCAACTTAGATGTTAATTAGAGATCAGTTTGAGTGTGATGAACCTCTACACAGGAGTGCTGGTAACTGAGTGGCAACAAATAGAATAAAATGCACTGAGACGCTTTGCAATCTGAATATGTGTAGATATTCTGATGAGATTTTTATTGGGTTGAGGTTATTCTACTCTGATGAAGCAGTAACTGCACAGGTTCTGTCATAATATTAGTTTCCACATGGAAATAGCAACAGCAAATATACAAAGAGAGTATTTTATACTGTTTTTTCTCTGCTGTAGGCTTGTACAACCGGGGATTCATCTACTTAGATGTTCCCATATCTGATGACAGCTGCATCTCAGGTACGTGTGTGTGCGTGTGTATGTGTGTGTGTGTGTTTAAACATCCCTATTCTATTTTTTTTGGCTAAGAAAGTTTGCTGTTGAAATATTGAACATAAATGAAATGCTAAAAGCTAAAAAAGTATTATGGGAATGAATTTGCACTGATCTGAAATCACGTGTTATAAGAGTATTACAGACACAGTAGTGTGCAAACGTTTCAAGCTAACCTGAGTTTCTTTATGTTTTTCTTAAAGAAACCAGATTTTCTTATAATTTTTCAAGTGATTTTTAAGAAACAATTCTCGAGGCTCTCTGGCAAAAGTTTTTCTTTTGGACATTGGCAGCTTTTTCACTTATTTTTACTCCAGTCCTTGTAACTGACCATTTTCAGCAGAATGCATTTGTTTGTTAAGCCACTTAACACCTGATCTGTGAATCATTCAAGCACAAAAAAAGCATCTTACTGAAATATGTGTCTACACGTACCAGGCTGCTGAGCGAAGAGCTAATTTTAAATTGTATCTTTTGTTATTTTGCTACTGTCAGCCTGTCTCAAAAACACTTCTTTTGTTCCCATTTCTATAGTCGAAAAATGAAAAATGTCAAACATGACACAGTTTGACAGACATAATAGTGTTTTTGCACCAACAAGATGATTCCCAAACAACTATTAGCTGAAAACCTGGCATATCCCAGCATGAGACGAACAATATCTTCAAGCCATGTCTTTAAGAAATAGCAAAAATCCAGCAAAGACCTGACACAGGACCTGATAGTTGGCATTTCAGTTGATAAATCTACTGCTCACTGAAGCCTCATCAGAAATGGTCTCAGTGGAAGGATAGCTGTCAAATAGGAGGAAAGGCTGAGGTTTGCCAAATTACACAAGAACTGGACTGAAAATCAGTGGCAACAGGTCTGTGATGCTCAAATCAGCGAGGGCTTAAAACACGGTGGAGGCTCTGTCGTGGTAAATTGATGGAATTATAAATCAGATTTTGATCCACCACGCAATTCCATCTAGAAAACATCTGATTGACAAAAGCTTCATTTTTCAGTATGACAGTGACCCCAAACACACTGTCAGTCAAGTAAATTCATAGCTGCATAGAAAAACACACATTGGGAAACACAATCAGGCATGGATTCGCCTCCCCAGAGCTCGGATCTCAACATTGTTGAAGCAGTGTGGGATCAATGTGGGAAATGAAGAGGTCAGTCCACACGTTTGCACAGTACTGTAGTGTATTTAAAAAGAAGGGAACGGAAACAGTTCTGTGTTTGAAGAGTTGCTGAACAGTTGTTGGTTACTGTTTGTGTCTTTCAGTGCCCCCACTGGAAGGGTTTGTCATGAACCGGGTCCAGGGTGATTACTTTGAAACACTTCTGTACAAAATCTTTGTGTCCATCGATGAGCAAACAAACGTAGCAGAGGTAGGCTTTAGAAATGTGTTTCATTATCCTCTGGCTGCTGCAATCATAGTAAGAGTGTGTGTGTGTTTGTTTATCGATCAACATTTCAACCAAACACTTTTTTTGTGTCTCCTGATCCTGCCTCCCTCTGTGCTTCCCAGCTGGCAAATGTGTTGGAGATCGACTTGGACTTAGTGAAGGTAGGCATCTGTTCATCCTACTGTAACTGAAGTGCAGTTTTTCAGAAGGGAAATGGTAGATCTGAGAAATATGTCTTTCAAAATTTTCACAGAAAAATGCAGAAGTGATTTTCTGCGCTTCCACTGTTGCTTTAGAAGAGATTTGTTAAACGTACTTCTTGCTTCTCTTTGTCTGCAAAGACACATGGCAGAGCAGCGTTTAGATTAAATGAAAGAAAGGGAGCAGCTTGTTTTGAAAAATATGTTTTGCTGCATAGGAATAGGAATTTGCTTTTCAAGGATGTGACGTTGTGGCATTTTGTCTGATAAGCAGCTATCACATCGGATCTTTGTTGTCTTGGAATTTCAGAGACTAACTCTGAGGGGGGGAAAAGCTTTTGATAATATGTAGCCAAGTGAGGAGACATTTCAGCACAATTTGGCCGTTTCGGTTTGGATACACACTCACGCAGACGTGTATTTGAGTACCACGATTAGATCCATCATGACCCATGACTCCACCAGAGGGGCTGAGCGGCATCATTCCTGTTGAATTGCTGCTCCAGATGCACTCCATCATCACTTGGTCCCATCTCATTGGTGCAACTGAAAAGCAGCACTTAGGAGAAGTGGTTGAAGGCAGCGATTTAAAGCGAGTCTCCAGCAGAAGGCCTGTAGCTTCTGAGATGATTGAGATGTCTGAGAGGTCTCCATTGTGCAGAAACTTTTCCCATCCTGACTTGAGTTTGAACTTTCCTCCTGTGCAATAACCACTTCATGGCCTAAGTCATTTGAAAGAAACTTCCTCCCAGGGCCTCTTTTGATATGATAAGAGGATGACTAGTTGACCTCAGCCTGCACCTCTCGGGTGTAAAGGTGTGAAAAGCAATCAAGCTCACTGTGCTCATGTCTGAGTAAAAGACTTAACAGCATGGCGAGTTGATGACTGTAGAAGTGGAGGAAATAATGAAAAGGCCAGACAGCTGTACAGTACAGCTGTACTACCTTTCTTTTTTCTCCAGTTTTTGAGACCAGTTGAGTCAGCAGCCAGTAATTGCTTTCTTTTCTCCCTAAGAGCATCATCCAAAAGACTATTCAGATTGCTTTTAGTCACTTTGAGACTCTCACAAGGTATCTCTGTTTACAGTATAATTTGACAATGTAATTTCAAATCCTCTTAAAGCCATTCAAACTGAGGGGGTTGGTTTTCTTGGGCTACACGTTTGTATGACATTTGTCCATCTTTGCACTGAAACGGTTGACTTTTTTTGACAATACATTTGTTTTTTTCAGGATTTTTAATTTACTGTTGATATTTAGATTAAAATGTTAAATGAGGTCTGAATTAAAATATCTTGCTAATAAACTCTTTAAAAGTTTGTAATTTGTATGGATATAACTGCCTGAACCTAGACAGCGTAGTTTTGAGTTACTCTTACTACTGCAGGGTGGATTTCTGTACTAGAAAAGAAAATTTAGTCAGAAAAATGTCAGCGGTAAAGCTAAGGGCGATGTTGTCATCAGAGATTGCACCATCGCACAATGCGGGAAGAAATGTTTCCCAGAAGAGAGAGATAAAAATACCAAATTTTCTGGTGACGGTCTCAAGACATTTTAGAGCAAAATCTGTAACCCACTTTTCTTCTTTCCTTACCTTATTATTGCATCTCTCTGTTGTATCACTATCACACTCAACAACCACTTCTTTAGATACACTTTCCCAGCACTTGGTTGGACTTCTTTTGCTTTCAGAACAGCCTTAATGGCAGTAAAGGGTTTTGCATGGTTAGCAGCAATAATCAGATGTGTGGTGTTTAAATAAGGCTTAGTGGGTCTAAAGCATCCAAAGTAAGCCACAAAGTCTCCCCTACACAATTACATCATCGCCACCAGCCTGAACCCTTACAAAGCAGGATGGATCCATGCTTTCATGTTGTTTACACCAAATTCTCACCCTACCATCTGAATGTCACAGCAGAAATCGAGGCTCATTAAACCAGGAAACGTTTTTCCATACATGCGTTACGTGTCTGCCATGTGACTGGGAGCAGTTAAACAGGTGTACCTAATAAAGTGGCTGATAAGTGTACATATGGTTTCAGATATGTTATTTGTGGGATCAAGCATCATTTGCGTGTGCTTCTCCTGTGTTTTATCAGAACGCAGTGTCCATGTACTGTCGCCTCGGCTTCGCCGTGAAGAAAGGTCAGGTGTTCAGCTCAGACCAGCTCCACCCCACCTGGAAGAACGCCCCATCTGTTAACAGGCTCAAGTATGTGTTGTCATCGGTCAGTCAGCGAAACACCATCTGAAACCTCAGTGTAGTGCAATTTGTTGAAATACATTTTTACATTTACACAGTTGAGCACACAAAAAACCAACATTTTAATGGAAGCTTCGAGCGTTTGAGACTCCAGAAACCGCCACACACCAACGTTATTCTTATAAAAATTCCATGCCATCAATGTTTAATGAGTTTTAATTTCCCCAGCTTTAGGACATGATGAACTACTAGGGTGTGGTGACAGTGTGTGATGTGGTGACAGTGTGTGGTGTGGTGACAGTGTCCTTTATGTACTGTGTACTGTTATGTACTGTTGTAGGAGCACTATGGACCCCCAGAAGATGCTGCTGTCCTGGGAGCAGGGCAGTCCTGTAATGGAGGGAGGCTCCTCAGCCACAGATACAGACACCACTAGCCTGGAAGACCAAGGTCTGTATACACACACACATGCATATTCTGCAATGTATGCAAATGCTGATGTGCGCACATGGAGCACTTTATGATTTGAGTTTGAAGCAGCAGTGTTAATTAATCCCTAAGAAAGCTCAGTCATGTTTCTGAAACTCATTCTCACATTAATAGGTGTTTCTCTAAAACATTCTCATATTTAAACTGAGTTTAACTTTGTTTTACATGTTAAGGTGGCACTGTTAAATTTGCGTTAGTGGATATTGTCATATAAGTGACTGTTGATCAATCACATCTCCATGTAAATCAGGCCTGTTTGATAGAGAGAGGCTTTAGTTTTCGTCTTCTAAATGCAGTTAATCATAAAAACACTAGTTTTAAAAGAATAACTCGCATGTAGCTGTGCTGTTAGACTTGCTGCAGTATGCATGAGTGGTACAGCATATTTTTATGTCTCTGTAGCAGACACAGGTAGCGTTAGCAGCCTGAGCATCCCAGCTGCACCCACCAAGAGGATCGCCTTCCTTTTTGACTCGACCCTTACAGCCTTCCTGATGATGGGCAACTTATCGCCGGTAAGTGAAAGAGTGTGGACGTGAAGGCTTCGCGTCAGTGAAAGTGGGGTAGGGTGGGGTAACAAGCATAAGATAAAGATAGTGGCTGTGCTGTGATCTCTCAGAGGGAAAATATTCATCAATGCAGTGTTGCTCATGCATGTGAGTTCTGCTGCTCGCTGAATGGTGCAGAGGGATGTTTGCCTCAGTCTGAACTATAATATGAGTGTACTTTTTTTTTTATTTTGGAAAAGTAAAATCTCTGTGTCTAAATTTCTGAGTAGCAAAATCTGGAGCAATTAGGTACCTCAAACTATGTTTGTATCATTATCACTGCTGTTAATCATATAAAAACACAAAAAACAAAACTTATCTTGTAAAAAATTGGATGTTTACTGTTGATCTAATTGTTTTCTGTTGTCATGCTATCAGAACCTGAAGAGTCATGCTGTGACCATGTTTGAAGTGGGCAAACTGTCGGATGAGACTCTCGACAGCTTCCTGGCTGAGCTGGAGAAGGTGAGACCAGAAATCAGAATTTCTTTCTTGTTTGCAGAAAATCTCTCATCAAAAGCTTAGCTTAAATTGAGAGGATGCTAACTAGGTGCAACAAATACACATGTATGTACAGACATCAAACACTACATGCAGACATCTGAATACAGTCACACAAACTCTGAGTTGGAACTTCTCCACTCGTTTCTGTTTCTCTCAGGTGGAGAGCACAGCAGAGGGCGAGGCTCAGCGTTACTTTGACCACGCTCTGACCCTGAAAAACACCATTCTCTTCTTGCGCTACAACAAAGAACTCACTCAGGACCAGGGACCTGATATTCCAAACATAGGTAATTATGCAGTTACACCGCCTTTATTTTCAAATGAGCACTTTGACGAGGACACGGGATCTGTTACCAGTCACCCGTCCATCCCCAGTTTACAAGACTGGCTACCCTTCTTACAGTGTTGGTCAGATTTTAGTAAAAATTGTATACAGTGATCATCCAATGGGTCTTCATCCAGAAGTGTGCTCAAAGGCAAGGTCACTTTTGTTATTTTAAGGACAATTACCTATGAACTGTGGTCGATTGTGAGCTAAATGAGTTACTATCTATAATATAGAGCAGGGCGATATGACCAAAAATATTTATCACGATATACATTTGAAAATTTGCGATAACGATATAACTGACGATATAATTGACGCTTTACTTTACAACTCCTCAACTTTATTAGTGCAAAAAACCCCATCAATGTATTTTCACTTAAACAAGCCGCTGTTTTTTAAGTGCATTAAAGTTATATAAAAAATTAACTGACTCCTCGCTGACAGTTTAACCAAAAGGCATTTCCAGTGGAAATTGGCCGACATATCCTCAGCATAACCATGTATAATATCCACAAAACTTAAAAAGAGGTTATACACACACAATACGGTAATATTATGTTGAAGCACAGTACGTATCACTCCGCGAGACTCCTGCCTACGATAGCTGTAAAGCTCCAACAATCCATCAAGCGGTGCGGCTTCGTAGCTTAGCAAAGTCGTACTGATACATTTGACAGATTTTCGAGCGCCGTGTACCACATAAAGTCGTTTCGAGGTCAGTAAACACAACCACAATTCATACATAAGGCACACGGGATTATAAGGGGCACTGCCGATTTTCAGAAAAATCAAAGGATTGATTTTAAGTGTGCCGTATTTTCCAAAAAACACGGTAGTAACGACGGCCCGCTAGCATGCTCTACCAAAAATAGTGCTTTGTTGTGTATCTGACGGACGAAAGCTAAACCAGTTCCACACCACTGAAGTTGCAGCATTTTTACAAACCAGTTCTGGTCCATCCGTTTCATTCAACGATCCACTTTCGCTCTCCTCATTGCCCAACATTACACCGGTATTACCGTGAGCAGTATGATATGGCCCAGCCCTACTGTAATATATTGATTTTGTTGTTTCAGTATCATGGAGAGAAACCTGTTCAGTATCTTTGCTTTTGGCATGCATGAACTGAAACACCAAAACTCTGATTATTAGATGACCTTATCTACAGCTACAGTTACATCCATATAATTACTGTTATAATTATAGTGGTGGATGCTCATTATCATTGTGAGCCAGAATCTCAGGATTCAGCCTGCTTTAAATATTTGGTTTCACACAGCTTTTGTTTTTTTCTTTACTCTTAAATCATAATAATGGGATAGAAGGGCGAGATGGCCCTAATGTGGTCATCTCAGGGATCAGGTCTCACAGCTCTGGCTGTAATTGGCTAATCCTCTCAAACCTTCTGTTTACAAGTGTCAGCCACAAAGATGGTTTACAGGAAGAAGAGCTAAGCAGTTTTTTTCAGATAAAATGAGCTGAGCTGCACCGAAGTCGGTTATAAAATAAACAATGATTATTTTTAATATCAAATATTAAAGTTACGCTGTCATAATAGGGTCTAAAAACAAAAGCACTGAGCTTGAAGTAATAAGCTCCCTTTTAATGTGACACAGTGTAACTTTGAAGTGCATCAGTGGTTCTGGTGGTCTGTTTTCAGCTGATCAGGAGTTCATGTTTTTATCCTGACTCTGTTACCTAAGAAAGTACTCTGAGCTGCTCTGACTGCAGTTATAGAAAATGGTAAATGTCTTCCATTCAGCAACTTGTTCTGTGATCTCAGGAAATCAATACATGATTACTTTTTTGCTGGTTGTGCTGGTTGTGCTGCTTTTGGCTGGCATCTCTCACTATTGTCTCTTTTGGCCCTCACTGCTGTCTCTTAAATATGCTCACAGAAAATACTGAAGACAACGGCATACTATGTACACAGAGTAAACCTTTATTGTTCAGCTTGTGTCTCTAGAGGGAGCAGAAGAGAGTATGTCCTCCAGCATCGACAAAGCAAGCCTCTGAGTTTCTGCGTAGCTTCCATTGCGCCACCAGATGCTGTTTGTTTGGTTTGGCCGTGTGCCTCCTTTCTGATTGTCTTATCTTTGTGTGCTCCTCATGCTGCGGCTGCTCAGCTGAGGAGTGAGAGCAGTAAGAGCCTGCTGGCTGAAGCTAAACTAATCCCCCAAAGAGTCTAATGATCATTGTTAATTTGGGAAGTGAAGGAAATTTGTCAAGCAAAGAAAAAAAACACATTTGGTAAAGTCAGAGGAGATTTTTTTTTTTTTTTTAATTATTGGACCAGCCATTCATAACTGTATTAGAATGAAGAGAATAGAAAGTTGAAGTGTGCGTGCCATTTTCCATGTTACAGGTGTAGTTAATGATGAGTTATTATGGCGGTAAATCACTTTTTACAACAAAACACTCAGAAACAATTGATACTGTCAGAACGAACATTTGCAAATCTTGTAGATTATTAATCCCCGTTTTGTTAATTAAATATAAGTCACTTTATGTATCTTTGAAATTATTTATCTTTCACCCCTTTTTAAAATCTATTTTGGGGGATTTCTAGCCTTTTTTTTTTTGATCAGACAGTAGAGAGAATGCAGTAAAGCTTGGATAAAGACCAGGGGGAAGGCACGGCAGTAAATGGTGTTTGGACGGATGCAAACCTGGGCTTGTGCATTGGTCTTATGGCACATGGATCGTCTGCTCACCTAGTCAGCTAAACCAGCCCTCCTGTCTTTCACCCTTTAATATCATAGACATCTCTTAGATTCAATAGGTTCCACTGCAAGATACAAGGATTTTAAATCCAAGGATGCCAAAAATATCCTTTGAAAACTTAAGCAAGAAAAAAAACTTTGCTCTGTTCAATCATCACATTATTGCCTAAAGCATCCACACTTAGAAATAACTATTCAAGCCCTTTTTTTTTTTTTTTTTCAAAGGAATAGTTAACATTTTAGGACACATGATTACCAGTTTTTTCACTGAAGATTAGCTAAAAAGATCCTTCAGCCTATGGTTTCTAAGGTATTCCTGGGCCAGATGAGAGATATAATCCCTCGAGGAAGTTCTGAAAAACTCCAGATCTCAGCCCAGCTGGATGCACCTGGAAAATCTCCAAAGAAGAACAGTCAGGAGGCATCCTAATCAGATGGCCTCTGCTCCATGCTTTCCAAGCTCATCACCCTATCTATACAGCTGAGCCCAGCTACCCTACAAGGCCAACTCTTATTTTGCTCATTTATATCTGTAATCCCATTATTTTAGTCACTACCCACAGTGCATGATGACAGAGCATGGTTGGAACAAAGCTCCCAGTTCATCATAACAGTCCGGTGGAGTGCAAATTTTTTGCTGTGGCGTTAAGTCTCTCTATCCTGAGACAACACTACAAATTTAATGCGCATAAACATTTGCATTAGCCTGTTTAGGAAGTAAGTCAGGATTTTCTCATGTTTTTCCTCTCACTAGGTTTCCCCTTGGACATGTTGCGCTGTGAGAGCCTGCTGGGTCTAGACCAGGCCACCTGCAGCCGCGTCCTCAACAAGAACTACAAGCTGCTGGTCTCGATGGCACCGCTCAGCAACGAGATCAGACCCATCAGCAGCTGCACCCCTCAGGTATGATGCCTGGAAGGAAGGAGAGCAGAAGGGCTGCTATTTGGCATGCTGGGATGTTTGGGTACATGTCGAGTGCGTTTATGTGTGTGTGTGTTTGTGTTCTAGCTGACAGTTAATGAGTTTGTCCGTTTGGTTGTGTTTGCCTTCTCTTGTAGTGTACACACTCATGCGCTCGGGATTGATTTGTGATTGTGTGTGTGCTCCGAGTTGCCCCAACAACAAGGCTACACATAGAGAAAAGGGAAGGAAAGGAGGCGAGGCTCACCAGTAATTCCTCTGCCTGGCCACACTCCAGCTTTCTAGCTGAGCTCAGAGAGACAGAGGGAAAGAAGTTAAACTCTTGTTGTGCCGTTCACGCTGCTGCTTATTCTAACACTGCTGCGACTCAGTGAAGTGGAATTTACCAAATTCTTGTCTTTGTTTTCTTCTCACGTCTCTAATAGCAGCTTCAGTTTCCCCTCAGACAGAAGAACAACACGGACGCAATTATTGTCATGCGCCTGTGTTATTTTTTTAGGTTGATGTGAAGTGTGAGTTTATACAAGGAATGAGATGGGAAAACTGCCCAGTGTGCATGCGTTAGTTCTGCTTCTGTAAACTTATGTATGAGTGCGTGTGTGTTTTTGTTTCTCCTTGTAGCACATTGGCCCAGCCATCCCTGAGGTGAGCTCCATCTGGTTCAAGCTGTACCTGTATCATGTGACTGGCCAAGGCCCGCCGTCTTTGCTGCTCTCCAAAGGCTCCAGGCTCCGCAAGCTGCCGGACATTTTCCAGGTTTGTCCAAACTAATGATTAATCAGCTGTGTAAGTCAGAGGCGTAGAGACACGGTCTAGTCAGATTAAAAAACAGCAGTACTGTGTTGGACCAGCAGTTGGCTGAGTCACATTTTCACTCATCTTTTAAAACCTACCCTCTCAAATCTTTGACCTTCAGTGAGTCGGAAGGACGGGTAATCAGAGCGCTGGCTAGCTCTTTTCTAAACAAAGGCTCTCGTGGACCTTGGTCATATCTCACTGTAAACCTGCATTTTTCTCTTCAAAGGCTTCCTACTGGTTGTGGGATTTGTTTTAATAGCTCTGGGATTGTGAGACAAGGACCTAATGATGACTTGATACAGTAGATTCTCAGGGGAAGATGTGTAATGTCATGCAAATGGACCTATTAGACCATAGCTTGCATGCATGTATTTTTGCACCTTTTATCTACATGTCTCTTACTTTGTTGGTGTTTCAATAGGTTCAGAAAACATGCAAAATATTTTTAATGGGTCATTGTAACACTAATGACCTAGTTTTAAGGCAAATGCTAACTAGGAAAGGTAAGAAAGTAGAAATGCTGCAGCTTCATCCATCCAGCCAGCCAGCCAGCCAGCAGGTTGACAGTCTGTTGCAGGGCTAACACTTAACATGTAGTAAGAATCATGTGAAAGCAATTTTTGATTTTTTGGGAATTTCAAATTGACTGTGGAAAGACAGAGAGTTTCCATAGGAGAACCAGGTTATCTCACGCTGGGATAACATATGGAGTAGAGGCTTGTGGGGGTAAATAAGAAAACTTTTTAAGGGATTTTTGCCTTAAAACGATCTCACAGTCCTGTTAAAAACTGAGTACACTCTTACTGCTTTCACAGGTGATAAGAGTGTAAGTTGTAGCCAGGTGCTTCTAATCAAATGCACTTGATTAACTGATCATCAGCAAGTGTGAGTGTATTCATAAAAGCTGAAGTTTTGGCAGCTTGCTGGTCTGAAGCATTCTGGAGTGCGTTAACCTGAATCCTCCAGTGCCACAGCCCTTCGGGGAGAGTACAGTATTTAAACTCCTCTGTAGCAAACTATTCCAGAGTCAGATGCGAGACTATCTGTCTGACAGCTAAAGCTTGGCTGAAATTGGGTCATGTAACAGGACAATGTTCCAAAGCGCAGCAGGAAATCTACAACAAAATGACTGAAAAAGAAAATAACCAATGTGCTGCAATGACCCAGTCAAAGTCCAGACCTCAAGCTGATTGAAATTTAGGACCTTAAAAGAGCTGTGCATAAATAAATATCCATAAATCTCAATGAACTGAAACAACGTTGTAAAGAAGAGTCGGGCAAAATTCCTCCGTAATGAAAAGAGAAGCTGATGAAGTGACACAGCCTGCAAAGTCTGAAGTGCCGTTTGGTGTTGAGCCCTGTGTGTGAGTCTGTTGATCAAAGGAGAGACTGGGCCAGCTTGAGATTGTCACTGAAGAGCGAAGGGTGGAGGAACTGAGTTGGTTGTTTGTTTGCTCTGCCTTCTCATGGCAGTGCAGGAAGTTACACATTTAAACAATTTTAAATGTGTAACTTCCTGTCCATAAGTCACTTATGGACTGAAAATAATTAACCAGAGACATGAGAATAACACCTTAATTTCATCTAAAAGCTCTCTCTCAGTTTGAGAGAGCCAAACAAAATCCTTGGCATGTGAAATCAGCAGCAGGGTGGAACCTTGATTAATTTAACCGGCTAATATTGACCTAGTGGGAGGTTGACAAGATGGCATGACAGTTGAACTAGAAGAAAATCGTGTTTCCTCTTATTCTTTTTTGTTTTTCGATCTTCTAAATTAAACAAAAACTGGTAGATGGTTCAACTGAGATGCTGTCCTACATGTAGAAACCTGTATTTACATTTACATAAACAATAAAGCTATTTTGGGGCAAAAAGAAGTGTAAAATTGCAAACCTATCTCCACTTTTACACATCTACTATCATTTATTAGAATTTATTATGATTTATAAAGCTTTATGTTAAATAAAATGTGTTTTTCTTCATATTATTATTTTTTGTCCAGTTTGTTGAAAGCTGCTTTGGAAAGATCTGATGATGAGTGAAGTTATTCATTTCTGAATCCCTTGAACCTATTCTCTCTCTTCAGGTCTATGACAGGTTATTGATAACTTCCTGGGGTCACGACCCTGGAGTGGTCCCTACATCCAACGTGCTGACAATGCTTAACGATGCCCTTACACACTCTGCTGTTCTCATCCAGGTAAACTCACTCAGATGAGGCTGATTTTTCTATGTCATTGTCTTAAACCTCATTTAAGTTGAGAGGATAAAATATCGCCTTTAATACCAGATTATTTAACGTAATATTAATTTAATGCTGTCTGATGACATTTTTGTACGTTTTCTACCAACTCTTGCTGTGTTTGTGTATAAATGTGCACTGATTGTAATTTAAACTACATGTGCATGTAATCCACAGGGTCATGGTATGCATGGGCATGGAGAAACGGTGCACATCCCATTCCCTTTTGATGAGGAGGATCTGAAGGGAGGTAAGAACCTGTCTGTGCATAAACTATTGTTTTGATATAGCAGCTTTCAAATAGCCAACCTGCATTTAACCATAATGAAGAGTCCTGTTTTACTGAGTCAGACAAAATGTTAAAAAATGACATTTTCTTGGCTCAAAATGGACCTTTGGAGACTGACTTTGCACAGAGGCGCGACTGTCTCACATGCTGAATCTGTGTTGTGTTATTTTACAGAAATCAAAGCATTTTCTTTTCTATTTTTGATTTAAAGATTTAAAGTTTTTGAATAAATCAAACTGTTTTAAAAACACTGCTAAACATCGGCGAACCATAAGTGTACCTATGCAGAGAAAGCTGTGGCTGTCAAAGAATGAGAGGTGATAGTGAAATAACAGGAGAAAGGGGTTTTTCTCATAAGAAAATATGAAACCATGAATTTGCTTCACAATAGTATTCTTGACACGCTACTGTTCTCTCCAGAAACGGAAAACTCAAACCCACAGATTGGAGATTAGGAGGCCTCGCAGACTCTTTATTTGATTTCCTATGGCTATTCATGGTGCAGAATAGAACCCCGTCCTACAATTCAGCATATTTCAATAAGATATAAACATTTCAAAAATAGATTTTAACACAATAAAAACCTCAGATATCAGGCCATTTTAAGTTTTTATTGATGTTGTGAAATATGGCTTTTTCCATCTGCTCATTTTTCGTGCTCCTAATCTGACCTTGGGTTCATGTGTTCCAAAGGAAGAGGAAATGTACAAAGTCTTCAGTTTGCTTTTGGTGGACTCGGTGACTCATAGCCAGAAAACCTGTGGTGTAAGATGCATAGAGGGAATCTGAATCAGATATCAGAACAACCCTGAAAGGCTACTCTTAAATGTAAAGGATGGTCTCTCTACTACTGATGTCCTCTTTAAAGGTGACTCTGAATGTAGCTTAAAAGGGCTGTCAATGAACATTAAATTATTATATAAAAATAAAACGGATTCACGTCTTTCTATTTGCATGTTCGTACTTCCTAACATTACAGAGAGATTAGGTAAAGTGTAGCAATGTGTCCTTGGTTTACAGCCTTAAATTGCTAACTGATAATACTGTTATACTGTATTATACACTAATGATATATCAGCATTGGTATACTTTCACTGGCAGGGTGTGCATAAATTACAAGCATACCTTCAAACTGTGATCTTTTCTCTGCTGACTCAAACATTCACTGTTTTCAGCTTTGAGGGTTTTAACTCATCAAACACTGTTAGATTTTGAATCCTGTAAAATCCCTCTCTTTGTGCATTTGCTTAAAAGTACCATTTAAGTCTCATCTTCCTAATGTGCTTACTGAACAAATGTAACAGGCCAAATGAATAAACACAGTCCATAACAGCCTCATGCAGCAGATAAATTGTGGCCATATCTTTGCATCGTGTCATTTTGAGTGTTAGCTTTGCCCCGTTTGGTGTTTAACATGATCCCACTGTGTGTGTTGTGTGCCTCCTGTGCAGAGTTCTCCTACTCCAACATGTGCGTGCACAAGGCACTGCAGAAGCTGAAGGAGCATGTGGATCTGGAGCACCAGTGTGGCTACATCACCATGCTCAACTCCAACAACAGGCACCGCCGCAGGCCCAGCGACAGCACTGAGTGCAGAGGTAACAAGAGCTCGCACGTGCACTTTTTTTTTTACGGCTGTGCATGTGAGGGTGCTGGATGGAAAGCGTGCCGAATTGAACTAGCAGTGGTGCATTTACCTGCGATGGCCATAATAGCACTAATGGTGCAGATTGGATAAATATCGCTCACAGTCCAGTTTAATTATGCCGTTTGTCTGCAGAATAGTTTCTTTTATTGTGATTGCCTTTGCTAATGCATACGGATCGAACACTTTTAGCCTTTACCTTCAGATCAGCTGATTGAATCTTGATGTAAATGATCACAAATCTCATTTAACGCGCCAAGTGAAAGATACAACACTGCAGGTCTGATTTTTAACAGATGAATTTCCAATGTAAATCCCGCAAATGGCAAGAAATTATTTTAAAAAAGCTTCTCAGTTGAAGGTCTTATAGGCTTTATTCTAGCTCTCACCATTTACCCACAAACAACACTCAAAAGCCTTAACTGTGACTTAGATTTTGTCACTTCTCTTCCAGGAGACACCCATCTAGGTGGAGGCTTGGACACTAATGGCAGCACTGAGTCCTTTGAGCTTGTGACAGAGGAGAACAACGGTGAAGGCAAAGGAAAGACAGACAGTAAGTGTGTGTTAATTTAATTAGGATATCTCCAGTAGTATTTAATCAGATGTTTGTTAGTTGAAAGTGTTTGGGAAGAATCTAAGAGCTAAAGCTAAAGTGTGACAGAGGCTCCATGCTAAATTCAACACCAAAATGCTCTTGTCAGTGTCTTATGTTGTAATTTGTGTCCATCTTTCCCTTGCCAATCTCTTTCCCCCCCCTCAGCCCTTTCATCTGAAAACGAGTGGGTCCCTCTTGAACTGTGCTTTGGCATGCCCCTCTTCAGCTCTGAGCTCAACCGCAAAGTGTGTCGAAAGATTGCTTCACACAAGCTCTGCAGCAACGAGAGGTAAAAACCAAAATCAGGCAGCATCCTCTAAAGCTTAACTTTTACATAAAAACTGTGGCAGGAGCTTTGACGTGTGTTGATGCTTGACTAAAGATTTGTTGTTGTTTCAGCCTTCAAGAGCTACTCCACTCGAGCCGAAAACTGTCACTCAAGGTGTTGAGCTTCGTTCAGTCATTCCAGGTAAAATCACTTTGCAGTTTCTTCAGGTGTCCGCTTAAGAAATCCTGCTCAAAAGTAAAAGTCTTGGCCAGTGAAAAGAGCAAATGTCAGGTTGACAATAATTTTTCCATTTATTTTGATAAACTGTTTAAACTAATTCAGATCGCCACAATTTGTATCTAAAAAGCGTCCCAGACTGATAATCCATTCAAATGTCCAGTCAAGACACGAGCCACGTGGGCCTTATGAGACAGAAAGAAATATCATAGTAATAACAGGAAAGTACAATGTGGTAAAAATATAAATATGTTGTTTTAGCATAATTAATGTTACTATTTAAGCATTGTTCATTTTCAATTTATTTATATATCGTCAATTCAGAACAGCCTCCTCAAGTTGCTTTAAATTGTGTGGTAAGACCCTACAACATTAAACCCCAAACAATCAGGTGATGGGCAGCACTTGGCAGCAGTAGAAAGGAAGTACTCTCTTTAACAGGAAGAGACCTCCAGCATAACCAAGCTCCAGGAGTGGCAATCATCTTCTGTGATTGGTTGGAGGGTCAGAGGGGAAAGAAAAGAGAAAGAACAGAGCTTAGAGAGGAGGACAAAACAAACACGATAAAAGAGGAGATAAAAGTTAATGACATATAAAAATGGCATCCAAATGCACAGGGAGTGAAGAAGAAACTGAATGCAGACTGATTGCAGTGCAACTAAGGAAGGGTTCAGTTTTATGCATAATTAACAACTGTTATTACTTTTAACCTCAGTGCTTTAAAGTGATTCTTATTCACCACTTTAAACACACGTTCACACTCTTCATGAACACTGTTGTGACCCACAGCTAGTTTAGGGAAAAACCTTCAAACAGACCTGTTGTGCTGATTTTCATTCACATTTTAATAGCAATTTCTATTTATTTCTATTTGGCCTTGATATGGCCCCTTAGTCTCATTAAGGCATCTTTCTTCTGATTGGTTGCCCTTGGATGACTATATTAATGGCATCTGTTCTCTTTGTAATCATAAAGAGACAAAAGTAGAAAAAAATGGTCTCAATCAGAGTGTTTTAAGCAGTCTCTAAGCTCGGCTTTCAGCCTTCTGTGATTACTTACACATGCGCTGACCTCATTAGTTGAAGCTTTTGCCAAGTGTAATAGGAGCATCCAACATCGTAATAGTACATATGTGACAGAAAATAAGGAACTGCATAATGGGTCCACTTTAAGTTGGTGTTTATTTAATTTTAGTGATCAATTAAAGACATGAACATTACAATGCAAAACAGGAAGTGGAGCTGGGTGAACATTTAGTGCAAGAAAGAAAGAAAAGACAGAAATTGGAGACAAAGGAAAAAATAAGTGAAGTAATCAGAGCTGAATCAGGGTGTTGCAGCACGAAGGTAACATGATTAAGCGAAAGGACGTGGCAGCAGTATTTACTGGTTGAAATGGTGGGCTGTTTCATGAATCACACAGGAACCCTTCTGCTGGCTTTTCCTCCTATAAAAATATATCCCTGCCCTTCATATCGCTGCCTGGTGTTCTGATCTGTCACCTTTGACCCCGTGTTGGCAGGATGGCAGCCAGCCCTCTGACCTGGACAGCGGCGTGTCCAACCCTCTCAGCCAGCCCCCGCCAGAGTCCGGTGTCCCCCTGCCCGCCCTCAACCTCCTCTTCAAGGACGGGCAGCTGAAGGAATGGAGCGGGCGCGCCCCTCCTCCTCTAGACATCTCAGCCCTGCAGAAAGACCAACTGACATAAAGCATCAGCAAAACTTCCAGATTTAGGAACGAGGAAGCAGCGTCCCAACAAAGGGGGCTAATGTCTTTTCGCAGCGTCACGTCTCACTGTGGAAATTCCTGTTCGTGGTTCCAGCCCTGCATCTTTAAATCCAGTCACAAGGAAACTCCCTTATTCGTAAGCCCCGCCTTCTTGTCCATCAGTATCCAGTCATAGGATAATTGGCCCCATCAGAACTTTGTCATTCACCTACTGTATGAGGAATCATCGACACTAGTACCAACCCTCTTTGCTGTCCTCCTTCCCTCCCCTCTGTGATTCCTCGTATTCGTAGCAAGGCAGTGTTATCTGTTGGAGTGGTGCTATTATCACACTATATCACAGCGATGCAGGTAAACATCATTTAACCTGGAAGACCATCTAACTGGAAACAAATGCGCTGTTTTCCCACTGACTCCACCCCACCCCCACCCCTTCAGTCGATGGATGTTTTGTGACCCTTGAGAGCAGAGTGTAAAATGGTTAATATTGCATAGATGTTCTAAAAAAAAAAAAGAAAAAAAGACCTATAAAATAAACATTAAAGTGTTGAACAGACTTCTTCAGGAATCATTTGACAATATGCATATTCTAGGACCAATTCTTTGGACTTTAACCAGGTTGATAAGACCCCGCTGCCTCCCTGTATTGTCTCATGTTAAGTGATCTAATGCATGATACTATTGCACAAAAAAATCTTTCCTCTTTACTTGTAATCAATATTTGGGGCATTTATTATTTGCACTGTGCAGGATTTCTTCAAACCTGTGGATGAAGTAACATCATGTAATTATTTTTTTTTTTTAAAAATGTTGGCTCATTTGTAGTGTGCACGTGATTTTAGAGCTCACCAAAAGGAAAGTGTCATACGAGGCATCTGAGAAACTGCGTTTTTTTTTTTTTTTTTAATCCATTAGAGAACACCAAAGACCTTATTTCTTTATAATGATTTATTTTCTTTTTACTCCTTTCTCTGTTCTTTTATTTTGGTGTTGCCTTATTATTTTCAGCCAATCAAAAACTACCAGGTCTGGGATCATATCTCCTGATTTTTTTTATTTCCTTTTTTGGGGGGTTGTTTTTTTTAAATCTCACAAGTTTCTTTCTTTTTTTAAAATTGTTAATATGCATTCGATGTAGTGTGTCTAACTAATAAAAATTACCAACGTCGGATCAAAAAACCTGCCAGCCATTATCAAGAATTTGACAAAATGAATCAAACTGAACCAAACTGAAAAGAATGGGAACAGTTAGCTCTGCGTGTTTGACCCAGGGCTGTTGCCACTGTCGCTTGCCAGCTATCTCTCTCTGCCTCTCTGTGGATCAGCTTTTGTGCGGTGCACTCTTGGCCAGCCTTGCTCACTCTCCAGGGGATTCTGTTTACACCATGTTTTGAAAAAAAATAAGGGGGTTTGTAGTCTAGAGAGAAGGCAACTTTGTTGTGAAGGCTGTTGCAGACCCAGGGGATGGAAATGCTAATGCTTTGCCCAGCATCTCAGAGATGTGATGGCCCAAAAAGTGTCTGAAGCCTATCGTGAATTTTTTCAGTGTTGCTCTGAGAATATAGAGTACTTTTTTTTTATTGCGTTTAAATGGAAACCCAGTTTGTTGAGCTCTCTCTCCATTTTTTTTTTTTTTTAAAGGAATCTACATTCTGTTTTTGACCCACTTGTGGTAGTTTCTGATACGTGATGCTAAAATAGGGGAAAAAACAACTGTCACAAGGACCTTTTGAAGCATGATGACTGTAGAAACCATTGTGAGTATGTTGCGTGAGTATTGTACACGTCACGGGTGTGTTTTAATACACGCCTACCTTTCACAGTAAGTCTCCTCCCAGTCCTGCCTGTTTGTTATCTACTTGCAGTTACTCAGTCGTCCCAGATACACCCCCCTACCCCCTTCCTCCCCTAGATATACATCCACCGCAGTGTTTAAAATGCTAGTTTTATATGTCAGCAGGTATTTTAGGAACTCTTTGTTGTAGCTTGTTTAATGGGACTGTGGATATTTGACAGATTTAAACATGATCTTGTAATTACATTGGTTACAAAAAAAGAAGAAGAAAGTGACATTCCTTCACCATGCCCTTCCTTTATCCTTTTCTCCATCTTGCCTCGTCTCCGGTTACATACTATTACAGATAAATATGTAAAAAGTATATGAAAATATAAATAAATATGTAATAAGATCAAACTCTCTCCTCCCCCCTCTCCATTATAATATCCTGCAGTGGTGTATTTTATTTCTTGTACACTTTTGAAGGTTTTGAATCACTGATTCCACCGCCCACAGCCTCTGACTTGTGGCCAATCACATTACACCATAGTAGGCCATTAGATGTTTTCCAAGCCAGGTGGAACAGATGGTGTGCAAGACGCAGCGGTCCGGATGCTCTGTCCATCTGCCTCAAGTATACACATATTCAACTATCCTCATAGATTTTAACGGACACTGAGCTGAAAAACGCATTGTTGAATACCTGCTTGTGCAGCCTTTGAAAAAGCTATGAAAAGCCTGCAATTTTGGGATGGGGGGTGGGGGGAGATTAAGGTGTCAGTCTGAGGCTGGCTGTGTCCCCATCGGACAGGTGGAACCCTGTCTAATTGAGTGTGTCTCCCAGGCCTCCCTGCTCCAGTAATTTCCCAGCACCACAAATTACAGAGTGTTACCAGGGGGCACCGGGGGCGTAAACTGGGTCATGCCACCGGAGGATAAGAAGCACCAAGAAGCGGTCAAATAGGCTGCATGTCACCACTCTAACAGTCTATTTCTTTCCCAACACCTTCAGCCTGCGTTGATATAAAACCTCATCCTCTAAAGGTGTAATACATCTGCTGAATTCATTCTGCATGTTATTTTTGACTCCTATCATATGCAGCGTCAGACTGAGGCTGCTGCAGGGCATCAGAGTGAAATAAGAGGAAAGTAAAACACGCGCGCACACAGCCGCACACAAAAGCCCAGAAAAAAATTGTGCTTATTCACACAATGAGCACAAACTTGAGCCGAAGTGGATGAAACGCTTGTGAATGGTGAAATTACACCAGCCTCTTACACACAGTCTGCTGCTTTGTCATTTTTATGTCATTTCAAGAGAAATCAGAAGTAGATGATCTTTGAATGAAGCTGCATCAGTATCGGGTCAAACAATGACACACATGCACACCCTCATACTCCAGTAGAGCATCTGGGGGCCACAAATGTCACAAGTCTACAAACTCTTGTGCCTGATTAGATTAATTACATTCGTTCAACTAGGAAAAAATGTGCTGATGTAACTCTAAAAGTGGAATTACAGTTACATACAGTGCTGTATCCATATCTGGAGTGCTAACGCTCAGTGGCACTGTTGTGACCTGGAAATCTGCATTACAGATGCACTTTGTGACCCTGCCACAGTCTTACTAACCTGGAAAAACATTCATCCTGGACTACTCGGGGGTTATGGGGAAATAACTTAATGTGATCCTCTGCAGCTCTACCACAGGTCAGTCTCTTAATTAACCTGATAGTCTGGAGGAGTGCTGCCAAAAGGTCTCCTTCCTAATCTGTTGAGTTCTTAAATGAGACCTTTCTACCTGCTTAAACTGCAGAAATCTGTAATAGGTGATTCTGCATTTCACCAAGGACAGAATGACACTGAAACTATACTGAGGTCACACTCAGGGTCATTCACCCTGCAAAGTTTGTCTCTCTCTCTCTTGTCTTCATAATGTAACATTTGTTTCCTTTAAACTGCAAGTTTGCTCGGAGCCCTCAGCACCTGTCCTGTTCCTCAAGCCGTTTCACATACAGGTGTTGTCACACAGAGGTTGCTGCAGCAGCAGTAGCAGTGTGTGCCATTTCGGGGAGCATATTCCCTTTGACGGAGGGATACAGTGGTGAGAAAATAGTCCATAACCGAGCACCTCCAGGCATTCTACGAGCCAGTACAAACATAATGGAAATATTATGGTCCCTCCAGGAGATAGCAGGCAAAGTACTTGGCAGCTTCAGCTCATTCAAGGACAGAGAGGTGGTCAAAACTGTAAAAATATCTCCAGATGTTAGAACCCCGCCCCCACACCCCACTCCACTGTCCCCTTATAGGACAGTGGTAATTTGTACCAAGGCATCAGTCACTTATCTATAGATTCATCATTCCAGGATCTAGTTTGATTGACTAACTGATTTTCTTTCCAATACACACCACAAATCAAAGAACATCACAAACACTTACATACATGTTAAGACCATGACAGTGTGCCTGCAGTAATTACCAGAGCACTAAAAAGTAATCATAAAATTAGTCTGTTTGTTCTCACAAATATACATATATCCTCAGTTCCAAAACTATATTTACAATTAAAATAACCAACAGACTCAAAGTAGATCCATATGACTGCAAACAACTAACACAATAAAATGTTTGTGTATATTGTTTTACAGTTTAATGAGTCAGTCTGAGCATGAACTGAGAATCCGAGTGAACGAAACGGCTCATTAGAGAGCAGGAGCGGATATTAAAGATGCGGTGGAGAAAATTACGCGCACTTCCGCTTTAAAAGCGGCGCTGCGTGTAGCTGGAGAGAGTCCCTGCTGATGCCGAGTCACCCGGTGTGGCACGCTGCTCAGTTCCTGAGCTGCTTATATCTGCGTATGTAGGCAAACACGTCGCTCTGTCGTTGTGTCTGTGGAGGATTTTGCTTTCATCGTTTCTTTTCCGACAGAGGGCGGACGTAACTTTACGCAGGGAAACAGGAGGTGAGGCTACACCTGAGGGATATTTGTCCTCGCCGAATCTGTAAGCAGTTTGTCTTTTCCTCCCAACTCCACTTGTTGATGGGGCACCGAGTGGTTATCGGCGCATTCGGTAAACGGAGTTACTCTTATGCGTAATTTGGACAAAACCCTGTCTGAGGGCAGGGCGAAGGAAGTTTTTTTAGCCTTTTTGTGGCAGATGGTTGGGATGTTTGGCGACCGGTAACAGCCTTCGGCATCAGATCACATTACACAAGCTGCTACCAGGTGAGCAGCGGCATGGGGAACCAGATGGACAGGCTGTCGCATTTAAGTTACGCAGAAGTTCCCACAGTGGACCCCAACGGCGTGGACGCCGAGGACGGTCCGCGGATCGGCGTCTCTTACATATTTTCCAACGACGACGACGAGCTGGAGGACGGCTGCGCGGTAGACGGCTCCGATAAAGACCCGAATCAGGAAGAGAAACAGTACGACCAGCGCGACGAGGTGGAATGCGCCGTCTACAACAGAGACGAATGCATTTACGAGAAGAGCGCAAAGTCGGTGAACCTGGAAGTTTACTCCCCAGAGAATCTGCTAAACAAATGCAAACCAGGTGATCTGGTGGAGTTTGTGGCTACGGGTCAGTACCCGCACTGGGCGGTGTATGTGGGAGACTTCCAGGTGGTGCACCTGCACAGAGCCGAGGTAAAGAACCGCTTTCTGACCGATGCGAGTCAAGGGAGGAGGTGTCGGATTGTTAACGAGCTGTACAAATTCAAAGCTCTGGGTCAGGACATGGTGGTGCAGAACGCGATGGAGCAGGTGGGATTAAAGGACCGGGAGCTGAGCTGGAGAAACTCTGAGTGTTTTGCAGCCTGGTGCAGGTTCGGCAAGAGGGAGTTCAAAATGGGTGGGGAGATACGCATAGGCAAGCAGCCCTACAGGTTGAAAATATTCATGACGGGCAAACAGCCGCACGTGCTGGAGTTTCAGAGTTTGGAGGACATGATCATGGAGAAGAGGAGGAACGATCACCTGGGCAGGACAGCCGTGCTTCGGGAGCTGGCCGCTCATTACAGCAGGATGGAGGAGATCAAAAGCGAGCCGGGAGCTGAATGATGTCCGCTTTTTCGTGCTCTTCAAAATAGGCTAATTGCGTTGCAACTTAAGTGTAGAGTAGCCTTTACCGAACACAATCTGTTACACTGTCCTCCTCCAGCCTGTAGCAAACATCCATATCTTTGTTTTCTGTTAAGCACAGATGTCATAATTCCTACCTGAATATTGTCAGTCCAGCTGTGGATTTTTGGTCCATCATGTTTTTATTAGTTACATCGACGCTACTGCCTTAACGCCACAATCTTCAACATCCTCTGTTGCCATATGGCCTTAGCAAACATGAATTCAGCTATCTAAGATAAATTGAATAGCCTGATTTTCATCCCCTCCCAAAAGCCTCTCCAATCACAGAATGTATAGTTTTATAAAAAGCTTTACACATCTGACTTAAACTGTCATGACTCTGTAAGTAGAGCAGATTTTTTTTTCTCTATTTATAGCGTGTCTTGTTACTCGATCCTTGTGTGGTTCAACTTCATCTCATTTCACCCAGACAGCAGTGTCAGAGCTGCTCGCTGAATACAAGCAGTGTTCGTTTTGCCCTTAAGGGTAATCCTCACTCCAGCACATCTGAAGAAAATGTTGTGGAGCTTGTCTTTGTTATCTGTACCTGAAGTTTAAGTAAACCATGAATCTTTGTCTCTTTTTGAAATGAGTCTTGTTGTCTGTGCTCTTATGTTTGATTATTAGAGTAAGAAAAACACAATATGGATTCAGTGCATCATTGCATATGATACATTTTCTTAATTGTTGACTGTCCATAAAAGATGGATGTAGATGCTGGGTCTCAAAAGTAAAGTCCACGTAGAAGTGCCTGAAACTTGTGGGTTTTTTAAAAAAAAAAAAAAGGCCAGCAGGGGGTGATTACTCTGGCTCATAGACAGTATTAAAAATCAAACATGGATGCACATACCCCAGAAGGACTTCACTGGTTAATGAGGTCCTGCTGTGAAGCATTGGAGAAGAGTTTTGTCATCAACACCTTTTGTGTTCTGAAGGTTGATGTTAAGAGCGAGGGACAGGTCTGAGTATGAACACTTACTGGCTAATCACTTGTCAATTACAAGTCATTAACCAATGAGCATATTCTGGCTAATCCTCTCTTCTTGTTCTCAGAATCACCAGAGGTATAAGATAAAGGAAGTTGTACACAGCCAGGCTTTCTTTACCTTAGCTGGTTTGACAAAATCTGTGGTTCTTAACTTTCTCTCTTAAGTTAGGCTTTCGGTTTCAGGCTGTGACGCTGTGATCACATAAAAAGGGGAATGCAACACTGCTGCAAAAAATACAGGAAACTAAAGCCACATCAATCTAGTGATCTAGCACACAGAGTGGAAATATATGTTTAAAATGAAGTTGATTACTTTTATTAGTGCTGCATGACAAAAATATAACAGGATACCACCTGTGCAACAAGTGCAGTTTTAACTACACACTTGCTACTACAATAAGTGGTATTACAACAAAGGCGAAGCGATTGGAAACGACAGCAACTCAGCCACAAGTGGTAGTTAATGTAAAATTACAGACTGGGGTCAGTGGATGCTAAGGTGCATAGCGGGCAGAGGTCACCAACCTTCTGCAGAATCATTTACTACAGGCCTCCAAAATCCATGTGGTTTTCAGATTAGCTCAACAACAGTGTGTAGAGAGCTTCATGGAATGTGTTCTTATGACCGAGCCGCTGCATCCAAGCCTTACGTTACCAAGCGTGACGCAAAGCCAGTGCAGTGGTATAAAGCACATTGCTACTGGACTCTAGAGCGGTGGAGACGTGTTCTCTGGAGTGATGAATCATGCTTCTCCTCCTGGCAATCTGATGGACGAGTCTGAGTTTGACAGTTGCCATGAGAACGATATTTGTCTGATGGCATTCTGCCAAGTGTAAAGTTTGGTGGAGGGGGCATCCTGTTGGTGTGGGGTTCCTGTTCCAGCATAACTGTACCCCAGTGCACAAAGCAATGTCCATAAAGACATGGATGATTGAATTTGATATAGAAGAACCTGTCTGGCCTGCACAGAGTCCTGACCTCAACCCCACAGAACACCTTTGGGATGAATTAGACCAGAGACTGTAAGCCAGGCCTTTTTGTCCAATATCACTGTCACACCACCAGTGACCAGGTTGGGTTTTGGCCAGTAAAAAACATATCTTGCAACCCATTAATGGACTCAAAGTTCTATTTTGTATGTCTCAAAATGAGTGACTCAATTGCAGGAGGGCTCAGCCGGACAACGTTTTCCTACAGGAACAGAAGTTTTTTAAAAAAACAAACAAAAAAACAGATGAAACATCCCTGTTGACTAAAATTGATGAAGGTTTTTGGCACTTTTGGCTTCATTTTTCAGACCTGGATGCTATGTTCATCTTTTACACTGATGGTCTATGGTCTGACTGTAAAAATAAACCCAGCTATATAGAAGTCGAAGGGGAAAACAAATGTACTGCCTACTTGATTTGTGATTTTGGGAAACAGTTCCCTGATGGGTTTATAGGTCAAATTGCTGGTTTAAAGTGGCATTCAGTACAACATGAAGTTCCAACTTTGATTTGACCACACGGTTTTAAAGGCACAAGCTGAAATCTGTGCTCTTTAGTGGAAATGTGCATGATTTACCGGTTATTATGAGGTAGCTTTGCATTTCATCTGGGCTCACCTTTATTAGAGCTGTCACCATAGTAACCTAAGCTGCTTGGATAATCTGCTCTCTCCTGGTTTAGACTATCAGAAAGTAAAATGCCTGCATTAATGAACTCTGAAAAAACACAGAGCCACAATCTGAGATGATTCCAGGAGCCAGAGAAAGGGAGCCGGAAGTAGATCAGAATTAATAATTAACAAAAAGCGCCTTAAGCAATATTTGTTCTGGGGACCCTAACGTCATGCCTGTGTTCCTGCTTGCAGAAGTGAGATATGCACTGTATTCAGCCAGAAGCAACAGGTCATAAGGTGAAGATTTGGCCCAGTGAACAAACTGGAGGAAAGTTTGGATGAAAAACTTCTCACAGAATGAAGAATCCCTCCTCCTCAAACTACAACGAGTGTTTACAGTGTTTTTTAGACCATCTGTCCACTTTGCTATTTAACTAGCACTCCAAACAAATAGCAGGTGGCAAAAGGACCATCATACAAAAAGCTGCATTGGTTTTTGCATATAAACCCACTTTTCAGTTTTGCAGTGTTCCAGACAGTAAACCGTTTCCACTGAAGCTCTTAAGAACACGATGGAACATGGTTATTGAGTTTTTAAAGGCCCCAGTGGGATGATACAGCTTTACATCGGCAGAAAGACTGCACATTGTTCCTCACTGATGGCAGTGATAAGCGTAAGTAGTTAGAATTTTAGTAGTCTGCATTGTGCAGTGTTCTCTTGAAGCCCGTGCATAACAAACAATTACTCCAAACTATTTTGAACATATTAATTTATTTGTGCAGTTTATTATTCGTGAAAGAACTCAGATGTTGCTGCAAGGCAAATATTCATCAGAGTGTCTTATATATAGGTTGCAATCTGAGCACTAAAAAGAAAGGCGTCGCATAAATAGATTTTTACTTCACCCACAAAAATTAAGAATACTGGGGGACTTCTAACAAATACCTACACCTCATGTCCTTCACAATTTCATTTATTTCAACTGAAATGCAAAATGACTGCAGGTTGCATTGACATGTCAAGTATACAGTAAAACTGAAACCACGGCTTTCTGATGTTTTTAACTTGTACTTAAATGTGACATCCTGTCAAACCTATCAGAGGAACTAACATGCTAAAATAGTTTGGTTCACGTGGTTCACCACTGTGAGAGATATCTGGGCTCTTAAAGCTACTTTGTGTTTCCTTTTCCCAGAGGTTGCTTTCACATTCTTTGCAGCACTCTAATCAAATTATGACACGGTAAACCATCCTTGGAGTCTTGTTGAGCTCAGTCTTTCCAGAGTATATTAGACACTTTTGTAGTGAGCCAGGAGTCGTTTAAAAAGACAGGAGTGCATCTGCGCAGATGTTACTGCCGTGGCTGCAAAGAGCTAATATCCTCTCATGTGAAAATGATGGAACAGCCTCCATGTGAGTGGCACTGCAGACAGATTAGGTCAATATTACAGGGCATGAACTCAAAAATGACTGAGAGACAGTTGAGACCCTGTTTTTATCTATCTGTACTTTTAGCTTGTTTCCTCACTGAGGTTTGAAGATGGTTCGTTTAGAGTCGGCTGAGGTTTTTAGCTCGTGACCCCTGAAAAGGAGAAAATTCCTAGATTGTGGCCTCACTGTGGACACGAAAAATCCTGAAAAACCTAAATAAATAGCAGAACACAAACTCAGATATGCAAATGAATATCTAATTAATAAAAAAATTGTCAAAAAGTTATATAAAGATTCCATTTTCAAAAAATTCTGTTCTTAAGCAACATGTGAGCCAGTATATTGTAAACTAGTTACTCCGGTGTTCCTGTGATGTTCCTGGTAGCCAATGTGGAACCTTTACTTTTATCACCAAGTGTGCGTTATTTTCATCTGGCTTCTTCTTTTTATGGTAGATGAAAGGACAGTCTGACTGCTCTTACTGGGAGGCAGAAGTCATCCAGAGTTAACGGTCTCCTCCGTCCTTTCACCTGATGGGATGTGAAAGTTCGGATATTGCCAAGGCAACCCAATTAGAACTGTCAGCGCTAGCAGCTCTGCCTGCTTCCACTGCTGTGTAGGCTTTGTTTCCACAGGATGCTGATGAGTTGTCGAGATTAGTTGAACTCACATAAACACGTTAACAGCCCAAAAGACAAATCTTATACTTATTCCCAGCTCCATATGTTATTCTTGAACTCTTTTAGAGTTGCTTTGCATGAGTCACAGGGGATGGTTAACTTTGATTTAAAGACACTTAAAGAGTTACTAACAAGATTATTTTCCTCATAAATAGACCAAGAAAGCTTTGAACTCAAGGATGACCACTGTGCAACAACATATATGCTTCGGAAAGCATGAATTACCACCTGGATACTGAAAAAGCATCTATCAGTAAAATGCTCATCGTAAAATATTTCACATTTCCCACAAAAAATATCTCATTTTGCAATGCAACTGCTGCTCGTTACTTTTATGGCGATGTTAGACACTCGCAGCACTTGTTTAATGTTATGGCTGGTAAGATCATTGTCCTTGGTTTTGGATTATGAGGCACTGCAATGTACTCCTTTAAAGTCTATAACCAAAGGCCCGAGGGCAAATATTCATTACGCTCACTGTTTTCAGGCAAAACATCTCATTTAAAGGAGTAGACTGACATCTGGGGTCTGGGAAGAACCAATCTAACCCCCCATCCACACCCCCGTGTCTTTTTTTAATGTAGCTTAATGTAGCATAAGTAAGAATCTTTTCATCCAAGTCTTTATAAGAAAGTGACGCTCAACTACTTCTATGATGATAACACTAGAGTACAATAACAAAATTATCATCTACAGCACATAATAGCTTTTTGAATTCCTGTGTTTTTTTGTTCTTATCAAGCAACAAAAAAGTAACAAGTCCACTTGATTCCATTAAAATGTATCTTTTTACAGCAGTGAAAATATCTGCAGATCAGTGCCCTCAAATAAACAACCTTGTTTAATCCACTTCAGGACAGCAACATACAGATTTACAAGGGCGCACGAACACACAGCTTTTACTAGAAATGAGAAAATAAACTAAAAAGATCAACAAACTGCCCCCACACTGAGGGCCGCCACGGTTTCATTTACCCCCCAAAAAGTTGATTAAAACGTTTGTGAGCACTAAAGGAATGTGAACGTTTTAATATTCGAGCCCTGTTGTTTTTGTGGCGTGACCTGTCTAGACAAACGGGAGGGGATGCTGGGAAAGGCTTTTGTTCATTACGCCTGCCTTTTTTTGATAGTGAATAACACAGCCACGGGTGCAACGCAGCCACCACTCTCTGTGTCTTTTGAGTCATTCCAGGAAAATTTCCCAGTGCCTCCAGGACAAGGATTACACCGTGATGTCATAGTTGAAAGACGGCCGAAATGAGAAATGACTAATCAGGGTAAAATCAACTAGAACGCAATGCAGCAAATCACAATGACTGATTACTGGTGTGTTGAATAATGAGGATTTTATGAGGCGGTCATTCTGAGATGGATCCAACGTTCATTTGAAAGCAAGACTGTGTGACCTTTGCTGAAGAGCAGCCAATATGGAGCAGCAATTAGTGGATAATAGCAAAAGCTAACATAGAGAGTGACAGTAGCATAAATGTAGAAGAAAGCAGGGTGAGCATCAGTGGTTTGACTTGTTGTGTTGTCTAGCCTGATGCGTTCCTATTTATCAGCGATATTTGATATATTTTATTTTGAAAGGGTTTTAGGATACTTTTTGCTTACTTTCCTGTTTTAATTTGTTCCTTATTCCTGTCCACCTGTCTGCTTTTAAACATCTGCCCTGCACTTATTAGTATCACCTGTGTTTAAACTGTTATACCTGTTCCCGTTAGCCAATCAGATTTGAAGTCTCCTGTTTTGTGCCTGCCCATTGCTAGGCTGTCTTTGAACCACTATCATGTGGTTTTTCTTGTTTTCCCAAAAGATCTGTTGGACTGTTTCTGTCGCGTGGCGAGAGGCAGAGTAGACTCAGTCTGCCATGGGATGGGGCTCTTTCCAGTTGTTAAAATACCAATTTTCACAGCAAAGAAGAAAGAAATATGCTTATAGAATGGTATAAAAAACATTTAGGTCCATTTTTCCAGAACTTAATTGCAAATTATGCATTATTTAGGGCATGGCCAGACTAATTAGCAGACAGCTGCCTGTCTGCAATGACTGACAGGGGGCATAAAACAGAGGCTGGCTCTCACATCACCTTAAAGTGGAATTTATGGGAAATTTTCACAACAGCAAGTGTAACTGCTAAAGTCAGCTAACTTTTCTAGCCTTAACCACCCAGCCACAATAATTTCCTACTGGCCTTTCAAGATTACTGCTGAGTCGTGAGACTTCTAGAGGGCTAAGCAAACTAATCAGCACATGACATAACAATGACAGCGTCTGTTATCTAGACAGTTTATGGTCGGATGAGACCAAGAAAGTCACGTAGAAGCAGCAAAACTACACAGAGTTCTGTATTTTTCATGGATCATGATTTCATTCCAAGAATTGTTCTGTTTAAAATTGAAAGTCTTGCAATCATGGCATGACAGAATACGCTTTGTTGGACTCACTTTGTGCTTATCTCACTAAGTTTGCACGCATCCCTTTACCGGGAAGGCTACCAGAGCATTTCTCCCAAAGCGTTGCCTGAAGCGGAAGTCTTTTGCTTGAGATCCACACATGAGAGGCTCAGCCGAGCGGGCTAAGATGCAGAAGAGACAGGTGGCTTCATTGTCTGTGTGTGCTTTGTTTATAGCCGCCGTTATACTGGTCTTTCCCATGGCAACGCTTGCTGGCAGTGGCTCTTTGAACTGGTCATTTTGGGAGGAGAGGGCCTTGTGTTTACTGGGGGTACTGAAGTCAAATTAATTGTGTTGTTTTTAATGTCCCCCAACTGGAGCCAGGACAATTTGCATCAGCTAAGTAAACACAATTATTAAACTCTTGTTCACAGAAAGCTTTCGGCGAACAGGTTCGTTAAAGCTTGACTCCTTTGAGTAAAACGATCCGTGGTGTTTAACAGCCTGACGTGTCGCATGTCGTGTCTCACTACAGTTTACTGTACACCAGAAGACTAGCTCACCTTGCAGAACAATACTTTGTTCTCAAAGTCACTTCACTGTGAGATGTGAGGTTTGGAAATCCAAACGCAAATTTGCACACTGTAACCAAACAGTCCTTTCTCTGTGGTGTTAACGCACCATTAAGCCGCTAAATTGGAGGACACAAGGGCGGGCTCTGTGAGTCAAAGGACGTGGTAGCCTAACATTTCTTCTTTATTGCTCCTTTATCTGTTTAAACAGCTGCATATACAGGCAGCTTTCAAAGGGAGGAACAAACATACCTCAACAAATTACACAAATGAATACTTTATGCTTTTATTTCATCTACGAATGATGACAAAGTTTAATTAGAAGGCATATCTAAACATCTGGATGCTAACTTTATTTAATCTGGCACTAGTTCCATATTTAAGGTTGAACTGCTTTGCAGTTGCTGTTGTCACCATTCAGTATCCATTAACTAGAAAAATCAAGTCATTAAAAATAATTCTGCCATTAGCTAGCAGTTTTTTTTTTCATAGTTAAACATGTATTCATTTTCCGTCTTGCTTTTTCCAACTATCCAAATGGGGCTGTGGGAGTAGTGGGTACTGGAGCCTATCCCAGTGGACACGGGGCAGATCATTGATCCATCACAGGGCTAACAAGGCAGATAACCAAACAGCTAACATGCATGCATGTGGAAAGAAACTGGAGGAAGCATGAAGAGAAGATTCAAACTCCACATTGCTTTAAACAGCCCAGAGAGTGGACTATATTTATCAAAGATCTAATACGAACATGGAATGTGTGCTGATCAGGCGCGAGGAAGACAGGCACTGTACAAAAATGGCAGATTATAAGACGTGAAATAAACAGAAGCTGCATCACGCTGGATGATAAAGTAATGCACAAACGCAACACAGCAAATCTTTAAACAAGACCAAATTAAAGTGCCAGAAAATGGAATAAACAAACAGAGCACAAAGAGGAACTGGAACACGGGACCAGCAAACAGACAAAATAACTAACTATGCAGAAACAAAGCATTTTATTTAACACTTGCTTGAACTTAACATCATCCAACCACCCAGCTCAGGGTTGTTGGAGGGATGGAGCCTGTCTGAGCTGTCACACCATCCAAAATAACTCAAATCAAATGAATCAAACTGAAATAACAACTCAAATTCAGAGTAAATATTTCCTGTCATCACACCATGAAATGATGAAACTTCAGCAGTTGACAGACGCTCCGCCAGCACCAGCAAAACAAGAGAAACACAACATTAGATAAACTAATGTAAGGGTCTAATGCATTTTCAACAAATGCTAAACAAAGATGAGCACGTTACATAGAATCAAAGATTAGGTGTTATCATGAAATGCTCTGCAAACACTGAAAAGATTGTGTTGCCATCGGTGTGCATGTGTCTAACAGGTCTGCTCCCCTGCCTGCATCCCGACATTTGCGCCCTCATTATGTGACAGTCTCCATGAAGACCGCATCGGGCTGGATCCCTCCAGGCCACAGGAGTGCCACTGTCTAAAATAATTAGTCTGTTTTAAAGTCTTGAGAGGCTGTTTAAAGCACAAGAAGGCAGTAAAGCGGTACTCCAAAACTGGTTTGAATTCTGTCTCTCCTCCTCGTGTGTCTGCAGCTTTCGCTCAACAAACAAATTAACAGCAACTTTCACGAAGCTGGCTGAGTAATTACTTGTTCAAAGTGCGATGCTCTTGAAAGCACAGAAAATTGCACTGCACCAAAATGCCAATTTTCACATTAATTATGAATGTATGGGCGTCTTGACTGTCATCTGCTTGCACTTATTTTCAAGCAAAAAGAAAAAAAAAAGTAATTTTCCGACTTTGCTCAATCTTTTCGGTTCCATCAGCTGATTTTCGGCCCTTCTCAGAGATGCAAGTTTGCATGAAAGGATTAAATTATGAATATGAAGGAAAATACACGCTCTTAATGAGTCTGTTCCACTTCGATCTGGTGTTTTTTTTAAGGTTTATGGCCTAAATAAACTCAAAACATTCACACTTTCTGTTATATTGGATGGAGCACATCATGTAAACGGGCCATAATGGCATGTTCTCCTGAGCCTCCGCTGAAAGGGAGCATATTGGTCATATAATTTTGATGGCCGACGGAGTGTAGGGGACGAGTAGATGGTTGAGCGACAGCCTCTCTCTGCTGGGCAGCTGCACGCAGCTGAGGACATGCTCTAACTGCCACATGCCATCTGTCTGGAGATCTGGGGACCAAGGTGTTGCTCCAAGTGCGTGTCATTATCATTTTCATTGTGAAATGGGAGCGGAATAGCAATTGATCACTCTCAGAATCTGATCTTAGGTTGTTGTTCATTTTTCACTTCAACAGCTGAGGGCAGGGGTTCAGGGAAACCGAGGAGAAAACTGAAGAAAGTAGGGACATTTTAATTTTATCGTTGATATTCAGCTGGGACTTGGATGCCCTCCCCTGTGACTTAATCAGTATTCAGGAGGTAGCCACTCACATTTCTCTCCACAGGGTCTGAGGCTTTGGCTTACCTGTCTCTTCTGAGAGGCTATTTGTTCAGATAGTGTCAGTATGGTGAGCTTCCTCTGCTAATGATTCCACACGCGGTTGAGGTGCTGTCACTAACAGCTTTGCCAAAAGAGAAAATTGACTCCTCTGGTATGGTACATAATTCTGCAGAATTCTGACTGCAGGGAGGTCAGCCAGGATGTTACATGACATATCAGTATTCATGAAATTTTAGCCTATCCTGGAAACCCCTCGGCTATCTCGTCTTTGATCTCTAGTCGTGTCTGGGGAGTACGTTAGGCCAAATGAGCATCCACAAACTAATTGCTGCTCATTTGCATAAATTTGTGGCTTCCAGATGCCAAGAGTGTCAAATGCAAGGATAACAGCTGGCTGAGTCACCTCCCCAACATGTGAGGGTGAACTCTGACCTTTATCATGGCTCTAATTCTGCGTCACTCTTTTCAGAAATGTCACTTTGGAAAGTAATTTTACTTCAGGTGGATATATTTATTACTTTATTTATATACTTCAAATTACAATCTTGTGACAGCATGTAAAGTGGAAATAAATACAGGATACAGTGGTATGAAAAAAAAGGAAAGAAAAATGAATTATTAAAGGACAACAACTGAAATATGTTTATATGGATTTTAACTCCAACTAAAGATTTCAGAAAAGCACAACAAGGGCAAATAAATGAATAAAAATAAATAATAAACACCTGTTGGAACAGCTCACAACTAATTAGTTTCATCTGCAAACAGGTGAATAACACGACTGGAGTAAGGCTGTGTTAGTGTCGTCAGATTTGTTTAGAAAGCTTCCTAACTGAGTGAAGCGACCGTAATAAGAGCTGGTCAGATTCTCTAAATACTAAAGAAGGGTGCTTTCAGTTTTATCTCCATCAGCAAAAACAATCTGGATAACTGGCAGGTGGCAAATCATGTAAATCTAAATAATTGTACGTATTCCATTTCCAGGCCATAACCTACTAATATGTTTTGAATGTTGAATTTTTTTTTTTTTAACAACAGGCTGTCAAACCCACAGCTGACCTCTGCTGTTATAAAAGTTGCTTCAAAATTAGTTGTTGTTCTTGTTTGAAAACCACAGAGCTACATCAGCTCTCTGAATCAAGATTATTGTTGATAATAACTCTATCAAAGGGCTTTAAGAATCACTACAGTTCAGTTTGTGTTATTGTCCGTTGTTACATTCTGGGTCTCTAGAACCATTTTTTTTTACTTTGGATCAGGTGTGATCGTCGAGGCCTGGAGTTGGAGACCCCTGATGTAAATATAAATAGAAATGTACATATTATTACATCATAACACATCTCTATTTATCAAATGACATATGAATTCACTTCTACACTTTACAGTATTACGAAGGTGGTTGGATTCTAACTGAGATACATCATCACTGTAACTTATGTTAAACATTTAACAATTCAGTTCAGTTCAATTTATTTATATTGTGCCACAACAACAATCACTTGAAGGCACTTTATATTATAAGGTAAAATCCTTTCATTAGAACAGACTATATTCAAGTTTAGAGCTCAACATGTATGAAACCAATCACCAACTAATCAATACTCTTGAGCAGAGTGTCAGCTCTCCTGGAAGATCTCTAGACCTCAATACATGGAAATAGGATGAGCTAAAGTTTTAGAGGGTCTAAAGTTTATGTCTTCCACTAAACAGCATAATTTGGTGCCAAATGTAAATTATTATAAGCAACTTTGTTCCTGCTTTTTCCAGGCTGCAAGCAATTTTTAAATAATTCAGTGTTTTTTTTATAGGGTGATCATATTTATACTGATGTGTCTGCAGCAGCTGTGTTGCATTCAGTCTGGGTTTTCTGTTTAACCCTCTTCATGTTTTCCTAGTAAAACAGTTTTATTATTACAAAATCAGCTTTTCTGTTGCCAGTGGGTCTGTACAACTTTGTGATTAGCCATATGGACCAATGTGACCCCTTTCATGTGAACACACTTAGTGTTATGTTGGAAAACCTTTGTATCACTTATTGAGATAATAACTGCCTTTGTGTAACAGCTCAGCTGGATTGCAGGCAAAGCAAAAATATCCTGGTATGTTGAATTTGCTTGAATGAGCTTGAATGAGCTCAAGTGAAAACGGTTTATTGCTGCATACAGAAATGCAACACTACTGACGTTTTGCGGACACATGACCACAAACCATATGTCATTAACATGACTGCCATTTTTTTTGACAATGGAGTGTTTGTTGAACCTTTAGACAAAATATATAAAAAATATATCAAATTTTAATCTGCATATATGAGTTTTAATTTGTATCACATTTTCTACATTTAGAATAGAATAGAATAGAATAGAATTCAACTTTATTGTCATTGCACATGCACAGGTACAGGGCAACGAAATGCAGTTTGCATCCATCCAGAAGTGCTTTAGTGATATAGATATATTACAATATATATTAGCAATAATATAGATATGTGAGTATATTACAGAAATGGGTCTATTATGGTATGTTATAATGTACACGGTATGAAGTATGTTGTGAATATTCTATAACTATAAGTATGTACAGGCTGTAGTGAGTACAAGCTATGTACAGGATATGAACAGGATATAAATATGAAAAACTATACAGAATATGAAATAAATAACTTTACAGAATCTGGGATATACAGCTATACAGAAATGGGAACTATGCAAGTTGTAAACAGTTGTAGGATTAAAGATTATCGAATGTACAGAATGATTATTTACACAGAGCTATACATTAGTGCAGTTAAGATAAGTGAGGGTGTAGATAGTTTCTACAGAGGCTATATAAAGTGCTAGTGGTTGTGAGTGGTGGTTCAGTCCATGTTATTATTGTGTTTGAGGGTACAGTTGTCCATTGTGGGTGTGTGTATGTTCAGTCCATGAGTTTAACGTGGGTCAGATGTCAGGAGGCAGAGTTTGCCAAAAATATTTGCCATATTTTTGCAATTTAGTCATTAAAAATGCAATTTATATCATTTTTTTGAGGGTAAAAAAGTCACGCCGATGATGTAGACGTCTCAAAAACTCACAAAAACATGTATCATGTACGATACGCCTGGCTCTGAAGGGTTAAAGTGGGATTTGCTTTCAAAACAAAAGCTTCACTTTTCGAAACACGTTGGCTGCAGTTCTGAGACACAACTTTAACTTTGAAAGTGAACTCTCTTCATTTCCTGTTTGCGTCGCAAGTTGTGCCACCGCTTGGCCAGTAATTAGCAAGTATTTGTAGACAAACATGAAAAACTATAGGCAAAGCAGAAGGAGACTTTTGCTTTTGGTGCAGTGCTTTCTTTTAATCCAGTTTCAGAGGAGGTTGTATCACGTTAAATATGGCGGCTAGCTCTGTGAGAGCAATGTGCACACAAAAACTAAAAACATGAGGTTTACGATAACCTACGGCAGGGAAAACACCAAAATATAATATGTATATACTTTCCCTAACCTAATCTAAACTGAGTCAAGAGATGGTAAATGAAAATTTACAGCATGCTTTTGTATCTCTTTGACCACTTTAATCCCTTTTCGGACTCCAGTATTTTGCCCCAAAACACGTTGAGATGCTGACTGGAGGAGGCAGAATTGAACCGCTGACCTTCCAATTTATGGCTGACCTGCTCTGCCTCCTGAAGCATATTAGTGAAAAGGTGTGTGTCAGGTACTCACCATGTGGTCCACCTCCTGTGCTGCAGGTGTTGCCAGGCAAATGCAAGAGCCACTTTCAAATTCTAACCTTGAAACACAATACTAACCCAAGGCCGGCATGATGGAGAACACTAGTGAGCATCAGGCTTTAATTGATATCCACAGGTCCCTGCTGATATAACATATTTTATGAAAATATTTTATGAGCTACAACTTCAAGTGAGAAGTATTTAAAGACAATCATTGTAAAATGTTAGTGAGCGATGACTTCATTGTTTTCTTTATTAATCTGTGCAGCTCAAGAAAAAAAGAAAATTAGAGCCAAATATTTAACACATAGTAATCCTGCTAATTGCTGAAGGAAAATATTTAGCTAATTTTAGATGTTTAAGCATCCAGTCTGATACAGATTTTAAGAAGTGTGGCAGTGAACACATAGTCATTAACTGGAAAGAGCTAGAACAAAACCAAACCACCCCTCCTCTTCATAAATAATTCTCTTTTGTTTTTTATTGAGCATGATGTTTCCTACCCAGGTAAGTTCACTCTGTTTTTGTATTCACAATGTGGTTAAAGCTCAGAATAATGAGCTCACCCTCATGAGGTGCATTTTCATCACTCTGCCCGGTGGTGGGTCAGCCAAAGGAGACGAAATTCCACTGCTGCAAGAGGGTTGATTATGATAATAACATCAGCAACAAAAAACAAAGGATAAAGTCTTTGCATGGGGAGCGTAACGCTGGAGAGCCTTATTCTGATTAACACGAGGGTGTTTTAACAGCATGTGCCATGGGAGGAAGTGTTAATAACAATGTTTGGAGTCAGGATTTGGGTCCGTCAGAAGGAAACGTCCTGCTATTGTTTTCTTTGTTGGTGTTGAGCATTTTATTGATGCAATTTGATTTTTATTTCAGCTTTATGTGAGGTGGTTTGCAGTGTGTTTTTGCTAAGGGTAGCTCTATGAATGAACTTTGTTAATATTGCCCTCACATTGACATTTCTACCTCGAGGCAGTCGTCACATTCAACACTTGTTCCCACAGGAGACTTCATGGCTCACGGCTCTGTAACAGTATGGCTGAGCTCTCAAGTCTCAGCAGGAAGAAGGTTATGAACCCTATCATTAGATGGAATATGTCACTGTGTGTGTATTTGTGCGTGTTTGTGAAAAGACTACATAGGGGGTGCATTTGTTCTAGGGGGTCGAACGGAACCGGCATCAAGGTAAGTCACCTGTCCTTGCCTGCCTGCCTGGAGGCTTGTACTGTACTGGATTCGGTGTGAGAATAAGTTTCACGTCCTCCATAACCGCTCTGCAACCCATCAACCTCTGCATGTGTCAACCACAAGAAGCCTTCTGTGTTTGCTGAGGTCAAAGTCATCTGTCAGACTGTCGAGATGGCTGGCTGGCTGGCTGGCTGGACGAAGGTAATTGGTAGCATTGCCGCCTTATAAGAGAAGCTTGACAAAAATCTTGCCATGTGTCAGGGAGGTTTGGTCGGGGAGCGCAGCCTCCTCTGATGGTTGCCTTTGCTGAGACGCAAGCACACAAGCTGAACGCGACAAAGAGGCACGTGGCCACTATCACGCATGAGAGCAACCAAAGGTGGCTGAAACACTTCGCTCTTGATGGAAAAAGAAAAAACAAACCAGAAAACAGTTCATACGAGGAGTCTTTAGTATATCTGCCACCCAGAGAAGATATTACTATCTATGTAAATTGTGGGTGTAATGAAGCGTATTTAAAGGAACTCCAGGCCTGGAGTTTTACTGCTCTTAACAATGGAAGTGTTTGACCGAAGAGGTGGTTTGAAATGTGACATATTTGTGCCTTAGAAATCACCCCCGGAGATGTTTTAGCTTCAGGCCAGAGATAAGTCCCAATCACATCTCCTGGCCATTTCTATGGTTGCCAGGATACAGAGCTTCACATAAGCAGTAGTTCCAGTCAGGCTTTACGAACAGACAGCTGAGCCAAGTAGTGGAAATCAGGGAGCTAGTTAACCGTCTTCCTTCTAAATCTCCTGTGTTAACTGTGCCAAGGAAGCTATGTTCCTGCCCCCTTTGTCTGTTTCCTTCACGATTAGCAGGATATTTTAGAAGACGGTGACACTCAGCTGAAAGTTGGACTACTGGCCAAAGGAGATTTGATAAGTGGTGAGCTGAAACTTGGCGATGACACTGGCATTAACGAAGACAGTTACTTTATCTCTTGGTTCAAAATGAGAGAAAATTGTAACCCCTACTACCTCTTTATTTAATTTTTACTAAGCATTTTAGGAACTTTTAGATTATGGTCTTGGTCTAATATGACAGTGATGGTGAAACGCTAGGTAACAAGAGAAGTTTTTCGTCATTTCCTTATTTGTATTATTTTGTATGCTCGTTTTGAACAAAACAGTGAGTCAGCAAAGCAGACTAAGCTTTGTCGGTGAGGCACCGCACATGTTACTGGGTTAAAAACTGTTAAGTGCAGATAATACAGCTCACCAACCATAAGGCAAGAAGCAAATGTGAGAAGTTTAATGTCAGTGTGCTGTGCGAGAGCATAGATCCATGTCTAATGTCTGAGTAAGGTTCTGTCAGTATCCAACGTGTTATCAATTCTAAGGTGTCAGGACCTAATAAAAATCATCAAGCCCTTAGGAGGTATTAAAATTAGGTAGACATAATCTCAGATGAATATCATCATGTAATGTGTTACAGACTGGTCTGTTTTAGTGAATCGCTGTTCAAATATGCAATTGCGGAAACAAAGCGCCTCTTCCTGCTGTATTGACACAGAGCCTTAAGATACTTATTTCCTCTCTGCACCTGCTGCAGAAATTCTTTAATTTCTTTTTCCACATGTAATCCATAAAAAATGTGCAGCTTAACAATGTGAACCCACCCTGTGCTGTAATCCCCATCGCAGGATGCCGTAACTACAACTGTGACATTTCTAACGCGTCAAATAAATATTTTATTTAAAATAATTCTCTAGGGTCATAATGTGTTTTGCAGTTTTGTGACGTGGGCTGTTTTACTGCATTGTTTTGTTTCGTCTTGAACACTGACACAATTTTTGTCTGGGTTGCCAGGTTTTGTTCTCCGCATACAGCCTAGCTTGTATGGCTCTCAGACCTGCACCTTTTAATCCTCACAGCAGTGTGTGCTCAGTGGTAAAATTACCTCAAGGTCCGCTGTGAGACTTAAGTTCATTTCTCCACATTAAATCTCCTGTAAAGAGACTGGCATTTGGGATTTATAATGTGCCAGTGACTGACCTTAAAAGACACGCTGTCCTAAACCATGCCAGTGTCATAACTTGTTTAATTAAAGGTATGTCACAACTTTGTCACATAGGAAGGGCTTTCGGCCTTTAGAATTAAATGTAGATGTTGTCATCATTTGTCTATCAGTTTCTGAACTGGTTTAATCTGACCTCAAGTGAATACAACTGGCATAAAAGTATTAAAAGTGAACTGTGGCATTGTGCTTTCCTTTCACAGTAAGTTCAGTGAGTCACGTGATATAACTTTACTTTAAATAATGCATATCTGTCTAATCTTGAGAAGAGCAACAAGCTTAAACGTTTTGACTCTGGTGGGATGGACCGCAGTGTCCGGCACTTTTAATTTTCCTCTGCATGCAGACCCTGGACTGTAAGGTAAGGACGGGGCTCAGAGACCCTGTGCAGATTTATGACATGGCTGAGAGGTGTGCCCTTCAGACAAGTGCAGGTAACAGCACACTTGTGAGGTGTCGAGCAAGGTTTATCTCTTTGTCGGAAATTAGAAGAAGGCCCATGGGTTACAGTCAAGTATCAACCTCTTAGGTTGAAAAATGAAACCTCCTGCAGTTCCTCCAGTCGCTACTTAAGTGAGTCAGACTCAGTAGACTTGCATGTGAATTCGCCCAACTTCATAGCATTTCAAGGCAGCTTGGTACAAAATAAGTTAGGACCTCTAACTTATATTGGAGTATATTATGTCTACTGTAGAGTGGTGACCTGTCCAGGGTCTACCACAGCACTAGCCCAGTGACCACTGGAGCAGCTCCAGTGCCACCCCCATGACTCTGCATTGCATAATCAGTCAAGAAAATGGATGTGTGTGGGTGGATTTAGTTTTTTATATTCATACATCTGGATGGTGTTTGTTTAAATGACAGGGATACACAGTGAATTTAAACTGACCTTTTTCCCAGATGATTCTCTAAGATCACTGTGGATGACTTTTCTCATTGGCTTTGTGTTAACATGCCTGAATGCTCCGGGCCAACAAATGATCAAAACTTCTGTTTTTATAGAAGTGCTCACACTTGGTGATGATGTATTAACCAAGTGGGTTTGAGTTTCAGCACCTGGCTGTTACTTCCCCTGCGTTTTACCTTAATTGCTGTTTAAAAAATGATTTCATGGTATAATATGTCATGCTGCTGTTTATCTGAGGTTGCATTTACCCAATTTTCAGGCCTGCTATGCATTGTTTTATTATGTCCTGATATATAAAAACCTTAGACCTGAAGAGGCGTGTGCTTTGTTTTTCACCGTACCTCAACGTAACACTTTCACATTCAAATATGGCAAAATTTGGCTACAAAAAGTCAATATCTAGGTGGCCTTAACGCTACCATTGAGACTTCAGTTTGAGGAGTCCACAAAGCAAGAGGTGATGTGGCCCGAAGCCCATCCATCTTTTATATACAGTCTGTGGTTACACCCCAATTTGAGTAATGAGGTCACGAAAGAGAAGAAAAGAGAGGTTTATGTGCTGCCCCAGTTTAAGGAGAAACATAGTTGTGCGTTTTCAGTGTAGATTACAGATGCATGTTCTAAAATATATCACAGTGCATTAGATGCCTTTTCACAGCAAATTAAATAGGACCTGCTGCTGATACTTGGGGTATGCCACATAACAAAACAATGCCATTAACTCACTGATTGAAACATAAAACGCTTCCTGAATTCTCACTTTATGTTTCAGATGATCCTGGAGTAGAGGAAGGCTGACTTTTTTAAATGCATTGCAGAGGTGCAACAAAATGAAAATAGCTTTTTTCAAACTCTAAAGACACTACTAAGTGCAGTAGGTGTTACACTTCATTGAGTATAGCTGGAGGATGAAAAACAGCATGCTTGAATGAGGACAGAAATGAGAAAAGTCTAAGAGCGCAAATAAAAATAAAGTTAAAAAATGTGTAAATGGTGATAAGAGAGGAAAGTTGGTGAATCACAGTGTAGTGTGTTGGACCGATCTAGGCCTTCTGCAAATGGATCCACACATCGTGACCACGGGGACAGGTGTGTTTGAAATGACTTTATGCTTATATTTAAGGCATTTTTTAAACTACACAGTGAAGAAAGGTGGTTGTGTGAGGCAGCAATTCCCTTTTTTAGAAGAGTGACTGAGCATAGTTAAGAGTTTCACAACGATGCAGTCTCATTATGAATCATCTCATTTTTACTCTACTCTTTCAAAGTTAGCCTTGAAAACGTACTTTCTTTAACCTCAACACTGTGCTAACAAATGGAAACTGAAGTAATTCCCCTTAAAAAAAAAGAAAAATCTGCAAATAACATTTAACACACTCGATGTATGTAAAGGCCTTCACCTTTGAGTTCCTCGGCACAGAGGAGTTCACGCCTGCAGAAAAAGAGAGCACTTGGATAATGGCTTTGTAAGCTTTCTGACATGCTGAGACGCTCTCCAGCGCAAACGTAATTACAGCCTGACAGCGGGTGGAGGCCCTCACAAAGGCTTGATAATCAGAGGCTGGTGATCGGAGCATGTAGCTCATGACCAGGAGAAGCAGTGACGCTGAAAAGTAATTAAAGTCCCCCATAGAGTGGAGCCATGCAAACTGCGCTCCCAGCTTGCTGCAACACCCCTTCTTGACTTCTTGCTGTTCTATTATTCTCCCTCTCCTTTTCCATCTTCAGTCTTGCTTTATTTTCTCTCACATCCCGCCGCTCCATTCCTTCCCTTTGTCTCCCTCCTAACGCTCTGCCGTCTTCCTCTCGACTCCTGTCTCGCTTTTCTCTTCATGTGTCCATCATTCCTCCAGCCTTTGAGTGCTTTAAAGTGCCTCTCCATCCATCACCTGCTGATTCATGAATGTAGCAGCTACCTGTTATGTGCAAAAAGAAGTGAGTAAATGAACCACAGGATCCCATCAACCATGTACCACCCACATGTTCCAACGCTGAATTTACCCTAAGCTTTTATTTTACAGCCTAAGTCGTAGTGCTGCTACATTTAAAAGTAATGTATGCATACATATTTTCTCTTTATGTTCGATCCTGCATACCTGAATGTGTATAAGCTCTTCTACATCTTCTAAAATCTCTCAAACTTTTTTGTCAAGCACGCAGTGTTTCATATTATTTTCATGCTGTGGCGTGCAGCTTATCTCCAGCTAAGTCTTTGTGCTATGCAAAGGAGTGAAAGATTACCTCGCGTACTGCTCCCCCGTTCATAGCCCCCTGGCTCACCGATGAGGAGCTCAGAATAAATGGAGAAACGGAGATGTAGGCCATCGAGCAAGTATGTGGATTGGTTAATCCCTTCTCCTTCTCCCCCCTTTTTTGGCACAGTTCAGGCACCGTATGTGGCCTGCAGTCTCCCCCGGCAATGGAACTAATCACAGAATGTGAATAATATTATTACTCAATTAAATGTTTTCACTTTCTCCAAGCTATCCACCCACTGATTATGGAACAACTACTGGATTAAAGGACAATCCTGAATAAAGGTCAAGAAATGTGTGTATTTTAACCTTCCAATAAATTCCCATCAGGCAAATTATATGAGAGAGCCGTGGCACTCAAAGAATGCCAAGCAGAAAAATAAAGGAGAATTCCTAAATGCTTTTGATAGCACCTGCCCCGCTCTACCCATCAACACTGAAACCTGGAAACATGAAGCGCATTGAACCTTTGAGGCTGATAACACTTTCAGCTGTGTGCTGGCAGGCATACCAAATCATTACTGCAGTGCATGCCCATGCTACGGTATTGTTGGGCCTGTTTGTGCTGTTGGCAAACCAATATACTTAATGATGCTGAGAAAAGTCAACAAAAAAAAAAAGGGGGGGGGGGGGTTCAGCCAAAAAAACATTAGCGTTGCCATGATGGCTGCCAAGTGGCAAGACTTGGATCTTGAAGTTTTGCCAGTTTGCTGGTTTGGAGCATTCAAATGTGTGTTAACACAATGCCAAGGAGGAAAGACATCAGCAGTGATTTTAGTAAAATGAAGTAATTGCTGCTGCCTATCAAGTTTGGGAAGGGTTATATTGCCTTTTCCAAACAATTAGAAGTCCATTACTCTGCAGTGAGAACGATTATTCGCAATTGGAAAACACTGAAAATAGTTTCCATTCTTTCCAGGACTGAATGCCCCAGGAAATTTACCCTAAAGTCAGACTGTGCATCAGAGAAACTGCAAAAAGGACTGAAGGGTTGCCAAGAGACAGCGTCTTCAGAAGAAAATGGCAGAACAGCATCAGAACAAACCACATGACTTCTGGAATAATGTCCTTAGGCCAGAAAGACCAAAGTGGATATGTCTGGTAATAATGTACAGCACCACGTTTAGTGAAAATTAAACACAGCATACTTGGGCTTGCTGTGTAAACGCAGGGCCTGAGAGTCTTAGAATCACTGAGAGAACTCCTCTGTATAACATCTCTTTGACAGCTAAAGCTTGGCCCAAACAGAAAAACAATCCCAAGCGCAGCAGAAAACGTACTACAGAATGACTGAAAAACAAAAGATTCAAAATATTGCAACGAGCCAGTCAAAGTCCAGACCTCAACCTGATTGAAATGCTGTAGCGGGACCTTAAGAAAGCTGAGCTTGAAGGAATTTCTTCACAATGTTCTGAAAGACTGATAAAGTTATTCAGAAAAGGATTACTTAAAGTTATTGCTGCTAATGGTGGTTTTGCAAGCTGCTGAATCACGAGGTGCACTTACTGCTACACACTTCTGCATTTTTGTTAAATTAATAATAACATTAGAAGTAAAAAGTGCATGCCTTCTTTTTTTTTAATACAACTCTGTTATCATGCAGCTTTCCACAGTTTTTCACATTTAACATACTGCTCAAAAACGTAATCTTCACCACTCACACACCACTAAAGCCTACAACTGCTATACAACAAGCTTTCAGTTCCTGCTTAATAACCCTAAAGCTACTCATGGTGTAACAAAATATCACTCCTTTTTTAATTTCACAATCCTTGTATGGCTGACTGTTTTTTTTATTATTATTATTGTTTTTAAGGGTCGATTTTATGCCCCACATTTCTGCACAGTAAATTCAAGTGTTGCAAGTTTCATTCTTAGTTGCTCAAGTCTCAGTTCAACTTCCTTCATGACTCTTGCGGCTTTTATACGCAGCAAGAAGCGTGTTTTCAGTGAAAAAGTCAAAAAAAGTGTTAAAAACCTGCAGTTCCTTACCTGTTTGGCACCAAACGACAGGCAGACAGCTGGCCACAAGCTGGCGAAGCATCTGAAGAGAGATTTTCTGCATTGTTGTGCATGGTTTGGTAAACACAAAAAGCTAAAGGAGAGTAAATATTTGATTGATATCCAAGTAAATGATAAATGCTATGTGTCTGCTGATTGAAAAAGCAATTGTTTGCCATAATAACGCAAAAAGGATATGACAAATGAATTTTTAGCTCAGCTTTTCTAGGCATGGTAGATTTATTGATGCAAGTCGTTTACACACGTCTCCTGATCCCCGTCTATTCTTCTTTGATGATCTCTCAAGCTTCTCCAGATTTGATGGTCATCTGACATTTAGCTTTGTTTTCATTCATCCCACAGGTTTGAATTGGTATTCATGTCAGGGCCTTATGCAGCCCACTCATGTCATGTGAACTCACGCTCACTTTGGTTTTCTGGAAGTAGTTTTTCACCAGGAGTGACGTATGTTTTGGATCGCTGTCGTGCTGGAAGGCAAAGAGATGACTCAGACCCAGTTTTTCAACTGGCTGGTTGAAGTTTTCTTTGACAGTGTCCATCAAAGTGCTTCACACAAGATTACAGCAAAAGGCAACAGAAACAGTTACAGTATACATAAACTTTCTCCAGGTTGTCCTTACCATACATCCATCTAGATTGAAGCAGTTTTCCTCAGTCTGCAACCTCGCAGTCCAATCCTGTTCAGTGATCCAGTGATGCTATCAAGTTATCCAGTAGATTCTTGGCAGTGGTTCTGGGGTCTCTGGGATCTCTAACCAGTTTATTGTGTGGTATTCTCTGATGATACTCCTCACTCCAGTTGACGCTTGGGAATGCAGCGATAACTTTGTATATCCATCTCCTGCTTTGTGTGCATCAATAATTCTTTTTCTTAAGTCTAAACTGACTTCTTTTGTTTTCGGCACGATGCTTTCTTGAGTGACAGCTCAAACCCTCGCTGAAGTTTTATACTGTGTGTAAACTGGTAGATAACCCTCCGTTTTAACTTGTTTTACAAGGCATCACAAAGTTAAAATGTATCATTGCACAGCAGTGGTTGTGCTATGGCTCAATAAAATGGGGCTAATAATATTGAAACTTATTTCTGAAATAATTCTGTCATTGTGTGCAAATATAAGTAATTTATACTTTCTATAAAAAAAGTAGTATGCTCGGAATCCCTTTCTCTTTTAAAAAAATTACAAATATATTTATTTTATTACTGGATTTTTCTTTTAACTGATGATCATCATCCCATTAACATTTACATTTACATTTAAATTGGATTCAAATTAGCCATATGGCAACACAGAGGTAATTTAACTCTATATTTCTGGAATTACAGCAGTGCAATCCTCTGAAATGTAGCTGCTTATTAGTGTAATAGTATAAAGTTGATAGATACTCCAGTTCCTCTAAATGTACTTCCGACCTCTTATTTCGCTACTGTCCTCTCAAGCGTGCAGTTTAGAGTGTAAGTACAGGAGCAGGGGAGAGGTTAATGCCGCTGCTGTGTACAGCTGATCTGTGTTTTTCCTCCAAAGTACAAAGGGACCTATGTGCTCCACTTCTAATCCTGGAAATGAAATGAGCAGCAAGTTGGCTAATGGGCATTTTTAGAGAACAAGAGTTATTACAAAGCCCAGTGACTTGAAAGGCTGCAGCTACAGCCACAGTATACTCATTCAGCTAACACGGGGCCGTGTGGCCCGGGCCAATCCCCCTACACTGTGCTCTTTGTTTCATTTTGAGCTAATTCCTTTGGTCGGTGCAATGTTTTTTCCTCTCACATTAGTTGGGAAACTGCTGATTTATCGATTTTTCTTTTTACATGGGGGTGGGAATGAAGCAGCTTGTCCAACACCCAACGTCATGCAACACACAAAAAAACATATCAGGGCTTCAAGGAGAACTGCTTACGTATTTTAATGGACATATTTTAATCCTCGAGAAGTTTCTTACTGTTCAGTGTTTAATTTCTCATTTATATTCTTTCACATTTTGGAAGCTGTTTTGTACCTTTCAATAAGAAATAATCGACTCCTTCCAGATTACATTTTATGCCATGAATGATGAAAAACACAAAGTTGATTAATTTCTATTCTCCTCACAGATGCGGGTCTATGGTGGTGATCGTGTTCAAGCTCTCGGCTCTGCAGGGGGAAAACAAAAAGTCATGTATTGGGTGGTCGACACTGTGGCTTCTGAACAAGGCAGCCCTGAAAGCACAAGATACCACGTGCCCTTTGAAGCATGAGTGACATGCATGAGAGGGCGATTCTGAGTAAAAACACTCTGCAGGATGACAGCGGCGCACCCCTTCATTTCAGTATCTCCAACAAGACAAAGACACCACTGTACTCGAGGAGTAAAGAGGTAGCTGAACATTTTGTTTCACTTTGTTGTTTTGTTCTTTTCTGTCTGTTATTTGTAGAGGTTTCGAGGCCTCTTGCTGAAGTTCCTGTCACTCTTGAAAAACGCGATGCATCTCGAAGGGAGTCAAGGAATAAAGGGACAATTTGCTTTCCACACTTTGATTTTTGTTTTGCACCTGTGTTTCTCCAACGTCTTTTAGAGCGCATAAAATAACAATAGTCTTCAACTCAGTACACGCCGGGGGAACCCGAGGCCATCGTGACTTTGACCAGAAATAATCAGGATTGGAAATGTAAGTGCAGCATGTCAGCATTAAAAACAAAGAATTATTCAGAGCTTTGTGTCAGCAGGGTTTCATGAATGACACGAATGCTCAGGTGCACCTTGTTGTCTCCATTAGCAGCAGGCATGAGTTAGTGTCAACACCACAGCCTGAGTGCACAGAGCTGGCGGTGGAATAACACATTTCTAGGAAACTGCACGGGAAACATACAGTGGATTCCATGCCTGAAATGACATAGAGCCTATTTCCTATTGTGCTGCAGCTTTTAGAGATAAATGGATACAATGATGAGTGTTTGTGGGATGTAGAACATGCACTGTATGCTTGCCAGCTTGAATTAAACCTTTCTTTCTTTCTGTTTTCTGCACTGCAAGAGACACATGTGGTCTAATGGAAAAGGGAGGTTCACCAGTGTCTCACGATGTAAGAAAGACAAAGAGCAGCACAACTGGAGGAAAATAGCAGTAGATGAAGAATGTTGCTTTAATTAAGGCAAACAACACCAGCTATTTTTGAGTTCTTAGAAAGAAGGCAGTTGGACTTGTTTGAGTTTGTGAAGAAGTTTCTTCTGTAGTTCTAAAACCAATCTCAGAGTTCCAGGTATTTAAACCCACAGTGGGAGCCTTGGAGGTGTTCTTTAAGGTCTTCGTCCCATTATTAATCAGTCTTTACATGAGGCGTTGGTCATTACTGTCACTGGGGCCACTGTTTGGTTTCTCCTAAGAAGACTGATGGTTTGAGAGAGGAGTAAATGAGGCAACAACATCCACTGTGAATGACCACAGCTGAAGAGAGGCGGTGGCTTATGACACCAGCTATATAATGCAGTCTGACCTTCCCAGGTGTTGCAGTCCCTACTGACACCTTGGCTGTATACCAATTCAGGGTCTGCAGCCTTAAAGTACGCAGCCTCAACGATCCTCAAGGGCCGCGTACTCAAAGACCGCTAAGGCCGGAAGTGCGAGGCTTGTGAAATGGGACGGTCTAGCCTCCGTTGCGCTGCCCAGGTTGCCTAGCAACCATGATACTAACCACTGGAAACGTGTCATACAGCTTTGTTTGACAGAAATGAAGGAGAAAACCTTTTGTTCATTTGTTTGTTTGTTTCCACATGAGCTTTGATCATTCTCTGTAAGATTAAGCTCAGCTATTGAACGGCGTGTATTTTAAAGTAAAGGCTTTAAAACCAAGTTAGTACAAACGTCACTAATGTCACATAACTTTGCCGACATGTGGCCAACAGTAATGTTTAATCTTCTTCGTTATTAAACATTTGCTCATAAATAAGTGACATAATATTCAGTACTTAAAGTTTACTCTTCGGCCGCCCCTCATCCGCCGTTCTTTTCTGCAAATTTATCCACACCCATTGCCGCGCTATGCATTCTGGGATATGTTGGGCCACGAAGTCTACACTGCCACAGCCTTAAAATTCAGGGAAATGAAGGACGCATTTCAGGGCCACATTTCGAGCAGCCTTTGAATTGGGACAGCCTTCGGCGCGCCGCTGTGACATAATCGGCCTTGAAATGCGGCCTTTAAGGCTGCAGACCCTGAATTGGGATACAGCCCTTGCCTCAGGTGACCTCAATAGCTCTCGTTGACCCCAGCTATGGCATGCCTATTTAACACCTTGTCGTGGCCTGGCTTATGATGACTCAAACGATAAATGTGAGTCAGGACCACCTCCAAGGGCACTGCCTCACAGCCTCTTGGATGAGAGCATATATGCCTGTATGAACCTAAAGAATGCTGCGCTTTTATATGAAACATGGAAACTGACTCCAAATGACTCCACAGCTGTTAGAAGTTGAACCCTCTGCCCACCATTTTAATTCAAGCACACTTCTCTGGCGTGAACTCAAAGAAGATTATTGGAAAGAACTCATCACACACTGCCAGTATTTGCAGCATAAATTAGGTTCATGTGACACTTAGTAATCTTCTTTATGGCTAAGAGGAACAAATGCTAATGAAACTGCGAAATAACATGCAGATGCTCTCAAGATAATAACCGCGGCGTGCGCAGGAGAAGAAGCCTTTAAGGTGCCACTGTACATAATTTAAGAGTTTTTTCATCCTTATGACTAATGTGATGACACATTGAACGTTACTGATTCAGACTTGATCACTTTAGCAACCAAACAGTTCTGGTCTGCTGTGCATTAAGACCCCCTAAAACACAGATCGGATCTTGTTTCATGATGTTTCATGATCGTGGTGGGAAATTAGAAATGCATCTGTTTGGTAGATTTCAGCACACTTACATGTTCATTCATAATGAAATGTTTTTCTTTATAACATTAACATTGCTGTTTACCTTAATCCTAACCTGACACTCCTCCAGCCAAAGGGGACAATGTGGCAGATACATGAAAACACCACCCTCTTCTGGAATTTGACTGTAATTGACATATGAAATGTTCCAACCGGTTCTAATCCCTAGTAAACTATGCTTAATGTAACATTAACGTTATGTTTGCCTTTTCACTGTAATGACACAGCATTAATGTGAATAATGTTTCACATTTGGTTTTTAAGATTATAAAAGGATTTTGACTGTCCTCTTCTCACAACATGTTGTTTCCAAATATTATCAGTGGAGTGAGTGATCGCTGGGCACTTAATGACTTTTTATAGTTATTCTGATGTATGAGCTTATCTGTTAATTAAACTGTGCTCAATATTTTAACTTCTGTCCGTTATTTGTGGATCACCTGTGATTCTGAATATCAGCTGTTAATTAATTCAAATAACTTCAATTAAATGTTATTTCTAAAGCATCAAGGTAAACAGTCACCACGAGGTGTTTTATAGTGTAAGGTAAAGAGCCTACAAAAATGCTGACCCCCCCAACAATCAAATTACCCTCTATGAGCAAGCACTTGGCAACAGTGGGAAGGAAAAACTCCCTTTTCACAAGAAGAAACCTCTGGCAGAACCACACTCAGGGAGGGGCAGCCATCTGCCACAAAGGAGTGGGAGAGACAAAAGAAACACTGGAAGAGAGCCAGAGGTTAATAATAACTAAATCACAGTGTATAAACACAGAGAGTGAAAAGAGGTGAATGAAAAAGGAAGAAACACTCAGTGCATCATGGGAAAACCCCATGATTTGGTTCAGAGCAGTGAGCAAGTGCACATAACCATGTGACATTCTGCAAACATATGGATGCACAGTGCATATATATATATTCTTACATCTAGGGCATGCATATAGACACTGAGAGAGCAGTGAGACTAGGCTTCCCTGAAGTTTTGTTTAAGTTTCCTTGTATTTAGTTTTGCTTCCTAGGGCAATTTTCATTGCTCTCGTTATTTTTGGTTAATAAATGTCTCTCTCCCTCTTTTTTCTTTTCTTTTCCTTTTTGTTCTTTCATTCTTTCTTTTTTTAAAACACATATTTCTGCCTCAAGACCTACAACTTAATAATCTCTTTAAAACTTTCTGCTGCTAAATAACAACTCCCCATATATAGGGTCTTAGTGCTACAACAATCAACAGTTTATCTAAACTGTGGTTTTGAAGAATGCAAACTACAGGGAGATAAAGAAAAATGTAATTAACTATTGTTCCCAGTGGAACGATCTGTTATCATCAAGCTCAATCTGTTATCTGCGTTGTAAATTCTTGACGTTTGTTTGCACTGCATAGTGTGTAGTGCTTCATTCCGAGTAACAACATAACCCCAATATCAGCTAAGCCAAAGTCCATACTCACTTAACCTGCAGATAATTTGTAACATTGTATAGAAATAAAAGATTACAATGAAAACAAGTTTCATTCTTATCTGTCTTTACACCTGACTACTGATATGTAGTACTCATCGGCCACTTCATTAGTTATATTTCATTAGTATTGGGTTGGACACCTTTTCCCTTCAAAACTGCCTGAATTATTCAGATTCAATAATGTTTTATATATAAATATCTCAAATATTGATATCTTTGAGGTACTGAGCACCACACAGATTTGTTGGCAGGACATCTATCATTTTCCACCACATGCCAAAGTCGATCTATCTGGGAAGGTATTTTTGTCCAGAGTACTGCAGCTCACTGGATATTTTCTCTTTTTCTGACCAATCTCTATGAATTCTAGAGATGTTTGTGTAGGAAAATCCAAGCAGAGCAACAGTTTCTGAAATACTCCGACCAACCTGTCTGGCATCAACAACTGCGCCATGTTCAAAGTCACTTAAATCACCTTTCTTCTTCATTTTGATGCTCAGTTTGAGCTTCGCTAGATTGTCTTGACCAGGTCTACATGCCTAAATGCGCTGAGCTGCTGCCATGTGATTGGCTGATTATATATTTGTCGTAATGAGGAGTTGAACAGTTAGTGGCTCCATAGTGTTGCAGTTTATATATTTGCTTAACACTTAAAATTTCCTAATTTGCTGCCAGAAAGAGGCAATAATCTCAGGAGGAGAGCAGCTGGAAGAAGTTGAACAAGTGTACCTAATGATGAGTCTGATGAGTGTATGTATCATGTTAATTTGCAGGCAGTTCAGGAACACCTAACCTTGCCCGTCACTGAATCAGAACTTTTTTTGTTTGACTTTGTATGACTTCATACTAACATCAAACTCATTTTGGTGCATATAAGTCTTATATTGGAAATTGGTGCAAACAGCACACTGTAACTCACCCTCCCTTTAAGCCAACTTTTTTCTGATTGGCTGTCTGAAGCCTGAACTTTTATTATTATTTGCACATACACTGATTTCATTTTTTGAACTTTGGCCATGTTCAGTAGGAGCATGTGCCACTGGAGTGCATATATGACAGATAATGAGGAAAAGTAGAACAGGTTCACACAGTTCACAACAAGCTTGTTGATCAGTAGGAGAGATAGATTCATGATACTTGAACTGATTTATTTTTGTAGATTAGCCGCGATAAAAACAATCGTGTAAACCGGACCTCCTACTGCCATGTCATCAGCATATTTTAATGTCCTAATAATGTTTTTATGTGTCTCATTCTGAATAGAAAACAATCATGATCATAACACACACTTCCAGGGGGCATAACCTCATCAGAAAGATGTTCCCTGATCCTGCTCCTCCATGTTTTACAACACCCAAACACTTCCATTTACCTCCAGTGGAGATTCATGCTGTCAGAAAAAGATAATTACACTTTTCCATGTTTTCTTGTAAATATGAATTTACTTCCAAGGATAACGAGTTTTGTCGCTGTTGATTAATTTGCTGATTATTCTTGTGATTACCCTGCTGTACTTTTGACCACCAGCAGCTATGGAGCAGTGTTTTTAAGAGGTGGTTGCCATTTTGTGTGTGACAACCACATTTCTGCAGCTGATTTCTTACCATTCGTGATGGTAGCATGCATGGATGAGACAGCAATGCCCCAATAACGGGAATAAATAAGATTCATGTCAAGTAAACATGCTTATATGTACAAGGAAGAGTGCATAAGATGCATAGGATGGGAAAAACAATGCTAGAAACATGAACAATAAACATAAATTGGATCTAAAAATTTATGGTCTGGTCAGAAAACAGTCCCAAGTTTCAGTTTTGATGATTTACAGTGTCTCGTTTTGCTCAAACAAAGCAATAAAACCACAACATCAATGATTTAGTAGCCCATTCAGCTCATGATCCATCACAGTACACAGGTTACTGTAATGTGTAAGGCACAGAAAGAAAGTTTTCTTGTCAGAAAACCACAATCAAATCAAGGACAAATTAATCTCCTGCAACACCAAATACAAGTGTTTGAGTTCAGGAGTTTTATGAGTACATGGTCAGTTGTAAACAAAGTCCATAAAAAGCATGAAACACATCAGCATGCCATAGCAGTGACTGTAATGTTAGCGCAATGGTGACGGGAAGGCCCCAAACATACCCTCCTAATGTGGGAACCAGCTAATATGACCACTCCCTCCAGTAACGCAACTAACATGTGCAAGTTGTGCAGCAAAGGGACATTTTAAACCATCACATCACTTGGTAAAATTCTCATACTGTGCATGATAAATATGGAGACAGGTTGGAATCAACATGAAGAATCTTAATCTAACAAAGGTTTGGCCCTAGATCTTGGCTGGCCCTAACCTAGCTCAGAACAATGTTAAATGTGCCCTTGACCTTTCCATTATTTTACAGAGAAGACCCATTAGGTGATCACTGTGTTTAATGAATTTGAATTAGATTTTGCACCAAAACAGTTCTTTTGCTCTGATAAAATACATATGAAGCAATAATTTTGAATAAAATGCAACAGAAATATATAAAATCAGAGGTTTATTTATCTAAACAATTAATCATTATGGAAAAATGCTTGGTATAAACTGAATGTATACCAATCCAGTAAATGTCATTTGACCAGATTCCATTAAATGTAGTGTTTTGCATTTTGTAACTAAATGACATGGAAAATTTCCATGTAATCAAGCTACTTAAAGTTAACATTTTGGGTGTAAATTGTATTTATTCATGTATTTATTCATTTATTAACTGTAAGCAACACTGTAGAGGGAGTAGTGATTGTTGTGAATTGTGGACAAATTGATGCCTTGTTGTGGTTGAGACTTTTGGTCCTTCAGCTTCGATGCACTTATAATATAAACAAGAGAAAAGCAGACAACGATTGAGAATGATTGGGTTTAATGCTTTAAAATATACTTATTATGAACAGAGTTCTTATTCATTTTTGTCAGTTCTGTATTTAAAAGGCAAGATTTACATAATCCGAGGTGTCCTTAAATAAATAAATGATCAATACTAATCTTTTAGTAATATTATTCATTATTATTTATTATGTTAATTTGTATTAATATTATTAATATTAACCTTAGATGTGTATGTCTGCTAAGTAACAACATGAATCAGGAACACATACAATTAGCATACAATTGTTTTTGTGTAAGTACATACCTCTGTGCCCAACAGTGTCATAAAATGCAGGAAATACTCAGCTGGCTACTGAGCAGAGATGATCTGACGCAAAGCTGCAGTTTACAGTTTCTCCACAAGATCGCAGCAGAGATCACAGCTTTGTCTTGTCACATAAATTGCAGGTATGCCTTTGTGATCTAAGATGAAAAGGCGAAAATACCAGCCTTATTAAAAGCATTCCTTCCCGAACGACGTCAACACAATGCCCCGCATTCCTCTGGGGATTCGTATTATGAAATAAATCAGGTCAACATGTCATTTAAACAGAGGAGGCTATTTTCCATTGCATCACCGGAGTGGTCAACCGAGCCAACAAGTTCCAGGAAGAGGCATAACACTTTTATCATCAGAGCAGGTGCTTTACTGTTATATTTCAGATATGCCGTTTCACTTCCTCCTGTGGCATTTTGGTAATAAGGAGATCAGAATGACTCCTAAATTACACCTTTTCCCGTTTGAGCTACGTGGAAAAACAAAGCATATAGTTTTTAAATGAAAGATAATGTTGGAAAAGACTATTCTGTCATTTATGTATTTTACAAACCTTAAAATCATTTCTAAAAATCCACTGAAATACTATAAATTACCCTGTTGTCATTTTTATTTTATGAAATGACATCATAGATAATCAAGGAAGTATCTGATAATGCCCTGGTGAGTGTAATATCCAACAAGGACAGCTGTAATGCTTTGGGGAAGTTTGTGAAGTCTGCTGTTTACATTTAGGTGGTTGGGAAACTTTAATGATCCCGGATAAAAGGAAGGATAAAGTTTACACTTGTGGCAGGATGATCTCACACAGACACACAGTGTGCCTTAGTCCGTTTCAAAACACCTCACCTTAAGTTAATATTTACCACAAAAACTTTTGTTAACCATGACTTTAATTTCAATAAATGCACTAAATAGCCTTCTTAGATCAGACAATCATTGTTAAAAGTGAAACTAATGATTGTCTGACACGAAGGTACTAGGGTAAGATAAGCAGGGTCCCAACCGAACAGTTAACATACACCAATAATTTACAGTCTGAGCTTTTTGCTGAGACTGGTACAGGTGGTTATGACATTCTTGGCTTTAAAATAGTTTGCTAGCAGCTCGCTAGTAATCAGAGCTAGCAACCAGAGCTAGCAACCAGAGCTAGCAACCAGAACTAGCAACCAGAACAAGCAACCAGAACAAACTATGTATAGTTTATGAAAAGTGTAACACAAAGTTACATGTTTTGAAATGTGGTGGTTGCTGCGTTGAGGCACAACTTTCATTTTGAAGGTGAACATTGTACATTTCGAACCGCGCGGCTCGGAGCTAGTAGCGAGCATTTGAAGACAAGATGTGTTTTCCATACAAACTACCAGTAACAGCTTCGGGCTGCTAGCAACCAAAGAAGTCGTTTTTGGTGGAACACTCTCATTGACACTAGTTTCTTCTAGTAACCAGTCAGGAAAAACCAATTTTTCGCTGGCAACTGTTAGTTGTATCCCTTTCAATATAGTGGACAACTCTCACGTGATGGTCACGTAACATGACATGAGAAATCGCTGTTGTTCAGCCACAGATGCTGTTAATTAGACAATATGCTAATAAAATATAAAAATTCCACCCACCATAATTGAAGCTATATTAAACAGAGAAATCTATTAAAGTGCTCCAAAAGACACTGACAACCGAACTGGAGTTACCAATCCAGTTCTGGAGTTTGAATCAATGGCGCTGATGACCTGCAGACAATTGCCACATCTGTCAAAGTAGCCATGACCCTAACTTTTAACCTTAGGAAAATCCAAGCTCTGTCCACACCTGTATGGGTATTTTGGTAAACGTAGCTTTTTCTATGCATTTTAGTGTTTTGGCAACATGCAAACGGCTTGTTAGGTCACTGAAAATTGACCTTTTCTAAAACTCTTTCCAGGGTGGAGATTTTCAGAAATTCATTGTCTTTGTATGGAAGTGCATACAGAAAACAAAGATTTTTGTTATGCATTATAAGGCATATGCCTTTATTTTCCTTTTAGACGTCAGACTATGTGAGCTTCTGATTAAGCAATATTTTATATAATCGGGGTTATATCGTCACTTGTTACTTTGACATGTTCTTGACAATGCTTGACATTGACATTGTAGCCACTGGCTACATCTCCCTATGTTGGCACATCCTGCCATTCAACCCTAGCTGTCAATCAGCATTGCTCTAAGCCTTACCGGTATGCAATCCTTTGTACTCATAGACAGAAGAAAACAAGAATGAATCTTACGGGTCATTACAATTAAGTTAGAACTCCCTCAAACCTGCATTCTATCTTAAGGCCAACAGATAACAAAAGCCGTGGCTCCAAAAAGACTTCCACTTTCATAGAAGTCTAAGGGAAAACAGCTTTCAGTTTTAACCTTTGCTGATGGGTTTTTGGGCTCAGACACCTGTTTTAGGTCACACTGAATCAAAAAAATTAAGTCTATTTAGTACATCTTGGTCATACTTGAAGGATTACCTGTAAACTAAACACTCATTGTTTAGTTTACTTGTCAGTCACGTCTGTTTTTTGCAAATGGCTATGCAAAAGAAACGCTTACGTCAAGGCTTCAAAATGGAAGTTTAGACAGCAGAGGATGACATCATGGTAGCTACGTCCATCTTTTGTACCGTCTGTGTTTGCTCCAGACCATAAACATGCCTTTTAATGCTGTAAAAGGGATGTTGTAGCATGGCAGTCTACAGGGATGTACTCTCTTTTGGAGCTAACCTGAGGTGGCCTTTGCAGGAAGTGCACTCGGCACTTCCGCGTTGGCTTCATTTTTAAGCCCCAGAGGTTGCCGCTTGCTACACACAATCAAATTTCCTCTCAAACACACAGTCCCCCAACACACATCTCCAGATATTCATTACTTGACCTTCGACTAGCCTACTTTTCAGGGGCCCTGTTGTCATTCCTGGAGGAGCCCGGCTCTGATGTGTTAAGCAATCGTTTGGCAGCTTCCCAGCAGCTGAGACACTCCAGTTACCCTGTTGATACTTAATCTGACTCCTTTGCTCTCTCTCTCTCTCACACACTCACACACACACACACACACACACACACACACACACACACACACACATGCAGGCAGGTATGCACATGAACACGCACACACGAACAACGCTTACGCAAGCCCCGGCCAGCCATGCCTAAGGTAGTCATAACACACAGAGGGTGGAGATATGCCAAGCTCTTATAGGTCAAATGATTCACAGGCAAACAAGGATTGGATATGAAAGCATGTAAGTATTTGACTTCAAATAGTGCTGTTGTTCACTGTTTGATGGGATGACCTCGAGTTCCCCTGGTTACTGCTGAAGCTGGAGAAAAAGAGAACGAGAGCAGCGCTTATGCTCCCCCTTGTGTGTTCCAGGAAAGAAACACTGACCCACTATTGACATTTGTGTGTTTGAGGAGTTAAATGTTACATTACACAAAGGTCAGAGAAGAGTAAACGGCTAGAGGCAGAGATGGAGAAAGCGGGAGAGGCAGTTTTCTTTTCCTCGGTTCCTTTCTCTTGCAAAAATGAAATTGAAAGCGCTGAGGGAAATCGCATTGTTCTCCCTCACGGTGATGAAGAGCGGCGCTGAGAGAATTCTTCCAGGAAAACCTCTGAGGCGTGCATCAGAGCCGGGCAGGCGTTAGTATGGCTGTGTGTGCGAAAGACAAGTGGCAGTGATAAATAATAACATGCTGTGAGAATATGAAAAATGTGATCTTTATTCAACAACTCCACACATATTTCAAATATACATATTTACATATTTTATACAATGAATATAACTCTTGTGTGTAACCTATCCGGACTAAAAATAGCCTCTAGGTTGTGTCACAAATACATAATTCACAGTGCATTATGAAGATTGTGCACCCGTGTCAGTTTACATGTCACATGAAGGCGTGACTCACTCTACATGTATGAAACAGAAACAACATCGTTAACCTCTTAAATTAATTTCGCTGTGAAGGACAATTGCGATTGTCACGAGTCTCCTTCCATCTGGTCTTCTTGAGCAGATGAAAGAAAGAAAGAACCGCGAGATGCTCTATTAGCCTACTGCGTGACTAAAAAGAAAGAAAAATTAATGCGCAACACTTCTCTGATGTGCCAGATTTAGTACCATTGTCAATAAATTGTACCAGAGCAAAACAGCTGGCTATAATAGCTTGAATGTGGCTGAAACTCTCTATTTGCTTTTCACAAACGAACAGTGTATCTTAGAGCGTGGTACAAAATGTCACCAACTATGAAGACTAGTCTCCATGGATCCGTAGCTTTCAAAACAAGAAAAAAGGAAAGGGGGGAGATTAAAAATAAAAAATAAAAAGTACCACTAAAGAGGTGAAACAGTCTGAACAGATTCTTCCAGCCAAGGTCATCACCATTCTCTGCAGACACGCTCAAGTGTTGAGTCATCAACAGACAACCAACATCAAATATCTGACTGCGACTGATTCAGAGTCATTCAGTTTATGAAACACAGTGATACGGGCACAACACTCAGCACAGCTCGGCTTTTGTTAAAGCAAAACAGGTTCACATAATGTTCCGACAGAAATGAACAAAACAGGCTCGACTGCTCAGCTGGGAAAGTCTTCATTTTTCTGCAATGCGTCGGTTTCCAATTTAAGTGCATATTTGGCACATTTCATGAACAAATGCAGATTTTTTTTGATTGCATCGGTGCTTGTTTTCCCTTTTTTTTCTTTGATTGATTGAACCTGATGCCATCGGGTTCAGGAATTATTCAGTAATCTCTGATGCTGCTGATTCATGTGGCCAAGTGTTTAAAACCAGGGTTGCTCCCAGCATTTAGGTAGTTAAACCAGAAGCATTAGTGTTGGGTTTTAGCTGATGGCAATTGCACATATGCAGGATTTCAGACATGCTGGATGGACTGATGCTCATATTTGTGTTCGGATTCAACCTTTAGGCAAGATATTCAGCTTTGAGCTTGTGCCATAAATGTTAAACAGTCTTAACAGTTCTAAATGATAAAATGACCGAGATGTACTTTTCTCTGTTAGCCATTAACAAGGACTTGTGTCAGCATCGTGTGTGTGTGTCGAGCTCTTACCATTTTTCTGCCAGTCTTACACCAGTAACACCCTGCCTGTCTCAACCTTCTGTGCGTGGTGTGAAATTTGTAAATGCGCTCCATTCGCGGAGACAGTGCCAGATTGGCAGTGAGACACCTTTGTAGTGTCCCGCTGAGGATGACACATCAGTCCTCTGCTATCCATCTTTCTCACTTTATGTCACTGTCTGCTTCAAGACGTCAAGCTCGTGCTTGGCGGTCCTCGAGCTGATCGGTGAGTCAGCTGGTGAAGCCTGCAGTCTGGTTAGAGAGTGAGAGGAACAACATCCTGGTCTCCTCGCCTCCCGCTCGAGATTCAGCTAATGCTTTATGAAGTCTCATGAGTTCACGCTGAGAACAAACATCAATGACTTCTCTCCGACTGGTTATTAAATTCCCGTGACACGCTCGGAGAAGCCTGTGGAGATTTTTTTTTTTTTTTAAATACACGATCTGGCTTATTTCTGTCATGGTTAATTCTTCTAGCACCAAATAATTTCCAAATCACACATACAGAAACACAATGAGTGATCATTGTGAACAATGCCCTTAGCGAGTAACATGTATACGACAACAAAATACAGTACAGTAAGATTTTGTAGAAAGCTTGAGGGTGTATGTACACACAACAGTACACAAATGGGTTTCTAAAAAGTGCCAATGTAAAAAAAACCCCAACAAAACAACAAAAACAAAACAACAATGAATCCCTCATAGTTTGTTTTGGTCCCTCAGTCAGACTCAAATCGAATCCGTCAGCAGAAGAGGTCGTCGTCCTCTTCCGCATCAAAGGATGGCACCGTTTGTTCGGCCGAGCTTACTTCCTGGTCACCCAGCGCCGCTTCCCGGGACGATGGCGGCACGTGGAACCACGGGTGAGCGAGCAGCTCAGTTGCTGTGAGTCTCTCAGAGGGTTCTTTCCTCAGCAGGCTCTGGAGCAGACACTTGGCCTTGGGAGACAAACCTTCAGGCAAACAGCACTGGCCTCTGCGAATTTTGGAAAAAAGTGTGGCCGGGTCCGGGTCGTGGAAGGGGTAGCGGCCGACCAGCATGGTGTACAGCATGACCCCGAGGCTCCACATGTCGGCCATCTTGCCGGAATAAGGCGTGGAACCGCTGAGGATCTCTGGGCTGACGTAGGCAGGGCAGCCGTGGGTGTCTGACATAGAGTCATCCTTGGGGTCCTCCAGGACGCGGCAGTCCTCAAGGCTTTCTAGTCTCACCTGCGTCCTGTAAAGCAAGTAAAACCAAAGGTCAAGATATCTGGAATGGACTTCAATAGCACAAAATGTCAATATATGTATGTTTGAGCCAAACCGCTATTGCACAAAAATAACCACAAGAGAGGGCTTTAATTTTACTGTAAAGCAGCATAAGTACAGTGTGTTTCCTTCCTCTAGCTTTAATCTGTGCAACAGACAGATGGACAGACAGTTTTACACACACACACACACACACACACACACAGAAGTGAACTTACTACGACCCAAGTGCGCCACTGTGATTCCCGTTTAAGAAGCAGAGCTGCCTAAGCAAATTTCCAATGACTTCCTGGCACTCACATGGTCATGTAAACACACATAAATACACTACACCAACACCCCCCTCCTCCTTCTTTACTCTCACACACACAATGCTATATTTAGCCAAGTTAATGACAGGACGTACATTTAGTCCTGCAGCAGAGCAACTAAGACTGTGAGAGCACATTTTTTTTTCAGGATGAGGTACTCACCACTGAAACGCTCTTGCGCAAAGATAGAACATTTGATGGGAAACTTTTGCCATTTCCATGGGCAAAAAAATATGTCATGCATTTTTCTACTTTTTTTTTCTTTTTACAGCAGCAGATACAGACTGTTTTTAGTTCTAATTTAATTTGTGTATAATGACTGGAGGGGATTTCATCAAGTGAAGCGCACATAAAGAGTTCTGTTGTATCTCAGTCTCGGGGGGTCGCCCCAGTGAGACACTTGAGATGTCAGATGGACTGACTGCAGACAAAGAAAAAGCCACGGAGACAGGATGAAAAGAGTGACAGCCAGAAGGACCAAGACGGAAAAGCAAATGATATTTAAACAGCGAGATAGTGGAGGAGATATGTCAGGAGAGGAGAAAGGAGATGGAGACAGAAAAGGAAACAGAACAGAGAGAGTTAGAGGGGTGGAGAGAATGACTCATCCTACTGTTGAGAGTACATATCTCCTCTCCTCCTCCTCCTCCTCTCTCGCTCTCTCTCTCTCTTTCTCGAGCCGAGGCTATCTGCACCTGGGTCCCACACTTGCGGCGCCAGCCATCCCATAATTACCCTCAAATGGCTGTTGCCACATCAGTGACGCACGGGAAGGCTGGCCTGACTGTGAAGCTCTGCATGCTTCAGAGTGCTAGTCACCTTTCCTAAACTGGCTCTCCCAACTGCACTGTGTATGTCTGTGTGTGTGTGCGAGTGTGTGTGCGAATGCAGCTAGCATTTGTCAAAATGTTGTGACTTTCTCTGTCGCTGGCTTGGCCGCTGCATTGTTGGCCAGGACATTGCATCACGGCTTGTGCGCTGGGGTTTGAAAGATGCCTGATTGTGAATTTTGGAGGAATGGATGACGGAATAAATGAGGTCATGCAGAATCGTAAGAGCTCAGTGAGCCTTAAGTTGTTGTCTGTCTGTGTTTGGACAAAAGAGCAAAAGAGGTGATCTCAGGGTGAACAAAGCTGATTTTCTGGAAATGAATACTGCCAAATTCCATTATGTCACAGAGCCGTTTAATGTTATCAGCAAAGCCTGCAGGTTAGTCATGACAGGATGCTTTTGAGTTTTTTTTTTTTTTTTGTAGTGGCGCTTTGAAATGTTACCACAAAAAGTGCACAGAGAAGTCTGCATGAGAAAAAAAAGATGCCGTCACAACACATCTTCACGGGTCGAGCAGGTCAGCCTACCAACATTAATGTTGCAGTGCCGTCGCTCCGTTGACGAAATACTGAACTGCCAGCAACAAGCCACTTGAACTTGCAATGGACCGCAGCTTTACAGCTCTGAATGCGCGAACATGCATGGACGGACACATGCACACGCACGAAGAAAAAAAGAAAAAAGCTGTGCAACACCCCCCTCCCTCCCCTCTTCCCCTCTGCCCATATACACAGTGACTCATCGCTCTGCAGCCATATAGCTATCAGAGGGACGCGACTAACTTCAACTTCTCTCACTGGCTGTCTGCTCTCATTCATCGACTGTAACCCAGCTAACCCAGAGGTCATGACTGAAGAATGTTACTGTTCAAAAGTCTCCATGAAAAAGGCCCTTTGGAGAGCCGGATTGGGGGGTGGGGGTGGAGGGGATCAGTGGACGCTTACAGAAAAGAGAGTGACGCAAGGGCAAAGAGGCGACAAACAGTTTTGCAAGCATGGATTTTGTGTATCTTCCTGAACTATATCTGGCACTGGGAGATGCAGGCATTTAGATGTGTGTGTGTGTGTGTAGGTGTGTGTGTGTGGGAGCAGGTTCAAAGCATACTACTTCATGGATGTAAGTGAATGAAATCTTGCTGGACACGCCATTTATCCTGCAGCATTGCTATGATGTAATTTATTAATAAATGATGAGTAATAAATGCATTCTAAGATATAGACCACAGAAGGTATGATTTTCTCATTCAGCAGCCTCGTCTCGCAGCTCTGCCAAACTACCACCCACTACATTCACACATGCTTGCCTGTGCACAAGCATGCAAAACAAACACACAACGCTGCATACAAAGAGACACATCGAGAGTGAAATAGGGAGACAGACAGAGAGGGCGAAAATCTGGGAAGCTAAGCAGTCTGCCTCCACAAGTACAGAACCTCCTACTCTATCTGTGCCCACATTGATATCTGCACACATGGCCTGTGTGTGTATCAGCTGCTGCTGTCTTCGCTCTGTGTTTTCACTGGCATGTGCCACTACACTAGATGTTTGAGAGCATTCAAATAAATCTGTATAGCTGAGATCAGTGTTAAGGACTGAGAGCAATTCGAGAATCGTGACAGGTGAATCCTCACCTTTTGTCATCAGTGAAGACAAACTTGCGTAATTTCAGGTCACCCAGCACAATGCCTGCCTGGTGGCAGTGGGCTACAGCCAGGGCCACCTGACGGAAGAGCCTGCAGGCATGTCCCTCGTCTAGTCGGCGACAGCTCTTTACCAAAGTGTGCATGTCCCCAAAGTCTTTATCCAGGAACACGTAGGCCTTGCGCTCACCGAGGATGATGTCCCTGATGCCGGCCACATTCTTGTGTGCTGGTAGAATACCATAGGCTCTGATCTTTTCCTGGTATACCCCCATATCAAAGACCTGGAAGAAAGATGGGAGGAAAAGGAGGGATGCAGGATGGAAATTAGAAAGATGGGTAAGGAGGAGAAGAGAGAGAGTGAGTGTGAGGAGGAGGAGGACGAGGCAATAGGTCAGTGTGTTCTTAATGATCATCTAACTAAACAACCATGAACATTTGGCAGCGACATAAAAAAGGCTTGGGATATACTTTGATTCCAGCTCAATACATTGCTTTTGCAAGCGCGTGACAAATGAATCATCAAAGCGTGAAGCGATTAACTTTATTAATCAACAAAGCCAAACGCCTGCAGGTCTATCGTGCAAAATAAACAGGGATCTGGAACAGTGGAGGACCCTGTCCTTATCGGGAAAGATCCTTATCACGAGAGCCTTTTTGCCTCACATGTTTGCATTTTTGTGTGTCACAGCGTGGCGTACTGCGGTGACGTGTATGCAAATGAGGCCAGTTGACAGACACAGTGCGAAGCACCGGTGCCAAGGATTGGTGGGCTTCAGTATGATAGGCTGAATTTTCACAATACAAAACAGGCAACACAGGGTTTGGCTGCTCTTTCACGACGTGTAAAAATGAAAGGAGCCTTATCAGGTTCAGACATTTAAAAAAATAAAATTAAAAATATATACAATGAAGTAAGACTTTTATTATGGAAATCGTGACACATTTCGCGTGAGAATGACATCTGGTGAAAAAGTCAGCCAAATACGGATGACATGTCAGACAGGGTATTGGGCAATGGGATGTCTTGAAACATCCTTCATTCAAAGAAATTGCACAATGACTGGATTGCGCATACCTTACACAGTAGTTCAATGCCAGTATCGGTGTTCATCGCGCTGTGCATGCATTCCCGGTCCGCCAGAGGTAGAAGTAGATACGATCCTATGCTGGACGGTCCCTGGTGAGTCGGTGGGACAGAGGTTAAGCCGGGGCTGACCGGGGATCCGGGAGAGGTGCCGAGGAGTCCCTGCGTGTCCCCAGCCTCGGCGCTCAGCCGGGCGCATTTGGCCGGCGGCTGATCGTCTGAATCAAGCCGCTTGTGCGCGAGTCTCCCCGCGCGGATGCAAGGTGCCCGGCTGCTCCACTGCAAGTTCATCCTGATAGGCCGATTCACCATGAAAGCAAAAAAAAAAGAAAAAAAAGAAGCGAGGTCCGTTCCGTCTGCTTTTAGATGCTCCCTTTGACGGTTAAAAGAAGCTACAAACTGTGCTCTCCATTTCTCCGTAGAAGACTCAGCACTGGTGACACATAAAAGAAACTTCAGCGGATTTTGGTAATAATCCAAATCGACGTCCTTCTGTAGAGTGAGTGCTCGTGGCTTCTGAGGTCTGTGTACTTTTGGTGAGAGGAAAAAAAATCCGATCCCTCATAGCCCAGAGTCAGTGTTTGTTAGAGAGAGAGAAGAGAGAGAGAGGAGAAAAGAGAGAGGACACAGAGAGAAAGAGAGACCGCCTCACACTCAAAGAGTGGCTGAGAGTGAGTGAGCTCCAGTGATGTTGAGCTCAAACACTCCGCCCGACCAGTCCAGCCTCCTGGTGACACAACCATTGAGCAATCCTGCTCAGCGCGGCTCTGATGACACTACCCACTGTATTAGCTTTCTCAGACGACTTCGTGAGCATATGCTTCAAACATTATTTATTTATTTTTCCTAACCAGTGTGTCATGAATCTTCAAATTCCCCCATAAGAGTTTTTTTTGCTGATACCAAAGGAACTTGAGGAGCTGATGAGAGGAGTGAAGAAATCATCTGTTACTTATCAGCTGCCTCATCAAGCATGCACATGTTTTAGGCAATAATTAACAATCCTTGAAGTACCTTGTCTGACTCAGTTGTTCCTTAGTGTTCGGCTCTTATTGCCCTTTATTGCCAGTTGTAACATTTTCTCCACAGACCTCTGCGTGGCACCGGAACTGTTTGCTCTCTAAACGCTGGGCTTCAGGTGTGAACCAGCCCATACAAAAAGCTTCAGTGTGCTAGCTTGAACTCTGGCTTTAACAACACCATGATATTTTCCCATGCTGGGTCTGTGGATATGACTCACCCCCGTAAAGCTGTAGTTTTGTTGGGCTATAAGAACTCACAGAAAAATATGCCAGCTTGGCTCTGTAAACAACATCATAGCAGCCAGGCTAAGGTGAAACCACTTGTACATCAAGCACCCCTACCAAAGGAGCCAAATGCTGTGCAATTCTTTATGAGAATTATGCAATGATAGGAATCAAGCGAACGATGGACCGTCAAAAATTCAAGGGTGAAGTGCAGGATATAGTTTGAAAAACATTCCTGTGATGTGCGCTGAGACGAGTCCTGTTGGGCAATTATAAATGTGCATGTTTGTGTGTGTTTGTCGGGGTGTGTGCACACGTGTGACCATGTGCGTGTTGCGCAAGAGTTTTCTTTTTCCACTGCTTTATGTTGAATGAGCACAGTGGCTGCAGCAGAGGCTCACTGAGCATTCACTGAAAACAGAGCAGCAGCTGGCCTGTGTGCGCGTGTGCACCGTCAAACCTCTTTAGTGCGGCCAATCCTGCCAATCAGAAGCAGGCCGTTCCCAGTCGTTTCTTTTCACATCTCTAACACGGTTCCTTCCACAACATGTCACACACTTAACCGGGTCACAGCGGTTGGGCACAGCTTGATTCAAAAAGGTCATGCAAACCTGTTTCTGCAGGCTGTCCAAACATGGATGAGCTGCAGATTCCATAGGAATGATGGCTGTTATTTTTAGGCCTTGCATTCTTTCTTTGCGCAGTGGTCGTCCTACGAAAAAGGTGACTCACTCAACTGATTGATGCATGCGTGTCTCTGTGAGCAAGTGTCTTTGTCATGCTGCTGAGCAGGCACGGGAACAGGTTTCCTCTCTCTCTGCCTTCCCTCTTTTTCTTTTTAAGAAGTCGAACAAACAGGATGAGCAGTCACTGTGGGAATGGGAGGCAGAGGTACTGAAGGTTTATTGTTATGTGACATCAAAGTGATTATGTGTGTTTGGAGTCTGTTTGTGCGTGACACGGTGTTTAGGAGGATACTGGAAAAGCTGACTTATTTGTGTTGGCTGTGATTAAAGAAAGCTTGTGTGCGCATGTAAGGTCACATTTTGTATCAGTGTAACTGAGAGTTCACGCTGGAATATCACATCACGCAAAGTCACATCAAGATATGTGGGCTGTGGACTACACAATATAGATTTTATTGCCGAATAGCAGGTTGTAGCAGTATATATAGCTGGTCAGCCAGTGTGTGCCTCATGGTGTGTGTGGGTATGTGCATGTATACAGTGCCTGAGTAGGAGTGTTACTGAGTAGCCAGTGAGCTAGAAGTGAAAACAGTATTCAGGGCATGATCTTCCTTGTTATAATTAGCTGAGTCACTCACCACTGGCAGCAATAAAGAGAGACTGGGAATTGATCTGCTCTGAGAATAGTTCAAGTCTGATCTGGCTGACATCCAGGCATCACTGTGGGTTACTTTTCATTCATGCTCATTTTTACCAACGTACACAGACACATGCAATTAACAGAGCTGCAGATGTGAGACAGTAACTCAAGTTAGATGTATAGTATGTATAGTATGTATAGTCACCAGAATCAGCTCAGCCTGCTTTAGGCTACCTCTTTCTGTTGATACTTTAGATGCTTTATAATAATTAAAAAACTGTTAAATCTTCCACATGTTATCAGTTTCTGTGTTAAACATGATGAGTAAACAGCGAGAATGCTTCTTTCATGTGTGTTTTTTTTAAGTTTAGTTTAGTTTTGTAATATGTTAAAAAAAGATTAAAGATTTGTTTTTATTTAGAACTGTTTTTTCTTTCTTTTTTTTGACCCAAAAAAGAGTTACACACTGCACTTTACTCGCATCTATAGCCAAATTAGAATCACCAGTTGACCTAACATGTATTTCTCTGGACTGTGTGAGGAAACCAGAATACCCGGGGGTAACCTACACTAACACAAGGACAGCATGCAAACTCCACACAGAAAGGCCCTGCAGCCAGGATCTGAATGAAGAACCTCTGCGCTATGTGTTACCCACTGTACCAGTGAATGCTAGCGTCTATCCGGTTGTTCAGTCTGACGTCACTAGCCGTGTCTGGGTCTAAACTCCGCTGCAGGTCCATATATCAAACGATCACTGTGGCATTACTGAGAGTTGAAAAACTGTCTAAAGTCTTTCATCTTTAATAAAATGATCAGCGTTCTGCTCTACCAGGTGTAACAATTGAGTTTAACACCCAGGCATCCATGAAAACGGAATTTATGACATTTAACGGAGTTAGAAGTTAGCAGGGAGTTAGCTCGCTAGCTTCTATCTAAATACAATATAGCATGTCCTGACTGCGGGGTTTTGGAAACAAATTCAAACGTACAGCTCTGTTATCACTTCCAGCATAAATGAAGACAGAAAACTAAACAGCAGTGACGTTTGTAGGGTTACTGAAGTTGGGCTAGCTGGTATATAATGATGTGCTACGTGACCGCTAGCGACATAGCTATGCTAGCATAATATAAACAAGCTAACTTTTTTTCCACTCGATAAAAGTTAACGTGAGTGTTCTCAGTGGTCAGAAACAAATGTAATCGCATGGCAGGATGCTGTAAAAGGACCAAACTTCAGCCAGGAGAACAACTGAGATAATCCATCCACAATACGAGGTTAGTCATTCATATACTGCTGCATGGGCTGGGCTGTAGTTAAATCCTAAGGTTTTAAAAACTGAGCTTAAATAAATGATTAGTGGTAATAAAAGCTGAGGGAGGTCAACAGGGATCACTGACTGTTTTAGGAGCTTTTTGAGATCAAATAGAAGAAAATACATAACATTAAACATGTTAACAACACAAAAGCCATATTAAACGCAGACTACTTTAGACCCGGAAGTAGGATTCGTCGCGTCATCACTGAACAACCGGATTGACATAACCTGACTTCATGCAATTGATGGAGAAACATCTGTTTGCTATCTTGATGGTAACACCACAGAAATTGTCCCGTTATCGCACGTTTGTTGAGTTCAGTTAAGTAATTTCGCATTAATCTTTTTTATTCGGTTTTTTCGGAGACAGATGTGAGCATGTTTGGCCATGTCTCACAAGCAAACACATACTTGGTTAGCCAGGTGCACCCGTAGAGTCCATTCATGCATTGCAGAGAAACAAACAAACTTCGACTGAACATTCACCGAAGCACTGTTACTAAACTTGACACAAAACTATTCACATCCTTTTCAGTTAATTGCATGAAAACTGCTCCAAAAGCATCCCGACAGTGAAAAAATGGGAGCTCCAGATCAGTCAAGCTAGCAGGCTAGCAAACAGCTAGTGACTGGATAAGCACCCACTTAAAAGGCGATACACCGCTTTTTGCAAAGCTTTACGATTGAAAAATATTTTGAATCTTCTATGCATATTTATCTAATGTAAAGCCCCAAACCTTTTTTCCCAGCATGTTTATTTCAACTGTAAAGTTTGACATTTTGAGACAGGAACTGACCCAAATGTGAAACTTTCACTTTTAATTTCGATTTTCTTTTTCATCTGTTGTTGGTAGTATGCATTTATTTGCTAACATTGTTAAAATTATTATCCTTGTTAAGTATTAGTCAAATGATTTTAGTGACTGCACCTCAAATCTTAAACTCCTCCCCCCAAAAACTCTTCTGCAGCAAAGGAAAGCTGATCTGTATTTCTCTGACAAAGTAACAGCTTCACAAACTTCATGATATCAGTTAAGTATAATTACAGCTGAACTTGGATCCTATTCTTGTAAATCTGGAAGAAGCAGAAGGAAGTAGGGACATTATATGAGTCTTTTCATAAGCCCATCATTTCCACTGTTGGTATCATGCAGCCTGTTTTCTTTTATGACATTTGCAAAGTAGAATTTGTTTTCTCCAAATGTCTGGTTGTCTGCCATTACCATTGTTTCTCTGGCCAGCTGACAGTTTGCTATGAATGCTGAATTAGAGTGTGGGAGATAGAAGTGGGCCAATGGATTTTAAACTACATGCTTATAATGAAAAATTATTGCCTTTCTATTCTGTCAAGATAAAAATTCTGCCTAAAAGCATGCAGTACTCCTTTTTTCTAGTGTATATTCTCACATAAACGCCCATATTGTGAACTGCATGAACTTAAGTGTTGAGGTCCCAACCAAATTAGCCATCAATCCGCAATAATCATTCCTACTGAATATGCTCTATATTTTTACAACCTAGACTGACCTCAAGGACAATCAATCAAACCAGGAGCTGAGATGGAGATTGTTTCATGTGGAAGGACTCCAGACTGTAGTCTGGCCAAACATTTCTGCAGTCCTTGTTAGTTATCCCAATCTGTCCATCACGTTTTCTTTGATCCTTTGGGCTAAGACACGGTAGGTTAGCTTAGACTCACTGGCTCCTTGGCAGCACAGATATTTGTGCTATTCAATCCCAGGTTATGTTTCATGCATCCTTTTAATTTTTACAATATTTTCAGCTCAGGTTTTATAGCATTAATTGTTTTTACATTGGAACACACCCCTACACATTGTTCCCCTGTGATTGAAAACATTTGTTCTCACAGAGGGGAGGTGTCATATTTGCACATACTCAGCACAAAGACTTCCCCAAAGGTCTACTGAGAAGCTGTAAAGTTAAGCTGAAAAATTAAATTCTTCATCTGCTGTCCACAGAGCGTTCACACGAAGTGCTATCTAATGTTAATATGTCTTTTGTGGCTGACAGTTCTTGTAAATGAATGACTGGCAAAGCAAAACTACATGCTTTGTCATCTTTATTGTGGTTCAGAAGGCAGGAAGTTCCTTTAAATGTTTTTTCTTTGTATATTTTATAATATTAAGAGCCTGAGTTGAAGGCATCTGGGTTTTGTTTATAGGTTTTTGAAGACCTCGCAAATGAAGGTGCTTCCTCAGTTTTACCAGCTGATGGGGAGTCCCAGGATTTAACCCTGTGTTCTGAGAGTCACCAACCATGTCCTCATCTGAGTTGTTAGGGTTGCAAGAGCCAAGGTGTGACTTCTTTTTGAAAATTTGATAGTCTGATAAAAAGATCACCTCCAAGGTGACAGATCCATGAGAGGTATTCTCTATCAGTCTTCAGAACTAAAGAAGACTCTCAGATGAGAAAACAAACGTCTTCAAGTTCAGTGGCCTTCAAGTCAAGCACTCAAGACTGCCATGATCTTCCTGACTGAGAACCTATAATATTTTTCTTCTTCACATTTCCAACCAAATAGTACTGATATGTTGTCACAAAGCACTCATAACCTGCACAAACTAAGGGGGAGCAAGGCATTGTTTTAGTTTACAATTTATTTTACATTCAGAGGAGTTAATTGCAGTAAGTGCAAGACCTGTTATCAAGATGGATGCGTAACCCTCCTGAACAGAAGCTATAAACATATTTAGAAGAATCAAGTAGGCTTTGGTCTAAAAGTGCAGTGCAAAAGGCATGTTTAGAGGTTGAGGCAATAACCTGTCAGCAGTTTCGTGGGGCGTGGAGTTATCTCCAACAGTGTAAATCCAGAAATGACTTTTAGGGCAGTGTGTCGTTCAAAGCACAGGTGTAGTATTTGACCATAGTTGGGAACGGCTTCTTCAGACTTTTCAGTGTAGTAAACATAACCTGGTGTTATTGATATGAGTTCTGCTTTGAGCAAAGAAAGTTTTTTGGTTATTATATGATGGGTAGATACACTAGCTATAGCATGGTTGGTCTACAGTTTTTTCTGGTTTAACCAGCTTGAGATCTGGTGACCATGTAGGCCATCACTTATCAACATATGGCCTGTGGACCGAATCATGGCCCACTATAGGCTCTTGTCTTGACTGCTGTTCAATTTGTAATCGTAAAGATGTTCTTGATGTGACTGAGGATGTATGAAGTCTTTTGGACAAAAAAACCCAACAACTTTGTAGCTTTTAAATGCAGTGAAATGTATTTATATTCTATATGTACACTGCCCTGCCACTTAATTAGGTACACCATGGCAGTTACTTGTTAATGAAAATATCTAATCAGCCAATCACATGGCAGTAACTCAATGCATTTAAGCATTCAGACACGGTCAAGACAACCTGATGAAGTTCAAGCTGAGCACCAGAATGAGGAAGAAAGTGAGTATAAGTGAGATTGCTGGTGCCTGTGTATTTCAAAAACTGCTGAACTACTGGGATTTTCCCACACAGCCAACTCTAGGGTTTACAGGGAATGGTACAAAAAAGGCCACTAAGCAGCTGTTCTCTGAATGAAAATGTCTCGTTAATATCAGAGGTCAGAAGAATATGACCAGCCTATAATTCACACAGGCTCACTTAAAGTGGACAAAGGAAGATTGGAAAAAGCATTACCTGGTCCAATGCAACATGCAGATGGTAGAGTCAGAAGTAGGAGTGAACAACCTGAAACATTAATCCATTCTGCCTTGTATGGTTTTCTTTGATTATTTTTAATTAATTTTTGTTTATTAACCAGCTAATTGGCCTCTGAGCCTTTTCCATTAACTAGTTCACCTGGGTGAGAAGATAACTCATGCATTGGTGTTTAAAAATCCTTATGAGTAACTTTGTAACCCAGCCTCTACTAACACAATAAACACAGGCTTCTAGTTGAAAGCAGGCTGGTGTAACTAGCTGATTAATTTCTATTGTGACTATATAAGCAGCACTAATAAGCACACAAGACAAACACAAAATAGCTTAAACATCCTAAGATCTTACACATAAGAGGCTAAAATGACTTTGAAGATGAAAGAAATGCACTGTGTGAGAAAATGGGAATTACGTTCACCCACTGTAACCCACTAAACTCAAAGCGAAACAGCGCAGTTATCCTTTTTTGGTTCCATAACGCAATTTAACTGGAAAACTCACATGTATCAGGCACCCCCCTTCAGCCCTACATCAGCAGAATTTCATTTGAAAAGATCAGCTCACTTCCCTTCAGGTCCTAAGAACAAAAATTTCACAACTCTGTGTTTATCAGTCACTCTTCAACACATGATTTCACTGAAATAGCTCGTCTTACTCTCAGAGTTCTACTCCAGGATGACTCAAGGGGTTTCCTGTTGTTAATGGGAAGTGAATGACAGTTGTGTATGCATGTGTGTGTGTGTGCTGTAGCCGCAAAACACACACGTCACCACCATACTGTCATTGAGGTTGCACAAGTAGCCTTTGCTCAGACAGGCCGAGTCCATGATGTCACTGTCAGTGGAATGAGAAAACACAGCGAAAGGAAACAAGAAGTGAATCGCGTCATTTGTCCGCTCAGTTGAGGAAAAAGGAAAAAGAGGTAGGGAAGTACAGACGACCGATTACAGATCAGTCAAAATTATCACTCCAGTTGCTTTGACGGCCTCTATGTTACCATAAAGTCCCAGCGGCTTTACACTGTGATTGACTGAGGTGAGAAAAGTTAAGGGGATCAGCAGAGCCATTAAGATTCTTTTTATGGTTGCATCAACGATTGAGGTGGCCTGCCCCACTGGTAGACCATAGAGACTGTAGCTAAAAATATGTAAATGCCTCTTATTTTCTTCACTTGTCCTTTCTTAGTGTTCCCACTCGTACCCTTTCCCCCTGGTGTCACTCGCTTTGATTTATTAAATCGGCCGTGTTAAAAATATTCTTTTACAAACACCACCTCAGAAGATGGCACATGAAAGTGTCAACCATCATTAATCTCCTCTGTGCGGCGTGATGAAAGATAAGCCGTGGCTTTTGTTCAAAAACGGAGCTCGCTTTTAACATACCTGCACAAAATTATATTCATAAGCGAGCAAATCCTCAAGTCTCTTTTCATTTCAATAACCGAGGGTGCAAAGCGCATCCTCCAGCCAAAACATAAGAGGCTGGATCATCATTAATGACACTTCAAGTGAACGAGTGAGACAGATTTACAGAAAAAAAAAGATTCGTATTTGTTAGCAATCCCCTCTACAAGTCCCTTAACCCCCAACCTCTTTCCAGAGTGAGTCAACCAGTGGTGAATTTATCAAAGTGTGTGAACACGAGGGGGAGAGAGGAGCTTAGCGTTTGGAAAAAGCAATTAATTGCAGGATAATACCCCATGTAACAGGATTTCAATGACTGTTAGCACTTCTCTGCTCCAAAAGGAGATTTATTCTTATAATCCTATGATGAAAGGGATGGCCAATTATTTCCCATGCATTGGAACACACTGCTTGTACGAGGGCCAGGCCAACGGGAGAAAGAGGAAGCGAGGAGCAGGAGGGAGAGACAAAAGTGTTTGTTTGTGTGTACGCATACGCGCTTACCATTCAGGAGGAAAAGACAAAAGTGTCTGGGAGTATACAAACGCACTTACCATTCAGCAGGCTACAACAACCTGTCACTCCACAAATTACCTAACGCAGAGCCTTTAATGATATGATTGCGCTACAACTCACGGGAGAGAGATGAAAGCCGAGCATTGCTCCATTAACTGCAGACTGTGTGGCTGCTGAAAATTAGGCCCCGCGTTTCTTGGCATTTCATCAGTTTTAAAGGATGTTGAAAATGTGGGTTAACATTCATGAAGTTTGTATTTGAGTTTCAATGGCAGAATGTCATCATAAAGGAGTACACATGATGTTAGTGAAACTGGCACTCGAGTCTTTCAAAGGAATGGATCCATAGGCGTTCGTCCCCGGTGAATTGTGGCGGTACAGCTTGCTAATTAAGGGGAGATTGTAGAGCCGACTGGGGCAAATTAAATCTCAAGAAACATCCGGAACAAAGCCTGAAACAGTTCATTCAGAACCTGCACGAGACCTGATCTATGAGATCTGCTCACTCAAATAACCAAACGTGGAAGCGCCAAAATGTTATTACTTAATATTGTCGTTACTGTAAATTATAAAATGTCTTATAAAGTCTTTTTTTTTAAACTTGCATGTGCATGCTGCAAATTAGGCTTTTATTACAGAGGTGGAAGAAGAGGTGTAGACATTATTCTTCGTATGTGTACAGCAAAATTCTGCTAATATATAACACACATACACATATTCATGTGTATATGTACTCAAGCTGCAGAAAATGAAAAGTGACCAGCGGACAGTAGTCTGCAACAGTTTACATTAGCATGTGTTTCCTTTTTTTCTTGGCAGCACTACCGGTTACATATCAGATAAGGTGGACAGTACACTTAAGGAGTGCACCATGTAGTCAGCCAGGCTAAAATATTATCATGAGCATCTGAGGCTCCTCAGCGATTTCAGCATTTCATGGTCAGTCGTTCATCTATATTTATAAATAACACGATGAATGAAAGCATTCCCTTTTTAAGTTTCTTCTCTATATTGAACGCATGATTCAAACAGTCATAAAGGGGCCGAAGGAGGAGGAAGAGGAGAAGGAAAAATAGCCTGGCAACAGTCAGAGATTTTCATCTAGCCAGTGACACAGGATTGGAGGTGTTGGTTATGTTTATGTTCATAAAAAACACAGACAGAAAATGGACATTTGGAGTTTGCTATTCCTGATGTGAACCGTGGCTCTCAAAAATAGACTCTGCTGACTTGCATAAAGTTGTAAATAGTCTGAAATAATCTCCGCTTTAGATATCCATCAGCCCGCACACTTTAGCGATGTGGATAACCTCCCTAGAAATTTGCACTCTAGTGAGATGACTCCAAACTTACCACACTTTGGATTTTGTTACGCCCAGAATCAAATTTATAATCCTTGTCCTTTTTTTTTTTTTTTTTTTTTTTTTTTTTTTCTAAATGACATCAGAAACAGCAGTATGCGACATTACGTGATGGCAGAGCTTCAGTTCATCCTTTGTCATTTTTTTTTTTTTTTTTTTTTTTTTAAATAAATAGGACAGGGGGAATGAATGAGAGAGAGAGGGGGAGAGAAAGAAAGAAAACCAAAGGGGAGAAGAGACAGTGAGAAGGGGGGGGAAGAGAGACAAAAAAAAAAAAAAACTCCTGGGTCACCTGTATGGAGAAAACAAACAAACAAACAAACAAAAACAAACAGAGGAGACAGCAAACAACAAAGAGCAACATAATAATAGAGAAAACAAAGCACCATCACAATAAACTAGCTAGTCATAGATATCAGTATTTACTAAGTAATAAACGATATTGTGCAGCACGCAAGATAGACAGCGCACAGTGTGCTTTGAGGCAGCAGCCAAGAAAGCTTTAGTCCGCGTCTGTGAATACCCATGTGTGCATACCTGTGTGGATCAGCATGCTTGCATTCCAAAGGTTTCTCCATGTAATGATCTGCTAGGGAGTGTGGGGGGGCCACAGCCCCGTCCTCCAGGGTGTGAAGCGGGTATGGAGGAGATCAAAACTCCAGACATCCAGAGGCCCCCAGAACACAAGAGACCATGGAAGACCAACAGAGGGGCAGCCGCGCCACTGTCCCAGTATGAGCTGATGAGAGTCCCAGATGAGGGCTCGCCCAGCAGCCGCGGAGCAGAAGTCAGGGGGAGTTGCAGTGACGCGCCCGTGAGCTCCGCCGGCCCCCAGCTGCGCCTGAGTGACCGAGCCCTAGGCCGAGAGGCCGGGGGCACCCCACCTCCAAAGGGGCCCGAGCGAGCCCCAGGCCCCAGGCCCCGACAAGCGGCCGCCAAGGAGTGAGCCGGTGTGTACCCGGACGCCCACCCCCAGACACAAAGAACCACCAACACACCGACACCTGAGGGAGTCCGCCACCGGCAGGGGAAGTGGTGGTGGGTGGAGATAGGCCTCCAAACCTTGGAGGGCCTGAGGTGTCCCCAGAGAGGTGGCGTCTGATACCCAACCTGACATATAGACACAGACATACAGGCACACACAGACACAAACATCCATTCCCACCCTCATGCTCTCATATGCACTCACTCCACACTCAACCAACGTGGAGACAGACATAAAGAGACGCTGTACACACAATCACACTCCCCAAGCGTACTCTACAAACCGGGTCTAGGTACCCTTGCCCCTGGAGGGGGAAATTGCACCCAGACCCAGGTGGTGTTACCCTTTTCCCTGCGGTGGGGAGAGGCAGACCACCCCGACTCCGCAGCAGCAGGGAGGCCCCACACCCCAGACCGCAGTCGGACGGCCAACTCCTCCTACTAGCCCTCCCGCTCCAGCAGGCCGCAGAGAATGGGGGTGGGAGAAGACTCCAAACCTCCCTCCACCCGCTCATTGTAGTGTTGATGCATATGTGTTCTAAGGTGCAATTAAAACCCAGGAGGGCATGGAGCTACCTGCCAAGGAGCAGCAGGTAAGCGCATAGTCCCTCCTGCTAACCCTCAATGACTAAGTGTATTTAAAATTGAGAGGTGGGCAACGACGTCAGGGGTGAGGTATACACCCTGATGGTGATTTGGACTCCGTGATTGTGCCCACCCCCAAGATCCTATATATATATAATCCTTGTCCTCACATACATCGTCTTAAATAAGGCCCCATCTTATCTTAAAGACCTCATAGTACCACATCATCCCAGTGGAGCACTTTGCTCACCGGCAGCTGGTTTACCTGTAGAGTATTTAAAAGTAAAATGGGAGGCAGAGCCTTCAGCTTTCAGGCCCCAGGAACCAGCTCCCTGCTGTTTGGATTAGACAGACACTATGTCTGTGAAGGTTCTCAGTCATCCAGGTCATCGTAGTCAAAGGAGCTTGCAAAGAAAAGCGTCTGGACTTCTTTAAGTTGCTTGAAGACGTTTCACCTCTCATCCGAGAAGCTTCTTCAGTTCTAAGGTCAAATGGTGGAGAGTCCCAGATTTAAACCTAGTGGGAGTATCCCCCCACAGAGGGACAAAAGGACCCCTTGATGATCCTCTAATCGCGATCGGCGATTAGAGGAACGTCTTCAAGCAACTTAAAGAAGTCCAGACGCTTTTCTTTGCAAGCTCCTTTGACATAGACAGACACTCTCGCTATTTTTAGGATTAGGCTTAAAACGAACTAAAGCTTATTGTTAAGGCTGGGCCAGGTGACCCTGAATGCTCCCATAGTTATACTACACCTCTCTGCATTTAATCATTAGTTACTATTAATCTCTGTCTCTCTTCCACAACGTGCTTTGTCCTGTCTCCCTGCCCTCACCCCCAACCAGTCACAGCAGACGTCTGGTCGGAGATGCTGGCTCTGGGATTTCCCTCCCAGCGCCTGGTTCAGCTGGAGGTTTCTTCCTGGGAGTTTTTCCTTCCCACTGTCGCTTTTTCATAGAGGGTCATATGATGGGTTTTTTCTGTATTATTGTATGGTCTATTGCTTTACAATATAAAGCACATTGAGGTGTATTTTGTTGTGATTTGGCACTAGATAGGTAAAATTAATTGGACTGAACTGAATTGAAGTGAACACAGAATGGAGGGGGGGGGGGGGGGGGGGGGGGGGGGGGGATGAAACAGAGTCAGTTGAGCTGGTTTTTAGGGTTCTTTAGTCTACTACATGCAAATCAAGATTTCTCTAGCAGAAAATCACTACATAAAGTGTCAGTTTAGTAGATTCAGGTGAGGTTAAATTGTCTGGGTAGAACATGCTGTTCTTTGTATGAATGTATGACATAAAATGGATGGTATGTAAGAACAAAATAGAGAGGAGTATGCTTCTTGTGCCCCTGGGTATGGACAACTCCCTATAATTGAGAGGCGAATGAATTTGTATATTATGGTATTTTACATATCTATCTATCTATCTATCTATCTATCTATCTATCTATCTATCTATCTATCTATCTATCTATCTATCTATCTATCTATCTATCTATCTATCTATCTATCTATCTATCTATCTATCTATCTATCTATCTATCTATCTATCTATCTATCTCAAAAACAGGCAAAAGGCCTCAGTTACACATGCCGAGAGACCTGTTGGCGAACCCCTAGCTGCATTTGGTTGCTAGGGAATAGTATATATGCCCTCACTGGTTGCCCAGTGGTTGCTGGCTATTGTTAGCAGATGGCTGACAGTGTTCACAGTTTCACTACTGCTCCCGCATTAGTTAGTTGGTGTTTGCAAGCAAGTCAGCATACCAAAGTTGGACCATGGGTTACAGGTGCAATCAGCTTTCTCTTTGTGAACAGTTTTTACCTAGCAACTGAAAGCAGCCAACTAATGAAGAAATACTCAACCAGTGAGTAACTGGTCTCCAGGACAAAACCACGATTTAACACTGAGGAAGTAAAGGCTACAAAATTGTTGAAGGATGAAAGCACAATCCAGTCTGATATGATCGGCTCTTAGGCTGATGGCTCTTCATATTTTCATGATGTAAAACCAGGAACAGGAAAAATTAAGACTCAACCTTACAGAGCTCCAGGAACTGAGTCATCACTACAATTTTAAATGCAATTACAGTTTTTCTATATTGGTTTGGCTCATTTCTTGATACAGAAATTACAAAACTCTAAGATCATTTGGCAAAACACTCTTACAGTTTAGCACAACACTATAGCTCACCTGCAAAAGCTCATATCTCTTCCAAAACTGTCCACTCGGGCTTCAATCTAAATCCCTTTCTCATTTAAACAGTCAGTGTCTCCAAAATGGCAAAGATCCTTCTCAATAGCTTTGGCTCATTTCTCGACACAGATCGGACATTCTCATCATTCTTGGTGCTTTTGTCAAAATAAACCTGGGTGGTTGATCACAACAACATGGTCCACCTGCAAAAGCTCATATCTCCCCTAAAACAGTTCACTCATGTGTCAAAACTACATTTCTTTCTAATCTGAATAGTCAGTGCCCCCAAAATGCATCGTCCCTTTGGCATTATGTGAGAACTGCCATATAAAATGTTTCGATGTTTTGTCACTATGGCGGAGGACAGAAAAGACTAGCCTCCAAGGTTTGACATCACAGATTGCACTCACACTACCAAGGAAATTATAACCATTTGTTATTCACACGCAAAGAAAGTTTTATACATATGCAAAAAGAAAATGTACATTACACTAGTAAATTGTATGAACACAAAATCAAAAAACAAGGACTTATTCAGTGGTCGCTGTACTCATTCTCCCGCTCTTGTCCACTGTCTTCACCCTCCTGATTATTTACACGCTGTTGTCCGTCTGGTCCCCTGCATTGATCTCCTGTAATGTCGTCACATGCTGCGTCCATAGCATGAAGCAGGGACGGCTGATCCTGAGCATGATTCTCATACACTCTCCACCTCCAAGCAGAGAAAAACTCCTCTATCGGATTGAGGAAAGGAGAGTAAGGTGGTAGGAATGACCATGACCATCCTTGGATGCGTTGCAAACCAGCCCCTAATGAGTGGGCTATGGTGGAAATTGACATTGTCCCACACAATTACATGAATGGGTAGGTGAGGCCCTATGACACCTCTCTCATTTTCAGGGATAAAATCGGTATAAAGGCGATCCAAGAAGATGAGGAGCTTGTGTGTGTTGTATGGGCCAAGACTGGGGATGTGAGTGGCCACACCATTCTCAGAAATGGCAGCACACATAGTTATATTGCCCCCTCGCTGACCTGGGACATCCACTGTGGCCAGGTGGCCACGTCTTCGGCCCTTCCATACACTCAAGCATGAATCCATGTTCAGAGATCGGACTGGCTCTGGTCAAGCTCTATATATCTGTGTTTGGCAGCACACAATCATGGAACACACCTGTGTGTCACACTCCCCCTTCGTTAGTCTAGTTTCACCTGACTGTCAATGACTGTCATCAATTTATCAAATATTCAAAGAAATTCATATATGGTATTCATGGTATTATGTTCTTGACCAATTTTGACAATTGAACAGACAGTTGTGCATGCGAGTACTTATACAATGAAATCATGCTGACATGTTTTGGAGAGAATGATCATTAGACTGAGAATCAACTAATCAGTTTAGATCTACAAGATCTATTCATTTGGAAAATGTGCTAAATGTGGGCTAACTGTATAACTGTAGGCTACTTGTACTTAATCATTTGCAAAGATGCACTGAGACAATTGAGACATGTACGATCGTGGCTCAAGAGTTGGGAGTTCGCCTTGTAATCGGAAGGTTGCTGGTTCGAGCCCCAGCTTGGACAGTCTCGGTCGTTGTGTCCTTGGGCAAGACACTTCACCCGTTGCCTACTGGTGGTGGTCAGAGGGCCTGGTGGCGCCAGTGTCCGGCAGCCTCACCTCTGTCAGTGCGCCCCAGGGTGGCTGTGGCTACAATGTAGCTTACCATCACCAGTGTGTGAATGTGTGTGTGAATGGGTGGATGACTGGATATGTAAAGCGCTTTGGGGTCCTTAGGGACTAGTAAAGCGCTATATAAATACAGGCCATTTACCATTTACCATTTACTTAGGCATTTGCCATTTGATAAAATGAATGAGAAATGCCATTCTGTTGTGAACATTTGCCAAGAGGTTTGGAGTTTTGTCCATGTTATTTTGAGAATGTAATTTCTGTTTCAAGAAACCAATGGAGAAAAACTGTAAATGCAATTAATGCAGAATTAACAAAGTTTTCTTTTAACTCTCTAAACTGAAGCGTGTCAGACTGGGTAAATGCCAACATTGTACACACTACCATGACATAACCTTTTTCTACAGATCTCAGCCTCTAGGTCAAGAGGCCCCATTGAGATTATAGTCATACAGGTTCTGTTGAATGGTGATTCACTGCACCAAATTTAACCCAGTCAGTTAGACCTGCAGGAAACAGGTTTTGTCTTCATTGCACTGAGCACTGAGTCAGTGTGATGGGATCACTATGGATGCGTGACAGCCGAGTGAGCAGCATGTCCTGCAGTGTGTGTTCAGGGACAGACAGCTGCAGATACTTCAGGCAGCTCATCCACTGTTCATCATGGGTGCTGTTGATGTGCTCGCTTCACAGGGAAAGAGCGTGCGCGTTAATGTTAACAGAGCCTGTGCTGACTGAAGGTGTGTGTGTGTGTGTGTGTGTGTGTGTGTGTTTGTGTGTGTTTGTGTGTGTGTGTGTGTATAGGGTGTGGGCGGAGGTAATTAAGGTGTCAGGAAACATGCATTATTAATCGTAACACGACGTAATAATGGAGAGGCAGCGTGATCTGTCATGCCTTGCCGCTTTAACAGCCCCGAGGTTTGTGCGTGTCGTGCGAGCTGGTTTCTCTGAGTTAGAAAGAATACTACAGAAATACACCGTATGTTGTGAATGGGATCTGCAACTACTTTGCACTGCAGTCTGAAAATGTGCTTCAGTCTGTGCATCAGTGAGAGTGCAAAACCAATTTTAGGCTTTAGTGCTTGTGCAAGTGTCCCATTTCTGACACTGGTTTTTGGTTCACGAGTTCATTTTTGCCTTTCAAGCTTGCAACAAAAACAGGCTGCATGGGGCACTCGGTGAATGTAGTCGTGACAGGGCCATCGCGCAAATTAGGACAGAAATGTTCTATTCGTGGCTCAGCGAGCTGAAGAGGAGCTGTGCTTGTTTGCGCCGCAGTGTTGAGACAGGGCTTAGGTGTTAGGCAAGTTACCAGGCTATGACTCAGTGTTTAGTGTTGATTTTCCCTCAGTGTTTAGTGTTATGTCATTTTCCCTCAGGGTGAATTCTGAAGGGGTTAGGTTGATCTGGTCCTTTTAAATCCTGGTTGAGCAGCGGTGTAACAAACTGAACAAGAGATTTGTGAGGGTTTAGCAAAAGTTATTTTAACAGATCACAAAGTAAGCCAACAGCTGCAAGAAAAGAAGGGGTACAAGAATCTTGTCTTAAAATTTAATTTAAAATAAAACCAAAAGCTCTTTTTAAGATCACTGTACCTACATTATATAATTACTTCAGGTAAGTGAAGGTATTTACTGGCAATAAGCAGCTACCACATTCCTGTGATGCATTTGCAAATTGACATGCACATAACTTCAAGACTAAATCCTGGTCCTGCAGCACCACTGTAATCCCTGTAGTACACCAAGCAATAGATTAAAGCCATATTAGTTCTGCTGGGCTGGGAATTCCTGGGAATTGATTTTCTAATCAACATCAGCACGAACAACTGTGTGATTTTCCATCTGAGCAAATCTTTCTTTTTACTGTCCATGTCCCAGGAGATTCATCAGGAACAAAAAAACAAACAAAAAACCTACAAATGCAATTTAAGTTTTTACATCGGTGGTCTCAAGCAGCCATGGGATATATTTCATAGTAGCTGAAATAACAAAACCGTACTGCTATCTTCTAGCAAGGTCAACATGAAAGTAGTGTCTCAGTACTGTTTTCTTTCTCTCCTCTTTTTGTCCTCTGATCCTGAGCAGTAGGCAGGGGGTTTGGGGCACTTATTAAATTCAAGAGAAGTGCGAGAAATCTTGAAGCGTTTATCCACCCTGAGGCGTGTTCCATTTTCTGTGGTCTGTGGTGGTGTGAGCGTCTTTGACATGTTATTATTCTTTACCGCGCCTGGCTGTATATCTAAGAGAACAGCTCAAACCTGCATGGAGGTTTGCCTGGAAATAAAGGGTGAAGTTTTCATGGCGTGGAGAGAAGGAGGAGGGAAAGAGAGCTGCTTCTTGGGGATTTCTTCACCTAGCTGCTCAAATTCTGCTGAAAACGATCACTCAAGCTAACCATTTAATCAAAGAAAATCAAACAGCTCAAAGAAGATTATGAAACAAATCATTTCACATCTGCGATGAATATTTATCAATGCTAATTACTCCTTACAAATCCAGAGGGTAGACAGTGTTAGCAGTCCTTCAGGGCTGACAATCTGAAGCAGCAATGAACAGCAGAAGATTTCTTTGGTGGGCTGACGTTCATCATGCTGTCTGAGCTTCTTCACAACAACAGTTACGTAGAAGCAATGGCTATGACAGGTTTCCGTGCCATCACTGAAAAGAACAAGAGATGATTACACACATGCACAAAAAACAAACAAACAAAAAAAAAACCCAAAGCAAAAAATGCTGGAATGAAATCAATATTTTTTTTCAGCTTGTAAATGAATGTTCACTTGAACTGTGTTCTAAGGAATCTTTCAAGATGCTTAAAACAACATTGTGGCATCTCTGGAAACAGGTTTAGTCATCTATTCGCCCGGGAGTTATCTGTGTAAAATAACATACCATTCTCGTGTTTGTGCAGTAAACATGAAGGTGTCCCCAGCAGCTGGTCAACTTAAAGCACAAAGCAGAGAAAAGAGATAAAAAGCCTCCCTTATTTTCCCTTTTTTAAAATTAATTAACCTGCTAGCTCCTGTAATTTTAACTAGTATTGTAAAAGCTTGGGAGCTTAGTGGCTAGTGTGCTGTCTTAGTCTTTGTGGCAGGGGCCTATTTTAGGGCCACTTCAGGAGATATTTGGTTGAGGACTTCCTGCTCCAAAGTCGGTACCTACTGGTAGATTACCGATTGACTAGTAAAGCCCCACTGAGCTCAGCATTTTTACCATTGCCATCTTGGTGTTTTGAAACAGCCGGATACATGACAGGTGGATCTGAATGAAAAAAAGCTGCGTACTCACATATATGCAACTTGTTAATTAAAAAGCAGGCCCCTCAAAGTTTCCCACTTTTTCCTGCATGCTTTTGGGCCTTAATTTAAGAAAAACAAACAAACAAACATCATTTTATCACGAATAAGACTTGACACTTTCAACTGGTAACATAAACTCCTCAGGGAAGTGTTTACTGAGGTCACAGATCAAGGAAATCAAAAGATCATTTTCTCATAGATTTCCACACAATCAAACTTTTTTGTGTGTGTCTGTGCTGTTGCCTCCTACTGGCCATTAAATAGAACGCAGGCTTCAGGCACTTAGGTTCATTTTTCACCCATTTAGAGACGCAAACACATTTGAAAATGCTAGTAGGCACCTAATACTTCAACTTAGTTTTACTAGTACACATCCTGTCATGGACTGATTGCGTGTAACCAATGCTTGCACAAAATAATTGTGTCAATAGTACCAAATATACCACAAACAAAACCCAGAAAGCTCCTTTCATACAGATTCTGCATATTCACATGCAACATCATGCCATTTTCAAGGTCTTATTATGACCTTAGAAATGTAACCTTGATTTGTTGCTTTTTTAGTAGTCAGAGGTCAATGAAAATATCACTTGCTACAGAAGGCAGTTAAAAACACGTCATGTGAATCCTTAGAGAAGTTCAGGTCAGCGGCATCACTAAACTTTCTGTTTGTTTGAATGATATCAACAAGAATCCTTACTCACTCATAAATGTGATACTATGAGGTGACTCATAGTCAGTGCTTGGGTTTAAAACACAAAAGGTTCACTGACCCGATGAGGGGAAGATCAGGGCCAACTTCCTGGTACAAGCAGGAGAAATATACACATTCACACAGACTGTAGTGGTATGCTGTATGTATCAATGACAAATTTTCCATTGAATGCTCCGTATGTGTGTGGCTGTGAATATGAATTCATGAAAAAAGAGGAAGCACAGCAAGAATCCCCTTCCTACACGTACAGTACACAGACTGGGGAGGTCCATTGTGTGTGTAAATGTGGTGTTTCTCTGCTATTTTGGTTGGGATAGTTTGTGGTTTGTATGCATGTGCAACTCACTGCAGCTGACTTCCCCTGTGGGAGAACGCAGACAGTGAAACAATACACTTCTCTTAGGATTATCATTCTCAACGCACACACATGCACACACAATGAAGTTCCTCTAACACAAGCCAGATGCTCCTGGAACATTGTCGGAGATGGAAAGTTATCCTCGTCTTTTTCAGGCGTAAATATTATTCACCGGTTGAAAGGTAACTGGAAACAGCCGGACTGAGGAGAAGGAACAAAACACTAAAAGACAAGCTACATTCTTCTTGTAATTTCCAGGTGCTTCAGACATAAATATACGAGAAAAGATATGTAACGCCTTCTCGCCTGCTCGAAACTTGTGATAAAAGAATGACACCGATTGTAAAATGGACCACCATGATCGGCTGATCTTACCTCCACAGGCACAGCTCGTGTAACGCTCACCTCAAGTTTTACAAGCACTTTGACGTGTCCAGTCCTGTGCAAGTCAACTCAGACTCAAACAGCCATATAGTGAAGTCATATAGCGAAGCTCGGTCGACAACGTTATGGATTTATGTAACGCACACAACAAATTCTTTTCACAATAAAATAAATAAACAAAGAACTGCGATGGTGCCTGGAGGGTTTTAAACTATATTTCCAGTTGTCTACATTTTGTATCTTATTTGATTTCAGCAATGTTGTTATGATGACATCCAGCTGTCATTGCAACAATGTTACTGTGTTTTGTGTTTCACCATTCTAAATTAGTCAACGGTAAAGCGTTAGGATGTTTGCAACCTGTGCGATGTGAGTGTAAACAGGCCCTTGTTTTTTAAACCAGTTTTAGAGGTCAAAAGGAAGTCAGCACACCTGAATTTGAACTATGTGAATTACATTCTTTACTTGGCTGCCAGTCTAAAGTGTTGATCATAGACTGTACATAAAAGATGGACTTAACAACTTTGACATAGCCATTAGATTGTGAAGCCGCATTTTGAAGCTTCATTGTTGGCTACCTCAAGTCGTTTATTTATATTCTTTTTTTTCTTTTGGGAATCACCTGTCCAATTAGCGCTTAGCAACAGATGAATAAAATGCTAGAGCTTCACTGAGCTGTATTACAAATTTAATTAAAATGCTACAAAAAGCACGAAGAGCACTTACAAGATCAAGAGGCCCAGTCCAAGGTGAGGTCTGGCAGACAACGCCCGGCTACACCTGCTGCGTTCACACACAGGGGTGACTTTAAGCCTCAATAAAATGAAAATGCCTGGAGTATAAAAACATTTAGCCTCTGTACAGTTGTAATGAAGGATATAATTAGCTAAAGAGACCAAAACTTTTGTTTTGTACCTGTCAGTGAATCTATTAATATGGCAGCTGAGGTTGGGTCTTGAAGTTACTGGGGACTCACTCGCCAGCATCAAGTGGCCATTAATGGAATTGCACCTAGCATTTCAATGGCGGTCTAGTTGAAAGGTAAATCAGCACCTACAAGTGGTTAAAAAATGCCTGTAACACAGGTCTGAATGTTGACAGCACAACGTCCCAAATAATAATAAAATACAAGTAATTACACAAGTAATACCTGTAAAAGGCGGGTTACATCCTGGACAGGTCATCAGTCTTTCAATGGTCACATCATGCAGTTATAAAAGCTCAATAAAGCTCAATATTAGACCATTAAACTTACAAAAATAACAATTTTGTGAATCAGTTCATTTTACTAGGCTACACTTGGAACACTTTTAATAATCACTTAATAAACAGAAAATCAAATCAAGGCCTCAAACTGTTATGGACAGTTTGGTGATAGAGTCTTCACTATGACAATGTATAACCTGCATGATTGTTTTACTGCTGACACTGTGTTTGAGCAGATACGAGTAATTAATTTACTGAGCTCAATTATATTACTAATGACTATTAGGATGCTCAAGTTTTTACACGCTTAGAAAATAACAAATCAGCTTATACATTTACAGCCACATACAGTGACTCATGATGAAGTTCGGAAATCAACTGTCCCTAAAGGAAATGACCCACAATCCCACACAACACGGGAAGTGAGATCTGAGCTGAATCTGTCCAGACGTACCCCCATGTATCCTGTCCAGCCCAAACAAATCCTCTCACAGGGAGAGAAGGATACTCGGTAAATCCCTGTATACTCCTCAGTCAGGATATTTAATTCTGACTCAGTGTCTGTCTCTTTTTCACTCCGTCTCTTGACCGTCCTCTGGTTATCATCTGTCTTCTCTCTTCCTCCTGCATTTATTCTCTCTTGTCTCTCCTCCTTCCGTTAGCTCGTTCTGTGAAGGGCATTTGGAAATGTGTTATGCTCAGGGGATGTTTACATCACTAAATGATTGATGGGAGGTAATGTTCCATGCAGCCACAGATCGGACGCACACATCTGCCTTCAGAGTCAGCAGCACAGCGGTTTTATGTTACAATAAATATGTACAGTAATTTTTCACTCAATTTATTAAAACTGGATGGTCCGTGATCTGTTACTAGTCTGACAGTTGTTTTAAACTGCCAAGAAAAAGAGAAGATGCTGCGCAACTCACAAGTTCTGTAACTCCAGCCACAAAAAGCAAAAACTAAATTAGTTATGTTATTTAAATTTGGTCCCTAAGCCCTCCAAGGTCACCTCTGGAGACAGAGGTCATGGAAGTGCTGGCATTGTGTTTTTACCACAGGCCTCAAACTTCCACACCGAGCAAACACTGACGTCTGTGTCAAACTTGCCCAACGTTCGTGCCACAAATCATCACCGGTGTCAAGAAGTGAAGTATTCAGCTACGACTCAGAGACCAAACAGCAGCTTCGAGTAGAAAAAGCTGAAACTGTTCAAAGCCAATGGTGACAGATTATGTCTGGAATGTGACCGGAGCACAGAGGTTCAGACTGCCACTGTCGGGTTCCACTACAATATCCTGTATAATAAGTCTGAGGGAATACATGTGGTGAAAAGAACCTGAGTTTCAGCATGTGCCACTGTACACTCACAGTGCACTGAATATGCGTGTTCGTCCCTCATCATCTGAGCTATTTACTAAGAATTTGTCTTCCCATGACTGTGTCCTCATACCTAAAAAAGCAAATTGAAGACTTGCACACATGCATGTGGGACTGCAGATTGGGACTTTCAGGGAGCTTCCTACAAACAGCAGGAGCAGTGTAAGTGATGCAAAGATACAAAAAGAGATCAAATTTAAACGGTGTAAGGTTTTTGGGGGGGTGAAGTTAGAGACCTTTGTATAGGAAATATATTTATATTTATTTCGCTGATTTTATTTATTTATTTAGGACAGTGCATGTTAATGAACATAAATGTAAAAAAAAAATTACATGAATGTAAACATGCCAGATTATAGCCAAAGGCTAATTTCCATCTGTTGTCCTTAAACATAAAAAAATAGACATAATAATTCATAAAAATTCATCATTCATTCATAATAAAAACTCCATCACCAAACTTACACATACACACCATTCTGTTCACAAATAAAACATTAAAACTATACAACTCATACATGATCACACACTTGATTTGTCCATAACCAGTTTTTAACCTTTGCCTTAAACAAATTGAGTGTAGAGCATTCTCTAATGGGTTGAGGAAGACTGTTCCACAGATGGCCACCCTGGACAGAGAGGACGTTCAGCCCAAATGCTGTCCGTCTGTGGGGTATAAACAAGTCTCCTCGGATTGTAGCTCGAGTGGTCCTGTCTGATCTTTCTTTATGCCTAATGAACTGCTTTAGTGGTGGTGGAGCAAGGGAGTGTAAGACTTTATATATTAAACTCACTCTTTTAAGTTTCACTAAGTTATTGAAGTTCAGTAATTTATGTTTTTTTAACACATGACAGTGGTGGTGGGAAGTCGGTTTTTTGTCAGGTAGTTTTAAACTTCTTTTATAAATGTTTTCAATAGTTTTAAGTGTTGTTGGACAAGCAAGTGACCAGGACGTCAAACAATAGTCCATATGAGAGATGATCATTGAGTAAAAATAAGTTTTTGCAACATTCATATTTAAATTATTACGTATATGATTAAAATTTCGATTATTAAATTTAAGTACCTGGGACACTTTATTTATGTGACTCTTGAAGGATAATGTTGGGTCTAGAATGACCCCAAGATATTTAAATTCTGGAGCTAATTCAAGCTCTACTCCATCCAGGAATATGTTTGCTTCAAGTTTAAGGGGCGTTTTGAAAAATACATACAGACAGTTTTTGAGGTGTTCAACATTAGGCATGAGTCCTCCAGCCACCTATGCATTAATGCTAAAGCAGCTGTAAGATCTTTTCCCACCTGCTGGACACTATTTGCTTGCGTATATATAACTGCATCATCCGCATACATTTGAGCAAATATACATTAAAAGTGCATATTTAAACTTAGTCATGAATGTTAAATCAACTACAAATGGGATATTTGATTATATTATTGTACAAGCAAATGTGCTGTGCTATACTTTAAAATGGGAATAACAACTGGTGATGATTATAATCATTGCAGCTGTTCCTTATTTTAATTATTCATCTTTGGTGTTTCTTTATTTGCACATGAGGAATGCCAATTAGAGACCAAAGCAGATGGTTTCATTTTATTATTTTGACACATGTTGGTGCGCTGGAAAGTCTTCTGACTTCAGAAGATTTTACCTATATGTACATGAAAGCACCTAACAAAGGAGGGTGACTGTGACTTGTCATGATATAGAGCCGGTCACCTACTCTTTGCCTGAAACCTATTCATACAGAAAAGTACTGGGCCACCTACACATTACACCCATGGGAGCTGTTCAGCCACGGAAACCCACGTCGTGAAGCTCCAGTGAAAAGTTTTTGTCCTGGTGTTAATGCCAGAGGAGGTCCAGAAGGCCCCGGTTATTGGGTTATTATGCAGTGGTGACTTTTACACACTGCGCCTCAGATCTGCTAATTAGCTGTGGCTAGAAGCCCCATGCATATTTCATCAGCTGTATTTTGTTTAAATATTACTGTGTGTCGTCTCTGCTGTATAAACAAATAAAATACTAAAAATGCAGCAGGGGTGACCCTGTTCTGTAACTTTGTGTAGTCTGCCACTTCGTGGGCGACTTGCTGTGGCTCCTGAACACTTCCACTTTGCAGCACCACCACTTACAGCTGATTGTGGATTCTAAGGGAGGGAAGAAATTTCACAAACCGAATTACAGCACCACACTCCATTTACATCATTTACAGCATTGTTTGTAAAGTTAGACTGCACGGCTAGATGATGAATTTACTCACCTGTGGCAATATGACTGAAAACAGCTGAATTTAAAGATTAAGTATTAGTGTATGTTAAGACACAGTGGACCCAAATTTGTCTCTCCCTCTCTATATATATTCTTCCTCAGTTCCTGACTGGTGTTATCTAATGTAACATCAACACAGCACTCTACAAATAACCGAGAGAATCATTTTGACAAGAGCTATGCTGCTACTTAAAAAGTGAAAATGCAGTTAATCCAAAAACAGCAGGGACTGCGGTGAGAAAGAGACAAATATTAGTCAGGAAAGCTTTAACATGTGGACTCTGTACAAGTCCTGAAGCTCCTGCAGTGATAACTCAGCAGTTCTGTGGGTCATCTGTGTTAATCTGTTGTTTAATGTGGCGTACCAGGTATTTAAGATTGGTGTCTTTGTCTCATCTGCTGTATACAGGACAGCATTCAATGCCTAATATAGGCTTGAGCAGTCAGAAACATGTTTGTAAAGACATTTGTCAAGATAAGATATCTCAAAGTGAAAGTGGAATGTGTAATCCCGAGCAGGAGCATACTTTCCAGTGCTTCCTTTATTGTCCAAGAGTCATGGCAGAAGCATTGCTGGAGAAAGATAAAAAACGTTCTCTCTATGGCGTGCCTCAGTCTCTGCGCACAGCAGACGCTTTTATTGTTGAAATGCATGAATTTGTGACTAAACCTTGTTTTATTCATGGGGAAGTTTTAACTCAGCTTCGTGGACAATGAAGTGTCTGTTCGTAATGTAACTCTGAAAAAGTTTCGAGCTACAGATTTGTTTGAACTGTGCATAAAAAACCCAAAAGGAATGACTTCACACAGCAGTGTAATGAAGAACTGGAAAACCGAAAGCTTGTTAGAGTCAGATAATGAATATAATTTTCAGTGATTTTCTGTTGGGAAGTAAATGACATTCACTTTGAAGTAACCATCCACACACATTTGCCTTGTGATGTGCTATGATGATTCAGACATGCCTGTTTTCACAGACACTGCAACATGAATATGTATGAAAAGAAAACAGCCTGTTTTGACCTGAAACGTGCTTATTAAGGGAAAAAAAAAATTCCACAGCTCCCCCACGCAGTGTGTGGTCTGCGGCATTAATCAAACACAAAAAAAGGGAACATTTTTACATTTCAAATTTGCTGCATTTCAAAAGCTCTGCTGTCTGTTGGTTATGCCTTGTACAGACTAGCAGACAAAGGATTGCACAGGGCGCGATGACTCAAGTGACAAGAGGGTGGTTACAAATTCGCTCAGCTCGGAAACCCATCATTACTGGGAACATGAGAGTATCAGAGCTACACTGCAGCCAATTAAAATGTGACCTTGGGTTTTGGTGTTGGAATGGGGTACATATGAAATATGTTGCATCATATGTTGATAAACTGAAAATGTGGTGGGCAACGCGGAGTTGAGATGAGCTACTTGCAATTAGCATACCATGAAAGTGGGGGCAGCTTATTAAAGTCAAGAAAAGGTCATATTGTAAACAATTAGAGGCATACAGATACGTGCCTAAATATGCACAACCACCCGCCTCTTCACTGCGTTGCCACAAAACATGACTGAATAATGGCATTGCTGAGCAGGCTCAACATTTTTTTTTTACATAATAATGATTTCGATTCTTGTAGATTCTTAAAATTACTGGGCAAAAGTTTTGAGTCACCCCTTATTTCATGGTATTTTATATTTTGCTAATGGGAAAGACGCACAGTGAGATCTAGCAATGAAGGCAAAAACAGTTTGTACACTCCTGATGAGACTGAAATAACCACCCTTTTCTTGTAGCACAGCATGAACTCTATTAGACATGCTTTCTTGCAGTTTCTTCAGCACAGGATTTAGGAATAGTTCTTCAGTCTTCCTGAAGGACATCCAAAGCTCTTCTTTTGTTCTGTTCTCTATCATCATGATCTCACACTTCTTCAGTGTTGAAATTGGAAGAAATTGGTGACTTGTCCATGATAGTTAGGACAGCTAGGACAGCTAGGACAGCTAGGACAGGCTCCAGCCCCCTGGATGGAAATTTGGATTCATCACTCCTGAAAAGACATGTTGCCCACGGAGTCCAGTTCTTAGGTAATTTGGCATACCTTAGTCTTTTCTCCATGTTTCACTTCCACAAGAATGGCTTCTTGACAGTAAGTCTCCCACTGAGACCAATTCTGATGAGGTTTCAGTATACAGTAGCTGGATCAGCTGAAGAGCCAGATACATCTCTAAAATGCGGTGTCAGGTCTTTGCTGGAATTTTTTTCTATTTCTTAACGACATGACTTCCAGATAATGTTCATCTGCTATAGATAGTTTTTTAGGTTTACTGCTTCTTCTTTTATCCTCAGTTTCCTCCCTTTTTTGAAGAACTCACTGTATATCAGGATTTCAGCTAATATCACATGGGGAATCCCCTTATCTGTGCAAAAATAGAATCTAATGGCTGTCAAACTGGGTGATCTTTTCCATTTTTCACAGATTCAACTAAAGAAATGGAAAGTTTTTGCAACATGCATCTAGCAGCAAAGTGCCTGAATACAGACAACAGTCATTCAGCCCTTTGAGTAAGGTGTTATTTTTTGTTATGATCAATTCATAGGTGAGTGTTAAGTGGCTTAATAAACCAAAAAATAAGATTTGTCAGACTGGACTGGGCTGAAAAACAGCCACTGTCTAAAGATCAACTTCAGAATACCTGGAGAACTATTGCTCAATAACATTTAACTCAAAAACTACAGGAAAGTCTGAGCCCTTGAAAAGAAAAAATATAAAAAACCAAGGCGTGGCTCAAGACTTTTGCACAGCAGTGTGTGATATCTGCAGCTGGGTAGATAAAAGAAACATAAAAGGACTTCCTCATAAAATACTGTTCACGAGTCTTATCTCGTGCAAGGCGCTCAGAACAAACAGCAGTCAGATTCTATAATTACACTGCCAAACCACCATTTCTCATTTCTGCACTCTTTCCCCCTTGAAGCTGCCCATATTTGTTGCCACAGGACAGCAATTAAGAACATGTGACAGTAAAACAGGATGATTTCCCACCAGCATTAGACTGGGCAGAGGAGAACCACTGAACAGATGACTGACTTAACATCCTGATATTGGGAGGAGCAGACATCCGTATGCCACCACATGGGGAAGTGCATTGACTAATAGGCTGACATATGTATGCTTAGTGACTGTAAGCAATCTTGGTACCAGGCACTGAGTGCTGTTTGTGTGGTCAGTAAACACAGGATTCCCATTGGTGAAACGACTCAGTTACAGTGGCACAGGGCAAAAAAAGTCACTTCTCGAACTAAATAAACTTGCCTGCAGTATGTCTTTTTTTGGTTTCTTTACATCAGGAGTGGAAATCGAAAAAGTGATCTGAAATCAGAGCCTCAGTAGTTCCCCTACTGGTGATCCCATTTCTGCACCTCCTCCTGTGGCTTTAGACTTCTGGTAAAATCGCTCTGACTGCGGAGCTGACAGTAAACAAAGGTTTACCAGGAAGGCAGAGCGGATATTACCCCTCCACAAGGGCACACAAACACACATGTATACACAAATGGTATTGGTTAGTTCAGTGTTGACAGGGTTACCTTGTTGCTGAAACATCTGTTTCATCATCCTTCATATTTGACTTTCAACACAGGTGTTCCGCTTTCCTGTTGTTTTGAGGTCCATTTTTACTGACGGATAAAGCCAATCTAATTTAGATTTATACCTACATCTAGATGGACTGCTTTAAGATTCCTTTTTATAGATTCAAGTTCATTTATTTTCAGTGCATTACGTATTATTGTGTACAGGTCGATATTTTGCACAATATTTTATCAAATGGCATTTGGATTAGTTTCCATTCAGTGAGTACACCACATTAAGCTTTCACCAGCAAACCGTGGTTATGCAGGAATGCAAGCAGACTTACAGGCTCTTACAAGTTGAGCCAACACCTATTTAGCAATGCATTTGTGCAAACCAGATGACCTCTTCAAAAATCTCGAGAACCGCTGATAGACTGTCACTGTACACTATGATTAAAACGCTATTAAAAAGGTACTACACATGATTCAGATCCAGGCCTTTGCGCATTTCAGGGAGGTGTTTTTGAAAGGAGTACCACAACTGTTTGTGATCTTTATCAAAGTGTTGCTCAACGTCAAGTGAAACAGAAAATTGTGCAAACCCTGCAGATTAAACGCAAATGACATTAGTGGAAAATGGAAAGGAAAAACATGCAAAAAAAGAACATTTTCAATGCACAACCCCCCTTTCCTCTTTCTTAGAATGTTGCTATTTGCTTTGGGCAAATGGGCCGCAGTTGCACAACTGTGCAGCAACCAGCGCTTTAAAACTTCACACACACTCTCGCACAGAGAAAAATGCAGTAAACAGCTTTTGGAAATTCATCCAAGGCAATTCACTGCATTTCAGAATTGCTTTTCCATTTAGTTCAATTTAACAGCCCTCAAATTAGAAACACCTCATTTTACTGCAGCGAGGCTGCTCGCACATATTCCAATGCTTTTAGTGGACTCTAACACAAGCAGACCTTAGTTTCATAACACGCCCCTGCTTAATGATCGTCAAAGCTTGTAAACGGTATAACACTGCATGATCTTAGCATTATTTGGCTTATAGATCACAACAATCTCCTCCAGCATATAAACCGCAGTTCATCCTGAAATGTGCATTGGTAAAAATCTGGTGAATTTTTCATTCTTGAACTGTGGCTTTATGATGGGTGGTCTGCTGTTACATATTTTATTTCCAGCCTTCAGATTCACTGAGCCACTCCTACTTTTTGCTTCAAGGGATATACCCTCAGTGACCTAGGATTACTAAGCAAGAAATAAAAAGTTTTTTTTCACCGCAGCTTTGGGAAAGTCCCGACACAAATCATGGAGTCTAGCATGTCTGCATCATCTAGGTTCCATGTAATGGCATTAATTGTGGTTATGATATAAATTCGGCTGTGGGGTTATTGCGCCATTCTGCAAACACTTTCAAAGACCAAGCCCAGGAAAAGGAGAAATTCATTTCACTGGAAATCCCCTGGAGACAATTACCCGATTAAGATCATAGTGTGTTATGTTCAGGAAGAAAAAAGACTCTTCTCACGTCAGTCAGATAAAATTAGCAAAAAAAAACAAACAAACGAGCAAACAAACATAAAAAAACAGCATCATGTGTAGTACTAAAACAGGTAAAGAATTTAATTTAGCTACTGCCTTTAATTTCACACATTTTTAAGGTCCAAAAAACAAAACAAAATCAGTGCTTTCTCTGGTAATTACAAGCTCATCCTCATATCCATCCTTTTACCTCTCACACTGTCCTGACCCTGGCCAGTGTAGGCAGTTTCCCACCCCAGGGCTTGGCCATAGTGCGGTGAAGCTCAGTCCCTCATGTGAAGGTCGCCCCTGATGGGCCATGTGAGCACAAGATTGCCACCTCTGGGGTTGTGAGGCTGGGCTAATTGACTGAAACCAGCCTGTGTGACAGACATTCATCATGACACAGTGACTGAACCACTGAGGGACAATAACCAAACAGAGGGATGTGGTTACCTTTTAGAGCTTCCTCAGCATGAAACTGTGGATATAGTGACTGCCTTTCAGAGGCATATCTACAAGGGGACAAAACCATAATGACAAATCCTCAGTAATTCAACAGCTGTATGCGCAGTTTAGTGTAAGGTTTTAATTTTGAATGTATAATAGCAGGTCTGTAGTTTGGTTGATGACAAGTAGGTCAAATTAGCAGCAAGACAGCTACGCTCCCCAAAAACAAACAAACCAAAAAAACAAAAACAAGTTTTTTTTAAATAAAAGAATTAATTTTTATCTGCAAAATCAACTTAAAATTGAATGATTGACTGTGAGTCAATATGTGGTTTGTAACAACTTGCACCATCACAAACAAAGTAATCACCAGAGTAATCAACAGTAATCACTTAACAAAGCTCAGAATCAAAATATGTCTTAAACAGTAAACCTCAGTTTTGCTAAATACTCAAATTATCTTTATTTCCCTACCTCCCCTCCACTTTCTGTGCTCCTTTCATTGCTGTTAGGCCATGTAAGGGCAAATCACTGCGGGTAGGTGACTGCATAAACGGTGGTTATTGTGGTGTTTAACAAGATGTCCGGGGCTGCCCGCTGACGGAGATGAGCCAGGGCAAAGCGTTGTGCAATCAATGGACTCGGTTAATTACAAAAGATCAAACACAGGCTCCATGGCAACCTCTGCCACATTTTCCAAAACAAAGACCTGGAAGGCATTCAGGATGCATGGGGGCTGTGACATGGTATTACGCATGGCTGACACATGGACGATTAGCAGTGGCCCAGTGTTTATTTCAGGGGATCGGTACACATTAGTAAAATGCAGTCATTTCTAGGGCAGTGTCAGCACACGAACAATGCTATATAGCATTAATGAAACCTGTAATAATGAACAATAACCAGACCATTGCACTGAACAGACACACACTTGTAATGCAACTCTACAGCTCAGTTATAGAGTTGGTCTCATTGGCCACAGCTCGAGTTTACACTAAGATTTCTCAATAGCTGTTGCATTTTAATTCCATTTAAAAAGGAAATTATGGTGACTACAGAATGAATCCATTAGTGACTTTGTTGAGATCCTTTTGGTGTAGTGAACATAATGTTTGTTTTTGAAAATTTTTTTGAACAGTTATCAGAGAGCCTTCTCTCAAGAAATATAACTTCCACAGTAAAACATATCTGCTGGATGTACCGGGTATTGCCACTGTGGAGACAGCTCATGAGCCTATGATGAATCATAATGACTTTGGTCATTCCTTTGAAATATCCCCTAGAGGCACTGCAAGATAACCATTTGTGGTTGTAAGAGAAATTTGTGAAGTATTAAAAGGATTTTCATGACATTAAACATAGTCAAGCTTCTTTCATGGTGATAATAAACTCTTCCATCCCTAAACATTGTTATCAGGTCAAAATCTGGCAGAATACCCACAAAATTCAGGTCACTGCTATGCAGAAAGTACTTTATCTTTAGCATTAAATAGAAAGCGTTGTCTGTCACAACATGTGGAACTAAGAAGATGTCCATAATAAAAAATAGGAAACTATGTTTTCTGCATATTGCTATTGCTATTTAATATTTTATCATCTGTGTTTGGGTCTTTACTCAATAAATGTAATGTTTCACACAATGTATCACAAAGTATGCATCAAAAAGAATCATCCACTTTCAAAAAGCTATATTTCTTTAAAGTAACAGACATACAAACTTGTGGTAAATTTTAAAACATGCTGCTCAATATATGTTTCCCCTTCTGGACGCACAACACATATCCCATACTTTGCGAGCACGTTCAAAGTCACTGCAGCCACTAGTGTAATTATGCTGCTTACCAGGACCCTGTGAACCGAACAAATCCCCTCTTTCTAACGGCTGAATGGCTGAGGAATAAAAACACTTTGAAACTGGATGTTTCTTTTTGTCGTGCCCTGTAAATTGCATTATATTCCTTAATTATTCCCTGGAGGAAATAATTTGTTACCCTAGTCATTAGGCTACAATACTTGTGCATTACTCTGTAACATGGCCAGAAATGGATTGCTACATAATTACCAGTTAACAACTTAAATTTACACACTAACACAAATCTTAATGAGTACACACATGACTGATCATCATTGCTTTTTTTTTTACCTCTTGAAGATCCAATTCTGGCTACTGGACTGGTTTCTGTATACCTTCAGCTTTAACATCACTCTGGGTTCTTGGCTAATTTTGTTAGCCTGCTGACTGTGCAGATGCTTACAAAGATGATGTTGTGGTAGCAGTAAAATGCAGTTCTTTCTGTCCTGGACACGGCTTTCATATATATCTTTTCTTTCTTCTTCAGTCGTGATTCTGTATTTAAGCCAGATGTTAAAGATGCAGTTCATTCATACTGTTGTTTCAGGGGGAGGTGTTACATAAGCTGTAGCTTCAACCTACAACATTTTGATTTGTCATTTGATTTCTTCTTTTTTAATAATTTAATTTCTTCTGATATAAATGAGCCAAGTTAAATAATTAACTGCAGATCACAGTTAACTGATAACCAACCAGTAACCATTCCACTCCTCAAATGTTGTTGACCGGTCCAGCATTTTTCTCCTTCCTGCTGAAGAACTCAGCCAATTGCAGCACAAGTGTGCATGAAGACAAAGGTATGTTTTTTCTTGCCTTTCTATCCACCCTTAAAGCAGATAATCTAGGAATTTAGTAATGCAAGCAAGGACATAATTGTAACTCTAATGTGATTGTTGAATTTGGCGCAGTAATGCCTTACATTACTCCATTACTGAAAAATGTGACCTGATTACAGTAACACATTACTGTAACTATTTTAATTTGAAATTCAGAAGCAAAGGGCATCATTTTTGATACTGGCAGTCTGAGCAGCATTGAAGCATCTCGTTCGAGTGGGCTTTCGCTGGGTGCACATAAACAGCCCGTGTGGAGTGCAAAAAGGAAATACAAGTTGAAATGCATTCTCAAGATCTTTTACTATTGTCTCACAAGCTCTAAAAAATATCCGCATTAATAGTTGAAGTGTAAACAATGAACAAATGAGCGACAAGTGTTGGGAGAACAAAACGTTCTCATCCCATTCGTCATTATCGCAACAAACATGGGCCGGGAAGGTTTGAAAAGACGTATCTTATCATGCGAGAATAAACAAAGGCGCAGGCTACATATTTGAACCTAAAAATAATGCCTGTGCTGATTATCACCACTAATTATCACGAAATGCTCAAATTATCATAAATTTTGGGGAGCAGCTCATTGTTTATTGTAAAGGGAAGACACAATCATTTTGTAGTGTGGTGCAAACATCTTAAATTGTAAATCCAGAGTTTCTTCAGCATAATTTGAACACAGTAGAGATTGTTTGCTTTTATGCCACACGGTTCATATACTGTAACGCTTGTTCAAAACAAACTTAGTTTATAAAGTTATTTATCTCAAAGTTGTACTTTCACTAGTGGAGAACACATTGGTTTGTTATGTGAGAGAGTTCTGACGGAGATGGACACCCATGCTGTCTGTCTCTCAGCTAGCAGCAGGCATCGTCAGCGGGCCACCAGTGATGGGGGTCTGTCTGCTTCAGACACCAGATCTGTTCTAGTAAACTCACTCATTTTGGCTCTCACATCCACATCACGAGCCAGTCCTGAGAACAAATGTTAAGTGCAAATAAAACTCTGAGATTCATATCCTCATAACTCAGTGTCCCTCTCTCTGTGTCTCTCTGACCCGTCTGTGCCCTTGTTTATTTATTCTCTCTTCTCATTCTGTTTTCGTAGCCCGTTCCCCCCTTTTTTCCCTGCCCGCGCTGCTCTCGTCTCAAATTAGTGTCAAATTCCCCAGTGTGCTTGTTATGTTTGTTTCCAGCGCACTACCAACCAGATTATAAGTACCCTAGTCTTGGATACCCTCTACCACTTCTCATTCATGTGTAAGAGGGTAGCTCTCGGACAGTAAAGTTCCTCCATCTGCGTGTGTGTGTGTGTGTGTGTGTGTGTGTGTGTGTGTGTGTGTGTGTGTGTGTGTGTGTGTGTGTGTAGGTCAGTCATGAGCCTGCATTCCTCTGTGCAGTACTAAATCCTCATGGGATAGACCTCATTAGTGGACTAGCTGTTCCCAGGCTGTTTCATAGCCACTTTTGTGTCTCTATTTATATGTGTGTGTCTCTGTGTGTGTGTGTGTGTAGGTGAAAGCATTTGTTTATATGTTCACACATTTTTTTTCTTCTATAAATGTCCTCTTGGGTCTGAGAATCTGTGCGTCTCTCTTTCTTATTGTGTGATGCTGCTGCATTTTCTATTTGACTGTGTTTTTAAAAGACAGGTTGCTGTAGCTGGCTTCCTGTCTCTGTTTTGACATGTTGTGTAATAATCAGTGAAGGATCGTGAGGAGGTCAGTAAAGTCTACACGAGGACGGACTAGCTTGCCTGATGGACTCTTCTCACCCTTGTAAAAATTGTAAATGTATGCGCAAACATGCAAACAGCTCATCCTCCCTTTTCACCATGATGTCATGTAACAAAGTGTCCCTGAGAGACGCTTAACACTTCTCTCAATGACTCTGTAGCTTTGACCCCCTGCTGTTGACCCGAGCTAGGCCTGACAGCTTCTCATGTCACATTCTGTCTTTAGTTTCACTTTATTTTTCTACTTAGGGAGAGTGAGAGGGCGGGGGCATGGGCAGCACGAGCATTAAGGGGAAACGCTGTGTTCAGATTTTTCAAAATGTGAAAGGAGAAAGCTGTCTTTGTTGAGCAAGAATGCAGACTAATATTTTTCCGCTCCTTATGACGCTCTGTGCACGTTTAGCCACTTCACACATTCTTGTAAATTATACCGTACGTGAGGCTTGAAAAGTGTTCCAGGTTCAAGCTCTGTTTAAAAAGAGGGAAAAATACAACAACACTAATGTTATATATATGTCGTTTGGAGTTTCTGTAGTGCTTTGTATTCTTTGTTTTTCTTTCAGAAGCTGGTCTGATATACAGAAACCAGCCACCTACAGAGAGTCTGTTCACCTCTATTAATCCCACTATATTAAAATTGCAGTTGGTCAATTAGAATTAACCTACAGGAAGCTTGCAAGATAGTTCCACCTCCTTCTAGACACAAATAGCAACATTTTATTTTAGTCGTGCAAAAAATATAGTATTGATTATACTATATGGAAAAAAGTATTGGGCTAAGCCATCGTCATACATGTAACTAGGTACAATTTTGAGCTAAATCTAAAATAATCATTTGGGACTTTATCCAGGTGTGACTAAAATAAATGGGAATTGCCTGACTTAGAAATTTTTGACAGAAACATTTTGGCAAGTCAGCCTTGTGAACTGTTTGGGCTTTCAAAAAAATGCAGGTTTTTTGAATAAACCATCTGTCTATCACCATCTACCATGGGCTAATTTCATGTAATAAGTGAACCATAGCACACTAAATAAGCATGAAAGATGGATAACTGGCTTTCAAAGCTGTAAGCAGCCAGTGTAGCTAGCTATACACTTTATAAAAAATCTGATGCTGGGTGGACCATGTGACATATTCACACCTGCAGTTCTTCACTTGAACAGTTTGGCTGCTTAAAGCCTGTAAAGATGGATGCTATCATGATTTTCATCTTGACCCGTTGGCATTTTTGTATCAGGTTTGCTTCTTGGTGTAAATGCAAAATACAACTTATGACATAGAAACAGTAAAATGGCTTACAAGGATCCACAGATATGAGGCTGCTGGCTGATGATAGGCACGGGACAGAACAACAAGGCAGACACAGAGAATTTTGAATACACACACAGACCTACACACAGCGCTACACGCCGAGGCTAAAGCTCTTATGCAGAGCCATGTCAAGGTCTGCCTCGCTGCTGTGCCTGGAAAAAGCAGCCTGTGCAGTGCATAAACTGTAGAGAAAGAAGGTGCTCACTTCTGTCATTGTAAGTCAAAGTAACATCCATTGCTTCTGATCATTTTACTCTTTACTAAATTTCTTATTTGTCTTACAAAATATATACCGATAATAATCCACATTTTTTATTTAATGTGACAAAGTTTATCCATAGGTGACAGTTTTTGCTACTAGGCAAAATAAGCCTGATAACTTTGTTCATGTTTACGACCCATATGAGTCCCATGCTTATATAAGGAGGGTGCAGGAAATGTGATTGTGCTTTGCATCTTTCAAATTTTGATTGTTGACAAAATTCTTCATTATTCTGGGGAATTTTAGACCTTAGCGCAAAACGAGAAACAAATAACAATAATGACCATAAACAAAGACCACCAGTGCCTACCATGGTGGTCTTTTAGTGTGACCTCTAAAAGACCCCTTGAAGGGCCATGTGGTATTTGGCACCAAGATGTTAGCGGCAGTTCCTGAGCTGGAGTCCCAATAACACATCAGCATAGAATGCAGTTTTTCTACATTGTGTACAGTGTCCTTATTAATTTCCCGTTTTTTCTCTTCCTGTAAAAGCAGATGATTTCAACATCTACACAGCTACAGGGTTAAATAGATTAGTAGGTAGAGTAAGAAGCCAAACCTGGATATCAAGTCCAGCAGATACACGCGAGTATCTGAAGCCGTTTAGCAAACATGACTTAACAGCTGTGTTATGCACTCGTATCTAAGGCACTTCGTTTCACCACGTCTTTCTATTGTTGCACTGTATATCAAAGAATATTTAATATTAGACTTAATTAATTTCATGTCTAATATTTACTTGGAAAGTGACCTTAAATCTTCTAATCTCAGTTTAAATCAAACTCTTAACAGGATAAGTAATCCTTTCCACAAGCATGGTTGGCCTTTTTCGTAATTTTACTTTTTGTTTGGTCTGTAGAAAAAGCGCACCCACATGGACATAAATACAAGGTTTCCCACTTCCCCCTTATTCTTTTGCAAACAATGCATAGCGGGAATAACCAAATGACGTTGCTATCAGGCATCTGAAAGCAAACGAGAAGTCACGCTGACTTTATTGCCGTCAAATATTATTCTGTTCCAGAGTTGACACATACCAACAGAAGCTTACATTACTATACCCCTCGAGTAGAGCACAGTGATTTAGAGTTTTACCTGCAATCCCGGAATACGCAGCAGATACTGTACAATAACTGTTATGAGTTACTGCCCTTGACAACAAGTTCACTGCCTTTCATGTTGGTGCATAAATCAGGGAAATAGGAGGATGAGCTCCTTCTGTATACATGTAAACAAGACATTTGGGAGCACCTTGAAGTCTGGTCTCACAGTGGCAACACGACATGACTGAAAGCACGCATACAGTGCTCCTGTTTCCCATGAAAACTTGCTTAGATACATAAAAAGGCACAACACATGTATATAGCTGCGGGGGGAGGGGGATTCAATAAGCAAACTAAGTTCCCTTAAATTACATTTTTAAAAAGTTTTTCAAACACAAGCGGTGCATCACAGTAGAAAAATAACTGGAAGGACTTTTCAAGGTTTTCTGGTCTCCTCAGGAGCCTTTTTAGGGGGGTCGACTACACTTGTAAGCATATTCAGTCAGTGTGCACTAATAGCAACGAGTCTATTTCCTCATTTAAGAGAAATCCATGTGCTTTGCTTTTTTTATCTGATGAACAAAAATGCCTGTCACGTTTGAGTCAGTGGAACCTTAATTAACACAACTGAGAATAATAATCATTGCAGCTCGTGCAATTTTTCTCTGCAAACAAGTCTTAAAACCTATCATGACAGCCTTTTCACAAACACGAGCTTCCTCCTGTATTAATATAGATAAATTATTCATATCTTGGCAATTATGCACTTTTTTAGTTCTTCAGTAAGTTTGTCCCCTTTGTCCCCAGGTGTGTACCTGGATCTATTACACTGGGTTATCTAACTCAGCTCTGATTGGGCCTAAATGAGAATAAACAAATTGTAAATGTTGTGGATCATAAACACTTGAGTGAGTGTTCTCTCTGCATGGCTGTTTTCAGTGAATTAACTCGCAATGCCCGTGCGAAGGCTGAATTTACTGGTACTCAGTATAGTTTGTGGATCCTCTGACTTTTCTACATGTAACAAATATTCTCTTATAGAAAAACCAAAACAAATATAGACACACAGCATTGCATGCTGGTGTGAGATCCAGCAAATGTGGCAAGATTTAGACTTCTTCGAACACCAGCAACACACATCAGGTCTGCCAGAGAAACCACTTAGTGTGAGACGCACTCTTTCTCACACATACACACACATGCACCGAGACATACACACGCCATGGCAGTGCTGTCAGTGAGTCAGTGTGTGAGTCACACTCCGGCTATGCTGCCTCTTGATTTTATAGCAGCCGCCAGCACGGCACTGTATTTAATATTCTAAACAACTGTACTGTAGGGCTGTGCAGCACACATTTGTGTGCATTTACATGCACTTCTATAGATGTTCACACACACGAGACACAGACATGTAAATTACCTGCTCTATTAAAATATTGCGACACAATTGAGATCTCGGAGCTATGTTGGCACATACACAAATAAAGCACTCACTTTTGTGGCTTTTGCACTTCAAATACACTCGAGCACTGACAGAGCGAGTCACACTCATCACTGGGGATGACTGCAGATGAGTCAGAAGGAGAGAGGAGGGAATCCTTAGCTCTTTGTGCGCTTGATCTATAGGAGACGCAGCCCTAGACTTCGGCGCCATAAATACTGACTCTATTAGATTTGACCCATGAATCTTTCCCCTATACACTGTGTACATTTGCACATTCCTGAACGTGCGAAGCTTCAGGAAAAGGAAAATTCAGAAAGGGTTGCAGCTCAGCTGTCAAACTGTGTTAGCCTTCTGAGGTGAAAAAGTGAATTCCCACCTGTTTTGCGGTTGTTTTTAATGTCGGTGCATGCCAGAAGGACTAAATCACATTACGTATAAATGCACTGGTAGACTCCATCGAGGATCGGCCTTTTATTATTTTTTGCAAAACCTGTTAATCCCAAACAAGGTGGAGGCCAGAATGATTGAGTCATTGACAGTGTTGGGACACGGTTAAGTAATACATGCTGTAAAATGTTGTATGAATGCTAAAAGCTAGGCTTTGCAGGCTAAGAAATGCATATGTGATGCCTGAAGCTAAATCCATACACCACAGCTACCCACAAGCTTAAAAAGAACACAGTGTCTCCATATCAGTTTTCTGAGGTGAACAGCGCAGGTAACAAAACTTTTAAACATCACCCTCTAGTGGTGTTTAGGAGTGGCTCAGCTTTTTCAAAAATTGGAAGAAGCAGGATTTTTTAAATAGTTTTTTTCCTTGATTGATCATTTTTTTGTGCACACTGAAAGAATGAAATTAATGTTGAGTATGGCAAACACCCGACGAATGCGTAACTATTTGATGCTGAAACAAGAAATACCTGCGGAACATGGGAAGGTTTCTGGGAACTTTGACATGAAGCTCAAATGAAAGACGCAGAATGTGAAAGTAACTGCAATGAGCCGTGCAGCAATTGACATGTGATGTGGGTGTTAAATTTGATAGCTGTGGCTCGGTGCTGAGGGGCAATGAGTCAGAGTCAATAAGGACCAGGAGGTGTGACTGACCTCTTTCAACTGTCCTTCTTTCACCCCACAGCCCTCCTCCTTTCTCTTTGCATCTTGTTGTTTGAATTGCTCGCCGTGTTTGTTATTCAACCTTTGTTTTACGATAGTGACTCATAACCAACTCTTGCCTACTTGTGTACCTTTGACTCTAGACCGAAAATGGCCAGACCCTGTTTTTCTGCTTAAAGCGCATGACTCTTCATGTTCCTTTCAGGCTCTTTTCTCGCACAAATCCTTGTCCCTTCTTATGCTGCGATCAGGGAGTGGAGCCTTTAGGTTTATCTGCGATTGGAAAAGCTTTCTGACTCACTCCCTCACACAAACACACATTTTATAGGCGATGACTCATTGCAACGCAGGCCATTCAGATCCACAGTACACCAAAGTTGAACTGGTATGTGAGTGCGTTGTTAGCGTGGCCATGTTTGCAATGCCACACACATTAACCTTTATATGCATTAGGGTGCTGTTACGCGGAGGGCTTATGACACGCCACCTACGCAGCTTTTATCTCCGTCGCCGAGAAAATAAGTGTTGCTGTTGCTTTTGGTCGCCCTTGTACTTATTAAAAAAAAAAAGTGTCAAAGTGTGCACATATCATGTGTGTTGAACAGATAATGGTACAGATGTGCGATATGCGTTTGTGTGCATAAAACCAAAGGCAGAAAAGAATTCATCATGACACTGGCAGATGAGGAACATTAAATGTGTTGAGTGACTCATGCAGGACGGCCATCAGCCGACACAGTGGCAGACAACACATAATGTAACCCACATGCACATAATTGGCTTCATGAAGTGCCATATACAGAGAGGCACATCTCAAATTACACATAATGCACACATACACCAAGGCTTTTCTTTTTTTTCAGATGAACACAGACAGTGCAGTGCAGTGCAAAATGTTCCCGAACTCATTTGTACCATTTTTGCATGTCTGTGGAAGAGATGAGTCACCTTTAACTGCAGTCGTCACGTAACTACTGTCACTTAGACTGATTCACTCGCCAAACAATTTCTAAAATAACAATCAACCTCTCTGTCGACATTTTTATGTAGAGGGAGAGAGGGTACGCTTATTATAGAAAAACTGATTCACTGAAACAATGCAAAGCATAAAAATATATTTTTATTCTTAAATGCAAGCGACCAATAATGCACATTTTATTCTGTGCTATATAAAAGTCTAGCAAAGACAACAGGAGCCTGGATTACAAATTGTAGATCTCTTACAAAGCATCACGGCGCTACAACACTACCACTGCAATACTGCTCAGAGCAGATGTGTGATGTGGTTTTGGCAATGAGGCTGCTTTTCATTTATAAATTGCCTTTTAATCTTTCTGTTATCATAAAATCAAAACCAAACAATTTGAGTATTTAATTTTCATCATCTGTGTCGTCTTCATCCTCGTCAACATCCTCTTCGGATTCATCTTCATCCTCCTCTTCCTCCTCCTCCTCCTCTTTTCTCGTCTGACGACTACCAGCTCTTTGTTGCTGTGACAACAAATAAACAGTCAATGCAACTAAAACGCCTGGCAGGTAATCATTAAGCTCAACTTCCAAGGAACCTGGTTTTTTTGCTTTGTTTCTTCAGTCGCGGTTTTTAGTAGAAACAATGAAGGGTAGGTGTAAACACACCGCAAAGTGCGCTGAGACCACATTCCTCACATTTACTTCTCATGAGGGTTGACTTATGTATTTATACAGTACTGTGTAAGTTTTGGGTTACCCATTATTTCTTTGTAATTTGCTTACATAGATGAAACATAAGCAAACATAGATATATGTACACACACATTTCCATATATGTGCAAATATATGTGGAAAAAGATTGTTTTTAAACATGCCAACACTTCCCTGTGTCTTTACCTTTTACATAAATCAAAAACAGAATTTGTACAGTTTTAACAAGCTTGAAAGTCAATATCTGGCATCTTTATTCTTCAGCACAGTGTGAACTTTTTTGTAATGCCTTTAAGTAGTTTTCAGGAATAGTTATCTTTTCTTAATGTTGGATGCCTTTAAAAAAAATCCACATTGCACTGCAAATGAGTGAAAAGTAGCCAATGTCCAAATAAAAAACATCGAGAAACAATAAAGCCTGGAGAACTACTGCTCAAGACCACTGTAAAAATTATAAGAAAGTCTGGCTCCAGGAAGCAAAAGTACCTTCCTTATTGTGTGAACGGTATTCATGTAAGAATGAGGACACTTTCTCCATGTCCACTAACATGCTCTACTTTCAACTTTCCATTCTGGCTTCATCCTTAATGCAAACAGGGTCATAAATCCTCTTTTTCCCGACTGCAAATGTCGTTTCTGTTTAGCAGTGATTGCAATTTCTCTCAGATAATAAATCAAACCTAATCAGCGAAGCCAAAGTATGATCTCAAGATGTGACGCAACACATATCTGAGGCATATTCTAGTGACAGCTGCGTACAGCAATCTGTATCTGCAAGTTCCAATATGGGCATCTGTAGATACTGTAGAGTCTACAGTGTAGACACTACATTTCAACAGACTCCACGAGACCCACGGAAAACAGTTAATTAAAAATATCAAATTCTTATTTGTCAATTAGTGAGAAATTGTAGTCTAGAATGCAAATATATAAAAAAAATTAAATAAAATCACAAAACAGTGCGGTGTCACTGTTAAGATCCTGGGGTAAAACTGAATGCAGGAGGAAATGCGTGATGTTCCTTGGATGCAATGTCATGGGTAACAAAAAAACAACACCGATTGATGGCCAGGGTGATTCCACGCATAATCATTGCAACTACTGATAAGACTCACTGTTATCAAGCACCAGCCTCTATTGGCATGAGAAAGACTTCTGAGCTCACAACAGGAAGAAGGGAATTTTGAATTTTATCATCGCAATGAAACTTGTGCAACACTCAAAGCCAAAGGTGAAAAGGAATAGCATTACAGATACTTGTTGGGGAATTCTTGTCTCTGTATTGGAGCTTTTAATCACTGACTGTATCTTACCTGTAATGTCCCTGTTGAGTTCAGGAAGGACCCGGTCCGATCAAGGGACGTTTTGGAATTAGCTCGCACTATGTCTAAGCGTGACTGGTAGTCGGGGGGGTGCAGAGAACTCCTGAACACCTGCCAGAGACAGTAAGAGGGGCTGAAAAGAGGTACTTTTCTATAGAGACAAAACTGAATGGAAGCAGCACCTGTACACAAGCCCACGGGGCATAGCAAACAGTACAATAAGGTCATATAGGTTAAATTCAGGGTATTTTATTTACAATGCATTAAAAGCAGGGACTCGGATAAAAACACACAAACAGATAGAGAAAGTAAAAATACTCTACAACAAAAGTCACCGACAGCAATGACAGTCTGTTAATGTCACACATTAAACCAGCTCCAAAACTATTATTTTCATAGCAAACGCAACAAACTACTGCTGAAACCACCCAGTGGTTTTCACTGTGTAGAAAACAAATTCAGCCATGGTTCTCGATCAGGATTATCTACATGCCTGTCATTGTGCCCGTTTCAGATGATTCAATCTCCCATGCTTTGTACTATGAGTCACTGAAAAACAGCCTTGTCTCGATGAGGAGTTTTGCTTCCATATGAATGGAAGGCAAATGATTCAGTGCAAAAACACACAGATGAGATAGCGAGGGGTGGAGGAAAATAACACAAGGGCAACTGCAGGAGGAACGTTGCTCGACGAACATCATTGATCCTTTGTTTTTTCAGGACGTGCTTTCTCTCTTAAAAATAGTACAGCAAACCTCTCATTAAATTGTAAACACAAGCAACCCAGTTAGCATGACTGAATGAATTGTGTAGAATTCAATGCAGGTTACTTCAAACGCTGACGTAAATTAAAGGGTGTGTGCATGTATGAGCAATGACTCAAAGAAAGATGGGTGCATAAGGCCGTGTTATTTTGGATGTATTAACCCTGGAGAACCCATGGGGTCAAATTGGACCCCATGGTTTCCCTAGAAAACCAATGGGGTCGGCTCTGACCCCATTGGATCTCCAGGGTTAAAATAACCTGATGATGTATATGCATTTATGTACATTTTTAACCTCATGTCCATTTGGCTAAGGCCAAGGCGCAGAGCATCAACTTACCTCCAAGTCCTCCTCCTCGTCCACACTTTGAATGCTTTGGTAGGCCAGGGTGTACACCTCCAAAGCCTTGGCGTGGAATGACATTTCCACTGTCACAAACTCACAAAAGATTTTCTAGAGTGAGAGAAGACACGAATATCAAATACTGAATATTTCAATATGGACCAGACTCTGAGCCAATTCAACTGAACCACAAGTGCACTGTGACAGCAGACAAAGCACAGGATCAGTCCAGACAGTCCACAAAATCAGCTGATATCTTTCTACATATCACAGTAAATCCTACGTAGGGCTGTTTGGTTGTCCACAGTCGCCGCACACATGCTAGCCATATTGCAACAGGCCCTGCACTACTGTTACTTCTGCTTTTCCCCACCTCTGACATTGTTCATGTGCATGTTGGGCTGTATGTGCATGTTAGGTCATGTAGGCATGGTTACTAAGTCAAAGCAAATCTATGAAATATAAATTACCATTATCCAAACCAAACTGTTATCATCATCATCATCATCATCCCATAATGATACAAGACTAGTTCAATATTAATTAAACCAAGATTTGTACTATATATATATATATATATATATATGTATGGTCATTTATTAAAATATTTACTTTAAATAAAATGTGCACTTTTTCTGTGCACTTAAATATAAAAACACACAAAAATAAATAAAAAAATTATAGATAAAAACTTCATGATCGAGATCGGTTCATGAACGTACGTCAGTTTTTAACCCTCGTAAATCAAATGCAATGATTGCTCGTTCATATGTATGTTACACATACATACACACCAGTGGGTTATGGTTTTAACAACTGGCAAATTTTTATTTCCTGTCTGGCACGCCTCTACAATTCTACACCATTAACTGAGGGTGAAACATGGTCACAACAGGGAAATCTTTCCAGATATTTCCATGCTACGTCCAAAGAACCACGATCGACATAAAAGTCTGCAAGTAGTTGCTGTGAACGGCAGATGTGGCCATTTGTTACTCTGTAGTCAAGTACTGCTTGCCTGTTCAATCATTCCCATCTTAATTTCTATGTTTACAATTAAAAGCTATCACAACTGAATTTAATATAAGGATTTAAGTATCTGACCTGTAACAAAATGTTGAATGTTGCATCCTTTCCTCTATTAGTGACCGTGTTAAACACAGCTCAAAATCATATTTTTTGATAATTCAGTTGTTTAAACTGTAAACTTATTTATTTAGGTTTATTATTTATAGTTTAAAATAACATTAGCTGTACTACATACAGGGCGGGTCAGTTGTCATTCGCTCTTTCTTATAAGTTACTCATTCCTATTGCATTTTAACGGTTCCAAATTTTTACTAATTAAATATGTTTTCTTTAAAATTCTCAAGTGTGGATGCTTTAATGCAAGTTTGAAGCCAGTACTTAATAATCTGAGGTGCACAGAAAGTAAACCTTGATGTCTTGGATCTTCTGCCTCTCAAACTCATCGATGGTCTCCTCCAGCTGCTTCGTGGTACGTGTGGCATCCATGGTGGCTCTCTGGAGTTCACTCTCAGCCTAACGGCAAAAACAATATATATACATATAAAACTCAACTCAAAACATAACAGACTAAAATAAGTCAGGTGCTTAGTCCAACTGGTTTAAGCTCTTGTAAAGAATCTACACTGTGCTTGTGAGTTTGTTTCTGGAATGTTTTTCATATTTCTATTCATACATTACCACTGATGAAAACACATATTACATGGGACGCACCTGAGACTGAAAGCTCAGTCAAGGAAACTTAAGAAATATAAGCTTAAACTGTCCAAACTTGGCACAACAAACATTTCAAACAGCTCTAAGCTGATGTCTATAACTAACGAAGAATTGAATTGATATTAGCAGGCATTCATTTGATTATTTATACAGATGGCTGTTGTAACACTGAAGCCTTTTTGTCAATCTGGTATCAGAGAGAGATTTAAAGAACTGAAGAGAAACAAGTCAAGGATACAATGATCTGCCTGTCTGAGGGGTTTCTCTGCCTGGTCCTCTCGAGCTGAGCCATCTGTTTGGCTTCTCTGTCTCTGGCACTCTGAGTAGTCTTCAGATCCTCCTGCACGGATACACAAATTCCCAGAAGTTATCAAAAGAATTAATAGTGGTAGTGTGTAATGCACAGTTTGCTAAACATGACTTAACATATAAGAATTTGGTGTGCATCAGTGAGGATCAGGATCTCCAGTAGATCCTGTTGCGCAAGTTTTTGGTTTATCTTCAACTGTACTGTCAACCATAGGTTTTTAATTGCTCTGTGACTTTAGCCGTTGAACATATTGAAGGAGAGGGCACATTTTTAAAAAAAAATTAAAATGAATGAATGCATGCAAGAGCAGAATACAAGTAAACACACACACACAAGGACTAAAAGCCAAACAAGACAAACATTTACTTAAGACAATTTGGACAGTAGTGCGGCGTCTGTGAAATACCACAAGATGTCTTCTCGATATACTTAGTGGTTAGCAGAGAAGAGTGCTGGCAATGGGTCAAAGTGGCTTGTAGAGGTAGCGATATGTTATCATTAAGACAATACTGCCCTCATGTGCCTTTGCCATAGTAATGACACCAACAGAAAATTGCTCCGATTCCCTCACTGCCCCCTAGGCTCCTTCATCCAGGCTTACCTGTTGTTGCTAGAGTATTTAAAAGTAGAATCGGAGGGAGAGCCTTCAGTTTTCAGGCCCCTCTTCTGTGGAACCAGCTTCCAGTTTGGATTCAGGAGACAGACACTATCTCTACTTTTAAGATTAGGCTTAAAACATTCCTTTTTGCTAAAGCATATAGTTAGGGCTGGACCAGGTGACCCTGAATCCTCCCTTAGTTATGCTGCAATAGATGTAGGCTGCCGGGGGACTCCCATGATGCACTGAGTTTTTCCTTTCCAGTCATCTTTCTCACTCACTATGTGTTAATAGACCTCTCTGCATTGAATCGTACCTGCTATTAATCTCTGTTCTCCCTCTTCTCTTAGTCTCTCTTCCACAGCATGTCTTTATCCTGTCTTCCTTCTCTCACCCCAACTGGTCGCAGCAGATGGCCCCGCCCCTCCCTGAGCCTGGTTCTGCTGGAGGTTTCTTCCTGTCAAAAGGGAGTTTTTCCTTCCCACTGTTGCCAAAGTGCTTGCTCATAGGGGGTCATAAGATTGTTAGGTTTTTCTCTGTATCTATTATTTTAGGATCTACTGTACAATATAAAGTGCCTTGAGGCGACTGTTGTTGTGATTTGGTGCTATATAAATAAAATTGAATTGAAATGAATTATTCATTTAGCGACACTATTGCAAAATTTCACAAATTTATTTGTGTGTAAAATCTTGGATTTTAACTAGAGATGGCACGATACCACTTTTTTATGTCCGATACCGATACCGATATCATAAATTTGGATATCTGCCGATACCGATATGAATCCGATATAGTGTTTTTTAATCAACAAAACTGTTTTTTAAAATATCTTGCTGCATTTAGCAAGTCTGCAAGTTCATACTCAAGTTTAAAACAACAACTACACTAAAGCTATTCTGTTATACCTGTATACAAAAAAAATATTTCATAGTTCAGCAATACTGATCAATCTAATAAACTTAGACCTACACCATCCTCCCTATTCTGGTATTTTAAAGAGTACTTAGTGTAAATATTAAGCAACCTAACTAATAGGGTTCCAACTCCCAGCAACAACAAAAAGAAATAAATAAAAAATAAGGAACCACCCCTCACGCGCCACCTCATGATGCTTAATCGACGTAATCAACCTTAATTTGATGCAGTGTGAAAAAAAATGCACAGAAATCAATTATTTTTCAAGAAATATTAAATAGATTCAACATCTTTCTTCAACAAAATTGCAGACTGCACAGATGGTACCTTCCCAAAGTAAAAAGTACTATAGCTTACTAGGGTATATATTAGACTTAATAGTCACTATATACAGTAATTGACTTCTATTCATTTTACATCAAATTAAAACTTTGGGTGTAAGATTCAGATAATTATTTATTAAAAGCTCGACATTTTAAATGAGAATAAGAAAGAAAAGTATGTCTTTGTGCCCCCTTTTCCCTGTTCATGCCCTATCGGCCCCCCTGGCTAAACTTTGCTAGATCCGCCCCTGCACAGTTACCAGCGTCAGCTACGTAGAAAAAGATCCTGGTGTAGAAAGTAATATTAAATAAATTCTAACAACAGCTTATCAAGCTTAAACGTTCTGCTGTTGTTCAGCCGCTGGTTTCCTCTTTCTGGTGCAAAGTGGGCCAAAAACAAACAAGAGAGACGGACTCGCGACAGAAAAGCCGATCAGCTGATCATTTAAGCAGTTTCACGATTGAAGTAGCAGCCGGAGAGCGAGAGGCAGTCGCTTGTTAAGCTTAACGTGGGAATGCTTTACAAACATTCAGAGATGGACTTACACACTTGCTTTACTTCTCTCGGGGATAACTTTGTCGGAGATGAAATGCCAGGTTGCTAGCGAAGCTCCACATGCTATCCAGACCACCGACAGGTCCCGCATGCCACAGCCGCTCTATCACGTGATGCATACTGCTCCGACTGCTAACGTTCTGAGGTGAGTTACGGCGTGTTGCAAGTTTTGCGAGGTGCTTTCGTGATATTTAATGGATCGGATTACATTTTTTATTTTTCTCCGATATCCGATCCAGTAATTTAGGTCAGTATCGGACCGATACCGATACGTAATATCGGATCGGTCCATCTCTAATTTTAACACGCAAATATCTGACAGAAAAAGTCACAACAAGGCACTGAAAAAATTCACTAAAATCCCCGTTGGCCCTGTGACAACCTGATTACCTGTCCAGGTTGTACTCCAAATCCTGCTTTATGACAGCTGGGATAGGCTCCAGCACACCTTATTGGATGGATGTGTGGTTCAAATCAGTGTCAACATGGCAGCAGGCTGCAGTAAAACTTACCCTTTTCCGTTTCACCACAGCTCCATAGCTTTTTAATGGCTCTATGATTTTAGATTCAAGTCGTTCCACCTGCAAGACCAGCTCTGCATTAGTTTCTCTTCTACCCAATATTTAAATTATGGATATGAACACGAAATAATGATTGATGGTAAGGATTCAAGGAGGTCCACCTGAGCTTGACGATAATCTTGAATCTTGGCCAGATGGTCAGCATACTGCTTCATCCCCCTCTTAAGGCTTGGTGTTTCGGTGTCTGCATACAGGCTAATTTCCCGGACCAGAAGGTCTGCCTTGTCTCGTACCTTGGCTGTCTTACTGACATAGGCAGCAAAGAGTTGGCACATCTGTCCAAAATGTTTCTCCACATTGGTGATGTTCTCTTGGATCCTCCTTGTCTGGTTATCCCTGGAAAGGATAAAGGAGAACATCAACAGCAGTAATGAAACATAATTTTATAAACGGTTTCATATATTTGAGTAGGGAAAACGATAAACGTCTATTTTGCACAAGACCTGTGAAAATTACTTATTGCTGTTTCATCTAAATGCAAGTAGCAATCCATACAAAACATCCTGTAGATGTGATGCATCCTGGCTTGTTATCCTTCGCTCCATTACTCTTTGGTTATACGGTCACTCGACCAGCTGCATGCAATAAAACAGCTAAACTAGTAAGTGCGCTGCTTTAGTATTATAAACACATGCCCGTTCAGTGAATAGTGACTCTATAGCTATATAGCATCACTAACTATGGCTTAACCGACGAACAAATAACTCGTTATGAGTGCAGTTTATCGATGAGAAGCGTGACGACACAGGTTAACTAGTTAACTGCTAGCCTACCTTTATGTACCTTTATGTACAGTACGTCCAGTGATTATTTTGTTAGTGCTAACGTTAACTCTCCGCACTAAATAACACGGGATGTGTTTGACGGGTGGGATCTTTCTTACCTCGCGCTCGCGTCAGGCGTACGGCTCATCATTGCAGGCACACGGTGTGAAATATGTTCGGGTAGATCCGCGTTGATAGAATCTCTGATTTTACGTTAGCTAGCTATCAATGAACGCTCTTTTCTATCAGGCAAGCACGCCAGTGGACCGTTTCCATGGAATCCCTCCAGCGTTTCCGCTTTAGGAGTGCAAAAAGGAATCCTGGGAGATGGAGTCGTTATAGCTGTAAGCGCTCCATCTTTCTCTCTCTTTTTTTATTTCTTTACTTTTCTTTGAAGCCACTGAAAAAGTTGCTTTTTCTTTACAGCTACAGCTTCTCAAGATGACGGAAAATGGACAGGCATGCAATCATGTCTAATGTAATAATCTACTCTATCTATTACAGGGATGACCTCGATAGATAGACGACAGACAAACAGAGGCAACACTGTTAAAAGTACCATAGACCCACACGATTATAATGTGAGATGGCGCAAAATTTTATATACAAAACTGATAAAATGATGAAAAAAAGTTACTGAAAAATAATATTGTACAAAAAAGAGATTTTAGTAAACAGCAGTGCAAATAACATTAACCAATAATAATTACACTATTATACTAGATTAAGAAACGACATCACAAAGGAATAACGCGGAAATGTGTGCTGCATCCTGACGTGTGTTCGCCTGTCATAAAAAAGGGAGTTGATGTGGGTTTTATAAAGAACAGCAGGAAAGGATTTCCTTAAGTGTTCTCAGTGTCAGTCTTTTTTTGAACCAGATATCAGAGGGTATTTATTTATTTATTATAATGCACCTTTCTTACACAGCCTAAATTCTTATGTCTCTGATTCATAAGGTTTGAATGCTTCAAGACTGTATAATACATATCTGTATAATGCAGTGTCTAACTGAGACATAGGCCTCTTATTAAAACAACAATGATGCCTTTTTTGTATGAATACCTTGTCATCATAACCATGAAATTTTTAAATATCCATCTGTTTCACTTTAGTATTTTTCACATAGTTTTGATGAACTTGAAAACCTAATGTTTGTGTATGCTTGGTAATTTATTCCCCGCATTCTCATACAGCAACATGGGCTGGTGCTAACAAAAAGCAGCTTTTCAATCTCATTAATATATGTAATATTGTGCTGTACTATTACAAATATTAATAGTATTGCAATAATAGTATTTCTTTTCTTTGTGTTAACAGTGCCATATTCCTTCCTCTAAAATCCAAATATTTGGCTGCTCTCCATCGGTTTCCCAAATAGATTAAGGTACATTGCAACAAAAAGGGCCACAAATAGTCATTTTCAACAACAGCTTGACTATTTTTGAACTGGTGCCAAGAGCAGACTTTGTGATCACTGAAATGAATGGAGGCCTCATTGTAATTCCCTCCTCTGTGTTTGGGAATGCATGAATGTCACCAGCTGCCACGTCTGCTCCTCTGTGGAAAATGTCCAAAAACCTTAATTATCACGCTTAATCATCCATGGGATTGAAGCAGGGGAGATCCCACTGTAACAGATTGGAGATGTAAAACACGGTCATTGCATTGAGCTGTGTGCCTGGAATCCCAGGAGAACCCAGTTTATCCTCCCCAATACAGCTGATGTTGGTATAGATTCATTTTTTTGTTAAATGCATCTCATTGAACCTTCCCATTCTAAGATTGATGGTTTCTAGCATCTGGATTATTATTATTTTTTCATCGGTTTAATGAACATTTAAACCCATTTCTTTTGTGCAGTAAAAAAAAGCATTAGTATTGGTTTTACTCCCACATATAAGGATTATTTTTGAACATTGAACAGCACCTCCCCCCCCCCCCCACAATTTTTATCCATTCCTATAATTCCAACTGTTGTGTGTGAGAGTGATTAGTGTGAATCATGCATGTCATCAAGATTTCGTGATGTGAACCAGAGATTAAAAGAAAACACCTTCAGAAATACCAACAAGTAGTTTAACAATATTTAACCCAAAATGCAAAGCAGCATTGAAATGTGAGTGATAGTGGAAGAAGCACCATGATCTGGATCGACTGGCCACCTCAGGGTCTGAACAACAAACTCAAAACTGTGTCAAGAAGTCCTTGGAAGGGCAGCTGATGCACTGCTGTGGCGTGACCTAAAGAAGACTGTTCGGTTCAGACTTGATTGTAGGAATAATTCCTGTACAAGTCTATAAACTGCTAATTGCAGGAGGATCTGGACTTATTAATTTGAAGAGTTGTTTAATTTTCACCATGAGCGCTGTGCGAAACAAAGGCATAAAAAGTATAGGTGATTATTTTATCCGCTTAAGCTTGATTTAGACTTCTGGGGGAAAACATGTCTGAACTTACATCGTAACCAAACTCCTTTTTTCCCCACACTACAACCTTCCACGCCATTCAAGTCACTCCGTCGTCGAGATGTGTAGTTACAGTTCTCGAGAGGTGCACATCAGGTTATGTAGAAGGTTATGGTGTAGGGTTAAAAGAAGTTTCAGTTAACGTCATACGTTAAGATGTAGATTTCTTGCTGAAGCATAATTCAAGCATTAGCCCATAACTATATTCAGATGACAGTCAGATCTCATTTTATGAATATCACTTCTGCAGTGTTGGTAGTCTACATCTACAGCCACTTTTTTCCTCTCTTTATTATTTGATAATTAAGTGGCACACATAAAGCAGCGTTTCTTCTCCTTCTTTTAAGTGTAACTGCATTACTCATCCACATGATGGCACCCCACTTCCATTTGTGCCTTTTCCTAGGATGCAAATGGCAATCTGCATGGTTACAGGTGGACTCTGAATTATTCCTTCTCCTTTCCTACTTCATACATAAAAAATATTCTGCAGACCTCTTCTCAATGCATCTCCACCATCATATATTTACATTATTCAGCACTCCCTGGCAGGAACCCAGGACTAGATTTAACATCCCTAAACATTATAACAAGTATAACAGATGCCTGTCTAGCTTGTGTCCTACAGGATCCTTGTGTTGAAAGAAGCCCGGGGCTGTTGAGTTATTTGCCTTGGCTGCTTGTAAATGTATTCAGGAGTGGTGGCATATTTTTATATTGTGCATCTGACTTTCTTAAAGAACAGATGGTGTTGTTTCCAGACTACCAATTAGCACGGAAAGGGTGGCAACCACTAGCAGCAGCTCTCTCTGCCTCTTTCATGCTCTCTTCTCACTCTCTTGCTGTCTCCGTCCCCCTGTGCCCTCTTGTTCAGTCTTCAGCTCTTTCTGTTTTTCCCTCTGCCCAGCCTTTTCCCTCTGCAGCCCTCTGTGCCGCTGTGCCAGTACCCCACTAGAGATATGTGTGGCCTGCTGAACAGATTGGGAGTGACATATGTCAGACGTGGGGGGACTTCGTAGGGCAACTAAGTATATATCCCCCAGTGTTTTTGTGCATGTGCGTGTGCATATTCGCGCTTTCCCTTCAGGTGTGAGTCCTGGTGTGAAGACTCCAGACTCGAGGCTCTCCTCCCACAGTGGAGGAAGACATACGGCTTTAGATTCCCCTTTAATAACAAGAAGGAGTCAGTGGGAGGCACGCGTGTGTGTTCAGGGACGCTGAGGATTATGAACAGTGTGATATCTTGTATGCCACTTGGTGCATAAAATGAAATTACAAGCCAAGAGTCAATAACTCATCATGCTGATTTTGGCTAACCTCTCTCTCCTTCCTCTAACTGCCACGTTCCTCCGATTTGGCAAAGGGACACCGCGCTGCTCTCTTGCAGAAATTAACTCTGAAATATCCAGTGGGAAATATAGTCATCCTTTCTCCATATACCTTGGTGTCAGTTATTTATTGTTTAACTTTGAAATAGTCCTTAAATTAAGAATTGATTTATTCTCCGATGCAATTAAAAGCTCCCTTTGAGTGAGTCTAAATTTAAAAAAAAAAAACAGAGGTTCTATATTTATCAGTATATGATTGCCTTGTTTGATTGAGATTTTGCATCTAACTAAACTTTATTACAGCAGAACCATAGCTTTGAATTAAAATCTAGTGACATAGTGACTGTAACACATCCCCTGTGCGCTTTGGTTTCACTCAAACAAGATGTCGCAGATCTTTCTGCACACAACAGACTATGATCAACACTCTCTGCAATTTTCAGATATGAAATTCAGTGATACTCCCTTTAACTCCTGCAACCTTGAACAAAAGTCTCCCTCAGTAGTTAAGCGGGTGCTTGAAGGGCAAGCCAACGCAGACACGGTCCAGTGCTTTTATTGACCCAATGAAAAACCTCTCTGTGTCTCCAGGGGCTTGGAGCTCAGGTTAGGGTCTTTGTTGTCTGTGTTCATTAGTGTCTCCTTCGCCATCACTCTCTCGCTCCCTCTCTCCCTCTTTATCGCTCTCTTACTCTCTCTCCAAGCACCTCCATTTCTAACTCCCTCACTCTGTCTCTGCTGCTCTTTTTCCCCTGAGGAGCTGGAGAAGAAAATGTCACCAGATCAAATTAGTGGGAGCCTCCAACACTGCCTGTCTGCCTCTGCCTATTCCACAGAGTGATAGCATCACTCATGGAAGTTTCAGTTATTTGTCAGCCCAAAACTTTATCTTCCTCAGGTATAATAGTCCACGACTCTGTTAATAAAGTGTTTTTCTGTCCTTTCTTGAAGTAGATTGAAAATAAATACCCACTATTTTTTTTATTACTGGATGTTACTTAGTCACATCTCCTGAGCACTTATGTTCAGGGTTCCCACGGTACAGGACTATGTTGACAGGCTGCTAAAGGAAGGTCATCATGAACTTTTGTTTGTGGGTTGGCTGACCAATTTTAAACCAGATTTATATTTAAAAAACCGGCTCTTTTCCACAGCGTGTCTTACGTCCAGTCTCCCTCCATTTACCGCCAACAGGTCGCGGGTGATGGCAGGAGTTTTTCCTTCCCACTGTTGCCAAGTGCTTCCTTAAAGGGATAGTTTGATTGTTGTGGTTTTGTGTTGAGATGGAATTGAACTGGTCATTAGTTGTTTGAACTGTGATATAAACATATTATATTATAAATATAAACTACTAAAAATACTACATGAAGCTTTAGTGGGGAAAATGTTCACTTAGTTTTTATGATGTGAATTAACACAACATGTGCTCCTTTATTTAAACCATGTAAAAACTAAAGAGTTGCAATGACAAGTTGTGAGGGTTGTACTTTGATACTAGTTTTTAAATGGGGACCTTTTTTAATGAGAAATTTATTGTGTACATCAGCCACATTTTGAAGCTTTTCAGGAGCTATGGGAAAAAACATCCACACTGTGCTGTTTAACAAACACACGAAAATGGTACGGCCCTTCTCATCTCCAATTCTTGGCTTAAAAAACGAATAAGAGAATTTGGCAATAGCAAACTATTCCTTTAAACAGTTAATTAACAGCTCACTTTCGTTATCTCAGTGAATAAGGAAGCCAACACTTCTGCATATTGAAAAAGCCTTAATTTCACAACCAGTCCTTTTTTGCTGGGTCAGCGCAACCGCATAACTTATTCATAACACATTTCATATTCATTGCCTTCTTTACTCGACTGAGAAGCATCAGACATAGTGATTTCGCTCATGGTCCGGCGTTATTTACCTTAATGCATTTTAGTGGAGTGAGAGAGAGTATAGCCAGATGTCTATCTTTGCAAACAGATGACTTAATGCATGTTAAACTACTGTATACGGTGTCTATCAGGGTCCACTGGGGCGAAACTGGAGCACTTCCAGGACTCATCAGTGACTGACCACAAAATGGCCCTAATTGAAAATGACTTCAGACTACTGAAAAAGACGGGAGAGGCTTGGTTGAGAGCACAGTTGTGTATTGTGTGTATTTCCGTGTTGTGGGGGAAACGATTGTGTAGTCCTAAACCGTTTTTATTAAAGAGAGCAAACGGTCAGAGAAAAGAGAACCAAGGAAGAATGAAGGGAACACACGCAGAACCATTTCAGCAGTCCTTCATCAGAGCCGGATGAAAGTGGCCACTGTCCTTCTGCCATCAATATGCAAATGAAAAAAAATGGCCCTTGAGTGCGGGAGCAGTTCCCTCAAGTGCATTCATTAGCCACCATTAGCATAATTGATTCCCAGTCCTGCCATAAAACTGGTCACTCCCTGTGCCTCTCGCTCTCGGGGATCCTCTGGGGAGTTCACGGGCTAAGTTCAATCATAAATCATTAAAGGACACTACTAGCCAATGGACTGTGCCAAAGCCCCAGAGACATGCAGGCTACAGTAATACTGTCACTGATGTCTAAATCATCGATGCGACATATAAAGGTGCCTACAGGCTGATATATTCTACACTCTACCTCCCTATCCTTATTTCTTAACTGGGTGTGCTAAAAATCTACGTGCCCAATTAGTATCAAAAACAGTGTTGGGTTAGCATTTAAAAATCCAAGGTACTGCACTGGTATGTCAGTTATCGCTGCTCCTTGTAATCATAGTACTGTTGTAGTACTATGTTATTTACATTTTTACAGATTAACAAACAATAAGAAAGCATGCTTCTTTATAGGCACTTCTGTCTATAAAGAATACCCATCTGTAGGATAAGACAAACACAGCAAAGACGTCTACATCCTTAAATACTTAAAGAAAGATGTTGGGTAGTTCTCGTAGTTAGGACAGTGGTTTGTGGTGATATGTTTACATTGACATCCATTGTCAGTACTATGGAAAAAATGCTAAAGTAATGTTAAGGGCAGTTTAACAAATCGGTTATTATAAGGAGTTACAAGAGTAATAAGCCAGAAAGGGACGTAAAATAGCGTATGTACCATAAGTATTCAATAATTCAATATTTTACTGCCATCAAACCCACAGCCTCCAAAATCTGAGAAAGTTTTGAAAGAAACTTTTCTTGTGTGCACAACCAAACAGAAATCCTAATAAAGACAATGAGTATTCAGTGAGGTGTATCTCAGTCATAACTTACTTTGGTAATTAAATGAACATCAGGAGTGCAGACTAGTTATTGCAGAAGTCATGATAGCTATTAGCTTCAACCGTATTTCTCTCTCCAGCATCACCATTCAGAGCAGGTGTGTGGCTTATTAAGGCTCCGATTAGAGAAAGAGAGAGAGAGGGAGTCTGTGCAGTAAAAGATATTTTTTTCACTTCCTCCATCCAGCCTTTCCTCCATCTGTCCAGCAATCCATCCATCCATCCCTCCTCTTTACAGTCTAATTAAACTCATCAAGTTGAGCAGTGAAGGTTCCCAGCACCTCAGAGAGGCAGAGAATGAGCAAGAGGGACAGAGAGAGAGCAGGCAGAGATAACGGCATGCTCATGATGTATCGCCACCACGCAAAATAAAACATATTCATAAAGAATATTCATTACCTCCACCAGCCATCCCACAGATGGCCAGAAAATTGGCTTTGTGTTGAGATGTGGATTCAGGCATGCATATTAATGGAAGACAGATGTAAACGCATATTCATATTCTTTGGCTCCTCTTTTTTTTGCGACAGACAAAATGATAATGCATCCACTTAGGAGAGGGGAAAAGGGGCTGCATACGGGAAGCAATTCGCCTCTAATGTGCTGGTGCGTTATTGGCTTTTTGTGAGACTGGCAGTGTGTGTCCCTATTTGCCTGGTGTGTATTTGTGTAGCGTTGTCCCATCTCTAGTTTAAGTGCTCTCTCACTCTCTCTGGCTCTTAAACACTATCGTACACACACACACACACACACACACACACACACACACACACACACACACACACACACACACACACAGTCTTTTACTGGATCATCCAAGAAGGACATTATTCCATCATTTTTGCTTGGGTTGAACAAAATAATCAGAACACATGTTAACAGCACCAAACACAGCATTCTCCAAAATACCCCACACCAGCTGAATGACTTACTTTGACGAAACAGTTTCAAGTTAAATTAAGCAGTTCAGCCTTCAGGATTTAGAGTAGCGCTGTTATATTAGGGAGCATTATTTTTAGGATCGGTGTATGTAATAAACTAGCTTGTGCTCATTTGAACACTCACGCACAGGCTGCAACAATCTCAGATGGAATGTGTGGATGGCGTTCCAGTGTTGTTCTGCCTCAAACTCGAGTGCTGCCTCGGCAAACTAATCAGACATCAGCAGGATTCCCATCATTGCCGCTATGACAGTTTTTGACCAACACTATTCCGAAGCATCATTTTCCACACTTTTTTAAAACCCTACCTGCCTGTAGATGCTGACAATCTGGCATCAGCTTTACAAAGTTCACATTGTCGCCACAAGGGGACAGTAGCGCTCTCTCTGCTTCCTCCATTAAAGCCAACCAAATTCTTCATCCATCTCTCTATCTATCTGAATTTGAGCAGAGGCTTTGACCTTTGTCATTTAGAGTGATGATTGGGTGTATAAGGTAGTAATGGTTGGCTATGTTATTTAAAGTTTAATATCAAATCAACTCAGTAAATGTTTTCACCAAACCCCTGTGGATTTGGGTCCCTTGATATCATTCGTTACAGAAAAAAAAGCTAATATTGTATATATATGTGCTAGTATTAGCTGGTGTTATTTTTTTAACTGCACAATGAAACTGGTAATTTATGGCTTATGAATAATAATTTTATTATGCACCATAATCCTGGCGATGTTTATGTAAAACACTTTGTCACAATATAATAATTGAACTGTTCCACTGAAAGCCGTGAGCTTTACAGCTACTGTCCCACTTCCTATACATATAAGATCTCATCTCCATGTTACAGCTTATATATGTCACAGTAAGAATAGGGGAGGTTTTTTAATAGAAATGGCCCCATAAAGCTTCGCTCCTGTAACAGTGCACCGCTCAACTGGAATAAAACCTTCTTTGTGTGAGTGTGTGCCAATATGGAAAATTAAAGCCAGTTAATAAAAAGCAGCGTTAAATCAATGGAAGCCATAAAAGTTACAGGGTGATATTAAAATGTGGAGGGTGAGGAGGGGGGTCAATAGTGGCATTAACACGTTGGGCCTGAATTATCATGTTAATTTAATATCCAGTCTTCAAATGAAGCAGAAATCCCAATAAAGGTCAATTAAGCAACTAGCCTCCCATCTCCATTTAGAATTTTTATGGGCTCATCTAAATCATGGAGCTGGTGCCAGACCCACAGAGCCCCACAGAGCCCCCCACTCGCTGCTGAGACCTTTTGGGAGGGTAGAGGCTTTTAAGTTCATAATAGTTAGGAATGGGACAGTGCTGCGATTTAAACCCCACCATGCCGCCAATAACTATTTTAAATTATAGATGTTATTCTTACCGTACTCAACAGCAAGGTTAACATAACTAGGTCCCATTTTAAACAACCTAAATCCAGCTGTTAGTTAAGTTAAATCAAGCACAAGCTTTGCTTCTATCATTGAACTTTGTGAAAACTGGTGCTTCCAAGTTATCAGGTTCCTCCTGATAGAATAAGAATTTCTTCCTTTTCCAGTATTAAAAGACCAAAAGAACAATAAAAAGCATTAAAAAGCATTTCAAAGAAGATCTTGTAAATAAGTACTCTCACAGATCGTAATCCCTGCACCCATGTTTTGTAATACGTTTTTAATATTAGACACATGATTGATCAGGCTTCCATTCGCGTAAATGATGAAGTATAATTTGCGAATCCCTGAGGTGTGTTACATTAAATGACATCTCGACTGATATTTGAACTTAAATATGAATGTGGTTTCCTTTGTACGGACCCCTCTATGTTCCCATAGGACAGAGTTATTGATTTAGCCAACCTTGTGACCAGAAAAACCTGCTAATGTATCAAATAACTACCAAAATAATGACAACTCACATACCGTCTTCACTGCAATAAGAATGGTAACTTAAGTCTAGTATTGATGTCCACTGACATAATGGTGGATGAACAGTCAAAAGAATGATGAATAATCCCCCTATAAGCACAATACTCATCGACCACTTATCGACCTCTTCAAGCTCGACTGCTACACAGACATGTCTCTATGCAGATCCATAGACTTATGAATAAATCATACTGAGCTATAGATAGAACGACTGTTAAGGTTTGCAGTTAATAAACAGAAGAAAAAGTTCGGCAGTTGTGTGACCTGAAACACAACACTGTTTTAATTGCCTCTGTGATAAGGTGTAGATAAAGACTCCTCCGAACAAATAAACTTCTAATGAACAACTGTGCCTTAAGCAGTATCTGAGCTTGTGCAATGGTACTTCGTTGCTGTACTGTTTTTATTTAGTTAATAATTACACTACAACAGCCAACGTCCTACGACTGCTTTTTAAAATAATGTCCAGTAGTCATGATGCAAGAGTAGAAAAAAATTCATGCTATTTTTAAAAATGACAAGGAAAAAAAAAAACAACAAAAAAAACCAACAACAACAACAACACCCCCCACCACCACCTAAAGGGTGTCTTCCTGTCTTGTCAGGTAGAAAACACAGCAGCCCACCAAAAGGTATTCTGAGGATGTATTCATGCTCCAGAATATAGTACCATAGCACCATAACAACAGTAGGAATGAGACTGTGAGTGAATGAACATGTAAGTAAAACTCACATTAACAAAAATAATATATAGATAAATATGACTATATTAGATCCTAAGTTACTTAAACAGCTGTCAACAGTTCTTAAATCAGTACTTTTTTACAGGATTATCTTTAAACCAAACTGCCCGGCCCTATAATAATTAGGGCATTTATAATCCAGCAGTCTAGTGGCTACGCAGGCCAATAGTGGGATTGACATGCCACTACATGCTCCCTCCAAAAACGGGTCATCGAGCTAGCTACGATTTTTACACACAATATAGAACTAATAAGTGGCATTCGCCCTCAACATCTGACCTCACTAATAAGCTGTTGCTGCGTGCCTGGAGCATGCTCAGAAGGTTGGTCTTTCCAACACAGCCGTCCCCAAATTCGGTTCCAAATTTGCTCATTAGAAAGGCAGATTTACAATATGTCCTGCTGTTGTATTCTTGATCTGTCATCTCTGGGAGCACTATTAAGCGGTGAAAGGTCTTGTATACATGCGGTTGTTTATCTGTACCTCAGTTGTTCTGACCTGTCAATCAGGCCCTGGAAATATCTTGGTCACTTTACCAATCTTCCATAAAGACGAGGTAACTGAGGGTCAACCAGTATCACTGCCATCCTGACTTTGATGTCTGGTAAGGAATTTTTCCACTTTCCCCCGGTTTGCAGTCCAAGCAAGTAGATTTTTATAAAGGCTGCCCAGAATCTGTCAGCAAGCACCTGTAATTGTCTCCATCTTCTTTTGCTCAGGAGATTTGGGATGCACAACTTGGGGTAGTGAGCCATCTGGCCGCCCCATCAACAAGGAATTGGGTGCCACAGGATCATGGTCTGCTGAGACATATCATAGTGGTTTGGAATTCAGGATGGCCTCAGTTTCAATGAGCACAGTCCTAAGGACTTTTTCTAGGGCTAGGCACTATTGGTCCAGAGTGATAAAGCCAGAAGTCATAGTCCTTTATGAGGAGTCTAGTGTTCTGGTGGTTGGGATCCAGGACAATAGCGTGCAATGTATCAAGGTCAGGATCTTCACTGTGTCTTAACCTCCAATGTGGATAAGCATACCGGAGTTGTCAAACTCAGGCACAGTAATTGGCTTGCACACTGAACTGGTTGGCCAGTCTTTAAATGCTTAAAATGCTTAAAATGCTAATAATCCTCTTGAAAACTATCCATCTGGACCCTCCTCATTGCCTCAAAATCTGCCTCTTTATAGGTACTACCTCGAGGTTGACCGGTCAGACCTTCCGCCTCATGAAGTTCCTTAGCTATTGCCTCTTCTAATTCCTGCCAACTGTTGTACTTGCTTCCGTTTGTGCCAGGAGCTAGTGATGTTATCCTTCCACAAAAAGTGGATTTCTTTAGCTCTACCTCATAATTGCAGACTGGCTCAGATGGGCTGAATGGCCATTCATAGAATAGAATAGAATAGAATAGCCTTTATTGTCATTGTACAGAGTACAACGAAATTGGAGTGCCACTCCCTTGGTGCAAGTTTCAATAATAAATATAAATGTAAAATATAAAAAGTACAAAAAAACAATCGTAAGTACTCAAACAATAGTATGTACAATATATACAGGATAGCAGCATTAATATAATGACAGTATGAATAGCAGCATAATATAATGACATAATGACATTCATGCTGTAGGAGAAAGTGTGGACCCAGCTGGAGTCTCAGATTATACAGATGTTGTGTTTGTATCAAACACTGGAGATGATGACTCATTTTTAGGAGCTTTATTTTCAGCAGAAGCAAAAGCTTTTAAACACAACAACAGAGTAAAGTGTCATCATTAATTGTCACGAACCATAAAGTCTGCATCAAACTACAAACACCATCGAATGCTTAAATATTCATAGGAAAGGCCCTTGATTGGGAACAATATAGGTAAATGACTTAAATCTGCAGCAATAATCCACAAAACAAAATCTCCCTTTCTCTTCGGTATGTGCCCTCGGTCTCCGACCTCACTACTAAGGTCTTGCTGTGTTCCTGGAGCATGCTCAGAAGGTTGGCCTTTCCAAAAGGTCTTGGGGTGATAATAAATAATAACATAAAATAAAATCAATTTTAGTTACTACCATCTGTTAGACAAAGCAAGAAATTTTGAATTGCAACTTTTAGTGTTGGCAACACAAACAAAATCACTTAAGACGATTGACAGATTAATCACCCAATTAAAACCATGTCAAATTTGTCATAACAAATTGCAAATAAATGTGTCTAATTACTTAGCAAATTACATAAACAAGGGTATTCTATTATTTATTGTGATTGAAAAATGTTAAAAAAAAATATATAGATAACTGGGATTAATTCCTGCTTGGTTATAAACATTAATTACACATATTTTTGTCATTATAATTATTAAAAAATGAAAACAAATTCATATTTTGCAAATCTTGTGTCTTGACTCAGTTATCGAATTTTGACAGTGAAGATCAGAATTTGAGAATTTGTCAGAGCTGCCAGTGTTTTGAGGAAAGGTTAAGTCCAAAGAACGAAAGAAAAAAGTCGATCGTAACACTCACACTGCTCATGAAACAGTAGTAAAGATGCATCTGTCTCTGCTTCCCCATACAAAATGCATAATATGCAACAATTCAGCTAAACATTATAGGGGAAAGTAAGCATCCCTGTTTCCTTCCACATGCTACGCATCTGGATAGTGTCTGGGCGCATTACATGAGTGAATGGGTTAGTGACCCAGATTCTCTAATGGGATTTTAGGTGTCTAAAAAACACAGAATTCCTTTTTTTCACCCCCCAACTCTGACAGTTGATAATTCAGTAAACATTTTAGATACTAATAGGAATGACATGCAAAGAAATACCTGCACATGTGCATTATTATAGAAATTTGTGGAGGATGCTTACGTTTGATGACATTTTCTTCAACTTCCTCGGCATATTAAACATTAATTTATTATGGAGCCATAGCTCCTCCCTAGATGGTTAAAGTTTCTGTGCTAAGCAAATGGACTTAAGCCTTTGTTTATAAGACAAAATAAGATATCAGATATTCCAGTGCATCAAATGTACATACATAAGTGTGCACGCACACAGAGACACACACACACAGACACACACACAGTCTGTGCTGCCTAAACCTGCCTGTGAAGCCACGCTGTGCTGAAGGCAATCTGTCTTCCCCACCCATAACGACCATCTGTCATTATTGTAGATCAATGGAGATGATAGATGGGGAGTACTTGCTGTGCTGACAGAGGCACAGAGACAGGAGTCCAGGAACGACCACAGATTTTGTGCGTGGTCTTGACCCAGCAGGCAAAAGCCCCAGTGTTAATTCTGCATCCGTGCTAAGCTGTGTTGATATTAGTTTGGACTGATGAAAAAAAAAAGCTACAAACTGGCTTTTTAAAAAATGCAAATCCATTCTCGTCAGTTTTCTCTTGCATATGTTTCGAGCACTCCCACATGTCTTTACTCCCGTGCCAGAAGTGTTATAAATTCTGTCTGAATAATCCATTTTCCTAAGCACTTGGTGGGTTATTCAAAGCATGTCATATGGAGTTGATGTAAAACAAGGCAATAAAACAGGGAGAGAATGGACTGTGCCACGTCTGCCTTTACACATCTCAAAGCATGACATCCCAATAACCAGCCCAAACAAGTTTGGATCCACTGGGTGAAATCAAGAGGACTGGACATGATTTGATGTAGGCCATTTCACACTTGCTAAGAGATGGATGGTCCAAGGCCGGTTAAAATCCCTGGGGCTTGGCACAAGAGCATTAGAGGATTTTCAGCACAAGTCATTCTTAACACAGAGGAGTAGACAAAATGAAGGGCTTTTCTCCAATTTTACCCGCCAAAATTGAATTCTGAGGTAACGCAGGCTCCCTTGTGGGATTTATCCCCTCCTTTGTATTCTCTCACCGCTCTCTCGGTTCGGTTTCTTTTGTCATCTTTTACCTTTTTGTGCATTTGGAGCTCTGTCTTTTCATTCAGTCTGTTTTTGATATTCTGAAGTGTGAAACGTGTGATGTCAGATATAAAAGTAGGGGCAACCTCAGTGCAGACGAAATAGATAAATGGAACAATGCACATATTGTACAAATTGTGATCGCTCTCTCTCTCCTATTAGTCTAATAAAAAAATGGTCATAATGACACAAAACCCCACACAATTACCTGGATACAGTCTTTCTGGTGCACATGTACTGACACGCTCGAACACACAGCCAACTCTCTTATACACGCGGGCAGTGGGGATTGCTTCGGAAAAACAGCACCTGCTCCTCCATTTGAAAACTATTTAGGGAGGCATCAAACTCTATCAGGGCAGGTCTGATTGCGGTCGCCTCTTCACAGTCCCCCAATCACTCAGTGAGTCAATTAGCCCCCCGCCCCTTTATACACACTGAGATACACACTCACACACACCACACACACATGCGGTATGCACAACAGACTCCCATTCCCTTCCGTCCGCTGGTGGTTCCACCAGGGAATGAGAGTCCATCGGCAGCCTCCCAGCAACACCTGAGGCTCCCCACCACCCAGCCCTAGCCCCCCCCTTCCTCCACCCATAGTCAGCTAATAGCGGTGCTCCAAGGGCACCTGAACCACAATGGCATTCAATTCACCCCCATTGTACCCCTTTTACCAAGCCTCATACCAGCGACTCAACAGCTATTTAGCGGATGATAGGAAAAGAAAGGGAGCGCGGAGGAGAGCGAGCGAAGTAGGAAACAAGCGATGCAACAACAGGGGTGACGCGTCCCCCTCACCTCTGTGATCATTTACTTTGTTCAGCCGAGGCAAATTTGATTGTGCTGTTTGCTGTGCATGTGCTGGTGTCGACCGTTTGCCTTTGCACGTGTGTTTGCGTGCTCGCGGGCATATTTCTCGTTGCATCCGCTTGCACCTACGTGTGCGTGGAGACTACGTTTGGTCTACTCTTTGGGTTAGCAGGCGGCGCTCTCTCACAATCGCTTATTTATTCAGGGCCTTTTGAAATAATCGAGTTGACACATCTGTCAGATGGTGAGAGGAGGAATGCTAAAAGGTCACCGGGCGAGGTACCAGCTGCTCCCACACCAAACCTTTCCTGCCTCCAAATAGCACAGTCATTACACCACAACAGATGGGACTCCTGCCTTTCATTTCTGTCTCACATTCACACATACACGCACAGGCACGGAGGACCGTACACACAAACGCTGCAAGTACCCATCACACATATACGCAGAGGTACAGTCATACCAGACGCTTGTCACAGACAAGACAGGCAAACAGGCACCTACTGTACACATCTGCAGACACACAAACAAACGCAAACACACACACACATATTTATTCCCTTCTTCTGTCACTGTCTCTCTTTCGTTCACCTGCGCTCTCTGTACTCTCTCTCCAGGTCTGATTTCCTTGTACAAGGTCAGTATCAGCTGTCTACAGGGAACATCACTCCCTCATACCCACAGGATGACAAAAGAACAAATGCAGTCACACTGAGGACAAATGGTGTGGGAGACATTCTTTCTGCAGCCCTCTTTATTTCCCGTTCATCTTCTTTTATTTCAGAGCTTTTTTGTTTGATGATATCAGACTCAAAGACGGAACTGAACCTTTTGGCCATCAAGAAAATCATATATAATTCAAACCCAGTGAGATGTGATATAACACAATATTTAACAGACTTTATCTCAGAGCAGCTTCTGTTGAATGGGAAAGTGCTAGGCGTTGTGAAACCGACAGAATAGCCTTAAGCCTTGCTCCAAGTGCTATCTTTGATGGAGCTCTTGGATTCAAGTTTGGTGGAATAGAAAAAGTTGGGCTTTTTTTTTCTGATGAGTGTGTAAAATTATGTGCTTGCTGCAGGAAGAAGTTTAAAATTATGGCAAGCTCATTCAACTTGTAGGAAAACCAGACTGAAGATCATTGATTGACTTCCCCACATAGATCATCAGATCTTAGTGAGGGCTGTAATACTGTGTTCATGTTCAAGTTCAACTTAGATACAAGATGTGTGTCTTTGCTTTACAAGCGGTATGTTGCTTCAGAATATTTAATTGTTTCACAGTAAATCCTGCAGTCATTTGTTGTATTCGCCAGCATGGCTATTGTTCCAGTTAATGAGCTTGAAGGCACACGCGACTACGCTCGGCAAAGCAGGGGTAGGAAACTGTGCCTGCAATGCATGGCTTGCTGTATGCAAATGTGCTGTAGCAAGGAGTTAGTGTAGCTGTGCACAGTTCATTAGTTATTAATGGAAAAGCTGAGTTTAGTGTACAAAAACAGCACCAAAAGGTATATCAAGGATACGTTTGTGCAGCTTTATTAGGTAGCACGTGAGACTGAAACGGGTTTTACGTTAATTGAATTCTGTTTTTAGACGAGATTGCAATATACTATTACAACATATGCACTGTAGGCGGTTTTTCTTCTCAGCAACAAAGCAATGCAGCAATTGAGAATGTGCAGCCATCTATAGAGTATAAACTAATAATGCACAAATCGTGTGAGCGCGCTTTTAAGATATAGCCACTGGTTTTTTTTAGCTCACTGTACGGGGAACATTATTCAGATGTGCAACAGCATTGAAACACTACACTTCCAACTCTACTTTCTTTGTTCACACCTTAGTGTTGTAAAATACTTAAACCTCCCAGGCTGGACATTACATCAACCACGCAGTCAACTGGATCAACTGTGTATTTTATCCGTGACATTTATGAGCTCATGCTTATGAGCTTATGAGAGCTGAAGTACCAGATGAACAAGAAATGCCTCTTTTTTATATACCGAGTGGCAAAAAGTATAGAAAAGATTGGAGTTTTATTGCTGTACACAAACCATTTGCTTTTATATTAAACATTTCAAAAAAATGGTCTTACGATATTAATATTTCAGTCTATAAATTAGTTGGAGCCAGCTGCTTCCTTGTTAGAGATAAGTGACGCAAACACATACAATGACAGACATGCTATCAGTTATGATGTATGATGAGGGTCTACACCTCCACCATCATCCGTGTTATCATTTGTTTGTGTCACTTCAAAGTTCATTTGTCACACACATATGTGACCCATTAACATACCTATCAGAAACAGTTGGGGTGGAAGACTCCACAGTACACTCCGCGATGCCTTTGAGCTCCTCTCTGTCTGTGCACACCAAGTTGCAGATGTCAACAACATGAAAGTGTGTATGTGTGCGTGTATGTCAAGACAATCAAATGTGATTTGACAGATGACAGGGTGCTACATATACGTATTTGTGCGTACTGGTGTTTGTGTTGCATGTGTGTACACGAGTTGCTTTACTGTCCTAATGGGCAGCTGCCATTATTAATAATCATTACTTCTCCGGCTTGAAGCTTCCCATTTTCCTCCCTCCAGGCTGTGTGTATATGTGTACAGTCACATGTGTGTATGCTGATGTGATTGATGCTCCGGCTTCATTTTGTTCCAGCACCATGCCAGATTTAGTGCCCCTAAAATCCCTTTGGGCTTGGCCCTCCTGAGCACAGTGAACATAGCTGATTAACTTCAAGAACTAGACCTTTAGTACATTTACTTTTTATGTATTAGCGGCTCCTGGAATGTGATGGCGATAATGACGTACGGGCAGCTGGTCATGAAGGAAGAGAAGTGCTTTGCTGGCAACTTTAAGACGATCATCAGAACAGTAAACGGGATTCAATTAAAACTTGTTCTTCTTAGGGTTTCACCGCAATCGATCGAACTATATGGCTACATTAAAGACTATTTCAAGGATGATAGATTTTTCAAATTAGGTCGTGTAATTGGCTCCACTTGTGCAGTTTTGCATCGTTGATGAAATTGAAGGAAAGATTCACGTAACCTATCTAATATATGTAAATCGTTAAATCGCACTCCTTAACATGCAGCGCTCCCCTTTTATTTCTCCTCAAGGAGCTTCAAGGTTGAAAAAATAATAACTTAGTTAACACTGATGTAACAGCAGTGCATACAGGCCTGTGTTTTGCATCAATAATCTGTACATTCATAGCTACCAATTTAACATCATTTAAAAACCACAGCCTACATGAGCACTGCTGCTGACCATATCCTTCCCTTTATGACCACAGTGTAACCATCTCCTGATATTGGAATAGATAGCAGGATAATGTGTCATGTCACAGATTATCTCAAACTGGTTTCTTGAACATGATATTGAGTTGTCTGTACCCATATGACCTCTACAGCACCTTGGGGATGTCGCAGAACAGGAGATTAACATCCTGGATGTGCATTAGGGTTGGGCGATATAAATTACATCACAATATTTCAAGGACATTTGCAATAATAATATCTATGTTATACTATTATGATATTATGATGAGATTTATATTAAAAAAAATACTGAACAGAGATGTAGGTGGTAGAATTTATTTTTGCAAATGAAATGGAGGCAGATTCCTATCCTTCTTTTCCAATGAGCTGCTATTGATGACAGACTGCTTAATTCAAAGTGTCAATCTATTGCCACATAGCGCCAGCAGCAGCACTGTAGTGCAATAGTGGTGACACAACAATATTACACAGCATAAATCAAGTCTAAGCACAAAAGTAGGATAGGTAGTGGTTTCCCTGGAAATTTTAAGTGAAAGCTTATCATAACTGCTTAACAGGTTTACAGTAATTGAGGTACCAAAGGTAAAGGTAACAAATTGAAAATGATATATTCTATCTATGAAGGAGCATCAGGCCCATATTAAGAAAAAAAATATCATTGATCATTTTGAGAATAAAATTTCAAGAAAAAAGTTGAAATGTGGAGCTTATAGTTGTACCCTCACTAAAATGCCTTGTGTTGACGATTTAATGAAACAAATTAATTGGCCGTCTTGTGATGCAACATAAATTCTCTTTATTGCACGAGACTGGAACCATGGACAACCCTGTCCATCTGTCCAGTAACAGCCATTTCATTTTGTACAATGAAATCTTTTTGTGTGACTGAGGTACGATTTCACTAACTCAGAGGGTAAAGCGACCGTGGCGGTTTGTCTTGAAAAACCAATTGTAACCTCCACATTTCAAATTTCTTCTCAAATTAGATTTTCAACTTCATTGAGGGCTGAGACTAGTTGGAGGCTATTAGGACTTAAGGATCTTGTTACCAGCAATCACTCAGTCTTGGTCTGATAGACTATGACAGTTATTAAGAGCGCAGTGCCTTCAGCCATGAGCGCTGATCACTGCAGTTTAAAGTTTATGTGCTGCAGTCTTCAGCCTGTCACCACTTGGGTTGCATGAAACTTCCTCATTGTTTAGACATTTTGAATGTCTGAAGGACATCTAGATATCAAAAATGTCTTTTGCTCTCCACTCTTTGACTATTTTGCTGTCAGGAGGACCTTTTGTGTGCTCTCCATCATGCTCTCCCATCATTTCTTTGCTATCCTTTCCTTTCACTGGGTCCTTCTTGGAGTCAAGACGGTGGCAATAATCCACTCTAATAGCAGATGACAGCTCAACATAATGTTTGACATTAGCTTTTAGCAATCACATTTTTACAGCCCCTAGTCTTGATGGCAGATCTGTTGGCCGGCAGCAGTGACACTGGCAGTCCCTGTTGCTCTTCGCCTGTCTCTTTCTCTGTCCCACAACCGTGTGAGCGATCAGAAAGACCCTGTCACAGTGTTTATTATGGTGTGGGCTATGGCATTCCATCACAGTTTGATTTTCCATCTTACACAGAGACATTCACCCACAGCTCCCTGTGAAAACGAGTCCCAGAGAGACCCAACAAGTCCTAAAGAGGTTGATGCTTGCACCAGACAACAGAGGATATTCTTTGGTCAATGTTCCTGGTAGCTTTAGTTAATCTAACATCGTTCAGTTCTTATTCCGTATTTGTCATTATCTACAAAACAGTGGCTGAAATCTTGATTTAACATATGTTTAGCAGCAGAATATTAACGAAGAAAACCTCTGGATCATCTGTAAACCTGAACAAACTGAATGCTTTCAGCGGTTATAGTGTTGTTCCTGCTTTGTAAGTCCAATGATCTTGAGGGTGAGTGGTGCATTTAGAGCTGTCAGTGAAGATCCAACAGGGGGATGAGGCATGGGGAAGGAGTCTAGGGGATCACACAGAGGGGCGAGGGGGGTAGCCATATGGCCGCTGACAAGGAGAGGGGCAAAGCTGACAGGGCAGAGGGAACAGAGATGGCAGGCGGGAGGGAAAAGGAGGAAATCACACTGGAAGGACAACATGCTCCCCTTCTGCCAAGGCGGAAAGCAGCCGCTGCCTGAGTGTGTATGTTAGCGTGCGTGTGTCTTTGTGTCTCTGTGTGCGTGTGTGCACAAGTGCCATTGACTGACAATGCTGCTGATTGAATCCAACGTGGAGGCCTGTGTCCTGACAGCACTGATGCCACAAGTCTGGACAGGGCCTGGAGTGTATGAGTGACTGAGAGCCAGAGAGAGATAGACAGAAGAAAGGAGTATGTGCATTTCTGTCTGTGCTGTGTGTATTATCTGTCTATATGTGTGTATGTGTTTGTGTGTGTGGCTTAGTGTGGGTGTCAGCCAGCCAGCCAGCGGGCCAGCCAGCCAGGGTCCTCTGTATGCCTAAGGAGCCTCTCTACCAGCTGGGTGAGCCAGGTGCTCGGTTGCCCCCTCACACCCTCTGGCCCTCCCATTACTGCTCGCCCCCCAGGCCTGCTCAGTCAACTGCCACTTGCTACCAGATCAATATTATCTCACACCAAGGACAACATGTCATTCCACCACTGAGGGGTCAGACAACCCACGTCGTTAGGCGACATCAGGCCCAAACTGTAGGAAGACAAAGCTGCATCAGCTTTTCCTCGCTGCATGTGAGACTTTTGCACGTATACTAAACAGACAAGCACTTTTAATGAATAACCTAATCATACATAAAAGGTAACAAAATTATAAATGAAAAGCATGCCTTATGTATCAGACTAAGTAGATTAAACACGTGTACAGCTTCACTGTTTTCGTAGCCTTTGAGGGAGACAGAGCTTCAAACATGCCTCACCTATTTGTGTGCAATATCCTTTAATAGCAGGCACAGGATGGCAGTTTGTCAATATTTCACACATGTGAAGACACTGACAAGAATGTTCATTTTTAACTAGCAGCATTTGCATTAATTGATTAGCAACGCACGCAGCCAAATATGCATTTTCCGTAATAATAACTATAGGATCTTGCTGAGAACGTCTTGGCTGCAGGAACGCTTCTGCTGACAAAGCTCCAAGGGTGCAGATGAGCTCGGTGCTGAATGTGCACGCCGCCAGTTTTGCACATGAACGCCAATTTCCAGCTCCAAGATTGTTTTCATTCCTGCTTAAGTAGTGGCACAAAAGTGATAAGTAGGCAATGACTTCTAATTAGCAATGTCCCAAAAACATATCAACAATAATCAACGACATTCCATAATGTTTCTGAACATCTGCGTGAAGCTGAGCATTTCATCAGTGCACATTGAATGATGGCCTGTTTTAATGCGGCATCAAACTCTTAATAGCTGCTTTGTACCTTTTCACGTGCGGGTTCACTTTAGAGCCATCTAATTCAAAACAGGGATTCTCAATTATGCAACGTCCCATTTACATATGCTAATTAGGATCATATTAATTATCTTGAAATTGGGTAATTAGCCAATCTCAATTAAGGCATTGTTCATTACACTAAATGCACAGGAAAGGTGTTTGAAGTTTTTCCCTGTGCCTTTATTCATTTCTGTGTGTTTGTGTGAGTGTGTGTAGGAGAGAACTGGGCTGCCTGCCACATCTGAATCAAGCCTCGGCGGTGTATTTAATAATTTAAGCATCCCAGCTCATACAAGGGATGCACCCACAGCTTTCATCGTTACCAAGCATATGGTTCTGTAATGAGCCTACTTGCTTGTAAAATAGTAATGCCAGTGCAGAGCAGAATAGAAGAAACAACAGCCAGCTTTTTCTCTTTTTAGCTGCACAAGCTAGCCACGGTGCCAGCGGTGGCCAATGCATTATACAAGCTTGTTTGGATTCCCGTGTTGCTAAACTGACACTGTGAAGGCCAATTTGCACTAAGAAGAAAAGGAAAAGGAAAAAAAAAACACTTGAAGGAGTAATGGCAGCAAGAGGATGTGTCAAATGCTGCTTTCTACACCCAAAACAAAGATTTTTAACTGGGTGGAAAAGGGCTTTAATACCTGCTTTTAAAGTGACCCATAGGTTTTAGTGGCATGCACTGACAAGATAAACATATTTTCACACTGAACGACGCCCTTTGATTCCAGTTGATTTTATTCCAAATGAACTGAGCAAAGGGGACAAAATTAGTCACTTGTGTGTAATTCAGTTGCCACAGTTCATTTGTTTGTGTTTGCAACAGCCTTGTTTTGGGTACCGAGTGCCCAGAAGCACAGCAGGATCCAGCCAGAGGTCTGGAAATGCTCACTTCTTGGTACAGAGCCTGAGGCATTTTGGGACATGAGGTATCTTTTCGGCTTTTCTGGGACACATTGTTTCTCTCCTCCTCTGTGGGAGACCGGTGGTAGTCTGTAGATGTGTATACATGTATGGATGCTTACACGAGTTTGTGCGTGCATGCATGTACATGTATGTATGTGTCTTAGTCTCAGGCACTGTCGGGGATATCCTCTTCTGGCTATTGTGGAAAGATGATGAATGGCATTTTGCCCTTCAGCTGTTCTTGAATCTTAAATTTCCTTTCTAACAGCTTATGATGGAAGGAGAAGTCTGTATCCTTTAGACCTTTAGTGACTCTGAAAACATGTGCTACACAAGGTCAAAGGTTTAAAAATACAACAACCTTAAATTCTTGCATATATATATATATATCAGGGCTCTAGACTAACTTTTTGACATGGGCGCACCGGTACGCCTAACTTTAAAAATTTAGGCGTACCGGCACAAAAGTTAGGCGCACTCAAATTTTTCAACCGCATCGCTTAACACCGCAGTTTTACATGTGCACTTTCTTTGGGGGGGGAAGTCCATACAGACAATATTAATTTCTAAATTATTAACTAACAAACTTGTGCTTAAAGTGCTTTGTCAATACTGTAGAAAATGTTAAAAACTTAATCATCATCTTGGCCTCCTCTGACGACCTGTTTGCTGCTGTCTGCTGCTGAAAGGCCGTGGGGAGAGGGGACACTTGGGCAGTGCATTTACTGCAGCATATAATGTGCTTTTTCAGCATTCAAATATTGATGGCACCGTGTCAGAGCACTGGCTATGAATTTCAGACAGATCAGGCCTTAACTTAACAAAAAAGTTATCAATAGTTCTTTTCATCTTTTCTTATTACCCACAGCTACAGTACATCCACTTCTCTCAGGCCTAGGCTGCTCACTAGGGCTGAGTATCATCACTGATTTCTATAATCCATTCAATTCCGGTTCTCAAAGTCCTGATTTGATTCAATTTAGCCTCAGACAGTCAGAAATATTATAATTCTGATCATTTATCAGTACTGATACACATGAGACTTCATCAGAATTGTGAAAATCACAGCAGATGCCTTTGTGTGAAAGTAACTGAGAATAAAACACAGGAAAACATGAAGGAGATTTTCCTGGTCTGGCTTTTTATAGCAGATAACCTTAAAAATATTCTGCAATTTTGCATAATTTTAAGAAATTTAAATTTCTTCAGTATTGAACAGCAGAAATTAGGCTTTCTTGTCCGAGGTCATTTAAGTGAAAAAAGAAAAAGCGCTGTAAACAACGGTAGACTGGTGGGTAATAAGCGAATGAATAATGCAGAAAACAGATTTGAGACGGGAAACTGTTCCTGAAGTACAGAGAGAGAGAGAGCTGTGCAGGAAGTGTGATTTTTATCGTGGTGGAAGCAAAACAGCAAAAGTCAGAGGGAATTCATGACGACATTGATCAAATGTGAAGCGCAGTTTGCTGCTTCTTTTGCTGCAGGCTCGGTGAATTTTGGTTGGAGAGAGGCAAAACCTGCAGCTCAGAATCAGCGCAAAAAGACGTAAACACAGCGCGGACCCGAAGAATCGCTAAGCTCCGACAGCGTGTCCGTGTTCAGGCCGTCGGGTGAGAAAGCCGAGAAAGACGAAGCTGATTCTGATGTGTTGGGTCCGCTCCGTGTTTAGGTCTTTGTGTGGAATCCGTTAATGAATTGATATCGCTTTATTCAAGCTACTCACCTCTCTCTTCCACCTGCACTTTCAACTGGACCACGGCCAATCAGAGAGGTCCCGCCCCTGACTATCTCTGATTGGTTTAGTCCACGATAGGGGCATAATGTGTGTCTGTTGTTGACCACACGGAGAGTTACAGAGATTTTTTTTTTGTTACCGGAACAGTATATTTATTTTTAGTCGCACCACTGAAAAATTTGGTCGCATTTGCGACCAAATTGGTCGCACTCTAGAGCCCTATATATATATATATATATATATATATATATATATACACTGAACAAAAATATAAACGCAACACTTTTGTTTTTGCTCCTATTCCCCATGGGATGGACGTAGAGACCTAAAATTCATTCCAGATACATAATATAACCATCCCTCCCAAACAGTGGTCACAAATCAGTCCAAATGTGTGGTAGTGGGCACATCTGCTATATTGAGATAATCCATCCCACCTCACAGGTGTGCCACATCAGGATGCTGATCTGACATCATGAGTAGTCCACAGGTGTACCTCAGACTGCCCACAACAAAAGGCCACCCTGGAATGTGCAGTTTTGTCTCACAGCAAAATGCCACAGATGCCACAAGCAATGAGGGAGCGTGCAATTGGCATGCTGACAGCAGGAATGTCAACCAGATCTGTCGCCCGTGCATTGAATGTTCATTTCTCAACCATAAGCCGTCTCCACAGGTGTTTCAGAGAATATGGCAGCACATCCAACCGGCCTCACAACCGCAGACCTCGTGTAACCACACCAGCCCAGGACCTTCACATCCAGCAGGTTCACCTCGAAGATCGTCTGAGACCAGCCACCCAGACAGCTGCTGGAACAATTGGTTTGCACAACCAAACAATTTCTGCACAAACTGTCAGAAACCGTCTCAGGGACGCTCAACTGCATGCCCGTCGTCCTCATCGGGGTCTTGACCTGACTCCAGCTCGTCGCCGTAGCAGACTTGTGTGGGCAAATGCTCACATTCAATGGCATCTGGCACGTTGGAGAGGTGTGCGCTTCACGGATGAATCATGGTTCACATTGTTCAGGGCAGATGGCAGCTGAGAATGTCCCAGTTCTTGCATGGCCAGCATACTCACCGGACATGTCACGCATTGAGCATGTTCGGGATGTGCTTGACGTATACGGCGTATACGACAGCGTGTACCAGTTCCCACGAATATCCAACAACCTCGCACAGCCATTGAAGTGGAGTGGACCAACATTCCACAGGCCACAAGTGACAATCTGATAGACTCCATGCGACGATGTGTTGCACTGCATGAGGCAAATGGTGGTCACACCAGATACTGACCGGTTCTGGGTCCCCAGACCCCCAATAGCGCAAAAAACTGCACATTCCAGGGTGGCCTTTTGTTGTGGGCAGTCTGAGGTACACCTGTGCACTACTCATGATGTCAGATCAGCATCCTGATGTGGCACACCTGTGAGGTGGGATGGATTATCTCAATATAGCAGATGTGCCCACTACCACACATTTGGACTGATTTGTGACCACTGTTTGGGAGGGATGGTTATATTGTGTATCTGGAATGAATTTTAGGTCTCTACGTCCATCCCATGGGGAATGGGAGCAAAAACAAAAGTGTTGCGTTTATATTTTTGTTCAGTGTATATATATATATATATATATATATATATATATATATATATGAAAGCACAATAAGTCATACACTGCAGTTAAGGCTGCCATCACACAAACATTTTCCCATGACAGTAGACACATACTGGGAAAAAAAAATGCTGTGTGTGTAACAGTAATGTGTGTAGTAGACTCTAGCCGTCACTTTTGGCACAAATCATCAGAGTGTCTATATCTATTTTCAAAAATGTTTATTAAAACTGAAAATGACTGTGCCCTGCTGCTGCTCTTTGATTTGCCCCCATGTCACAGTGGAAGGGCTGGCTGAGTGTCTCAGGGAGACTCCTCTCTCTCTGGTTATCCATCCCTCTTGCCCCTGTTTATCCAAGTGTCCCTCTGATCAGTTGAAGTGCCCTTCTGCTTGTCCCAAAAGTCCCCGTGTTTAGCTCAAGCACCACTTTGGTGTCACCCCTCAGGGCAAAACTGAACCACGTGCAAAGAAGAGGTGCCCTTTTTGGATTTGCCACTCTAGTCCTTGAAAAGCTTGTGTACACCACTTTGTATGTGAAGAGTACTGCTGTTAACACTGTCACAGTCAAACCTGAGAAGCGTGGATAGCACTCATGAGCGTGCTCATAAAAGTCAACTATTTTGTAATCACAAGCCCTCATGATTCATGTTGTTTGCAGCTAAGTTTTACAACTTTTTGAAACATATAATATTGAATTAAAACAAAAAGGAAACAAAAAGAAAATCAGTTATACAATTATAGAATTGCTGATTCACACTTAAAAAAATAAAGGTGATCAGCATTATTACAGTCAGTTGTTGGGTAACTCAGGAAAAGAGCCAGTCTTCTTCATGGTTGACTGGATCTGTCCCTTCCACTAGGGGGAGCTGTGGTATACTATTAGAGGGTTCACATGATAAATTGGCAGAGTGATAAAGAATGCCAAAAAATGCATAACATAACATAACATAACATAACATAACATAACATAACATAACATAACATAACATAACATGCAAGCAGGTGAGGTGCATATTAAAAGAATTTAAAGACAAAATATTTTACATTAATTTCAAAATATAAAGATGCTCTGAAGGACACGATTAAAGCAGGTGAAAGCTCCCTGCTCTGTGTACATGGACTTTATTTTCTTTCTGTAATTGCCATTTCTGCCCATCTATCCAGTTGAGATAGCTGGATAGCAGTTTTCGCGTCTTGATCTGTGGGTTTAACAACAGCAGAGGGGAAAAGACAGAGAAAGAGAACTCTGAGGCAACATTTGTCAGTGGCAGTCTGTCGTTCGCCTGATTGACTTCATGGAGAAAAATGGCGAGACTCCACCAGGGTGATGCTTGAGTGCCTCTGATCTTCATTTTCCACCGCCCCTGTTATTTTTTTCCTTTTCTCCCTCTCTCTCTCTCTCCCCTCAGCCTGTCTCTCTGTCTGTATTGTCCCTCTCATTTCATTGGACTCAGATCTCTGTGCAGCTCTAACCTTTCATTATGACAAGACAAAGCTTTAATCTCTCACAAGCCATTTCCCCCCACATTGACAGGCAGAGTGAACGGTGACAGCCGTGATGCACGCACAAACACGCGGGAAGTGTGTACATCTGATGCAGGTATGCCCACAAATGATTCAAGGCAAAGTGACACACAGTGACAAAAGAAGAAATGGAGAGGAGGAGGAAGTGATAAAGAGAAGGTCGAAGAAAGAAAGATGCTGCAGCTCCTTTTTTCTTATATAGTAAAGAAAAGGGTGTATTTTTGAGCATGTTCGTGTTTTTGAGCATGTTCGTGCATATGAATGGAATTTAAGAAGGTGCTTCATTTAAGGTAAACAATAACGCCTTTAAACGGTGCATGCTTTTCAAGAGACTTTAAAGCAAAGACAAATCTTCAGATTGGTTAAGTTCAAAGCATGTACATAGGTTGCATCAGTCATGATACAAAGATTACACATGCACGCTCATCTCTGATGTGAACCCCCAAACAATGAGCGGTCATCCAAACAGTGTGTAAGTCCGTCTCTGGCTTGCCCCTGTCCTTTATTTTGCATGGCAGCCCAAGAGCCACACTTCATAGGGACTTCATAATCACACCCGCTGCTGAGATGACAGCCTGATTGGATATCTGAGGGAGGCACCCGCATGAATTTGCATACTAATTGACAAATATGCCCCCCCCCCCCCCCCCCCCACCTACCCCCACCCGCCCACTTTAGACACACATCCTTATCCTTTTGTCTCGTTCTCTACCACTCAGTAAGTTAATGTCATGGCTGTGAGGCGCGCAGTGATTCGGCTCTTTGGTATTGGCAAATCGAACATCCTTCAGCAAGTCGATTTCCACTTCAGAGTATTTATTTGACTTAAATTAAAAAAAAAACTGTATGAAGAAGAAATAATTAGTTCAGTTGGACCTCTAAGCAAAACATGGAAACTATGGAGATCACTGCGATGCAGAGAATAGATACATCAGGTTATAATGAGGCCAGGTGAAATGGGAATGAAAGAAATGGACAAACATATACATTTATAGACATATGCTATTCTCTCCCCATCCAGAACCACCGCTGCAAAGTCACAGGTTTGACAAGTCACGTAGAAGTCAGCAGATGATGCACGCATTCGCCACACCACACACATACAAGGACTCAACAAACATCCAAAGCACATGCAAATCCGGCGCACGATTAAATGAATCCTCTCCACCACTTCTCCCAGAGCTGGCCTGTGCACTTTTTAATGACACACCGTGAGTGGCCTGCAAGAGCGTCTCCCTGAGCTGAGTAAAGACCACGCAGCATCAAACCGCGTGATTGTTTATACGAGTGCCAGCATGGCACGCAAATCGCCCGCAGTATGAGGCGAGCAGCATGCAGCAGTGTGTTTTTGGGCTCGTTGCCAACGTCTTTTTAGTTGTATTACGAAACAAAGCTGCAGAAAGGTGTGGAGGCTAAAGAAGCAAAGAGAGAGAGAGCATCAGAGCGCAACTTAGGGGAGATTTAATTATTTTTAACCAGAGGCAGTTGGATAAAAAAGGCCACAGACTTAATGACTTCATTTAGATGTTTAATTAGTTGAGCACGTATCTCTTTGGCTTCTGCCCCACGTAACGTGCGATGAGGTTTCTTTTGAATAATGTCGGACCTGTCTGTCGCCTTCTTTCTCTCTTTCTCCCCCTTTTCCTTTATCTCCCTCTCTTCTTGGACCACATAAATAATTCCCATTGCCTCTCTGAGCATGCACAGAGCAATAGAGATGAAATATGTATGGATACACGCTATGCTGCTTTTGAAAAGAACTATTTCAAAGGTACAGAGGTCTGCTGAAATCTTCATGAGTGCCTCCTCTCCCTCCTTTTTTCCTGCCAGACAGAATGAATTCTTTGCAATGCTGCATCTGCTCGGCACCCTCGATAAATAGCTGCAGAGATGTATTTGATTCTTAGTAAACACACATTCACATTTCCAGTTATGGGCAGAAATAAATATTTTAAAGAGAGTGAAATCTACACCTGCACATACACGTGTATGTAAAGAAACTGTCAAAAGAACATGTAATTGAGGAGACATCCAAAAAAAGTTAAAAAAGAAAAATAATTTAAATATGGAGCAAAATTTACAATTTCTTTCTAGAAATAAACACACACACAGGAAAGCTGTGAGAAAAGCATCTTCTCTGATACACTGAGCAACATCTGTGTCACTTATGTAAGGATATTTTACAGGTATTTCCTGTTAGCAGAAAACACAAGGCAAATAAACTGTAGTGATTTATTCGTGTAACATTTTTTTTCATCAAGGTCATTGATTTCTCACATAATAGCCCTTCAAATGTTCTATTTCTTTGCTGGTAAATGGACATTAAGTTCCTTAATTGTTTGCAGCAGGGAGTTATCTCGGTGTGTTCTCTCCTCCACTATGGTTTTCCTTTGTTACCTATGCACTTATTCCTCTTACTTCCTTCTCATTTCTGCTCTACCACAGGTGAGTTTTAATAGTTTTTACATGCCGGAAATAATTACAGTACTTTAACATGATTAAAATGCACAACTTCTTTTTGTGATTTGTGACTTTCAAGTATTTTATGACCACTTTAAAGATTTTTAGTATCATTATTCCTTCTGCGGTAATTTTATATTTGGCTGCATGACTCTGTTCTGGGACCTACCCATCGTTCCACACAAAGGCACAACACAAGAGGAGCAGACACACGTTGGGGCAGTGACCCTCGAAGGTCAGAGCAAGCTTCGTTGTCAAAAAACATAAAGGTTGGAGTCAGAAATGCAACAAAACAGATGAGACTGGGTTGCAAAGCAGTTTGCACATTTGCAGGAACTGTATGCAGTTTGAAGCAGCTTCAATAAAATGCCCCAAAAGATATTTGCTAACAGGATGACCAGAGGAAAATCAGCTGAGCAAACACAAAGTTCAATTTTTGGTTGTTTTAGAGACATGAACATTTCTTTGACCTCTTCACCAACAGTGAGCTGTAAAATTGTTACCTAAAGTCTCTCTTTTAAACACCTGAGTAACACTGGCCTTGTGTAATGGTAACCACAGTTTCTTCAACATCCAGGAGGTTAAAATTCAGAGTCAGGAAGCTAATTTGGCCAAGCTGTCTAATCACATAAACAGTTAGCATCTGGCTTAGCTGGGCTGGGATTACTACATAAAATCCAAGTTATCCATTAAGTATTTTTTTAAATCATTTTTTCCTTTTTCCTAAACCCTGTCTCCTAAACAACAAAAAAGCCTTTACATTTTTGTGGTTTATTCATATTTTTTGCTGTATTAACATCATTTAAATTCAAATCAAACTTATTCACATAATCAGCTCAAGGCCCCTTGCACTGTACGTCGCCTGGTTTGGCTAACCTGTCTCTCCTCAGCTCTGTCCGGCGCCTTCTCTAGCTCCAGTGTTTTCTTCTTCTTCCTTCAGTCTCTGGGGAATCACAACAATTGCTGTAAACCTTTGTGTCACTTCCCCCCCACATGCTTTTCCTGCCTTGTTATTTATTTCCCTCGCTTCATTGCAGAAGGTAGAGAAATGTTTTATGAAATAGGACACTTAATAACAGGAGAGAAAAAAATGTTGAGGCATGGCGTGGTAGTTTTTCTCCGTGCTGTCACGGAGTGCTACGTCCTTGAACCTCCGAAAGAAAAGATGAGAAAGAGACAGATGTAAACAGAAAGATTTTTTTCCCTTCGCACAATACAAATTCCTTTAGCTAACAGCAAAAATATCTCTTTTTATATTAAACAAATGCACTTAGACTGGAATTCACAATATTTTTCTGTTCAGAGAGCAAGCTAGGAGATGTGGAGGGTTTGTGTGAGCTCTAGCTGTTGGTGTTTAGTGTGTGAGCAGAATGCTAAACACTTCCTGGGTCATGGGGGGGCTCGTGAAAGCATGTTGAATTTTAATGGTGCCCTCTGACTTGGCTGCAGGTAATGCTACAGGGGGCCAACTTCCTATCCATACTACTGAGAGGGAACATGAAGTGTGTGTCTGTTAGTATGTGTGTTTGTTTGTTTTCACATCCTGCTTGAGAGTGAGTCTGTGTGTTCCTGTCTTTGGGTGTGTTGTTGGCACTCCGATTTCAGTATTTTCGGTACTGGGATTGCTACAACCCTCTAAAAATGTGCACGTAGATGCATACATGTACACTTGTTTTGGTTGGATGAGGGATATAAACAAGAGTACAGCTTGATGTCTCATAAGAAAACTTGGCTGCACCTCAACGTAGGTGAAAAATTGAGCAGTATATATTTTTTGAGGCAGATGAAATGCTTTTGTTCACACAACAACACATGTATAATTAACTACCAAGAATCTCTGTGAAGTTTTACTTTATGATATCAGAGGCTTTTTGGTTTACATATGCAACCTATTTGTAGGCTGAGTTCTACTGACCAATCACATCTGACCAGGTTTGGATGAATATTGACAGTCATGTGGAGACAAAAAGAGGGGCTGTATTTGCTGAAATACAATCTTTAAGCCATTGTAAATTTATTTTTGTATGTTTTGAATTATTTTTGGGTCAGTTTTGACCTGGGCCAAGTATTTATACAAAATTTTGAATTACAGATCTATTTAGAATGCATAAGTAGTCTTTATTCTGTCCACTTCAAACACTCTTTCTGCCTCACATACATCTCTGTCAAGGGGGCCAGAGGTCTGCACCAGAACTGGACTCAAGTGCGAGATAGAAGTGAGGAGGCAGAACAGTTGAACCAAAGAAGCTTTTATTTACAACGACACAGGATTGACAAGGAGAAACAAAACCTAGAACCTTGGCGTATCTCGATAAACAATATAATACTAGGTAGAGAATTGTAGTGTGGTAGCCCAAGGTACATGACATAAGCGGTGACTGGTGGCGTGGTGCTCGCCGGAAGCACTAGAGAAAGAGAGAGAGGTGGTGCTAGTGGGTGCATGGATTGGGCCAGAGGTTGTCGTGGATACTGAGATGGAGTGGCTTATTTGGGCAGGAGGAGGCTGAGGCTTGGAGGGGGAGGCAGAGGTCCGAGTGACTGGCAGAGGAGTGTTAAGAAGGTCTGACCTGAGTATTCCAGGACCCGCGTGGGTGGTGATGGCAGAAGGGCAGGCAGGTTAGTGCGGTTGGTGATACTCCCTGGAGTGTGGCTGAAAATCCTGTGAGGGTTTGTGACCAGAATCTTAGTGGTGGTCTCGTGGCGTAGTGGGCCTGTGGAGCTAGGAGCAAAACAGACAAGATAAGCATACAAGAACTTGGATCTCAAGCTAGAGTGTGAGCCTGTTACCAACTTAGGTGGGTTGACAAACTGGCGGTGAGGCGATGGTCAAGCTGACTATAAATACCCTCCATTGATTGCAATGAATTAACTCCAGGTGCGCTGCCCGGGTGAGAGGATGGTAGGCTCGGCCAGAGGATGGTACAGGAGGCAGGGATCCATATAGGCCACACCCAGCTGCTCACAGACCATGACACATCTCATGTCTTTGTCAACACATCCATTAATCTCTGTATGACGTTTGTTCCTCATGTGCAACATAGAAGATCACGCTTATGCTATATTGTTCAACGACCCTTCAAAAACAAGCAGGTGCATGTCTCTGCACTTGGGAACCTGAACAAATGTTACAGGAACACAGACAGTCTTTCTGAACTCTGTCACTAGTATCTCATAAAAATACACACAGACATGGCATGTACGGTTTCACAGTTTCAAGAATTTAATCGAGTCCAAGTGAGACTGAAACTTGATGGATCTAAAAAAACATCCGAATACATACAAGTTAAATAAAACCGAGAACAACCACAGTGACACAATTTAGCACATGTACAACAGTATAATATATGAAAAAAAGAATCAATCATTTTTTGTGTATTTTTGGGTCATTTTAAGAAGAGTCCTCAAATTTCAGGCTAATAAAATAAAATTTAGGGCTTTTTATTTTTACTGTTGTCAAATAGCAAAATTGGGAAATTTGATCTGAACAGCATGTGAGGGCAAGTGCTAGCAATTTTGATTTAATAACATCCACTTCTGTTACTGATTTCTGCAAACGCAATCAAATGAAGTGTTTCAACACACTAAGCAGTTAGTGAGAATCCTTTAGGTCTTTGCCTCACTTGACCTTTTTCGCTGTGTGAAAGTAAAATAATCAAAACTGATGGACTCAAAAAAGACAGAACGATACAAAAAACAGACGTTCCAGTGGTCAAGTTAGTGGTTCTGAAGTTTTGTCCATTAACAGTTTCAACAGTCCCTACAATCACCATTTGATCTGACACTTGGTGGATTTAAAAGCCATCTGAATAGAACAGCCACAGTTAACACAAAACTGGAACCTTTACCCACTTACAGTTTAGCTGCTTTGGGGTGTAGGCAAAGGAGATTAGGCCTTCCTTGCCTGTTAAGCATCTATATATGAAAGCATCCCGGGCTCAGAGGCAGTGTTTCTGTTTACAACCCAAAGTCTTAAGCCGAGCCCGAGGCAGCATAACGATGCTAATCATAACACAAGAGCTATTTTGCCATATTTAAGAAAGCTTCCTTCAAAGAAAAAGAAAGAAGCATTAATGTGATTCCTTAAAAAGATTTGAAAGAATGATTCCATATCACACTAATATAATATTAGCATCACTGTGTCATATTGTTCTGTAATATTGAGGATTTTCACCACATTTTCCCATTGGATCTATCAGATCATCAGCTCTGGCTGGGCGGGCCAGTGTGTTTCCCTTATACTGTGCAAGCACAGTCTATACAGTCTATAAAGTCTAATACAGTTTTCATTAGCCACTTTGGTTTTGAATACAACCCAGAGACTGCAATAGTAGAAAGAATTCGAAGAAGACTCTTGAACTTTTATTGCCTGCAGTCCCACATCACAACAATCTGAAGAAAATAAAAAAAATAATACAATCAGAAATAACAGCGATGATTCTTTGAAAATCAGGGTCCTCACCCAGAAGAGGGATTTTTGTTTTAATGGTTACCCATTTAGCAGGTCTGCTGGTGTTTCATGAGATAAACTGTTCTCCTTGGTCTTTGTTATAGATCAAATCTTTCTAACTAAAGCTTCCTAGTTTTATGAACTCGGGATATTTAGGACATTTCCTGCCTTAAATGACTTTTACTGCAGCACAGTTCTACAAGGCGCACTACAGACAGATAATAAAAAGTTTCCCCTCTCTGAAGCCATGTGTTCAATCAATATGAGTTACCCAACTTTTCAAACTGTATTTCTGACTCTCCTATCGTTCCTCCCTATGGACAAAATCTTTCTCAACTCTCTTTCAATCCACTCTTTACCTGCCTCCCTGCACACAAACCTGAATTAATCTCCAAGTCTTCTCCTCATCTCTGTGTGTGCGTGTGTCTTTTAGGTAGGTGTGTGTACTTTAATGCTTGTGTTCTGGTGTTCGTGTGTGTGCGTGCACATGTCTCCTCCTTTCTGCATTAGAAATTCACCGGCTCGACGTGATATTGTTCTCCTGCCTGGAGCTCCGGGGCTTTGGGAGGGGGATGGGGGATGGGGGGGGTGCTGTGTTTGCATAGCAGAGGCTGTACTCTCACTCATGTAGGCCCCACGGGGATTTTCTTTGACTCTGTCAGCCCTTTGAACTCCCAGTGACATCAAGCATCAGGTCACTTGTGTACAACCTCTACACAAAGAGAACTCACACTAATTGGCCCGTGTGCACCTGAGAGACAGTTGGGACATCAAAGTGCCTCCCAGCTCGGCTGATAACAGCTTTGATAGGGTGACTTTGAGACTGAAGATTTGTGGTTTGTACACTAAAGAACTGCTGCACATTAGGGGTTAGCTACGCGTTGCGGTGCGTGTGATCCTGGGAAGGAATTAGTTATGTATGCTGCTGTGAGCTTTTAATCAGCCTCAATGAAAGTTTACAGCTCTCGACATAGCTGCATCCTGTTACTGCTCTCGTTCGACTCTGTGTCATTTCTGTCATGCAAAAAACAAACAAAGAAATTAAAAAAACCAAACAATGCAAATCATAATTTACATACAAAACAGCTGATCTCTAGCTTGTAAAAAAAGGAAAAATGGTGTAAAAAATCAATTTAGCTCGGCGCTCAGAGCAGCCTCTTAGGATCTTATTTTCCCTTCCAGACTTATGGATGTCTGCTGTGTCTTTGTCTGACCTTTCATCTTCTCGAAGCTGGACAGGTGGCGACTACTGGTGAGCCTGGAGGGTCCTGTCAACCCCATACAGTCCAGCAGCTGACCGCAGAGAAAGAGAAGGCAGGGGGAGAAGTCAGGAAACAAAAGAGCTCTGAAATTAGAAAGGAAATAGAGGAGAGGTGAAGGACGCAGAGTGAACTAAACCAATGTCCGAGAGAGAGAGAGGGAGAGAGAGAAAGCTCTGCCCAGTGCCATAGTTTCAACAGGAGGCGGCGTTCCCTCTTGACTCCAACAGGCGTGGCAAAGCAATTGGATTCGCTTGAGTATAATGGCCAGCTATGAATACTGAGTGTGGCTGTGGGGGACCATTAGGGCCACAATGCTCGACAAGACTCTAAGCACTCCCTGGAGGACTGAGGGGCCCTTTCATGCTTGTCCTGGGGCTGGGAGGGCCACTCGGAGCTGGTGGCCAGCTGGTCGTGGCCCCAGTAGTCTAATGTCATCAGCGCTCTCTGCCGTCTTTGAGCTGGCGGTGGTAGAGAGGCACAAGGGCACAAAGCCTGTGGGACACATGTCCGCATCACCTGTTTTAGCATTAACCAGAGCTGTGCTGGATGGCCTGGATGCTGAAGCTGAGGTTAAAATGAGAGATTCTGCAATATCAGAGTGTTATAAACTCCACAACACTGCTCGTGAATAAATAAACTAGCACTAAATTAAAGCGTTTGAATCGAAACACAAGTTTAACATTTCAGTCGCACAGCAATGGCAAGTGATGTAATCATCTGGTTGATTAGAAAGAAAACTTATCAGTGTAACTTCTGCAGATGGAAGTAGGTTCATGGGTTATCTTCAGAGCACCATATGGGGAAAAGACACATTGATGCAAATGCTGCCACGCTTAATTCAAGCTGTTTCAGAAAAATGCTGTGACTGCTGTGGCTTCCTCCCTCTCAGGTCCCAAATAGCTCACTACTGCAGGCAGAAAACTTGTTTTGTCGACAGCCTGTTTGAAAGGCAAGCGTAATAAAAGGCTTTTCTTTTTGTGCCGGGAGGTGGCAATTTCATAGCCTTTTCAGAGCTGAAAGAGGGCAAGAGAAAGAAAAGTTTTACTAATTGATGTGGTAGCAGAAATTTAGCCGTCATTTCAGTCAGCCCCGTCGAAAAGCCTATTAAGAACCGTTTTGTCAATTGCTTCTGCTGACTTCTATACGCCGTGGCTCTTTTTAGAGGAACTCATTTGTGTCTTATTTATTTCCTTGGCTGGCATGTTTTGCTGGCACTGCACACAATGACAAATTAAAGCTTTAGTTTCATGGCAATGACATGGAAGGTCTCGGGCTTTATTGTGGGCTGTGAAAGAATGCCAGGCGAGTCAGTAGTTGATAGCGTGTCCTCGCTCCGCTGGCTCGTTTTTGTTTCAATTCATTAAAACGTTTAGTGAGTTCCAGCTCCAGTCAAAGTTTTCGCATGAGCTCACGCTTAAGTTACATCTTTAATGAATTATAGGCAAAAAGAAAATGATTCAACTCAAGGTGACAGTCAGTGCAATTAATCTTGTTTACCGTTGTGTCTAAATGAAACTAGTAATCTGGGTTAATAAATAAATACATTTGGCTTTTAAGGCAAATAAAAGCATTCGTGCATCAAAAAATAGAATGACAGAAATACACAAGAAAGAAAATGCGATAAAATCTTTTATACAAACTGTACTACTGTAGCTGAGGTGCTTTAGCTTCAGTTAGTTAATACTTTTGGTAGGAAGTGTCAAAAATGTGCCCCGACTAAGCACTGCAGAGATCAGAAATCAGCACTTTATCTGAAATAGTATCTCATTCCATCGTGTTCGGCGTTGTCAGCATCGATTTGATGATATATCTTCGTTTTCTACTCTTGCTCAATACTGACAAGTATTATTTAACCCCGGCATTCTTTTGGAAATGCTTTTCAAAGCTTTTATAGTGTCTCCGTTTTCTTTTTTTTGACTACCTCTTTGCCTTCATCTACATTGTGAAATGCATCCACTTTGAAATCACCTTCATACAGATTTCTCTGCTATGAAATTGATGCCTTAGTCCCCTTAAACATATGATCAGTTACTTCTGAAAGATTCTTGAATGCACAAAATGGGTTCTCATTGGGGCACTTTTTGGCGAGACTTTAATTGAACTGCATTAGCGATGATGTTAGATCAAAAAAAAAAAAAAATCAGTTGAGCTGGAGGAAACTCGCTGCGTGAATCAGAGAAAGCATCAGCAGCCAAAACAGTCTGACAAAGGTCAGCTGATGTTGAGGTACATCAATTTTATGAACCTTCACCCCCTCGCGAGCTCGCTGCCACTCATGTGTTAAATGGGTCTTGTAGACAGAAGAAAATGTCTTTGTGCTGAAATAAATGGCGGGGGGAGAATGGGGTTAAGACGAGTCCTTTGAGGTGCATCAACCTACATCTGCTCATCCACTCGTTTTCTTTCACTTCTATCTTTGGCTTGTCTCGCACAACATGGGAAAGGCGTTTGTTTTTTTCCCGATAAGAAACCCAAATCTAAAAGGAGATATGGAAGTTATTTATTTTTTTCACTTTCTTTGAAAAGCACTTCTTTATTTTTTTAAAAAAAAACTGAGGGATGTTCATGTCACGCTGACTTGATTACAAAAGAGGAAGAAATTAATGTCCTCGAACCTTTAAACAAGTGTACGCTGCATATGTAAAATATCATTCTTCTGCAGCAGATTTGCTGAAAAGGAGAATATTTCTATTTTCCTTTCAGAAGAGCAGGATTGGCCTGAGACCAGACTGTTGTGACAGCTGTTTGGCTCAGCTAAACAGAGGCTGTAATAATAACACACACTTACAAACACATATACTGTATAGGTGCATATGTATTTCAGTGTGTCTTTCAAAACATGCTTTTGTGCATAGATATTGCACAAAAGAACACAACCCCATGAGCACACAAACACAACAGTCTGAGCAAACCCCCTGATTTACTCTCTCTTCTCACCCTACACATACACAGCAGACTCAAACACACACACACACACACACACTGAGAAGAAATTACTTTGAACTTGGTGTCAGGCGGCGTGAATGCAGCTGGGAGCAACAGGGTCACAAAGCTCTTTGAGAGGTGAGATGAGGTCCAGCATTTCCACTGTCCACTGTCTGCCTCTGCTCTGATGTGCTGATGGCCGACAGGGGTCAGCTCGGAGGGTGGGGGGTGCTGTATGTTAGATCAGGCCTAGCCATAAGGCTCTCTTTGTTACGGGTGGCACTTTGCCACTGCAGAAAGCTTTGATGCAGTTCATATGCACTGTCAGTTTCCAGACTTGGACTACCAGCAGACAGCAGTAGTTTTGGCAACGTCATGATTTGAGATTTATTACTTTTTAATTTCCTTTTCTAAAATTGATTCATATAACTAAGATTCGAACATGTGTATATTTGTAATTAAGCTCTTTAAATGATTTTGAAAATATTGCCTTTTGAATGACTTCTTGGGCAGCATTTTTTTCTTACCATTTAACAATGAAAGACGCTACTGCCATGTGCAGTGACAACTACAATACGAGACTTGGCTATTTTGGGGCTTTCTATAAATCAACAAAGACTTTTAATTAAAGATCTGTAACAAAAAACCCCACAATCAAACTGATGACTTAATTGATTCAAACTGTGTGAAGTTTCATTCCAGGGTTGGTTAGCAGAGCTGGAACTGCTGCCAAGATGTGTAATCATGTTTAATAAATTGCAGCAGACAAGACTGTATCTAATCTATTAATAGGCCCACATCATTACATTGTGATTTGCATCTGGTGAGGGTCCAACTGCGGACACGCTGCGACTGAACTGAGCTGAAAATTTGATGTGAAAACAAACAGACTTATCTCGTACAGTAGTGGTATGTTACTCCACCAGGGTCGGGAGGGGGGTGGAAATGCAATTAAAAATAACAGACTTTCCCTAATGCATTATCTATTGTAAGAATGGCATTTAAAATAAACCCACACTGCCTCTTTTTATGTGTATGCAAAACTGTGAGCATGTACATTTTACAGAGCAATGTTGTCAAATAAAAACACGGGGCTGAAGATTAGCAGGGCCAAACCAAAGGGAGCATCAGTAATATGTTCATCGGCAACCCCCTAAACACACACACACACACACACACACACACACACACACACACACACACACACACACACACACACACACACACACACACACACACACACACACACTGATTAATTGTATTCTTCATTCATTGTGAGGGAGCCTGCTGCTAATTAGCTTAGGCATGGTTTTGCATATTGTATTTATTTAGTTTCTTTATGGGCTGCACCCAAAGAAGGTGTAATTTGGGATGAGAAAGGGGCCATTTCTTGCCTTGGTTTGCACACACAAAGGGCTGGAAGTGCTGGGGCTGATTGCTGTTAGTGTGAGGACTCTTTATGTCTGTGCCAAATGTATAACAAAACCTAACAACATCCCACTGGTGTTTCTCTCCCGATTCTTGGCGTTAAAAACAACACTGCAAATATAATGAACAAATTATGTTTTTAGCTTCTCGGTCGTAGCATTTAAGGTTAATTTCAGCAACACCGCAGTGCTCATCTTTAAAATTCAATTTCCCCTCAATGATATGATAGAAAAAAATGTTGGAGCCTTTTTTGGAGGTGTGTGAACACAAAATAACTGAAAGCAGGGCAATCGGCAGACGCAAGAGGCTCTTGTGGATGTGGAAGATCGGTGCTCGAAAGTTATTTCTCCAGCTGAAGTTCACAGTTTTGCACAAGCAAAAACTGAAGAGAAGACACTTTCAGGTGATTGGGCACCCAGCTGAGTTCGGAAAAAAACACATTCCATATGTATCGAGTCTTATCACAGAAAGCAAATCTAAGCTGCTCCCTTTTTCTACCAGATTGCAGACTTTAAATCACGAGGCTTTGCTCTGCATGTGTATGCTTGTCCGCTTGTGCGTGCATTTGGTATGTGCATACGTTTTGGCAGGCATGTTTATGAGCTTTGTATGCTTTGTGGTTGTTTGCTGACATACAAACGCATATACATGCATTAGACGAGGGCCGATAATCTCGTCTGTGGAACGTCTAATTGGGAGACTTTTTTCCAGCCATGCTTACATCCTGATACAAGAAAGCAACAGATGGCTGGACCGGGCCTTGTGGCCGATTTAGCCGAGTCGTGTTTGCTAGGAAGTAATTGCGTTTTAACCTGGAGAGAAACCGAATATTACAGTCGTGCAGGCAAACAAATTATAGTCACCTCACTGGCCAGCAGATGACTCTATTTGTCTCCCGTCCAGGTGGAGTTTGAAGAAAATAAATTGGCCAGTGCTGCTGAATGAGCTGGATGTGTGTGTGTGTGTGTGTGTGTGTGTGTGTGTGTGTGTGTGTGTGTGTGTGTGTGTGTGTGTGTGTGCGTGTGAATCTCTTTGTTAGGGTGTCTTTCTTCCTGTCTCTCTACCTGTTTATCCCCTCAGCAGCCGCCTGTCAGTTTACTCATACATCAGTTGTGTACCGTGGCAGATGATTCAATACTGCTGTTTTTTTATATCAGAAAAGAAAAATAAACTTTGAGTGGATTAGAGCATTGATACACTCACTTAGCATTGAGCTACAGATTGCCTTTTGATGTCAAATATCGCCCCGCAGGGACGTAAATACTTACTAGAGCTTGGTATGGTTTCATTGTAAGCATTCATTAGCATGAGCATCAACAAAAGATCTGCCATGCTGATCTCTCCCCAAATTAAGTCGCTTTGTCTATTTCACATCTCCCCGATTTTCAACACTTGCTGTTTATATAAAACATTCTTGAATGAAGTGTTCATTCACTGTCAGTTCCTGCTCCATGTGCCAACTGTGTGCATCAGAAAATCCCCTGCAATCTTTGTTTTGGCTAGTGCGAGGCAGAAAGTGATTACCCAGAGTGCTTTGGGAAGTTAATGTTCATGGTCTGCACAGTGGGATTCTTGGAGTGATGACAGAGGAAGTGCCTCGGGGTGAGCGTCTTTTCCCTGTCATCTCACTTTCGCTGTTTCTGACAACACGTTTACCCCAACAGATGGCTCCAATGCTCACACAGAGACACTGCGAAGCTACGAGGAGCTGCGTGGGCTGATACAACACATAGAGAAGCGAGAAAACAGTTAGCGTGTGTTGATGTAAAATTGACAAATGAGCCCTCAATAATGACTGATGTGTTGAAATAGCTTGGTCAAAGGGCTCCATCACACTTACTTTTTAATGAAAGCAACTATCCATCATCTCTGGCTTTTCACGTTATCACTTTATTTCCTTTAACTTTTGCTCATTTGCATTTTAGCATCCGCAGGAGGTGAAACCAAGAGGAATTTCAAGGAATGAATTTCAGCTCATATCTACATTGATGGCCCAAAGCAGCACGCTTGAAGGAAATCTGAAGGTATAACAAGAATATCTCTGTGTGAGGAATAAGACTGAACAACACCTTGGTCCCAAACTGCAGCTCTTTCTGGAAAAAGTATTTTCTTTGCATATCGAATCAGAAGAGTTCAGCCGTTGCCTCTAGGCTGCTAAAATGACACAGCACAGCATCAGAATATGACTTACTGAGAAGTTCAGCAAGGTGGGATTCTGTGTGTGTGTGTGTGTGTGTGTGTGTGTGTGTGTGTGTGTGTGTGTGTGTGTGTGTGTGTGTGTGTGTGTGTGCACACGTCATGTGCTGTACAGTGTGAGTGTAAGTGTAAGTGTGTACCCCGAGTTAGTTTTTGAAAATTGTACATAAGGCACACATCACATTCAACCCACTTCCCTAAAATTTCCCATTTTTTGGCAGACAACAAAGTTGAACATTTTGGGAGTTTGATGACATTATGATGTCTCTGTAATGGTTAGCTACCAGTGTCTAAGTATGAATGTACTGGAGCTTTACTACATTAACACACATTGTACATAAACTACATTTTCTGTATTTATCACATCATGTTGCTTATCATTGCTCTTGTTAACACTACAAACTTGCATTTATAGTTCACTAGTTTGGAAATTTATCCCTAAATACTGACTGATCCTCTCAGTCAGTATTTACGAGCTCTCTGTGGAGACAGCTGACATTTAAGCCCAGACTTCCAGTCGTGTCCTTTGATCAATCAGGTAAGTTAAAAGCTGAATAACAACTTAAACTTGTATTTGATAATAGCCAGTGTTTCTAGTTTTTTAATCTTTAGAAAAGGATTTAAGAAAATGTGGTGCTTCTTTTGCTCTTACCTGCATGCAGTAAAAGCCTGCTCCAATCTGATGGGCATTGCAACTAGGAGCACAGAAAGCAGAACGCTTCCAGTACTAAAAATCAGGTTTATGGCCAGCCGGTTCTGCATATTCATGTCCAGATATCTTTTCTTTTTCACAGACTGTTTGGATTGAAGGTGGAAGTCCTGGCATCAGTGTCCCCCCTCTGCTGCCACCAGTTTAAAATACATAATACATAACCCTAACCCTAATTCTGCAAATTCAGTCCTCAAGTCTAAGTAAATAAAATTAAAAAAAACCCCGCATGCATGTGTATTTGTCTGCAAAAGTATCTAAATATTTGTGAGAGAAGCACAAACCAAGAGTTTTCCTCTGTACGGTTGATTGAACATGTGGCTGTTTGAGAGCGAATGAGTGAATGGCTACAGCGGCGTGCGAGGTGAATGTCACACCCATCAGCGTGCACAAGTAAGCTGGCATTACTACAAGCCAATAAAGTGGCTGTCCACTTACCTGCCCACACACTCACATACCCACACACATGTGCACTGGGACCCTCAGGCAGCCTTTCACACTAACTGGGCATCTTTTCACAGGACCCAGTGGAGCGTGCTGGTGTGACTCTACTCTCAGGCTCTAGTGGCGAAGGAAATTGCTGCAGAGAGAGGACAAGAGAGTTGGTGCGTCGTGGTGGCGTTAAAGGTTAGGACTTGCACAGGCACTGGAAGGATAATAATTGCCCATTGGCATTTATGTTCAGTTTGCTTACTTTCATTTTGAACTTCAGTTTTAACTTGTGCAGTTTCTGCATTGAGGAATAGGAAGTGGACTTCCTGGAAAGCCTGGATTTTACCTGTTCTAAAGACAAGCACCAAACTATGTTAAAACAAAGGATTTAAAATGTTGTCATTATTTGATTTATTAGCTAAATTGCACTTATTAGCTATTAAAGCATAAAGTTATGTTTAATTTTTCATGTGATCACAAAAAGTATTTTTACGTGACAGGAAATCCAAGAAATCCAAGAAAATCTGGCAGGTGGGAATATCTGCACAATGTTCCACTGTTTACTTTAATATAGAAACATGAATATTAAATGTATTTATTTATATTTTTAGCTTTTCAAAGGATTTTAAAAATCATTTAATCAGCATCGTTTTCTCCCATTAAAAAAGCAACGTCTAGATGAACAGAATCAGCTTTCTGGGATTTCACTGGTTGAAGCATAATTTGATAGATGATTTGATACATAAACTCACAAATTTGATCTGTGTGAATGATGTTCATCTATAAAAGACTGGCAAACATAATTATCTCTGTATGTTGCTTTTTTATAAACCATGTTATTATAGCATCACATGGAAAAACGACTGGCACCTATCCTTGACCAGAGGTGGTGTTAGAGCCGGTGAAAAAAGGCAAAATCAATCATCTACCCCCCCCCCCTTTTTTTTTTGTTTTTCTATAAAAGTATGAGAAAAAGCGAGAGAAATTAGACTGATGTATCACAGGGAGTGGACATTCTCTGCAAACTGGCTGGGATACAGCTGGCTGTAATTATTCTCCTGTGCTCTCTTACTCTGTGTGGTTATCACAGGAGGGTCAGTGACAGCTGTAATTGTTATGCCTCAGCTCTTTGTTCTCAAAAGACATTTATTGTTACTTTCTGTGGAGAAATTGTTCACACCTCAATGGTTATCTGTGCAGTAGGGTCACATTGTGCCACATATACTGCACGTGAGACGTGACAGAAGAGATTTAACGAGCTGCGAAGACAGACTGTTATTGATCTTTTTTGCTCATTGCTTAGAATGGACGATTTCTACTTTACTTCTTCACAGTTGGAAAACATATACAACATAGGTAAATGAAAATTCAAACATTGTAGGGCTGTTTTGATGTCTGTTTAGAGCTTGACTCTTTAATTTTGAAAAACAAGTTGCTTTCTTGATTGTGGTCAAACGTGCTCTATTAGTCTTCTCACTCCTGCTTTCAGCATGGCTAAATGAGCCTCTGAATTGGTTAACCGGGCTGAAAACATCACCCATTAATGTAAACAAGATTGTACTTTCTTCTATCTCCCACATGACTCTACGCCCTAACCAAATTAAGACAGTCATTTGCATAAGCGAGATGGATGAGATAGGACGAGAATACTCTCTCTCTGGAAAGTAAGTGCACTGTTAGACGGAGTGGGAATCTCAGATGAGATGTCGCAGCTTATTAGACCGGCCATGCTTCATCATTTCTCCCCCCCCCCCCTCCCCCCACAATGCATTCCTGTAATCACTTTTTAAAGTTGTCATAGTTTTTGGTGAAAGGCTGTGGTCTGATTAAAAGGCAGAGAGTTTGATTGTAGCAAAGGAGTGAATTTTGATTCGTTTTTTATGAAGAAACTGAAGCTGCACGCGGCTCTGTCTTTCTCCTCAAATTTTCCACATATCTGAATATTGCAGTACGGACCAATTATGTTCTCTTAGTTTAGATTTCAAACCACACCCACAGTACCGACAACCTCATTCAAATCTGAAAGTATTTTAGCAACAATAACACACATCTGAGGTGGTATTTACTCAGAAATGTACTAGAAACTTAATATGTGTTGCATTTTGCACATTAAGCTTTAACGTGCACCATTAGGCTTCTCTGCCCCTCCTTCGTTCTCCACAAACGCACACACAGAGCAAGTTTTGTTTGTGTACTAAAAACAGCACCACAATTTACTGCAATCAGACACTGTGTATAGGCCAGGGCACCTGGGGCACCCTGTGTGCGTGCCTACCCTGTGGTGAAATTGCTGTCAACACTTTTGCCCCCCCCCCCTCCTTTCAGCAATGGTAGACCCAAGTAAGCAGCCTGGTGCTGTCCACTATCCACCTCTCACCCACTGAGAGGAACACCATGCTACATTCACAACTCCGCATTTACAACATTCGGCTCTCCAGTGCTCACTGAGAAAACCGTTGCGATTTTCGCTTTATATTGTATCTTTCTTTCTATACTGTGCCTCCTTTCATTTCTGTGTTTATCACTCACACTTGGTTGGACGTGGCTGTGCAAAACCAGGAGTCTGAGAGCAAATTGGTTTTGCAGCCTGCTTCAGTTTGCAAGTAAATTAGGGAGAAGTGTCCTATGAATTTGAAATATGACTTCTTTGTTACTCTGCCTGAATGGAGGGTGCTACGTTACCTCTGCCATCCGTAACCAACGCGAGTACAATAAAAGGAAAACAAATGTTGAGAGATGCCTAGCATTTAAATCAAATCAAATGTGTTTTGACCACAATAATGTTCGGCTTGTTTGAATTTCACATTACATAGAGACCATTAATTTGCTGCTAACTTTGTGTCAAAGACCTGTACGGCTCTGTGGCTTTGACATGCGCGAGTGTAAGAGCAACTCATTGATTCAGACCATTAGCGAGATAATGTAGACAGCTGTCAAGGAGAGAGAGCGGCACGGAAAACGAACGAGAGGAAGAGAGAGTGAGAGAGAGAGAAGAGAGATCCCCACTTTGCACAACACCCCAGCCTCCTCCCTCAGGAGAGTGTAGAAGTGGTGCCATGAATAATGCATTACTGCTTAATTTATGGCCAAACTTTAAATAGAGCTGAAACACAGGAGGCGCCACAATATGAAAATCCATCTTGTTACATTATTTGCTAAGCTGGTATGCTTTGACACCCATCTAAGACACTGTATTTAAACAAAATCCTGTCACTGATAAACAAAATGGCTTCGAATGTTGTGTGTGTCTTGCTTTGATAACTCATAATTAAAATAGGGATGTTTTTTTGACGCCTGCATTATTCTTATGCTACCTCCTGTTAACTAATGTTATCCCGAGTGGCCTGCCTGGTTAAATATAATCATAACCAGTACAGACTGTAGAAAAATTGTTTTCTCTTCATGAACAGCTTACATAACATATCACAGCGAATCTCAATGATTTTGTTATACTGTAACAGATATTTAGTGCTGACTGTAATAACACATTAATAAAAGATTGGCAGAATCTCCATTAACTGCCTATTCAAACTTTGTGATTCACAACACTCATGTCAAGCTAAGTGTTTTTTTGGTTTTACTTGTCAGCTTATGGTAACTTTTATTATTGGAGGCTATGGAGCATGCAGAATCTCAAATGTGATATGCAGTGCGTGAAAAACAGCAACAGGGAGCTGATTACAGTCTGTGCAGCCTACCTTCACCCATCCTCTCCTCCTCTCCTCCACGGTAATGAGGCGATGAATGGCAGCATGTCTACAGGCAGGGGAAGCAGACGTGGCATGCAGCTGTGGACTCCTACGCGTGAGACGCGCAGACACGTTTCTTTTCCATCCCTCAGGCTCCCACCTGAGGGCCTGGTACTTAAATGGCACAGGGGTGGTTGTAGGGAGGCTTGATTGGTAGAGAATAAAAAAATTCTTACTGTGGTGGCAGAAAGGAATGAGACAGGACAAGGACACGTGACCTGGGAGAGCGGGGGTTGTGTGTTGTCTTGCGTGCGTCTTTTATGCGAGTGAATTTTGTGTTTCCATAATGCCTTCCTGCATCATTTTTTAACATATGCCCATGTTAAAGAATTTTGAAGAAACCAATATTGCTTAATAGGACAGTGTGATCTTATTTACCTTCCACTTTATCTAATTACAATGATAGATGCCGAAAGAATGCCAATTAAATGCACACCTCCACTGAGAGGAGGAAAGCTACATTTCTTTGCTATTATTTACAAATGATTAAGTCCATAGTGGTGTCTAAACCACTTAGAAACACCCACTGCATCATTGGAAGCCCCCAGCAGCCTAGGCCTATTGGAGCATAACAAAAGGATGGCTTAGGGTTATGGCACTAACTACACGCTTTATCAAAAAGGGAAGTTTTAAGCCTAATCTTAAAAGTAGAGATAGTGTCTGTCTCCTGAATACAAACTGGGAGCTGGTTCCACTGAAGAGGGGGCCTGATAGCTGAAGGCTGTCCCATTCTACTTTTAAATATCCATAGGAACCACATGTAAACCACCTGAGAGCAGAGTGCTCTATTGGGGAGAAAAGGTACTATGAGGCCTTTGAAATGACAAGTGATGGGAAAAACGTATGCTGTGGTTTATCATACAGGAGATTTACCTACTCAGTGAGCGCCCTGGATGTCCTGTACTGACCAGCTGCCAGCTACAAAGAAATGGGTGATGAGCAAATTGCTTTAAGAGTGGAATAGATTTTTTGTCACCGAGCTTATGTGAAATATTCAACTTTTCATTCCAGAGGCCTGAGGAATGCTACGATCAAAGTCTCTTCAGCATACATTCAGACTAATTGGAGATCTTATTAGGAACTCCACTTCTTTCAGATACTTTTTAAATTCATTAAGCCAAGTTAAAAACAGCATATTTTTCAACATTTTCAACCAGAGCGTATATCCATGTCAATATATGTTGATGAAAATAAATTCCATTAGCACAGAAAGAGCTGCAGGGGTTTGTCTGCACATCCACATATGGATTTAAACTAAACTCAAAGGTTAACTATTGCTCTTATCCTAAGCTCCACTGCTTATTCTGCTAGAGTAGCTTTGCATGAGTCACAATTTACTCTATCAAAGTTTACCATAAACTCAGCCTAACCCTAATCACGGATTTAATACACTGTGTAAAAATAGGCAATATTTTTGTCTCTCCGTTTATGGGTATGTCTCTGTAAGCCTTTCTTATGATTGTTTGTCCATCATGGGTGGGATGCTGTGCCAGAACTATGTGACTGAAATAACCATAATAAGGATAACCAGACGCTCGGCAGAACCAAGAGTAGCAAAAAATGATTGAAGGGGAACTTTTAGAGAAGTCTGAAGCATCAGTTTTGTTCCTTTTACTTGTACATTCACTAACTTCATTACCAGAAACTTTGGCCGTGTGTAATGAGGGTCCACCATTGTACAACTATATACATATATAATGTATACATATAAGTAAAAGTCTGTTTTGTTTTTTTTTTTGACAGACTCTCTCTCTCGTGTTCACAAAGCACTACTCTGCCATCAAATTGCAGAAGTAAAAAAATATGGAAACAGATGTTCTGAGTGGAGAAAGTACTGACGCACCACTAATAACAGGTTGAATAAAACATCGAAAGTACATGGCAGTCAGCCGCAGAGTGTATGGCTAAGATTTTTTTATTTCACTTTAACATTTTTGAGGCAATCTTCAGCAACACAGCCTGTTTATTGATAAGGTATTTGCTCAGCAGTGAGTTGTTTATTTTTTACACCACTGTCTTTTGTTTCTTTTACATATTATGTGTATTTTCATGAGCTAGTTGCAAATCAGCATGAGGGGAGAAAAAATGCATTACTGGAAATTTAAAGTTTAACCAAATGGCTGTGAAGAAATTTGCCCAAACTGATGCCACAAACAGTGCAAACTTGATAACAGAAACTTGGACAGATGCTACATTTAAAAATCTTTGGTATTTATTTTTCAGGGAGCATTGACAGGAGCTGCACCATCATAAGACACACACACACACACACACACACACACACACACACACACACACACACACACACACACACACACACACACACACACACACACACACACACTGCATATTAACTGCAATGGCAAGTGACAGGATAACAAAGCAAATCCAGGACACAGATGGAAACTTTATCGATTCAACAATGAGACCATTGATAACCACGCTAGCTGTCCATCAGGAAAAAAGTCCCTCTTCTTACAAGCGCTCTTTTAGGTAAATATTGCATCAAAAAGCTGCACCCATCATAAATCAAACATCCCAGGAGTCATCATATTTTATACACAACTGCTTTCCCCCCCCCAACCCCCCCCTTGTCTCCCAGTGATGCATTAAAGACACGGGCCTCTCTGAGGGGAAACCTGTGATCTCAAAGAAATATTTATTTTCTCATGCTGCGCAGCAGTTCGTCTGAGATGCTTCAGAAAATTGCTTCTATTCCCGCTCAGTAAAAAAGTCTAAAAGACTGCGTACTCTTTGCTGCACGTGAAAATTTATCCCCACTGGACTCTTTGGCCACTCCTAAATCCCTTAGTTACTTACATTGTTTGTGTTGTCATTAATATTTTATAAAGATGTTTCAATATTTATTCATCTTTTTCTCCACACAGATAACCGTCTCACTAGCTCCCTTGTATCATACATTTTAATGCACTGAGTGATCACGTCCCACAAGCGGTGCGCACGAGTTTTTCTACCCCTCCTTCTTTAGTACATGCATCTATTAATAAAACATAATAGATGCCTCTGCCAAGAATCATTCTCTTTCAATAAATGTAGTGTAAAACGGGCTGGCAAAAATGCTCTTATCTTTTTAAATGAAAATGACATGCATCTTCTGATATTGTGATCAAGCCACCGAAAGCACTGAAATTTCATATGTTTAAAAAGAAAAATCATAAAGTTCTTTTTTCTGTTGTTGTTTTGAATAACTGATGAGTGCCTGGTGGAAATAAGTGTTTTGGGGGGAAAGCCCATTGCATTTGAATTTGAAAGTCACAATTTTGTGGAAAAAAAATGATAATGATTTTACATAATGGCCATCTTTAAACATGAATAAAAAATGTGCTTGGACTAAGAATGCATCAAGAAGTGTTTTTGGCAAGACATATCTAAAGCATCAAAATTAGACATGATGAATTAAGAAAAGGTCCCTCTAGTCGTTATAGGTTTATTACATATTGCATATTATTAACTTCTACGTTGCAAACTGAGAAACAGTTGGAAATGTTCTTCACAGATTTTGGTCCACAGCGACATAGCATCACACAGTTGCTGCAGATTTGTTGGCAGCACATCCAGGAGTTGAAGCTCCCATTTCACCACACCCAAAGGTTGGGTGCTTTATTGGACTGAGAACTGGTGGCCTTAGAGGCCATTTGAGTACGGTGAACTGACTGTCATGTTAAAGAAACCAGCTTGAGATTTGGCTTTTGTGTGCTATCCTGCCTAAAGCATGCAATCGGCTATGGATCACGGCTATGGACACGGTCAGCAATAATTCTCAGGTATGCCCTCATGTTTAAATAAAATGTGGCAAGAGCCTTTCCCCCCCTCATGATTACACCACCAGCAGCTTGAACTGTTGAAACAAGAGAGGATGGATCCCTGCTTTCATGCTGTTCGCACTAAATTCTGACCTCACCATCCGAATGTTGCACCAGAAGACTCGATACTCATCAGACCAAGTAATGCTTTTCCAATCTTCTATTATCCAGTATTGGTGAGACTATTTAATGTTCAGTGTGTTTTGTATTCAAAGATCTTCTTCTGCATCCTTTAGTTGTAACCAGTGATTATACCTGTTACTTTTCACTTCCCATCAGCTAGAAGCAGTCAGGCCATTCTCCTCTGGCCAGACTGTCGCTTATGGGATATTTTCTCTTTTTGGGTCCATTCTCTTTAAACCCTAGAGATGGTTGTGTTTGAAAGTAAATGATTAGTTTGTGAAACTGCTGTCTGGCTCCAACAACCAAAACACATTCAAAGGCACTTATGTGATGTTTCATCTCCACTGTGATGCTCGTCTTGACCGCGTCTACTTTAAGTTCCTGCCATGTGACTGATATATTTGCAAGCAGTGAAACACATGTACCTAAAAAAAGTACACATTACAACATTTTCTCTGTACAAATGGTTTTTTTTTTTTTTTTGCAAATGACACTGATGAGATTGCTGAAAAAAGACACTAAAGTAATGAATTTTAAAATCCAGTAATTTAAAATATGATAAAAGCTCCTCTTTGTTTTCTAAATTTGATTTGAGTTGTTTGTGGTTGGAGGATAGCCAGGTGATGTAGGTACCCTGGGTGAGGAAGCTTGTCCAGATGCCAACCAGAGGAGACAAACAGGGAAAACAATTACTCGCACATTTTCACAACATGGAATCGTCTCAGTCTCTCTCTGTTTGCCACCATTGCTCTCTCTCTCCTTCTTTTCCTATTTGCCTATCCTAACATCAAAGTATTAAAGATGATAGATTTCTGTAAAACACACCTGGCGTTTCCCTATTACTACAATGCAACACAAGATAAAACAACACAAAACACCTGCACCAGAGCTTTGCTGCCTCTTCAATATTTAACATCTTGCCTTCTTACATGGCATGTTGGAGTGAAATCTTTTGTACATGCTCAAAAACTCATGCCACAACGCTTCACACAGGTTTACATCCATATATAATGAATCTGCGAGTCATGGGATGAATTAGTAAACCTCTTTACTCTGGAAAACTGAGGATACATCTTCGAGGTTCCCAAAGAAACAGTCTCAAATGCATTTGTCCTTGGCACACTAAAGTGAACAGTGTAAGTTTAAATAATGGAATTCGGACAAATTTTAAATGAGATCTTAATAGGTAAGGAGGTCCGTACTAAATGAATGGTTGTCACCCTTCCCTAAGAACCCTTTTGATCACCATGCTTATTAAATCTTTTTAAAAAATCCAGATCATAATGACAGGCTTATTGTTAAGAATTAATCCTTTTAATGCCTAAGCACTAATCATGCAGGAAACTTTTGACACAAATGGTCACTCTCTTGACACAATTGTTACCGGAGGAGTGAAAAGGAGCTGATTGTAAATTATCTGCAGCTACTTAAATCCAAATCGCCACGTCTATTTGCGCAGCGCCACCGACTCCTATTTCCACGGCTGTTAGACCATGAAATCTACCCTGACCTCCTCCACTCAGGAAGAAAAAAAACTTCAGGAAACTGAAGTGCGAACATTCAAAGTAAGGCCAGTTAGACAGTCTCAAGGAAGGACAGACCCTCAGGGGCTCCAGTTTCACTGTGCTGCTTCCTCCAAATAATCAGCTGGTGAGAGATTTTCTTGTGCTTGAGATGGGTTTTTGAAGTGGTTGGGCAACTTCATATTCTTTTCAGATAAGTGAGCTTGGTATTTATTTATTTGTGTATTGCAATTTTTTATGTTATTAACCTTTCTTAACAAAAGATTTCCCCTTGATATTCAAAGCGTGCTGACAAATCTGGCCCTGCATGTAACACACACGAGCAGAAAGAGACACAGAAAGGACCAGAAAAGAAAAACAGATGAGTCACATTCAGGATGTGTGTGCCCCTTTATCACACAAACAAACAAATGATACACACAGCTAAATGACAATCCATAAAAGTCAAAATAATATTTTTGCATTGTCATCGACTGTTTTGTGTTTTCTGGTGTCATTTTTAATTAAAAGACGATTAGCGCATGGGCCTATTTGGATGTTGAATTTTGAGGGTATGTTCATTTGCAGCACTAAAACAAACTTTAATAAGAAATAGTCCACAATGTTTTTACTCTACGTGAGTCCATAATTAACCAAAGTTCAAACCAATCAAACTGAGACCCAGAGGAAAAAGAGGACATTAATATTTCAATTTTTCTCTTATTAATTTAATCACATTTCATATGCTGATTTGAATTGGCCACGCTCCACCACTCAGAGTTGACTCTAATCCCAATCTAATTACTAATTATACGGTTGGAGGTTGATTGGACCAATCCTCCCAGCCAAGGCCAATTTGACTCCCTCTGATGTCGAGCACCTTTCATGTGCGATGTCTCTCAGGTTTTGAGGACACAGTGGCGGTGCATTTATGTGTGTGCGCGCACATGTCTCTGTTTTAATCAAATCATTATTCAGCACCCTCAGTCATTAATGTTTTCCCATTGTTTCTGGCTGAGAGAAAATACAAACAACAAAGTAAAAGATGTGACTCTAGGTTTCTCTTATTAAATAATCTGAAAACTGGTTTGTTCTAGTTTTACGGTGAGCCGTGCACAATCCACTAATAAATAAAATAATTTCCCCGCAAAACTAACTGCTGGTTTATTTTTGTTCCTCCTAGATAAAGACAGTAATCTTATCGACACAGCAGTCATACACGTAATTGCGGGCTTTATGCTAGGGGAAAACTTGAAAGCAAAGGACAACGACACTCCTATTAAGAACGATCAAGAGGACAAAAGCTTGAAGGAGGATGCTACAAGTCAGTCTGGTGCAGCTCTGGAAACCTTATTTTACAAAGTAAATGACTGTGGTTGTGAATTGTTTGTGTTAGTTAGCAGCTAAATTAATTGATGATAAGCCTAATTTAAAGTTAATTGACAGTATATGATAATGTGTGATAACATTTTCTCATGAGGACAAAATTATATCTTGGTGAGTGTTCCAGGGCATGTACTGCCATAGCACTGTGATCATCAGCGTCCCAGTGAAGAAGGAGTGAGGACTTTTCCAGATCCAGAGTTTAGACTTTCCTGCAACATGTAAAAGCATCAGGCTGCAGCACAGATGGAAGTCTACTGGGTCTTCACATCACTGATGAATCCAACAACGTATGCGATTCAGGGTGTATATATTAATAATTCACCATCTGTGTGTGTGTGTGTGTGTGTGTGTGTGTGTGTGTGTGTGTGTGTGTGTGTGTGTGTGTGTGTGTGTGTGTGTGTGTGTTCGAGTGTTCAGGTATGCGCACAATATTTCACCCAAGATGTTTGGTACTGCTGGTGATTCTGTTGCTAACATTTGTTTAAAATTGATTTAAACTTGAGATTGTTGTGCTGCTAATTCGAGCAGTGTGTTCACAGTGAAACTCTTTCTCTAGTGGCTAATTGCACTTTTTTCCAAACTGTTGAACCTGCATAAAATGCGAAAAATGAACTAAATACTAAGAAATGTTGACTCTGACATCTGAGGGTTGCGCTACAAAGCAGGTTTAACACAGCCTTGCTTTCTTCATGTTAGCTGGCTTTACAAAACCTAAAATCCCAGTCAGATAACAGATAACCCAGAATTTCTGCTTCAAGCTCTGAGCATGTTCATATTAGAAATTGTATTTTGACGTGTCATTTGATGCTTCTGTGAAAAGTGGACCGACTGAGCAGTCTCTAGTCCAGTCAGACATGCTAACAAGGGGAAAGGTCATAAAATTCTCTGAAGATAATTTAAAAAGTCACAACAGTGAAATGCAACACGGGTTCTGAAAATAATGCTGCAGAAAAACGTCACCATCACAAGTGCACAGAATGGTAAAATGAATATACGAGCTTCAGCTAATTTCATTGAGTTAAAATAATTGTATTGATTGGTAGTCTTAGTCCAGTGAAGCTGAATTGGATGGCTGGATATTCTTAGTTATAAAAAGCATAAACAGACAGATCCATTTTCTAATCATGTATTTTCTTCACAAAATAAGTGAATGCAAATTCCACCGACAATAGAAAGCAGAGTTTGCGCTGTTGTTAATGACATTCTGCATCAACAAATCAATGTCTAAGAAAGGAAAGAAAAATGATTATCTAAAATCTAAAGCCACGTTATACTGATGTAATTTTAGTCATTCGTCAGGACTGAGGTAATATGTTTTGGGTTTTTCTTTTTTACTTTTAATTTAAAAATATTACAATAAAAACCAGGCATGTTTCGCGCCCCGTTGTCTTTTCTCTTTCTAATCACACAAGCTAAGAACACAGATTGTATTGCGTCACCTTGCAACTGTTACATTGTGGAGCAGGCGTATGGATACACTACTCAGTAGATACACTGTGTGAATTGTAAATGTTAGCAGCAGTGCAGGGAACATCAAACGTTTTACCAACAAAATTCTGTTCAAAATAATTATGTTAAAAAAAATATTGATTTATAAGAAAAACACTAAAGCTTTACTTTTTGGGTCAGTAATTTTTTCCAGTATAAATGAGCATTTAATTTGCTATTGATAGAATTAGGATAAAATTAGACATCTAAGAAAGCACCAAATAAATATACACAACAGGAATATATGCTAACTATCAACAGATATTAGAATTCAAACGAGAAATTAAAGACATATGTAAAAGTTATGAGCAGGCAGACAACTAATAAAGTGCAATAGTCTGAATAGATCCAGATTTCTAGGAGTACAAAATACATTGTTACATTTTCATTTGTGGCGTATAATTCACAGTCTCACAGAGTAAATAATAAAACTAAAATAAATGATACAAATTCCTTGTTTTAAACTTTGAAGGTATAGCTCGAGCTGTTGCATCACTAAAGAAAACACAGTTCTGGCTCAGTCCAGGGATTTCTCACGAAAACTCGTAATAATGGTGCAATTATTGGTGAAAAACAAATTAATCTTCTCCGTGTTTCACTCCTATTTCCTCATTTTCTACTTTTTAACCTTCATTTCAAATAAGGTCTGATTTTTTCTCAGCGCAGGATCAAAAGGGCACCTAAAATAAAGAGCCCTCAACCTCCACTACACCACCCAAATTCCAAAAATAATGAAGAGAAAATAGTGGAAAATAATGTTGCCTCTGCACCAGGAGGTGACTTTTGTTGACATAACCTCTAATAAAGGTTTTATATCACCGTTGGAGTATATAGGGCTCCGTGTGTGGCTGTTACTGCTCGTGGCTCATAGCACTGAGCGTATTTGAAAATGTCATCGCAATTAGTTGTTGAGCCTTGAGTCGTGAGAGCTCTGACAGGGCAGTATTGAATGGCATCACACTGGGACTAAAACAACACCACAGCAACTGAAAGGAGCGACTAGAATATTGTGGTGCCCCTTAACAACTTTTTACTATATTGATTGTGCACAGGACAGAAAGATAACTGTGTGGCCGGATGCTGTGTATGCCATTAGATAAATAAAGGAGAGCAGCTGTTGCTGTAGTAAAAATTTATGTTGTATCGTCTTCATCAATGTTTTGCCCCATCCTTCTGCCCAACACCAGTCGTCAAGCTTTGGCACTTTTGCTATTTTAAATTTCTACCAATGTTGTCACTGTTAGCGGCCTCACAGGCAACATTTGCCATCACATTTCTAAGAAGCTCTGATATCTGCAACCAGACAAAGACTTCCAATTATGCTCATTCCCACTCAATGATGGTATAGATTCAAGGCTGCTGTAATAGAGGCTTTGCATGCACACAATTAGGGTCTAGTATAATTAAACTATCTTTTATCTATCACAGTCATTACATATAACACATCTGAAGACAGAATGTGGACATTAGGCAAGTCGCATTAAAATGTAATTGACTGGTAAATAAAGTAAACAAATAAACTATCTGCACAGCTGTGCAGCTTTAGTCATAGAAAAAGCAAGAAAAAGGCTGTTGCCATGGTCTTGACTCCAGACTCTGCAGCATTCAGTTTTGATGCTTGTTTTGAAGTCGGTGGTTTACCATTTAAGCATGTTTCTTCTGAGATTTCTAGTTATTAAAGCAATGATTGGTACTTCGCCTGACTTAAATATTTTCAGTCTGCCAGTAAGATGAGTGTTTGAGCCCATCGGTTAATTTAACCCTGCGCATCGCCTCGACCTGGCTTCATCCCCTGCCGCTGTAACTCGCGGTGACGTCGATGTGTGAAGTATAGAGGCTGCCAGAGGAAACTGTCAGCAGTGACTTTTGACAGCCTGCGTGATGGAGGCGTCCAACAGAGCCGTGGTCTTGTTAATGACTACACCACACAATGGGCCTGATTTAAATGCACCAATCAACCCTTATCTAAATATCAAACCTGATTATTAAGTAGCTCCGTATCAGTAACACTGATTGAAGACATTTTATTATTATTTTTTTCCAGTAGCTTTGGCTTAAGGAGACACTGTGTTTCAAAATGTCAACTTTTTTCATTGCCTTCTTGGTTGGAAGTTTGGTTCATTGCCATTGTTGGATATTAAATGTAAATGGTTTATTTTTGTGGTTGTGAATGAGCTCCAGCGGAGACGGCTCTTTTATAATTGTTAAAATATTTACTTTGACAAATTAGGAGAACTGTGAGAACTTGAATAAAAATAAACAATTTAGATGTACTGAAAAAAGTTACCAAAAAGCTGGAATATGGTCACTTTATCAGCTAGAATATTTTATGCTTCTCCAGTATTGTGCAAAGTTTTTAAGCCACCTCTTAAGTGTATATATTTTGACCTATACTGTGACCTATGAGTTACTTGAGTATATAAAAAGGTTTAAAGGACCAGTGAAACTAAGCGAAAAAACATATTTAAATTAGATCTTTAGGCACTTTGTGGCTAGCAGCCTGTCACAAAACATGTTATTTGCTCGCCTTATTTTAGCTGAACCTAAGAAAACGTCAAAGATAACACATATAACTTTGTCCGTGGGTTATGACACAAAAATAAAAAATATGTGTTTTGATCCATCATGCAAAACCATCTGCAAATTGTTTGATTAGCAACAGCGTAATTTTTCAGCTTGACCATGAACTCTGGACACACTGTCAGTGCAGTAAAAGTATCAGGCAAGTATCAGTCATCAGTCATGGATTTGCCTCCCCAGAGCCTGGACCTCAACATTATTGAAGAAGTGTGGGATCATATTGACAGAAAACAGAACAAAAGATAACATCTAAAGAAGTTGTCTGGAGAACTCCTGAAGATTACTCTTTCCTAGGAGAGTTCAGGGTGTGTTGAAGAATAAAGGTGGTCATACCAAATATTGACTTTCAAGCTTATTTGAATTATGAAATTTAAATTATTGTCAGGCGTCGTGTGGAGGCGAGGAAGAAGGAACCCAAACGCAGGACTCGCAGGTAGGTGCAGATTTATTATGAGGAGTGGATGAACAGAACAAAGGGGGAAAATGGCTGGCTGGCTGGACAACTGACTGGAAGGCTGAATGGCTGGCTGGCTGAATGCAGGCGGAAACGACAACAGAACATCACATGAACATCAACATCAATGACACGACAGAGAACTGGTGAAACCGAGGAACTTAAATACACAGGTGAATGATGACAATGATTGGAAACAGGTGAGTACAGGGCTGAACATAATCTGACTAATGACACGGGAGACAAGCTGACACGGGAAAAAACAGGAAGTGAGAACATTAATGTGGCGAACCAAACTGAACATGAACAAACTGAAATCACTGGGTCAACGACCCAGGAACCCTGACAATTATATGTTGTATTTCAATTTATGGTTGCATATTTTACTACGTTGCAGCACCTATTTCCCATTTTCCTAGAAAACTATAAAGATGTAAAGGGCAGCTCAAGACTTATGAACAGAAATGTATATATTGAAAAATTTATGACGTTAAACTTAACCCCAACCTGTTGTTCTCCAGGACGCTATCACTATTTTGACCAAACACACCACATGTCAATGAATTCTTTCAAACGACATCAACTAGAGAACACTTACATTAAAATGACTGACTTACCACTGGATGCCTTTCTCAGATACAATATTTATTTACCCTTCACCGTGAGATATTGCAGGCTTTGTGCAGCCCATATAAAAGCATTGCTGTCTGTATAATCACCCATTCCTCCTGTGGTTGTGCTTTGCTCCATCATACAACACTGGCCCCAGCAAAACTGATCTGACATCTCCAAATTGCATGGCGATGAAACCATATCACACTGTTCAGATTTCAATTCTACTCCTTGGGGAAATATTGTTTCAAGCCATTACTCTTCATCAAGGCGACGTCATAGCCACTCTATGGCGCTATTGTCCTCCATGGCCTGTGTTTTCAGCTGTGCCCCTGAGACAATGGCATACGTGATGTACAAGCCGCTGAACTCCTGTCATGTAGTCACAAAGGACCACAGTGCAATGATCAAAATCCTTAAATGGTGCTTGCATAGAAATTTCATCATTATTTTTGAGAGTGAGATGCATCAAACACAAATCGCTTGATGAGGCGATCATATGCTGAAATGGTGCAGCTTACAAAGTATTTATTAAATAGCAGAGTGTTATGAATCACTCGGATACTGTGATCTTCCCCACTGTCTTTGTTAAATATGCTCAGTTGCAGTGCGACTGGCACGGCACCAATGATCCATGCCTGTTCCACATTCATCTTTGCTGCTCACTCTGTGTACAGAACGCCGCAAATTACAGCCCTGGTGGATTCACGCTGCTCTAATCCTCAGCAAAACTGCGAGGGGTTATGAGGGGAACCCTGCCAGTTACCTTGGGGGGCGAATGATGTCTCTGACCTACCCCTACTAACCCCAGTGGCCGTACTGCAATGGGAAAAGATCTATCTCTCCTTATTATTACTCGCACCCCCCACCAGTGGCACAGAAGATGAATCATACCTGTCAATCCTTATCCCTGGTGCAGGGAGGCCATGTTTGTTTATATTGATCGGCAGCATATGTGGCACAGCTGTTGCTGGAGGAGGCTGATGCTGGCAGAGGTTTGTTCACGCTTTCCCTTGGCAACAGTACAGTTGGCAGGCAAGAGAGCAAACAGTGCGCACTCGACTAATCAATACAAACAATGAAGCAGCAAATCAAGAATGATGTTGGAGCAGACAGATCTGAGGGAGCGAATATAGCTTTTAATTATTTGAGGCTCAGAGATTATTTTGTGTTGGGATCTGTTAAGATTTATTTTCCTAATGCGTAATGCCTTCATGTTATTATTGCCATTAAAGATAGGCCCTGGGGGCCAGTTCAAAAAGTTCACTGTGCTGTTCTCAGCTGAATCCTACTGATACACAACTACTACTAAAATTAAGTCATACAGTTTGTTGATAATACAAGCTCAACACCAACACACCGGTAAGTTACTGCAGGTCAAGCTGCAATCCTGGCAACTATGATGTCAGTGAGGGTGTAGGGCACTAATTTTTGAAGCACACAGGCTCCACCCCCGCAATTCTTTAGCCCAATCTAACTTTGCAAAAAAAAATTGCAAAAACAAAAAGAAGTGAAAAGCTATTTTGAGCTCCAAGACTCCACCTGTCCTATAACTGTTCTCTCCTGCTTTGTTTGTATACTTATGTAATTGTTGAGCATCTGTCTATGCGTGTCATTGTACATATGCCTTCGTTGTAAATGGTAGATTGACTGGTTCCTATATAGAGCCTTTCTTCTCCATTTTGAGGACTCAAAGCAGTGCGAGTACAAGCGCATCTGTGCCAACAGGAATGTACCCTGTCTTCTTTTTCATGAAATAGCACAATCCACTATTTTGCTAAAAGTGTCCGCCCAGTTCACATGCTCTGAGATCAACCTTGTCCCTCTCTGCATGTAGGATTTTAACAATGCATGCATTTCAACATTAGGTGTATTTGGATAGATGTTGCACATTGCAAGTTGGACCTGGTTTATGTTTATGAGCTTCCAGAATATATATAATATGACTATTGTGATGTTACTGAAGACATTTAAGCTTTATCATAATGGGATTTTATCCCTGTGTAGATTTGTCTATATATAATATTAAACATGCAAGAAATAGTGGTGCACAAAATGTGGTTAATTGTCAGTGCGTGGGACAGTTAGAATCATATGAATGTGTGAAATTGTAAGTGCAAGTGTAGGCAAATTACTCAAGGTGCAGCATCTGGCAATGATTAGTGACCATTAATTGGTGTTAACTGGTGCTACTAGTGTTTATAGAGTTGAAGGATAATTAGCTGGAGGTCAACTCACGGCTGAAATTAACATGTCAGAACTCTGCAGCTGTCTTACGACAACTAGGCAAGGTAGTATTAGAGTCTATCACATTTTATTGAGAGGGCAGTGTAGGATTGTGAGGATGGATGAGTAAGTGTTTTTCTTTTCCTTTTTTTGCAGTTATTTTCTTAAGCGAATCATTTACTCCATGTTTCCAGATGTGTGTTTTTGGACCGAATTGTTAAAAAAAAAAAAAAAGACGAAAGAAAAAACCAGAGTATTTATGCATCTTCGCTGGTGGTGAACCCAAAGTGACAAAAATTATAGCTCTCAGTAGGACCTTGACTTGACTTGCCAGAGTAAACAGTGAAAAGAAACAAGCCGAGTCAGCCAGTCTGCAGTGTGACCACTGGGAGACCTCGCAGAGATCCAACTGCAGCACCTGTACAAACACCAGAGCTAAAACTCAGTGCAGGCAGTTACCACACACACACAAGCATTGTATATTACACAACGCTCTCCAATCTGCATTTGTTGTGAATATTTGATGCCTCATCTATACCCTAAAGAGCATTTGTTTACCATAACATTCACTACGTCACATGTGTCGCCCTTGGCAACCACTTGAATTGAAAACAAAAAAATTGTTGAATTCATGAATAAAGCTAATTGTTAACATCAATGTCAAAGTGATTTACTGAAATCCAGATATTACACTGATACATAGAAACCATGGAGAAACCACCAAAGAGCACCTGCCAGACCAACCATCAGATCCATGCAGAACCACCTTCCCTCTTTCTAAGCTGAAGAAGAAACTCCTTTCATGAAAAAGGAGGTCCCATCTTTGCTTTGTATAATGAAAAGCTCATATCCCTTCTACTAATGAGCAATCTAAATTTCCCAACTATCTCGCTTTGCATGGTACATAGTGGATTTAGCCTGCTGTTTGATTCATTTATTTGTTAAGAAATTTTTAAACAATGGCCTATGATGAACTTGCAGCCCCTCCATGTTTCATTCAGCCTCTGGCCCAGTGACAGGATAGGGTCAGGTTCAGGAAGAAAATGAACTGGTAATTGGATTAACATTGACTCTAGCTTGTACTAAAACATCTGATAACTGGAAGGAGAGCGTTCTTAGCATATATAGTTAGCGTAACCTGTTCTGTACCTCATCCAGTTCCTTATGGAAATCTTACTGATGATCCATGAGGTTAATTTGGCAAAGATATTTTGCTGAATGCCCTTCCTGGTTGCAAAAGGACAACAAGGGCTCGTAGAGCAATGTGGCTGGGTTATCTAGTTAGCATAGCTATGAGCTACGTGTCATAAATGTTAATTTTATATTGATTGTTACTGGCACAGTTTACAATGAGAATTCATTTGCATGCATGTGTGCCCAGTCGCGACATACCCAGACCCTCCTCACACAAGTGGATAACTCCCAGTCATCAGACTCCGATACCGGATAATGACTGGAGCAAAACGGAGCTAAATCCACCTCACGATAACTTATCTTTCTAGGTCTGTTCGTTTTTTTTTCTTATACCAGACCTTGCATTTCATAAACCCAAAATTCATTTTGCTCTGTATCGGTGCTGATACAGTTTTCCCGTCAATGAGAGGGAACTCTGTGGCTGAGAGATAGAGAGGGGAGAGAATTCACCGCACACTGCAGACATTGCGGGAAAACTGAGATAAGAATATTAAACAGGGGAAAGAATTTTGTCTTCTCCGAACCAATAACGTGACTGAAGATGGAAATGAAAGGCGAACACTAAACTTCAATCTATAAGAATTCATGTGACATATTTTAGAGGGCACCGTGTGTTTCTGAATATTTCTGGATTGAATTATTAAAACACTGTTTTGTGGAAATCTCTTTCAGTTCAATTTTGCATCCTCTTGAGTTAATCTGATAAAACAAAACCCTGAGCATTACATCGGTTTCATGTTGCAGTGAAAATATGACCAAATTCTGACAGCACGACTGTAGCTGCTGCCACCACCCACATCTATAAACTAAGAAAGCTCATTACAGCATTAAATGTTGCCAAATGCATTTTTTAAACATCTGAGAGACACTGATAAATAACAGGAATTGTTGGTGTGTCTGCAGATTCACAAGGAATTAATTTCTTAATCTCACATGCCTCAGAATTGATAGTGTACATTCTGAAAGAGATTGTGGCTAATATTCAAAGAATCTGCTTCACACGGTGTGACATTTTTATTATTATACAGTGTGTAGGGGCCCTAAGCCCTTTTTGATAAGAGGTCTAATATCTCCAATTAACAGCATTTTACAGGTGGATTATTTTCCATGTCAATACGAATGCCTTTTTGTTGACTGCTAACCATTAAATTTGCTTTAAAACATTTAAAGTAAGACCTTAAAATATAGACAGACCACTCTACTGTTTACGACTGACAGTCAGAAATTAATCAGTCCCCCCGATGATGACTGCAAATTGCCTAAGATTATGTTGACACGTCTTCATTGCTGCATGTAAAAGAGGCGATGGCAGCAGATCTGCCATTTAGCCTGCCAGTAGCCCCAGGGGATTCTTCTTCTCTTGCATTCTTTTTAATGTCTGGCAATTAAAGGCCGTATAACTGCCGGAGAGGAGGAGAGATGAAGAGGGAGGAATCGAGGGTGGGGTGTAAAAGAGTGAGGTTCAAAGAGAGACAGGCAGCGAGAGGCAAAAAAGAGAAACGAGAAACAGAGGCAGGCGCACATAAATAGATCTAAGTGCAAACAAACAAACTACAAAGCAGATGATCATATTAGGAAAACGGCCGAGGCTTAACTCTATTTCATGCCGCCTCTGCAGCGCGGTCACTTTGCAGACATTTGTACAGCTGAAACTCAATTTCATTTAACAAGTCTTCAATCACTGGTGAAATATTTCACCTCTCTGTAACAGATCCTGAGGGAAATCCTCTCATCTCCTTTCAAGAGTTATCCATACATTTCCATGTACAGGCCACACGCTGAAGCTGTTCATCAGGCAAATCCATCCTACCTAGTTTTCATTCTCAGCAGCAGTAGATGCTAATGCTTTCCATATCTATCAGAGTGACAGGCACAGCACGTTGGTTTGTTTCACTCAACGGGAGAAATTAATCACACACATTTAGAATAACAAGAGAACATTTGAGCTCTGCATTAACTGCACTCATGCTGCTTTTGATGGCCATATTAAGACAATAGTTTCAGGCTTCTTATTGAGGCTATTTGTTAACAGGTCTAACATTTTTGGCAAATATGCGTGACGTTATGTATTTACAGCATATGGTCTGAAATCAAAGTACTTGCCTTAGATAGTTCACATAACTTCAGTTTTATTTTTAGAAAAGCATTTTCCATGAACATACATGGAAAATATCCTGTTTCCTCAGCAATATTTCTCCTCATAAAAAGAAAATACCATCACTGACAAATGCCACTCAAACGATTGTTTCTCAATCAAGGGGCAGTGTTTAAGTGCTCCCTATGAATGGCAGCTTCATGTGAAGTAAAGCGTAATACAGACACATTATAGACAGATTACATCTATTAGTTACTGCTGTGCTGCATGCAAATGGCATGCCCATGGGAGAGCAGAAAATCATTTTAAACTTCAATAAGTTACAAGCGGTGGCAAGTCTACCCATAATCTGCACTAAGCCCCAGGCAGCAATGAGGCTGAATGCAATTAGGGGGGAATAAAACTCTACATAGTAAACAAGGAAAAACTGTTAAAAACAAAGACTGATAAAAGAGAAATGAACATGGTGGAGTAAGATTGCCTCATCTTTGATGAGGTTGGCTGTTGCTTCCTTTAATTGTGACAGAACAGAGCTATTGTTTTCCACAATGATCACAATGGCATTGGTAATATTCTGCAAGAATAACTTAAGGACAACAAATTAAATGAACATGACTATTTAATTAACACAGCACATGTCTTTGTTACTTTAAATAACATTTAACTGTTTGGGAGAACCAAGGGTGAACACATCCTTGCATGTGATGTGCAGACAGGTCTGTGTGATCATCTTATTTTGCAGTGATGGAAGATTCTGAACCCTGGCTCCCATTTCTCAGTGTACGTCCTATCAAAACTGATTAGAGCATTATCAGTGACCTTTTTGGTTTTAAAGTCAAAGAAACAATATTGTGAAGTTGTCCGCATTTCTTGTATGTAATAATCTGAGTATTTTACACTCAGTGGCTCCATAGTGTAGTGGCTTACACACTTGTCTAACAGGCAAAAGCTCCCCAGTTCTGTCCCAGAAGGAGAGATAAATCTCTTTGGGAGTATCATAAAAATCTGCTCCTTCTTCATTTAATGTAAAACATTTAAAAAATCGTTATATTTGTACATTATTACTCATGTTTTAATTAGCAAATAGTTCTTGCTAGTTTTTGCTACCTGATATTATTGACAGTTTAGTATGATGTAATGATGTAGCACTGTTATAAAGTCATATGCCTGATGGGCTATTTTTGTGTTTTGTGCATAGCAGCAACATCTAAAACTGTTTTTTTTCTGAAACACTGAAGAAATAAATACCATTTTGGTGACCCTGGTTAAAAAGTTTTGAGGAGAAAAGGATCCGCTTGGGAGTGTCCGACTATCAACCCGTCACATGCTGCTCCAGTGTTTTTGTCTTAGCGTCCCACCCGGCGCCCCGCTATTGGTCAAAACGAAAGATACTCTTGTTTCATTGGATGAAAAGGCTGCCTGCCATCGACGTTGCCGAGCAAAACAGGAACTGTCCGCGGAAGAAGTGATGTGTTGGCATTTCGGAGAAATTTAGATCAAAGTCCAATAAATAAAATTGGTGAAATCGGTCGTCCTGCGGGTTCACGTAAAGCAGCCGTGCATATCGTAAACTTCTTCTCGTCGACGCGTTCACAGTGTAAGTATCGCCGTCAGTGCAATGAATCAACATTGCTTCTTGCACGTCTCTACTTACTGCGGTGTTTTGGAGTCTTTGCACACACATTAAAGGGCTTTCAGAAACATTAAATGGGTGTTCTGTTAATAGTCAAGACTTATCATAAATCTGCCTTTTTACATTTGACCTTACTTTTGTTTACGTTGTTGATGTCAGTGAGGGGAGAATAAACTGACGAAACAAAGCTGACCTATCAGTTCCAGCAAACATAAAAACATTCAGACTAAATAATCATGGTTTTGCTTTGTCTGAATGGATACTGGTGGTAAAGACTTTCAACGATTTCTTTCCAAACACATACAGCTTAGAAAATAGCTGCTGATCTGTGAAAATATTTAACTTTGAAGTGCTGAATTTTATCAACATTTATTTATTTGTTTTTGTGAGGCACTGGGGCCCTATTTAGCATGACCCTTTGCTAACACTACTTGTGCATTCACGTGCATTTATAATTGTCACATTTTCCAGATTGGGAAGTTGTTCTTCTGACTTTGCTTCGTTCATGTGCTTGGGAGTCAGACTGTGGCACCAGCATGAATGGTACAAAGAAAAGATGTTATTTTGAAGTTTACCGAGAATACATAATTTTTCAGACTAATCTGGGTCACCTGGAGCAACTAGAGCTTAATATGCAATGCTATACTCAGGTATGCCTTGCTAGTATGAGGTTTTTCTTTTGCCTTCAGAGTTGCCTAAATCATCTGAAGCATAGATTCAACAAGTTGCTGAAAACATTCCTCAGAGGTTTTGTCATCTTCCTGTTCCACCACATTGCAAAGGCACTTTTTGGAATTGAGATAATTGGAGCACAGTGAAGTCATTATCATATTTAAGGAACCAGTTTGTGATGATGTGAGCTTTGTGACATGGTGTGTTATTCTGCTGGAAGCAGCCATCAGAAGACTGGTGCACTGTAGTCATAAAGGAACGGACAGCAGCAACAACTTAGGAAAGTTTGTGGTGTTTAATTGAGGCTCAGTTGGTATTAAGGCACCCAAAGTGTGCTAAGAAAATATCCTCCACATCATTTCACCACCACTATCAAAGCCTGAGCAAATTGTAGCCTCACTTTCTTAGTTGACACCTAGGGGCACCTGGTGTGGTCCTCTGCGGACGATCTGATATCCTCGTGTTGGCGTTGTTGCAATGTTGAACCTGGAACAACATTTATTATGATGATGTGGGAACAACACCAACACGAGGATATCAGATCATCTGTCTTCTGCTGCTGTTGCCCTTCTGGAGACGCTCTTCTGCATCTATTGCTTGCAATAAGTAGCTATTTGAATTACGTTGCCTTCCTATCAGTTCACTGGAGTCTAGCCATTCTCCTGTCACCAGAGAGCTGGATATTTCCTTTTTCAGACCTTTATCTGTAAACCCTAAAGAAATCCTTTTTCTTCACATTTGCTGTACGTTTGCACTTGGAAACAATTTCTCCAGATTGACATCACCATATAATTACTCAATGAATCCTACAGCACATTGACATTAATGATTTTCTGGCTCTTTCACAAATTCCTTCACCTGCTAAAGCTGATGGTTGTGAATCGTCTTAAATGCTAAATTTACAGACAGGCTGGTATACTTATTTAAACATTATGAGGGCAATGTGAGCAAGTTAAAGACAAATCTTTTGTACAGATACTTAATACAACCGTTTGTTTCTTTTGGTTCAGTTCATATGTACTCATTTGTAAGCATTTTCTTGAATGACACTCGTCTAACCTGTGCACGGCAAGTAAAACCTTGACTTGTAGTTTTTACTCTACTGGGGTTGAAGACTGTGTCTTTCAGGGAAATGGCTGTTGTAAAATGCTTTAGTTTTAAAAAATAAAGCAATTTTTTAAAATCCAGATTTACTTCAGGTTTCTAGTAAAGTGAGATTACAGTTAACACTGTTAATGACAGGAATGTATTATTCGCCTTGTCATCTATGACTATACGGTGAAAAAATGGACAGGGATGTATTATAGTATCAATTCCAACAATGCACCTGTCACTAGCAGCAGCATGCTGCTTTGCTATGTTCCACTGATGCAGATGCAAAATATACTCAAATGTATCTGTTCAAACGTTAGTGACTCCAATTTAGGTATATTATTGTGATGCTAATGAATAATACTGCATAGCAGCAGCTCTGAGAGCCTCCAACTGTTAACATTTTATTTTCATTTGGACAGGTTCCTCTCCTCCTTTTGTCTTTCTCTGACTTGCTTTTATTTGCTGACTCTGGTTTCCAGCTGCTGGAGAACAATAGCTGTGCATACATCCTTGTTCTATGCTGCCACTAAGAGTGTTTGAAATGTAGCTGAAAACAGTGTTTTTAATGTAAGGTAAAATTCTGGTTACCCAAGGCAGCTGCAGTCTCCCCTGAGAAGGTATCAGTCAGCACAGGCAGCCAGCCACGCTCCTTGAACATGCTAATTCAGTCTCTCTCCTCTATTCCCCAGCTGCAGCTCTAGATTCTCCACCACTCTTGTTCCTCTTGGATACACATAGATACTTTTTCCTATTCACCTAACTCTTCCTCTTATGTGCACACCTGCATACAAATGTTTCTTTTTACCACACTTGAACATTTTCTTTCTTTCTTTCTCTCTCTCTTTTTTTTTTTTAAATTATAATCATTTATTGTTAGAGTAGCAGGATTTAGTAGCTGGTATTATGTGTCTAATGTGGGTAATTGTAAATCTTTTCACCTCAAATCTTTTGCCCAGAGAACAGGACGGACATTTCTGTATCATCAGCAACCACACGTACGCATCCCTAGATTCACTCTTACTTTTCCCACTATTTTAAACAAAGGGCTACAATATTGATTGATGCAGTGTGTTGTGAGAGAGTCTGTCTGGAATTTAGAGCAGGAGAAACAAGCGTTTTGGATTGATGCAACAAACAGGCAGTCCTAAGTTTTGTAAAGAAAAGCATTACGTGGGCTTAGATGCTTCATATTCATTTCTCTTATTTAGATTATCTTTTGGCCATAAGGCATTTTTAAAAAATCAACAGTTATAGTAGATCAAAGACATTATAATGGTATTTTTATATAGGATAAAACCCCAGTAACACATCTAATGGCATCTGTAATATTCCAACTTTATATAGCCAATTAAATTAATTAAATTTGATTGTAGTGTAGTTCTTTTACTTGAATGTATACCATTTAAAGTTATATGCCAGTGGTGTACTTTTAGTAATTGACACACATTTGTATTCATTTGATTATTTATTTATTTATTTATTTATTTATTAGTTATTTGTGTTAAACATCATAAAATCTTTCAAGTATTGTTTTTATTATAGGTACACAGAAAAACAACCTCGCCATCTCCAAATACCATAACCAGTGAATGGTTATGGTTAAAATACTCGATATACTTAAACTAGCTTCTATAATCAACTAAATTGGGTTTAAAATTAATTAATCAAAATCAAGACTCAGTTTTTTTCAGGCCTAAACATTATGGGACAAGCAAACATAATTATAAAGAGAATCCTTTGTGTGGTACCCATGAGGGTCACCTGTCTTGAGAAGCTTTGCGAGGCAAGCCTTTATCCTAGCCACCATTAGTTTCTGCTTCTTTGTGGGTCTTTCTGCCTTTTAGTTTTGTCTTTATTAAGTACCTTAATCTGCTTCACAGACTAAGCCGACAAAATTCAAGTCAGGTAACTTACTCTGCCGTTTAAAGCTCTGACTTCAAACGCATCACAAAAGAAACATTCTCCAGCTGGACTGTAAAATGCTATCCCACCAGGTTTGGAGCATTGCGAAAGGCAAGAAATCTCATATGATCGACTTTGAGTGTTTTCCTTTGCATGTCTGGCCTGTGGATCTCAGATATCATCACTTCTGCCAACGTTTCCTCATCCACAGCCATTTTTCTTTCTGTTTTCACGTTTATCTGAACTTTCTTCCTCCTGAGTTGCACCAGTGGTCTTGAGTTCATTTACATTCATGAATGAGTCCCTTGATTGCAGATGCTGACAATGATACACTTACCTCTATGAGAGTGCTCTTGACTTGGTTAGATGTTGTGAAGTGGTTCTTTTTCCACCAAAGAAAGGAATCTCATATCATCACATCATCATGTCTGGCCCTTTAGTGTTGCTTTGTTGTTGTGTTGATTTGCCTTGTCCTAAAGTTTCTAGTTCCGCTGACACATCTGGTTTTCTGATCAATATTTTTGGACGTCATATTGAGACCTACAGCTACAGAATGCCAATTCAACATTTTCATTTGTCATGAAATAACATAACACACCTGACCATGAAACTGCTTATTGATTAGATTTTTTTCATTTCACTGCGAAATAAAAGGACTGTTAAAATTGCTGATTATACCTAAATGGTTAATGAGGATTTTTCTTCATTAAACTTCTTGATTGGCAGCTATTCTTCACTCACATCTTGTTTGCTTTATTTTAGTCCATTGAGGTGATGTACAGAACCAAAAGAGTCGCACGATAGTTCAGGAATTCTCTAGTGATGGGAGTGATATTTAGCCTTTTGTTCACCACGCCACTTCCTGTATGGACGCCTCTTTAAACAGGTGAAACGGAAAATGACTTGCTTATTATGACTTGATATGTTTATAGGGATGTCTTTTACTGTGTAATCTGCAAGTGCAATTTACTGACTACAACAGCCAATTGTCTAATCATTATCTGGCATGTTATTGTTACCAGTGCCCCTTGTTCTATTATATTTAAACTTGAAGAAGGTTCATTTATTGAAACACAAGCCAAATAGAAGAGAGAACCATATCAAATCAAACCCTGCAGCACGTTTGTTTTCTTATTCATAAGTCTTCTTCCTTTGACCACGTCTTTGTTACTCCTGCTGTGCAGTGCTTTTATGTTCATATTTATTCTATACCCCAAGTGTAGTCACTCACTTGTACAATTACATCCTAAAGATATTATTTTTATTATTCATAGCTCTCTGTCTTTATATCTTACCTCTGAGCTGTCAATGTAATCAAAGAGAACTCATGGTGTGAAGGAAAATGGTGCTAGGCTAAATGAGATGGGTAGGAAGTGCACATGCCGAGAGCGTAACACACATGGTAGGTGGTGAGAATTAATTTAATTACGTGTAGCCGATGTATGTGAAAGATAAACCATCTGCCTGATCAAAATTGACTACTTTGTGCGCTATATGTGATTGTGTATTAACTTGAATCCTTCCTGCAGATTTCATAAATTATCCCGAGCTACAGAAGGAGTGGAGCTGCAGTATAGTTGCAAACAATCGTGAGTAATGTGGAGACTTAACTGTGAAATTGTCTCAATGTTTTTTATTCTCATTTTCTGTCAGGTTGAGGACGGAGGATGGGGAAGAAAGATGCCAGTGCAACCAAATTACCAGTTGATCAATACAGAAAGCAGATTGGTGAGTCATCTGTACTGCTGCTCGGCAACAGCAAATCAATCAAATGTAATTTAATGAAATAACGCACAAGGTGTATTTGGAAAAAATAAAAAATAAAAACTGGTCCATAAAAAGCTTTATGTTCGAAGTTCGTCTCATCTCTTATTTTAAGGTAGTGTTCTCAGGCAGTCATTTTTTGTTTTTTCAACATTCATCTGATTGCGTGCTGTGAAATGGTCCCCTAGTGAGATAGTCAAAGCAGACTTGTATAATAACAAAGAAATTTTAGAGGAACCAATCTTAAACAGCTTTTAAAGCCCATAAGTTTTAGGCATGAACCCACTGGCATCAACACAACCTGCAACTTTTTCTGCTTCCTGAAAATTAAAATCTAGCCCCTTTGAGAAATGCATTCCACTGATCACTGAAAACTATCCATAGTTGTACAATAAGAGGAACTTGAGTGGTTTTTGAATTTTGTGGACCTGTTCTGAAAACCTTTTAGTTATTGCTAGTTGACCTGACATGTTTGAACTGTGTGGAAATCATACACAGTGCAAAACATAGATCTAGCATCTAGGTTTAAAAAGAGAAGCAAATGCAACAGTGCTTTATACATGCGCTACTTCTAATGGGGGCCAAAAAGACTTCTAATCCAATAGAAATCTATTGGAAAACTGCTCTCAGAACTGATCTCATAAACATTTTACAGGTGATTTTATGCAGTTGTGATTGACAAGAGTGCTTTGTAGCCCAATCCACCCCTTGGTCATCACATTTGTTTTTAAAATGCCAAGACTATAGCAGCTAAAAAACTTCATAATAAGACTTCATTAACCGATGGGTGATGTTATGATCGCTGTATCTATCTTCATACTGTCTATGGTGAAAACTAATCCAACAAACAGTTTTTCTCCATTGTCATAAATTCTCTATAGCAGCGTATATAACATATGGCTGATAGTTTCAGCAAAATTCTACCAATAAATTAACTAATAATTAAAACAAGGCTACTGGTAATTATTTTGTGATGCTTTTTGGTAGTTTGTATTTATCTACTTGTGGTCGAATTCCATTTGACACATAATCCTCACTGATTGGTTGATTGTGCCAGTGTAGGAATGCACACGTAATTAATGCCGCATTATAAAAAATCAAGCTGACATTCCACATTTAAGAAATCACATATAATAATAATAATAATAATAATAATAATAATTATTATTATTATTATTATTATTATTATTATTATAATATGTTACTGGGAAGTATTTGGTGGCCGTTCTCACATTTGTCAGTGTAGGATTATGCATCATCTCTTTGCATAGCGTTGGAAGTGTTTCTGGTTTGCACTAGAGTTTGGGTGGCTGTAGCTCAGGTGGCAGAGCAGGTCAGCCACTAATCAGAAGGTCGGTGGTTCGATCCCAGGCTGCATCCTGGCTGCATGCCAAATATCCTTGGGCAAGATACTAACCCCATGTTTGCCTACTGGTGGTGGTCAGAGGGCCCGGTGGCGCCTGTGTCCGGCAGCCTCGCCTCTGTCAGTGCGCCCCAGGGCAGCTGTGGCTACAATGTAGCTTGCTATCGCCAGTGTGTGAATGTGTGTGTGAATGGGTGAATGACTGAATGTAGTGTGAAGCGCTTTGGGGTACTATGGACTAGAAAAGCGCTATACAAATGCAGGCCATTTACCATTTAGAGTAAAAAGAAAATTCAACCAAATTCACAGCCACTATGCAAACTGTGCAAATAATTCCACTTGGTCATGAAAAAGCAGCGTCTCAGGTGACAGTGAATACGTTGCTTAAAGACCATCTTGTCAGAAGCTGTTTTGTCAGGTTTATTGGCTTTCTAATCATGTAGTATTTACTTCCCCCTTCATTCCCCTTTCTTCACAAAGGGCCAACTAAGGCAATATGATTGGAATCAATCAAAGGCTCAGCCAACTTTAGCGTGCCAGCTGTGGTTTCTTAAAGATCAGTGCACCTATCATATCTTTTTGTTTTTGTTTTTCTCGTGTAGAGCAAAGCCAAAAGGTCGCCAGTGGCAAAGCTGGATAATTGTGGGCAGCTGACAGACTTGGATACAAAGGGAAGCTCTGTTGGCTTTGCAGGTTTAAAGGTTTTACTTTAAATCCCGGGACTCCCATTTTGTTAACATGAAATGTGACACAGTAGTCTTATAAGACACAAAAGTCATGCAAATGAACTTTTCATGAAAGATCTGGTTTTGGTCTTGATTAATTGACAACTAATGACTGATGATTTGTCCTTTTACAAGGTAGTAGAGTGATGGCACAGTGCAGTTACTAAACTAACATGATGTCTGAGATTTATTTGGATCTCCATGACTGTGGGAATCTAAAAATCTGATGCTACAGTACATTCAAGGAAAGAATATTTAACTTGGTGACTTGAATCCCAGTCCAAGAGATGTGGCAACAACATCTGGCTACACAAATGTGCATGTCCTTTTCTTGCGTTCTTTTGCTTAGTTAGTAGTTAAATATGATTACTTCAATAGATACACATTGATACTACCAGGTTGGACCCCCTTTTGTCTTCAGATTTTGGCATAATTGTATTACACAATTACTGCGGATCTGTTACACAGTTGCTGTAGAGCTGCACATCCAAGATGGTATTCTGGGTTTCCCCCCCAAACTCAAAGATGCTCTGTTGGCTTGAGATCTGGTGACTATGGAGGCTGTTTGAGTACCATTTTGTTATGTTCTGAGCTTTGTCACATTGAGTGTTATACTGCTGGATGTAGCCACCAGAAGATGGGGGCACTGTGGTCACAAAGGGATAAATGTGGTAACCAACAGTAGGCAGGCTGTGGTGTTTAAATTCTGCCAAATTGGTGCTAAAGTAACCAGAATGAGCCAGAAGTATTCCCACACCATTAAACCACCACCCTCAGCCTAGACCAGTGGTGTCAAACTCAAATACACAGTGGGCCAAAATTCAAATTTGGAACAAAGTCGCGGTATGGCTTCGCGGGCCAAATGTATTTAGGCTGGCCAGAGTTTGACACCTATGGCCTGGACCATTACTAGAAGCCAGGATAAATCTCTTTTATGTTGTTTATACCAAATTTTGATCCTACCAAAGTGGCAGCAGACTCATCAGACCAGTCAATGTTTTTACAGTTTTTGTTGTTGTCCAATGTTTGTGAGCCTGTGTGAATAATACCCTCACTTTCCTGTTCTAAGCTGGGAGGATGCTGGATCCCATGCCAGCTGTCTTAAGGCGAGACACAGGTTACACCCTGGAGAGATCGTCAGTCTGTCGCAAGGCTAACGCATAGACATAGACAACCATTCGCACTCACATTCATACCCGCATTCACACTTATGGGCAATTTCGAGTTTCCAGTGGACCTATCCCCACTAACTGCATGTCTTTGGACTGTGGGAGGAAGTCAGAGTACATGGAGATGCTATATATTTATTTAAAAAGCTGTAAACTACGGTGACGTTACTGTGACAGTAATGGCATTGTTCTAAACACCTTCATTCCAGCTTTAAGTACATGTTATTTCTTTTGCCTGTGGTGATTCACATCCTCACATTTTTTCCAGGTTTTGTATTTTCTGGTGTTAATTTTGTGTTAACAGGACTCGTGGTGCTCTCATGAGTTTTAAAGCAAAATGTTTGGTCGGTTCATATTTCCATTTCTAAAGTTATGTCACGTTTATCCTTCTTTCTTTTTGTTATTATTGTTAAAGAAAAAAAGATGGCACTGTAAATCCAATTGTGTTTTTTATTTTATTTTATTTTCCTCAGGCATGTGAAAGCTTTTTACACCACCAGCTTATAAAGGAGAGGGATTGCTGTTGTATATGTTTTCATACTGGGACAGAAGAATAGAATTATTTAGCCTGAAGATATCCCTTCTGCCATTATGCAAAACCTGATAGGTTCAACAAATGAGAGACAGACATAACATAACAAGCTCATCTCCCGCCATCACATCCTCTCCCACGAGTCCATTTTTTCTTTTCCTTTCCCCCATTTAGTGTTTTCTTTCTGAGCACATCTTATCACTTCAGAAATGTGTAACACACTTTGGTCCCATCTCTCCCGCCGCCTTCCTCCAACCCCTCAATTTCTACCATTTTCCTTCTGTTTGAAAAGGACGGCCATCAGGCAATTTCACTGAACCACTGTTTAACAGCAAAGGTGAAAAACAGAGCGTGGGGGGAAAAGATGGAGAAAAATGAAGTCTTCAAATGGAGCATGGGGCTTGTTCTCCTCAGAGCTGGAATGGGCCACACATGGTAATTTGAAATCGTAATAGGTAGCTTATTCATGGCACATCGGCGGTAGTCCAGGCTGGTTGTTGAGCTGTACCATCATCTCTGCTGGAGTGCTTTTGTCATGGCAGATGGCCATCAAATAGCTACTGTTGACACTCTCTTTTTTTTAATAACATTATTAAACCTGTTGTAATTGAATGCCCTTAGGATAGATAAAGCTGTAGCATTCTTACATGTAAGTACAAGTGTTCAGTCACAATGATCCTTAATGCTTGTTGAAAACTAGGGAAAATTGTCCACATAGATAAAGACACCCACAATTTTAAATACAAAATGTCAAGCTGGAAGCCAATAGCTTTACAAGTTACCATTTTACATGCAAATAAAAGATAACACCCATGATATACTGCTTCTTACAGGTGAAATACTTCACTCCTATCTGTAGATAAGACAGCGCAGTAGATCGACAAGGTGTACCAGTTATCTCTCGGCGTTATATCATGGATAATCTCCCTTTATTATTTATTATTTCGCTTCCTTTCTCTTCCAGTAAGCGAAAAAGGGCTCAGTATACCCCAAGAGTCTGGCATCAGTTCTCAGGTTCTACCACTCATCCTGGCAGATGTCAGCGATCCGCACCATGTGGTCACTGACTATATGGCTGCAATGCCAGATAGACGCGGAAGCAAAGCATGAAAACTGTCAAACACGCTGTCGGTGTGTTTCCCGAATTGTCCCAGGGCACTCAGAAACCACTAGACAGGGCTGTCTGTCCAAATTACTCTGCCTGTGTTGGATGCAGTATGTGGGACGGTTAGTCCCCATAAACACAAACAGTCACCCACAGAAATCTTCAGGCATTTTAGTTTATTTATTTTTCCTCTGAACATACACATGTCCCTGTTTGTGGTCATTTTGGCTTAGCGATAGCTGTGTGCTGTAGGCAGTAAATGGTTTTACATATATTGGCTTTAAAGCAACCTGGTGTTATATCATCTATCAGTTTAATAATGAATTGGTGGTTACTTCAGAGCTGCCCTTGTTTTGGGTCATATAGCTACATCCATTAAATTCATGCTCACATTCACACCAGTGGCCAGTTTCAGGATTGAAAGTTGGACTGTGAGATGAAGCTGGGATATGCTGAGACCTGAACACCCACACAACACAGGGAGAACATGCAAAATCCTCAGAAAAACACCCAGCCAGTGCATTCAAACCCAGGACCTTCTTATTGTGAAGCAGCAACATTAACCACTGTACCACTGTGCTCAGTTTCCTGTTCTCAGCTGACAAGAGTGACTATTGCAGTCTGCTGCTATAGCCCATCTGCTTCAAGGTTTGGCATGTTGTCCGGTCAGAGATTCTCTTCTGCAAATCATTGTTTTAGTGAGTGGTAATTTAAATTAATATTGCCCTCCTATCAGCTTAAAGCACTCTTTCCATTCTCCTCTCACCTCTGGCATCTACAGGGCATTTTTACCCAGAGAGCTGCTGCTTAGTGCATATTTTCTCTTTTTTGGACCATTCTTTGTAATCCTTAGGGATGGTTGACTAGGAAAACCCCAGTAGATCAGCAGTTTCTGAAACACTCTGACCCGCCCATCTGGCACTAATGACCATGCCAAAGTCACTTACATCAGCTTTCTTCCCCATTTTGATGCTCAGTTTGAACTTCAGCAGGTTGTTTTGACCATGTCTACATGTCTAAACTTGTTGCCATGCTACTGACTGATGAGTAATTCGTGTTAACAAGCAGGTGAACAGGTGTACCTAGTCGTGCTTGCAATTAAACTGAATATTGCTGCAAGTTTTTCAGTAGTCATCCTCATGCCTGTCTACTAAATGAGTACAGTGGTACTGTAAGTCCATATGTGTGCTCTGAACCATGTTCTTATACTTTAAGTCTATTTTTTCCTTTGCGTTGGCTTTTTTGCTGTGTTCTGTCTGACACAGGCAGAAGTTTGGAGCTGCTGCCGCTTTGCTAATGTGCTTCTCGCTCATGGTTTATATGAAGACATGGCATTAGATGAACTGTGGGGTATACTGGGTTCATAATGGAGCTCGTTGCAATGGTTTTTAATACTTTCTGACACTGGAATAAATTTACCAAGATGTGACTGAGAATAGTATATAATTTGTTTTTGTTTTTTGTTTTTATATATAGGAGGATGCATGACTCGAATAAAAGAAGCCGAACTATACTAGTTCATGATAGGCTTTCATTTCTCAGTTCCTCAAAAGTAGGAAATAATTTATTCACAAAATGATCCCCATGTTTCTCATTCTATTCCATTTTTAAATAACAAAGAAGGAGGAAAGGGGAAGTTGAACAGAGCTGTACTTAGTTAATTATATCAAAGGCTTAAGGTGGTCTCACCAGTTGTGAACAATTCACTCTTGAACTTGCAACCAGAAATCTAAAAGTAGACATGGTTGTCTAAGGGTTTGTTGCATATAAAAAGGGATGAATTGAATCTACTCACTAGAGGCTTGACGTAAATGAACATCCTGCCGTTGCACACCTGTTACAAATGTGGCTGTGCAGTTTCGATTTGGTTACTACCTTCATTGTGATAGTGGGGAAAAATGATCTCCTTGCAAAAGAGAAAGTGTCAGCAATCAAATTGCTATTCTAAGCAAAGAGGGGTATTATTAGCATCACATCATGACTGGAGTAAAGGTTTCAAATGGCTCTCAAATGCTTTGCGAAAACTCAGTCAGCCCTATTCCGAACATTACCAGGGAGACTGAAAGAAAAACCATATGATCATGAGGTTCAGGGCATCGAGCTTTGTTAGAAACAGCTGCATTTTCTAAATAAAGAACATGTTATTTCAGTCTGTAGCAGGAAGACGATCTCATCAGAGGATGGGTAGTGTCTCCAAACCGCTTCACAGAAAGGAGGAAATGAGAGCAAACACTTGGCATGGCTTAAGACATCAAAATGTTTGTGTGGACAACTGAAGAATTTAACGATGACTTAGACTTTAAGATTCACAGCAGTAACAGAAAGGTGTGAGACGATAATCAGCCTAGAGAATGTCAGTGCAGCGTGTCAACACAGTGTAATGGCAGATAGCTTGAACTAAACACCTGCACCAAAACAAGTAGCAACCCACTGTTCAGAGGCACGTAACATCCTTTGAGCTACATCCTTGCGATGATGCTCGAAGACCAAGGAGTGCTGAATATCGCAGTAAACTATTTGGGGCATTGTCTCCATTTTTGATAACATGTCTCATCTTTATGCAGACTTGTGGAGTCCAGCTTGAGCGCTGTCATTAATGCAAACGGCGATTACTGAATAAGATATTCATGAAATTAATTTTTTTTTTATCACAACTAAAAATTTCACCAAAATTGTTAAGCTTATTTTGCCAGCTGTAATACAGGTTGTTCGAATTGGATCTGTATTTGTTTTCTAAAATAGAAGCATTTAGGAGGCTCAGGCTGTTGGATTCCATTGTATGCATTAGAAACTTAAAATAAATGGTAAAGTTTCTTATCATCACTCACCACTCTTCTATCTTCATTTTAATGGCCAATTTGTATGACACAAATCACATACCTCCCCTCTCTTTCCCTTGAGTGCACAATCACATGTGACTAATTTTAGCTAATACCCCCTACCTGTCTCATTATGCTAAACAGAATAATGGCTCAAGATAAAAACTAATTTCACAGCCGTCTTCATCAGACTCCATTTATAGGTAACCTGATGACAAACAAGCAAGAAGAATCTGAACTTTGCTTTAAGCGGTGGGGGGAGAAGGCCACTTTCACTTTTCCTCTCTGTCTCTTCGGCGATGACTTCAGTGAAAGGCACGATCAGGGAAGCCATCCCAGCAGGTGCCCTAGGCCGTTTTACAGGGGTTAATGTTCCTCTGAGACGTGTCATTGTTGTTGCTGTACAGGAGAACAGTGATGGCTTTTCAGGGTGGCAGGCTGAGGCAGGGAGGGATGGGAGGATTGCTTGTAGCTCAATGCAGGTAGATAATTGGTGACAGAAAATGTCTCAGTGGAAACGGTGATGACAAATAGGAGTACTCATAAGCCTAGTGCAATATCATCAGGCACGCGCGTGTAGATTGTGCAGGCTCCAAACCCACGCAAATAAACCACAAGAGAAAGCTGCTGTGTAGCTACAGGAGGTACACCAGTGTAACACAGCAGCATTAGAATACCATATACACACACTGAGGTAATTCTCTAGCATATACACTACTCTACACATTACCTTGCTTGGTGTAAGTATTCTGATTTGGCCTCAGTTAAGTACTAATTGTTACCAGATGGTTATGTCTTCAACCAATATATACATCTAGCATTGAAATTTAAACCCCGTCCTTGCTCACATCACGCCATTTACAGTGTGAAAATCTTTGCAACGGTTATGTGAATAGTGAGCAACCTGAGGTGCCCTCCAATCAAATTTTCCCCTCTCCACTTTCTGACAAGTGGAGGAGACATTCAGTGCCCCCCGTAATGAATTCCCACTAGCTCGCTGTTTGCTCCTGGCAACACGCTCCCCATTTCTATTAGCCCTCCACAGAGTCAGTGGGAGGTGAACGAAGGGTTCAGGACCAGGAGGAATGGGGGGGGGGATAAAAGAGAGCGCGGAGAGATGGGAAGTGAATATCAGATCTTGGAAAAAAGATGCAGGGGGAGCAAGATTATTGAAAAGCAGGTGAAATGCTTAACATAAGGCTAATGGTCATTTCCTCTGTGACTGGGCCGTAAGAGTGACACCTTATTGAGTGGAAATCAGCTCTACACACGCACACACCTACACCTGTTTTCCCACTAGCTTATTTCAGCTTTTCCCTCTCAAACCCTCTCCAAAATACATCTTCCAGTCTCTCTTCCTATTCGCCATTGTAAACAAGGATTAATTGGAAGAGGAAAAACCACCAGGTCTCAGTCTGTACTATGTAACATCCCTGTTTTTCTAATGAAGTACAATCAAGTTTAAATCATGAAAACTTCATAGTTAACTTCAAGCACCACACTCATCTTACCATTAATCAAATCTAGATTTAACCATAAGTTTGAAGAAAGAATAGTTTAAAAAAAAATAGGAAATTGCACAACTTGAACACACACACACACACACACACACACACACACACACACACACACACACACACACACACACACACACACACACTGTTCAGCAAGCTGTTGCCTTTCCACCCTATTGTTAGCAAAGTTCCTTTTCCTGCTGTGTGTTGTTTCTAATTAGACCAAGACAACCAGCTGTCACACACACACACACACACACACACACACACACTTTTTGCCGGGTGGCCAGTTTGCCCACAGGACTCACCCTTGAGAATTTAGCCTACGGGAAGTCAAGTAAGCACAGGTGAACCGTGTGTTTTGTAGACTGCGTGAGGCGTGTATATGTTTATTTGAGAAATTTCAGTAGTGCACAATTTATTTCTCACTTTCTCACCACCCATTTTTGAGCACATGAATATATAGAGAGAAACTCACATTTAACTGTTATATTTCCATTCAGCAACCTCCCTATTCTGTAGAATAAAGACCAGAGTACAACCAGCATTTATGAATTATATAAAAACCATTTGTTCCCAGAGTGCTACACTTCTACACAAAAACTTTCTGGTCTCTTTGGTTGTTTGGCAACAGTAAATGAAACCTGTCACTCAATATCAGTCAATCTTGGTCATTTATTTGTGTACTTCATTTAATTTCTTTTTATCTATTTCACGTGTTTTAGGTAAGCAAGACTACAAAAAGACAAAGTCGGTTTTGAAAGCAACACGGCTGAAAGCTGAAGCGAAGAAGAATTCCTCTGGATTCAGGGTGAGACTTGGTTTCTGTTTAGGACTACTGAAGCCTTTATCTATATGTATTCTACAGTTTGTATATATGTATATCCACACTTAAATGTCTGTCCTGGTACAATTGTGGTTCTGCTTATCTATGTAAGATTTGCTAGCCAACTTTTCCCATGCTCCTTTTTGTATTAAGTTTTTATATTTATATTATTTATTCCAGACTCTTCACACTGTCTTATTGAAAGAAGTTACTCTAGGTCTTCAGGGAATATAATAATCCATAGTAGATCTTCACATAATTATGTGCTGTTCTATTCTTTTAAGATCCCTGCTGCTTTGCTAAAGAAGGTATGCTAGTGTCCTTCATAGATTGTGTGTAAAATAGTGCTTTTCTTTAACAAAAAGAGGAGATATAAAACACAAAGGTGGTCTTATCCTTTCAATGGCAAAGGAGGGGCAACAGGAAGGTGGGTGAAAAGAGGAAAATACAGTATGCAGATGAAAGAAGATGAAATGGATAGAGCAGGTAATGCTAAAGTAAAAGGAGGTCAAGAGATTTGGAGCCAATGACGGGCAAGGCTGAGACGTGTAGAGAGGAGGGAACATGGATCTATTGGCCAAAGGATGCTGAAGATGGAACAAGAAGAAAAGAGGAAGACCAAAAAGAACATTTTGGGATATGAGTGGCCCTGCAGAGGGTTGGTGTGACAGAAGAGGATGCTAGCATCAGGGCGAGATGGAGGCAGATGATCTGCTGTGGCGCCTCCTAAAGGGAGCAGCCAAGAGAAGAAGACGATTGAAATCACAGATTCCATGAGAGGAACTTTTATAACTTTATTTTTTTAGTGAAACTCAATTGAAAGACGTCATTACAGTAACATTCAGTATTAGTCCTTGAACACTTATTGTCCTTTGTTACACTGACAAGTTCTGCTTACAGGACATTAAAAGCCAAAATGTTTCACTTCCTGATTAAGCCTCAGTTGCTACGAAGTGGGCAGAGATGAACAAATCACAATGAGGATTAAACACTGGGTGAAATGGTCAGGTTTTAAAATATGCATCTCTTAGACATGCAGGGCCTCATTAAACACGTCTTTAATCCAATTAGATTAGTCCATATCTTGAAATATTGATATTGGTCATGAATAATTCATGTTTTTCATGCCCAAGATGAGTGGAATTTTCAGAGGTTGGATTAAAAATACCTCTGGGACGAGGATATTAAACTGTCTTAGACCTCTTGGCCCCGAGTTCGATTGAAATTCAGCCCAAATGTAATGGATATTTGGTCACGCTTGCTTTCCCATCAAGTCCTTTTAGCGTGATATGAAGTTGAAGAAGTGATTTTTACACAGCTCTCTGATGACAGTAGAAAGCCTCCCTCACTCTCTCTCTCTCTCTCTGAACCTTTGGTTGACAGCAAAGATTTGGCTGGAATTTTTAGGGCTGGTTTGGATGTTGGGGCATGTTGTCTGCTTCTCTTCTCTTCTCTTCTCTTCTCTTCTCCATATTCCTGGTTGAGATGCTGCTCTCAGATGCAGCTGGCACCTCAGAAGGGCCAACAGACATGCGGGCACAGAGAATCTGACAGCTGCCAGGGCAGGCTGTCTCGGGGCTGTCCTGGTAACGGGGCAGTCTGGATGAGTTGGCAGAGAGAAAGGATGGAGACACTGTGGTGGAGAAAGTGAGAGAAGGAGAACTTCTGTTCCCACCATAGTGCTGAGTTGTCTGGGTTGCTTTAAAAAAAAAAAAAGAAAGAAAGAAAGGAAAAACAACCCAAAAACCAGCCACCTGCTGTATCCATGCAGGTCCTTATACACAGGTTGAGTCACAGTGTGTTTACGGAAGTAACAACTTGTTGCCAGAACACAAGTCTTTGCCTCTTCCAAAGAGTGAATGGTATGTGGTAATGACAGCAGAGAGGGAGAAACTGGCAGGAAGTGCAGTCTGCAGCCTCTCCTCAGGTTGCCTAGAGAAGAAGCAGCGCCTTCAAAGTAGCTCCAGCACATTATCTTGCAGCAGAGGAAACGAGCCTGCTGCCTTGTCTAATTGGCACACTAGCCTTCTGTTCAGTTCTGCACTGTTTTCCCTCAGTCTTATTTAGCCGCTGAGCCTAGGAAGTTGTGGTAGAGTGGGTGGGGTGGGGTTTCTTATGGAATTGGCAGAGGATGGAGACGACAGATAATGATGGGTATCTTCCATCTGTCATTTGTGAATGTGTGCTGTGTGGCGAGCGAGATCCTATAGATCCACAAGTATTAGTTTTTTGGACATTTTTGCCTCTTTGTGACAGGAGCAGGTGGGTCAGGACGCAGGTGAGGATTTGAACCATGGATACAGCTTCATATCTTGAGTTGTTTTAGTGTTTTTGAAATTACATCCTATTTTTCTATACAGTATTTGGCATTTCTTATGTTTGTACAACTATAACTCACGTCAAGAAGCTCCAACTTTTGTTTTAACGGGGCAGATTCGAGTAACTGAAGCAGTAATTGGTGAAATGCCCGAATCAGTGCTGTTAGAGAAAAGCTCAAGGTTGTGTTGGGAGCTTTGTGGCCTTTTGTTCTATTTAATGGTGCTGCTGTTTATTTCTAACATGACAGTGGCACATTCGAGCTTTTAAACTTTAAACTTGTTTCCATTTCAGCATGGGGATGTAACAGCAGAGATGTTGTAATCAATTTACTCTTTGGCCAAATTAAAGTGAAATTTATTCATAGTTACCATATCTGCCTTTTTTTTTTTTTTTTTTTTTTTTTTTTTTTTTAAAGCAAATAAGCACCAAGTATAAAACGTCATTATTTTCCTGCATCGCTGAATTGAATGCATGTGATGTAGTCTGCTGCAACATCACTGCACGGCTTCGTTCAGTCATGTTAGCAACTTGTGGCTCACCATTTTACATAAATAAAACATATTCCCTCTGCTGAACATCTGCATCACACTCAGAGCACATTGTCAGAAAAAGGATGGGTGAAAGTGTGACGCTTGCAGCCCTTTTTTAAACCACAGCTCTGAACTACATCCAGAGCAGCTTATGTGTGCAACACCATGAGTTACCATGGCAATCTGGAAGAGAGAGCTACCTTTGTGACCTTTAAAACTGGCTTTAGGCTCAGCATCCTTCACTAACCTTAACTCTGTAGCTTTCCACCCCTCTGGACCCTTGGACGCTGTGGTAAGCATTTTTGGGGTTTTTTTTTGTTTGTTTTGTTTTGTTTTTACTCTAATAGATGACGTGATTAAATTCAGCAAAATTATCAATAGATTTGCAGCTTTGCAACAGAGTGAATGTGGTCTGAAGGCAGGAGAATCTATTCTGGTGGTGATGGAGAATCGATTGCTCAACAAAGGAAACTAATATATCTACAAAAATTAACTAGAAATTTCAATGTAATCGGTCAGAAAACGTAACGCTTTAATGGTTGATTGTTTGTTGCTGTGGCTGGTATGGATGAGACCTGCTTACTAACTGTGCTCCAAATGCACCGACGGTTGTGTGGCTCTCACAAGCTGCCACCCACACACAGCCCCAGACACACCGACTCTAACCTGCTTAGCACATGGGAACATACAAACAGACGTACACACACGTGTGCGTGCACAAACAAACCCAGGAGGAGAATAAAAGTCGGACCAGATGAGGGGATGTCTGCTGAGCTATGGCTTGTCGCCAGGGTGATGGGGACTAGGCTCCCAGCATGCCGAGTGTGCTGCAGCTGCCGCCAGTGCTGAGAGAACCACACGATGAAGATGATGATGTGTTTGGGCCCCATCCAGAGGTCTCCATCAAAATGTGGGCAGAGAGGCTGTGTGTGTGTGTGTGTGTGTGTGTGTGTGTGTGTGTGTGTGTGTGTGTGTGTGTGTGTGTGTGTGTGTGGAAGCACATAAATGTATTTGTGAGACAAGGCAAGAGTCAACGCAGTGGGCTACTCTTCTCGAAAACAATGATCTCAATCAAATGCAGGTGCTTTCTCCAATTCGAGTGTTTTCACTGAAACCCCTCCAGCTTGTTTTTATAGACAAGTCACTGTAACCAGCTGTTCTCTTTATCTCTGAGACCTGATGCAAAGAAGGGGGAGAAACCTGAATTGTAATTGTTTTTTGTGTGTCTCCAGCAATTCAATAAAATGCTTACCTATGTCAGAAACACAATGTTTTCTTTGTGATATTCTCGACAGAATTACAAACGCTTCTCTTTGTTGTGCTTCTTTTTCTTTTCTTTTTTTTTTTTTCTCAAAGCTGCCACAGAACACACGAAAAAGCAGAAAACAATCAAGCCTCGGTGATTTGATAACAGTTCTCTTTTCTCCGAGGCCTAAGCAAAATAGAAAAGTAAATCAAGCGGTGGAAGCCTGGCGGTTAATATATGAAACTAAAGTGCATGAAATTTAAAAGTTTTCCAATTAAGCTAGGACTTTAAGCTGTTTGGAGGCTGCTGGGATTCAGATAAATGTGGGCTGAGGCTAATGAAGACCAATGCTGCTGATGACTAGGCAATACAACATGTACACAGATAGCTGTGGATGCTGTGACGCCTTTTAATTGTCACCCCCATCGCCTTCGTCAGAGAGGAATTATTATTAGCCCCCCACCACCCCTCATTTGTGCCGAGCTTTATCTCTCACTTGTTTTCTATTTCATTCTCACTCCCTTTTTTTATTATTTATTTATTTTTCTATCATTTTCTCTCTGCAGTTTGGCTCATTGACTGATTGTTTTTGTAGTCTGCCATGTGTGTATGTGCAGTATAAGGGAATCGTTGAACTGATGTTTTATCAGATTGTCCTATAGTTTTGTTGTTTCAATTTTTTAAAAGTGTCTTTTAGGATGACTAAGCTTATCTTATTTTCTTTTTTAGTGCTTTATGCCCGTCTTTAACCTTGCATCAGCCTCTTTCATGAACAGGTGGATTTTGTTAAATTTAGTTTTTCCCTGAAGTCTTTTTATAAATCTATAAATGGAAAACTGAATTTATTAACATTTGCAAAGATTTGAGATTTTTTTTGTAACACTTGCCACGTCACCTTTTGTTGTTTTGGCCCAGTTTGCAATTTAAAACTCATTTCCACACTCAAATATTTCTTTTTGAATAACCTCCAATCAGACTGTACTCTGTGCTCTTTTAAAGCTCTCCAAGCTCTCCAGTGTTGATTAGAAAGTTTGCTGCTAATGAGTTCTCTTGATAAAGAATAACTGGCATTGTTCAATACTCTGAGTGCCCCTAATGAAACTCCAGCTGATGAAGATTGTAATCGTGTGAGCACCACATAATGAACAAGCGCTCCTAATTCCCATTTTCAAGTTGAATACCACTCCTTTGGAAAGCCTCAATTTGTTTGACAATTAACCAATAGAAAATCTAAAAAAATAAAAAAAAATAGGCCATTTTGTAGAAGAAAGTTTAACTTTTCAGTAAAAATGGAGAGACGAAAAAAGTGAAAGTGGAGCCTGACTGCAAATAGATTTTTTATTTTATTTTTTTTAAATGCTGCAGCCACTTGGTACCCGGCTTCTGAAATGTGATGCTGCAATGTGTTTTTGTTTTTTTTGGGTTTTTTTTCATAGATGTTGCTTCAATTTTACCTACCAGCACCTAATTATTACATATTGTGCCTGGTACTCTTTGCACCTCCATGTGTGAGAGAGAGAGAGAGAGAGAGAGAGAGAGAGAGCTTTACGCATTCAGTCATCCACACATTCACACACAGGTGATGGCAAGCTACATTGTAGCCACAGCCGCCCTGGGGCGCACTGACAGAGGCGAGGCTGCCGGACACTGGCGCCACCGGGCCCTCTGACCACCACCAGTAGGCAACGGGTGAAATGTCTTGCCCAAGGACACAACGACCGAGACTGTCGGAGCCGGGGCTCGAACCGGCAACCTTCTGATTACAAAACGAACTGCCAACTCTTGAACCACGGTCGCCCCAGTAGGGCGATAAGTAATTTAGTTTGAGTTTGTTTAACAGAAAAAAATGTTGTACTTATGAGTGTATATATCCCATTGGTATGTTATTGGGTCTTTCATCAATTGATGCAGTCTCATAAACTTACAGTTAATCCATTGAAAATTCATAGGAGTGAGTGGCACAGTGTTGCCCAGTTATCTTGAATACAGTGGCTGAGATGGATGGACACCGCAGTTCTGCCTAATCGTGTTTTATGTATGTGGCTAGAAACTGGCCACAAGCATAGTACACTTTATATGGTACTTTAAAATCACATATAAGCTTTTTTTTTTTTTTTTTTTTTTTTAAACTGTATATGACCATTCAACTCTTTCTCATTATCTCTTTCTCCTCCTCCATCAGTCCTTTCTCTCCTCCCTCATTTCTAACTCCTCTCCTGAATTGAAGTCAGGTCTTTAACCCATGCAAAAGTGAATAAACATGCGTATTTAGTCCTGATATTGACAGTGACAGTTACTGTCAGCAGATTAGACATGAGACCCTCCCGTCACAGGACAGCTGACGAGCTGTCAACGACGACAACAACTGATTTCAAGCTAATAGTTTGATTAGTTGAGGTAAACGGTGGCCTGACAGTCTGCGCTCACTACAGATGAACGGCAGCCAGAGTTTGTCCTAAAAAAATGTGTTTTTTTTCCATATTGTCCAGCCCTAATCATCAGTCCCCTAAACCAAATTTTGTTTTAAGTTGTGATCATATATAAAATAGTTACTTATTATTTTCGAGTTATTATGTATTCTTAAGTTTTTCTAGCTCGATTGCTTAAATACTGGAGTAAAATGTACATTGTAATAAAAATACATAGTGGATTGGATTTTTTTATTTTTTTTTATAAAGTAAGTAGTGTTTCACATTAGTGGTATTACCTAATTATGAGAAGTGATTTCTATTGGTACAGTTCTTTTACGATTTCAAATGTTTTTATAGAAATATTTTGTTAGCATATTTTCTGCAGGGCTAGCGTGTACGCGTCGTGTATATAACAACACAAAATTCAAATTAAAAAATAAAAGAAGAAGCTGTTTGACACTGTCAATGTGAAGCTGTGGAGGATTTTCAACTGCTTCCAGTTTACGTTTCTGGTTTAAATATGAAAACAGATACAAATTCATATATTATTATGACATCCACAGATGATGATGATGATAATAGCTTTGTTTGCTCCTCTGTAGTAATTTTTTTCCCTCCCAGTTTAATATCTGAAACTAAAATGTAATTGCTGTAGTTAGATTTGCCCTTTTATGCACATCAGTAGAACTGGGAGCGAGAGTTTAAATATTTGTGGTTTTCAAAACAAGCAAAGAAAACAACAAATCTTTATTCACATGCGGTGAATTCAGATGAAAAGAAAGGCATTAGAGACTTGGCAAATACAGACGTAACACAAATAAATAAGCACAACAATTATGAAACACTGCAATGACATTCAAACAAAGCAGACATTCATGAGTGTAAAGACAGACTCGGGATTTGGGCAGAAAAATAAAAAAAATGCTCACAAGAACATTTTGAATATATTTTTAAACCTTTGCTTTCTCCTCAGGATGCGTTCCTGGTCATCGCGGCAATCCTGTTCTTCGTGCTCTGCGTGTACGCCTTCTTCTACCTTAACCTGAGCACCGAGATTAACCTGGACGTGGACGTGGATTAATAGGAGGTGGACAGTGGACCAAATACTTGGCTTCTCTGTTTTATGCACATGGGCGAATTGGTTAACGCAAACTGCCGTTTAGTTTCGCAGTTTTTTGGGGCTTTTGTTCGGGTTTTTTCCCCACATTTCGTTGGTGACGTGCAGACTGTGAACACACTATGAAAAGACACATTACTGCATATCACACAGTCAAGTTTCAGGGTTTTTTTTAAGACAAAGGTTTTGGAATTGATCAAACAGAAATATTTTGATATTTCTTTCTGCAATGAATTTTTTCAATCTAATGACTCTCCAATGTAAAACCTTCTTTCTTTCTTTTTTTTTTTAATGTGAATTTAAGCCAACTAGAGTAAAGCATTTAAACGACGGTGACCTCCTGCTTGACATCTACCTTCTGTAAAGAAAGTTAGCATCCTTTTACACAACTGATCCGAGCCACAGTGGAGACTAAGCTTCGTTAGTCATATTCAGCAGAGTCACGTCCCACTGTTTTCACCGCTAATAGAAAAATGTAAATCTCCCGCCGAAGCTCTCGTCACATCGAGACAAACACTCGCCTCACATTCCAGTGCACAAACCTCTCCTCCTGGATATCTGGAGATCACAAAGTGTGAGATTAGAATCCACAAAGCCCTTGTCCTGATTGAACATGTGTGCAGAATACAGAATAACACGTTGCCCGACTTACGTTGTGGAGGCAGACATCCTCAGGGTAAGCACACAAATATGATTGGGTTCATCAGATTGAATGTAAATTGTGGAGATAATTGATGGCTGACGTGACACAAGCCTGCGTCTTTTTTCCTTATAAAAAACAACAACACTATTTTCATTCCATCTTGTGTGCATTGTATTCTGTAAAATGTGATATGTCTGTATAGAAAGGGATATGAAGGACTGTCAGTGCTTCTTTTTTCTACTGCTTCCCTCTGTGCCTGAGGCCTGCACGCTGCAATCATTTCAGTTCAAGTGCTTCCACTGTTTGAGAGATCATTTGTTAGCAGAAGCACAGAGTCAGTAGCTTTTTATTATCTTCATATAAATTTAATGGAATTCTTTTGGTTTAAAATTGTATTTTTCAGATTTTTTTGCGCAGAAAGGGCAATACTGTCATCTATAAGGTTTTTATAGAAAATGAAGTTTTGCATAGTGCATACAAGACCAATACCAAATACATATCAGTGCTTTAAGTTTATTCCAGCATGTTTGTATTTCAGAAACGCTCTGGGGAGGGACGAGTCATGTCTGCTGCTGATATGATTCCTGAAATGTGAGATAGATTTTGAGCTTTCAGTTTTTGCCTTTTCTCCCCTTTTCTCCCATGACCTTCTGACCTCTAGTAAAAGACCACATGTCAAAGAAACCATTATGATGAGCATGCACCCGCGCCCTCACTCGGAGGCTTTTATCTCGCCTTGATACGTCCGAGCTCCCTCCCCCAACACCATGAGCCTCCCACATGTGTAACAATAGATAGCCGGGTCTAATAGACCTTCATACATGACACCTGTTATCTGAAAGGTCACCATTACCAACTACAAGAGCCTTGACATCAGCACAATAGAAAGGATCTCGCTGCCCAACCCGTGTATTCAGACCTGTGTTTGGAAAGATCTTTTTTCATAACAGTACGGTGGTTTGTTCTGTTGTCGAGTACATCTGTTAAATAAACATCTTAAAGTGTGCTTTTTTTAAATGAATCAATCGTGTGATTCTTTGTGACATGAATTATCTTTCTGCTTTTGTTGGAGTTTTTCGTATGTAATTTTAGGGTGTAATATATGTTTATCGACGATATCCGTGATATATTAACCACAATCTTTAAAAAACAAATGATATCATGTGGAAATACAAGAGATATTACCATAGCATGAATGATCACTATCCTTTGTTATCTTATTGTATGCATTTGTACATTTACGGTTACAGACTATTTGATAAATAAAATTTCACATTTCTACCTACCATCAATGTCACCTCCTACCTACACAACAAAAAGCGGTGGCATATAAGGTTAAGTACAGACCACCCCAGAGGCTTTTATTGCTGTAAGAAGGTGATTGTAATTGCATTTATTAATTTAAATAAGAGAAATGTTTCCATTTAAACACAATCAAAATAACAGCTGATCAGACAGTGTGTACTTTAGATGAATCATATGCATTAGAACCAGTGATGTTTTATATTTCTTATCTCCAGAGGTTTATATTCAGCTGTTAAATGTATGTGTAGTCATTACTTTGAGTCTTAAAAGTTAATGAATAAAAAAATCCTAGCGTCGATTTACTTTTATGGAGTAAAAGCTGCCATTATTTCTTTTTAGATTGGTTTAATTCCCAGCTATAAACAACAGTGTTCTCTCCGTAATGGGTTATTAAATTGTATTGACTATGTGTGGAGTGCTCTTCTGGTCATGTCAAGGCTATTTGCATGCCACTGGATTGAACCGCGGAGGCAGTCAGAGATGCTACAGTATAATGGCGAGAGAACAGCGGCAAAAGGACATGACTGTGACATCCGTGTCATGTGACGTGTCACTCCTAATCGAGGGTGTTCACTGAGTTGTGCTTGCACAGGAAATTAATCAGGCATTAGGGCTTTATGAGCATTTAACATGACCTTTCCAGCTTTCCACAGGAGTTGAAAGCACTGAAATTTTTACCTACCATCCTGTGACAAATGAGCTCGACGCTTCGTGCCCAAACTCTGCTCATTAGTCATGTACGGTATGTCACCAAGAGTAATTATACTTAGCCTGAAACTCACATTTGCACCAACACACACATGCGTACTTGCACATGTAATTTGCTGTGCTTTCCCACACTTGAGGCAATACAAACCTTATCATACATGCATGGCTGTTTACTGAGACATGAATCATAATTATGACTACTGGTGAACCAGACACCCCGCATTCGCAACACGCTAGATTTGGCGTGCACGGTATTTGCTTTTGACATAAACAAACACGTGCATTTTGTCACATTTTCTGACGTCGTGTGAACATAAATGCACCTTGACCTCCATGTATTTTCTGTTTAGTCTCTAAAATACCTCTGTTTTAATGCGTTTTGTGTGTATGTGAATATGGTCATACAGAGAGCTTCTGCAGCTGCCTTTCCCCAGAGTTTGTGTATGTGTGTGTAACAGTTTCAGTATTCAGCACCCTGCCTGTGGCCATGCTCCAGTGGAGCGCTCAGTTTCTCTGACGGACCAGTGAGAAGTGAGAAGGGTCAGTCCCACCAGAAGCTCATTTAGTCCCTATCTCTTTCACACACAGACACACGGTCTCTACAAGTCACTCTGACAGAGAGGCTCATCACTCTCACTCTCTCTCTCACACATGCGTTTGCGTGCAAACACACACACACACACTGCTGCGCTCCCATTAGGGAGATGTAGTGAGAAGACAGGACTGATGATGCATGTCACAAAGTACTACTGCTAATCTTTCCCTTCTTTCTCTCTTCCCACTTTTCCCCCTTCCCTCCCCCTGTCATTGTTTTGCTTTAATACTTCACATGTCCCTCTGCTTCTGCACTTCTGCTAAAAAGACAAATATTTGTAGGTCATGCAATGACAGAAACTTTACTGTGTGCATCCAAGGTCACTGTGACAGAATATATAAAAGTGTATGCAGTGAATCTTTTCATTTTTGACTCATTTAGTAGCTTTTCTGCATTAGTCCTTGAGAAATGGTATGATGCAATACATATTATATGTAAGTTTGTTATTCAGAGATATACATTGTTCTTCATGCAAGTATTTGTCCTATAAATCATCATCCTACATCGCTAACACCCAGCTAAAATGTAGGTGTCTTCCTCAGTTCAGACTTTAATGTAAAAACAAACATGCCCATGCTGAACTTGACAGTAATACTTTTGGTGTTTAATTCTCAGTCGACCTCAATTGTCTGCGTGTCTGATATGAATGCATTAGCAGGATTGTGCTGTGCGGTGGATTAGAACCTCCCCCGCGCTTTGTGAGGTGTGTGGTAATGCCAGACTTAGTGGATTCTGCTGCAAATCACATCCTCCCATCTTCCTCTTAATCCCTGATTCGCTGCCTAATGACACAGAGACTGAAGAACTCAGCGGGGGATCAGAGAAAGGCAGGGAGGGCAGGGAGAAAGTGAAAAGTTGCAAAGACTCAAAAGTAGTTTGATGTCTGAGTGAGGCTGTGCACAGAGCGCTGTGGTTGATTCTTACTGACTGATATGTGTGTGTACAAGTTTTGGCTTTTGACGCGCATGTGTTTACAACTGCTCCATCTATAATCAGTGTGTCATAAGCGGATAGGACAGGTGCTCAACAGGTGTGCTCTCTGATACCAATCCCTCTCCATTTGCTTGTCGGTCCCTCCATGTTTGCACGCACTCATTGTGTTGTTCGTAGAGGAACACCTGGGCTCTGCTGCACCTGGGCTTGTTGCCCAGTCCTCTGTCTGACAGCACACACACACACACACACACACACTGGAACACAGCCAGTTCCTGTTACTGGCTTAAGCAGGAAGCAGCAGCTGACATCCTATCCTTCAGTTCCTAAGAGACTCAACACCCTGAGTAAACCATCCAACTCGGACCCACTTGAGACTGATTTACCTGAGAATCAGGCCTCTTGTACACACCAGTTAAAATGGGAAAGGAGCACACTGAGGACTCTGTTAGCACATTAAGCTAATAACTAGTGGGTACTTCTACTGAATTCTCTACAGCTGATTGCTTTGGGCATCTATTTGTTTTGCATTTCAAGTGTCGTTTATCTTTCCAACAAAAGCTGCAGTATGCATCACAGCTGCCTGAGCTTTCAGTGAATAAAAATTCACAGCCAAGTGCCACTTTTTGCTGTGATTTGTCTGTTCAGATCACATGCATATATATATTTTAAATGAGCAAAGAACATGAGCAACCTGTTTCTTAAAATCTGTTGTTTTCATTTTTATTTTTTTTTTTATCTTTTAGCCAGAGCAAAGTTACTATGTTTCTCACATTTGTGCTGTTGGCTATGCACTAGTGAGCGTTGAATTACCCGAGGGAATAATATCTACATGTTGTCTTTTAGATCGCTGTGTTGTTTACTGGAATAAGTAAGGCGATCTCAGCTCCCTCCTCCGCTCTCTGCGAATCACTGTTCCAGAAAGTAGACAGCAGCGATGGACGCGTTTAAGGAGTAAAGTGGCTAACGTGATTGTTTCTGCACTACGAGGCTCTCCAGTCACTTCCTAGTTTACAAAACATTCAGCAATTTATTTGTTTTACTGATAGACTGATAGACAAAGATGAAGTCTAGATCACCTAAATGCACTAGAAAAATTCACAGAACTAAGACGACCACACTTTAGCAGCATAACCAGCACGATTAGTATTTTAATAGGCAGAAGCATCATCACTATGTTTTGGCAGGTGAAACAAGTGAACATGATCGATGCGCCAATAAAAAAGTGGCTATCAATCTTTCTGTTAGCCTCCCAAGCAAATCTAAACAGATATCATATTACACAAGGGTAAAAGGTCAAATCACAGGATCAGGGACCATATGCCCATTAGCTGTGTGTACCAATTGTCTTGCTGTCTTTATGTAATGGTCTTTTCTGTTTTCTCAGTGCTTTGGAAAGTCCACCTGCTCCATACATCCTTTTCATGTTACATCTGTAGTTTTGTGAGTTACTTAGGGAATATTTACACTTTTAAGCATTGAGCACTGAGAAGATAGAGCGATTGCAAGGTAGTGAAAGGATCCTCATTCTCTTAAGAAGGTTATGGCTGTGCCTTGTCTTTGATTTAGAAGACACAGAGTCACAGGTCTCCTAACCCTGGGGCAAAAGGCAAGAAGGCACTCACACTCGTATTCCTTCTTTCCCGCTTTTCCCCTCTTTTCTCACTTTGTCCCACAAATACATACACTGCTTTCTCTATTTGCCCACCAGTGACCAGTCTCTCTATTTCTTGTCCCCTTGAGCCAGGGGGTCATAGGAGGTTAGGGGAGATATCATTCAGTCATAGAAAACTTAGAGGAACAAAGACCACCATTCAGCAAAAACTTTTATGTTGTTTCATTTTTTTTTTTTTTTATCGCTGCATCTCAGCTCAGCTAGATGTTTTATACTAGAAAATTCTTTCACTAAGAGTAGCTGCGCAAAGGCCAGGGTTAAATATGTCATGAAAACCAAATGCTGTGTATAAAACAGTGTATAAAAAAGAACTGGGGTCTTTGTTCTCTCCATGAGCTGAATATTTATTCACTTCTATTTTCTTTTAAATAAGTTAGACTGATTATATACTGTAGATGTTGGAGTTACATCATGTTTTTATCATAGTAGATCGTGGCTTTGGGGATTAAAGCAGTTAGTTAATCCTAATTAAAACATGTGCACAACTGGAGGATCACAAGATTTCCAAAGAATTTTCCTTTCCTTTTGGAATATCTTCTAATGACTTTAGTGGTCTTCACCTTCTCCCACTGACCTGAACATTTGTGGATTTAACTAAAATGACTCAACACCTACTAAAATTAATGGCTTCCCTGGCAATTTAATAGAAACATTAGAAATGATTTTCTTTACTTTACCTCTTTAAGCCGTCATCAGGTAAAACTTTGTGCTTTATCGTCATGTATTTCATGTGTAATGCTGATTAGATCATGTTAGCACACCATCACACTAAGCAGGTATAGACATGATAGAAATGACAGTGGATGTTACAATAAAGTATGATGTTCAGATTGCAAAATATGTTCCCCAAGATACAGCTTGCTAACCAGCGAGTGTTTGCTGATCATCTTCACCCTCTTTAAAGATTCCCAAAACTTACATGGGATCAGACAAAACATGCAAAAGGATTCAATCTACAATGAAAACAAAAAAGGTTCCATGGACACGTTTTAAATTGACTTTTTTTAAAAATGGCATGCCCTGCAGAGGAAAGGCCTATTGATGATAAACTCAGGCCCATAGTTTGGTTACATCATACAAAACTGCTTTTATCATGAAGATTTGTCTTGAAGTCCGTGTGTATAAAAAGCTTAAAGTTATCACAGAATCAGCATCACCTACAGGTAGCTGTCTGGGCTGTCTGCACACTTAGTGGCAGGTTGAGTGACATGGCAGTGTACACAGGAGTCTATGCTACAAAGTGGGAAAAACTTTATCTGATATTTGCATTTGACTTCTAAATATCCTCTTGTAAAACACACACACTGTGGGTGAATGAGAGGGAATGAGAGGCTGCGAACTAACAGGCCTTGGGGCTAAAGTGGCATTTACACAGACACTACTAATATCAATACTTTGCTGAAGGACAATTTTTACACGACAGAGGCATTCTGTCATAAGTTTAATACACATCAGAGGGACCTGTGAGGGTCTATGTGGATGACACCTATCTGTACCAGACCTGTTTTTAATGATGAGATTAGAGAGTGCACACCTGTGGCCCTCTCATTTTTAACACAACACTATGGCAGGCTGTTGAGTTGATTGTGTGTTTGTCTCCACTCTGTCAGTCTTCTTGTTTCAAGATTGCACCCTGTAGAGTACTGGCCAAAGCCTTGAGCAACCCCTCATTTCTTCATATTTTACTGGCAAAATGGGAAATAGGTACAGCATTTTATTGCAATATGTGCAAACATGAAAGTAGAGTACATGATGCAAAAATACAAATGAGCTTGAAATTCACCACGTTTATTCTTCAACAATGGCTGAACTCTCTTAGGCCACCTTTATTATCATTTCTTTCAGTAGTCTTCAGCAATAGTTCACGAGACTTGTTGAAGGAAATTCAAGGATTGTTTTTCGGATGTTGTTGGCTGCCCATCTCTCTCAAGATCATCCGTCATTGCTTCACTGGCTCTGAGGAAGCCAATCCAGGACTGAGAGTGTAACTTTGTTTGTTTTTCTATCCTTGTATCCTCTCATTGCATCGGCAGTGTGTATGCCATGATGAAAAGTGACACTGTTGCCATTCTAATGCTTTCTAGAAGGTATTGCATTGTGTGAAATCTGATGACACTTTTCTGTGTTAATAATTTCATGAATTTTGACAAGATCCCCAACACCACTGGCTGCAGTGCATCTCTGGCCCTTTAGTTGATCCTACAGGATCTCTCAGGTCCTTGCTGGATTTTTCCCCGACCCCTTAAGGACGCACCTTTCAGATTAGGTTCATCTGCTATTGATTTGGTATTTCAGGCCTCACACTTGTCCACCACTTTTCCAGTTTCCTCTGAGTTTTTAGGGAAACACTGTGCATCATGCTGAGATATGCCAGAATTTCAGCTAATAGTTGCTTGGGAATCACCAATCTTGTTCCTGTCAAACTATGTTATCTTCAGCATTTTTAGCACATTAAACTAAATAAAAGGGGAAAATTATATGTTTTGTAGCAGGTTGTTATTAATAAGGCACCTCAAGATCCAATTCAAAACTGGTTCTTCTATAAGTCCTCTGTTATGTGTCGACACAACGCAGGTTCATCCCTTTAATTAGGCCCCTTTTTGTTTAAATTATTTAATGAACCAAATAATGAATCTGAAAATGGTCAGGTAGAAGGACTGGACTGAGTGAAGGGTGAGTTGAGTCTTTTGCACAGTAGTGTATCGCTTCAGTTTTTCTCTATGTTTAGGTGTTTCCCTTTCATCAAGTACAATTTCACAAACTACCTTCTTACTCAGTTCAATCTGCTCCCCGAAACTTTGTGTCATATTTGTATCAAGAATAAGGCAACTGGATTCCGTAACAAGCTGACAAAAGAAGAATGTTGCCAGTAAGAAGCCAAAAAACATAATGTGCTGTAAATATTAGTTCTTTCCAATAATTACTTGTTCCTTAAAGCCTCAGGGAAAGTCTATACAGTTCACTGCAAATTATATTTGGCAGACATAACCCATAGTTTTGTGACAGCCAGTGATTTCTCGTATATATGAAAATCCTCTGGGAGAAGACACTAAACTACCTTGAACAAAATAATAAATATAAAAAGTCTTTTTTTTTTGTTCATGCCAAATCCCTAAACAAGAAAATCAATTCCAGATGGCAAACGATAAACACCGAATTTCAATAAGAGAAAAATGTGGTTTTGACAGCTCCCTAATAGAAAAAGAGATTTCTGTTTGACTATAATTGTTGGTTATTCTTATTATTGCATTAGGTGATACTGAATAAGATCAAGAAGAAGGGCAATCACAAAAGGGAATAACTCTTCAAATTTTAAAGAAATGAAAAGATGTACACAGTTTCTTGTCTCTTGTGTGCAGGCCGTTTATTTCAAAAGAGAACCTGATAGTGCTTAACCCTCTCATGACATGCTTCTTTAAATCAAAGAACATTTTGCAGTCATGAATATATATGCATTTTCTCCACTAATCTCTTGTTTTCACTTAAAAGTACAAAGTAAATTACTTATCCACAGACTGCAGCGAAATAACCGTGGATTGGCATTCTTTTTCAAATTAATGTGATAAAAGTTTTCATTGTGGGTTTGCAGGCTGGAGCTGAGAATTCATGTTTCCCTTCAACCACCCAAAGGTTAGTTTCAAATAGTTGTAGTACATGTAGCTACTCCTCTGTGTGTGCACTTATATGTTTCTGCCTAATGTGACTTAATAATCAAGACACTCGTGGTGCTTTTCTTTCTGGATGTCTGTTGCTATCCCTTTCCTGTCCCTTTAACCTTAATGTGCACAGAAAGCATAAACTAGAGTTTACTGCCTTTAAAAAAAAATTCACTTTAACCTACCCCCACCCTTTTTATGTCTAATACTAAAACTGCCTTAACATACACAAAGATATGCCATACCTCCAACCACACACAGCTAACCCTGACCCAACCTCTCCTCCTTCAACAGCAGATAGTGTAACATGGGGGGTGAGCCAGACGGATCCCAGACCTCGACACAAGACAGTACCAGGGTGAATCAGGGAGCATCCTCGGCATACTTGCCCCCTGACTCACCCACAAGCCTGGGGTGAGTGCATACAGCTCTCCCATCTCCCACGCACCATGTCCCTCCTCACTCACTCATACACCTCATATTTTATTTGGCTTTCATTTTGACTCTTTTTGTCAGTTTGTCAGTTTATAACTACAATCTCTTTGTTTAACAGTTTTAATAAGCAGATTTGATACAACTTTTATTTGTTTTAGTGGCAATAAAATCTCTATTAAAGATATTTTGTTGTTGCAGTGTCATGATAATGACACAGGAAGCTCCAAACACCTACAAATACCTGAAAAAACTGAGGAATTGTGTACTGAGCATGCACTGCTGATTTGCAGGTTTTGCAGGCTTACTTAAACACAATGTAAGATATTTACAGTTATTCTGAACTGTGATTTTTAAATAATTAAAGGCACTAGTGCATTTAAAATAATTAAAAAAAAAAAGACAAGCTGCACATAAAAAAGCAATTTTTGTTTTTCCCTTACAGACACAATGCTGTTAAAACAATTTCTTATGTCTTTGCATATTTCAGATCATTTTTCAGATCATCAAACAAATTCTAGTATTAGAAAAAGATAACCCGACTAAACACATTTATTAAATGAAAAAGTTATCTAAACGTACTGAGTGAAAAAGTATATCCCTGAACCTAATAACTGGTTGTGCCACCCTTGGTAGCAAGAACTGCAATCTAGTGTATGTGATGACTGGTAATTAGTCTTTCACATGGCTGTGAAGGAATCTTGGCCCTGGATCAGTCGTCACTCTTCTAGTAATTTTGGTAGGCTGGACACTCATGGGAAGGTTCACCACTGCTCCAAGTATTCTCCATTTGTGGATAATGGCTCATAATGTGGTTCACTGGAGTCTAAAAGTCTTAGAAATGGCTTTGTAACCCTTTCCAGACTGACAAATGTCAGTGACTTTGTTTCACAGCTGTTGGTGTCTTCACTTTACTTTGTCAGAGGGGTTCTATTTAGGTGATTTCTTGATTCAACAGATCCGATAGTAATCAGGCCTGGGTGTGGCTCGTGAAACTAAAGCCAACTTTCCAAAAATTCTGAGTTTCATGATATTAAGGAGGAAAATTACTTTTTCCACTGAGTCAGATTGATTTTAATATGAAATAATCAATTGAAAAAATGCATTCTGTATTCTCTAATATTAAAATTCATTTGATGATCTCAAACATGAAAATGAGACAAATGTGCAAAAAGAAATAAATCAGGAAAATACTTTTTCATGTACCCAGGCAATACAAATCTGATCAACACTGGATATCAATTAGCTTTACCCTTTTTTGGCTGAATAATGCAAACTGACAAACATGGCAAGTGATGAAGGAGAATCAGGCAAATAGTTGGCTGGCTGGCTCAGGGAATTCAACCAATCATTACTGAAATCTGAACATTTTCATTGTTATTTATATCTCAGTCTAATACTGGTTATACAATTCATAACAGTTTCCATTTTAATCCATAAAGCACACTGTGGTAATCATGGCCACTTATACTTGCTTTTTTTCCCTTTGCCATGACCTGCTACAGAAATGTAGAAAGTGCAAGAAACAAATAAATTAAGCTGGCTTGTTCATGTTAACTCAGACTTTAGAGGAAGATGTTGCTATGATAACAAAATCTGAGAATCACTCACAGATAAAAGGGTTTCCTGCGGTGCTCCAATAGTTTCTTGGCAGAGCTATGATCCAATTCATCCTCCACCCATAGGTATTGTGTCGTGAAAACATCAGCTGAATATGAAAGGATTCTCTGCATTTGTTGCCTCTACTATTTTACCTACCATGGTTTAACATTAACCATAGCGCCTTTGTTAAAAAATACAAGTGCAAATGAAGGAAAGAAAGATATAAAGAGAGAATATAAAGTAGTTCTTCCCATGTGCAGTTGAGTACAATTTTCAGCAGGGGCTGTGTACGGCACTCTGTTACAAATGTTCTGAGGCGCAAGTGATGGCCTATTCATCTCATTTAACGTTGCTACTCTGAAAGGCTGAATTGCAGTTGTGAGAGTAATGGATTATGGCGTATTCACACATGTTGCACAGACACAAAAAGCACTTAAAAGGACCCCTGGAACTGCTGCTGGAGGAACAGGCAAAATGATTTCACCCACTGTTCCCATTTTGCCGTGACCCTCATTTAAGAATCTGACACCCAAAGTACTTCTTCTTACAAATCAGTTTAATCTGCAGCCGCAGTAACATGGATTCAGTGGGAACACACAGGCCCAGCCGTCAATAGCCACATTATTGGTTGTAATAACTGTACTTACTTATACATTGTTACCACCCAAAAATGATCAACTTTTAGGCGTAGTATGGAAAGAGCATCTTGAAATTACTCCGAGTAAAACTTTCTTCCCTGTGCTGAAGTAGTGTTACACTGCACAACAGCTGCAACATGTGGGCTAGAGATACGATAGAAGTGGACAGGAATTTACAGCTGACTGTGGACCGGGAGGCACGGGTGCAAGTCTTAACATGCTATTTATTTAGAGTTGCACTTGTTTGGGTTAACTAAGGCAAAATCATAGTGTGGGCTGGAATAATCATTTTTTATAAATTAAAACATGACGCTCTGTTTTCCTGGATGCCAGTTACCAATTTCCCTTCCATGAAAAAGGAACAAATCCAATCTATAGTTTTTCATGCAGACACTAAATATTGCCTATTTTAAAATGCAATCAGCAGCTTTATTAGGTACACGTTGCTGATGGTGGGTTGGACCCATTTTACTTTCAGAGCTTTTTTAATTCTTCGTGCCACAGATTCAACAAGGTCACGGACATATTCCTCCAATCATGCTCCACTGCCCAAAGAAGATCTATCTGGTGACTGTGAAGTTTATAGTGTGCAGAGAACTCATTGTTAAGTTCAAGAAACCAGTTTGTGATTTTAACTTTGTGGCATGGCTTGCTATCCTGCTTGAAGGAGCCATTAGAAATTGTTACACTGTGGTCAAAAAGGGATGGACGTGGTGAGCAACAATATTCTGACAGACTGATGTTAAAACAATGCCTTGCTGGTACTAAGTGACCCAAAGTGTCTGAAGAAAATATCCCTCACATCATTAGACCACCAGGAGCTTGAACCATTGATACAAGGCAGGATGGGTCCATTCTTTCATGTTGTTTGCACCAAATTCTGACCCTGACATCCAAATGTCTCAGCAGAAATTAAGACTAATGAGAACTGTAGCCACAGTTTCTTATTCGTAGCTGATAGAAGTGACAGTGCGTGTGGTCTTCTGCTGCTGTAGTCCATTTGCTTTAAAGATTGATATGTTGCATGCACAGAAATGCCCTTCTGCATACCTTGATTGCAATAAATGGTTTCTGTTGCCATCCTATCAGCTTGTGGTAGGGCCACCTTTGACCCTTGGCATCAGCAAGGCATTTTCACCCAGCAAACTGTCTCTCGCTGGATATTTTCTCCGTTTTTGGACCATTCTCTGTCAACTCCAGGGATGATTGGGTCAGCATTTTCTGAAATACTCAGAAACCTATACTGCATGTTCAGAATCACTTAAATCACCAATCTTCATCCATTCTGATGCTCAGGTTGAACTTCAGCAAATGACTAAAAGTGGCTGGTGAGTGTGGGTTTCAATAGCAGCTGGGACAAAAAACTTAGGGTTGTTCTGCGGGTAAGATGACTTTAACTGAATGAAAGCCAAATTCATTGTACTTTGGTATGTAATTCATAATCACTGTTTCACATACAACAAATGCAATCAAATATGTATTTCACTTAAATTTAACATTGACAAACTAACTCTCTGTAATTGCTTTTCTTGTGCTATGTGAAGCATATTGGTTTATACAAAGGAAACAAGCCAAATCAGGCAATACATATGCAGTCATCATACACTAAATGATCGTTCACTGTCCCCTCATGTCTGAGAGAGTCAGCCAAATGAGCCAGAGTACTTGTTAAACATATGTTTCAGGCAGAGAGGGAGGTGAGTTCAAGCGCCGCTCTAACTCTGCGGAGGTGTCTCAGGTCTTTTATGGATGCGCATGCTGGCTTTTCTGTGAGGGCAGGAATGGCGCTGCGTTTGCTGTGTCCCATATGTGTTGATGTGTATCTGTAGACAAGCACACACCGCCTTGTTTTTTTTTGTTTTTTTTACAGGGATTTTTATATAAGCGTGAGCGATGACGTTTAAACACTTTTCTGTCTTCTTAGTGTGTGTGTATTTGTGAGCGCGTGTGAGCGCATGTGGTTCTGCACACATTGCCAAATATAATTATGACTTCCCAGGGCTACTTCCCACTGTCTGGGCTGGCTCTCCCAGCAGGGGTAGATTGGGAGAAAATAAGGGCTTATTCACTGGACTATAAAAAGAGCTGTAAACAATCCCACATTGTAGCTACTGGGAAAAAAACAGACAGCTGGCAGCATGAAGGAAACGCTCGGCTGCACTGGCTGGCTGACTGGCTGAGGTCGGTTACTTAACTGACTATCTGGTTAGTAAGGTTGTTGACTTACATTTTGGCACGCCACAACTCTCTGCTTGTTTCTGGCTGTCTCCACCAGTAATAAGAGTGCGGTCTGATCAGGCCATCGTAACCTCAAACCCACTAGTTCACCGCAGTGACAGCTTTTCCCAGCATGCCAGTTCTCTGACATACTGAAGTGACTGATAATCTCAGAGCGAGGCTCATTTCTAGTTGTTTTTGTTCTTTTCAGACTTATAAGGTTGCTGCACAACATGTTTGCAGCATTTGTTTGAATAGTTTATTCAGTATACACAAGTTTACTCTTGTGATTAGTCCTTAAGCAGTTGTTATTGTTTGTTGATGAGTGTAAGACATTGTTAAAGAAACAATGAGCTAAAGAAGTAGGTATGAAACTGTATTTGACATTTAGACATGGAAGATATGTTAATGCATACTGTAAGCAAGTAAGTCAACAATCAAGGAGACTCATCTGAGTGGAAGCAAGTCTGTCAAATAGGAAGTGCAAAGTGTGCAAAAGCTTGGCACTAAGACTTTACCATGGGCATATATGGTGATTACAAATATGAAAGGAGAGCTAAATGAGATACTCAGTCAAAGGAAATGGATAGCTGCCAGACGGATCAATTATTTTCCATAAGATTTAAAAAAAAAAAAAAAAAAGAAGAAGAAGAAATTACATAATTTAATTCAAGTTCTTGTCTCTGACTCTATTTTAATGGCCATTTTGGCTAAGTACATACTGCTCCATTTACTGTATTTTGCAAAAACGTATTTTAAAAATAAGGCTTTGAGTGTGAAGACATAAGAATTGGCATATTTCCATATTTTGATTTAATAATGATTTTGTAAAGGCAACCTTATCCAGTGACAGTTTTACAGAGTCCGGCTGATGTGTACAGCAAAAGCTAGATGGAGACCAAACTGAATGTTTATTTCCTTTAAAAGGGCCAAAGCACATTAATCAACATGAGCACTTTTCATCTGTGGTCCCTCGCAGGTTGATGGCATTTATAGACAATAATGGAAAACCAAAGATGCAGAGACATCTACACTTAGGCAAGAAATAATAGCATTTAAGCAGTAAAACAAAAACATAAACCCTACAACATCAGCCCACATCAAACATCAAAAAGCGCTCATGAAATCTCATTCACAGAAAATAAAACACATTAGCACAATTACTAAAGTGAAAATGTGAAGCTCTCCTAGTTTGTCAAAGAGAAGATAAACCTGGTTGCTTACAGTCCTATTAACCATTCTCGATAATATTCATCTTGACATTATTTTAGTTCTTGTTTGTTTTGCTTTGTGTTGTTTTGTTTTGATTTGTTAGTTTGGAGATATTTTTTTTTATTTACATTCCATACAACAGAAGGTGACACCATTTTTCCCAATCTAAAATCTACACAAAAAGAAAGTACAGGGCTTGTTTGGAATAAACTCAATCCATTTATCCTTTTCTATTCACTGCGGACACTCACCAACACAACAAAAACACCAAAAACAACCAATTAATGAAAAGTACTAATTCCTCAAATATACTTAAAAAAAGAGCTATATACTGTACATGCATGTGCCTGTATTAACTAGGCACAAACACGCACACACAAGGCACCCAAACAATAATAAGCAGCTCATTAAAACAACCTGGGTTTTTTATTTCGTTTTATTGTTTTTTTTTTCCCAAGTCTTCTCAGCTTTGGGGACATTATTCTGAGATACACACCTCTATCTGGGAGCAGGGGGATATCATTTACCGCTGCACAGCTCTGAGGAGCCACTTATGCGTGAAAGGCAGATGTGTTTGTGCAGTAAACAAGAGAGGGGAGTCGGAGAGTGCTGAAGAGCCATGCCAAGAGATCTTCCCTGGCTGCCAGGGGGCTGTAATGCTAGACTTCATGAAAAAATATGTCCAGTAACAATACCCGGCATGAAATCACAACAATACATGCATTTTGGGGGGGGTTTAGAGACACTGAAACTGTAAGATATCGGCACGTTTCCTCTTGGAAAAAGCATGAAATCATTATCTGAGTATGTTCCACACTTTGTCTAGTCGCAAATGATTTGAAAGAGGCAAACAGATGTTTTTATTTATTTTTTATTTATTTAATGTTGGATAAATGTCATTCAGTTTTCTGAAGGAACTCAACATCCACGCAAAGTATTCACACCATTGCGCACAAAACAAATCATTTCAATCATAAATCATTTTAAAGGATCCATGTTCCTGTGAGATCACTGCAGAGATATTTCTGTCTGACACATGACCTTTGTCCTCTTCCTCATTGTATGGTTATTTTGGTGATATGCTGTTTATCAGACTCTCTAAATAGTGTAGACCTAGTTATTGCTTTCCACACTTCAAAATGTAGTTAATCACTACGCTTCTGTAGCTATTTCCCTCTGGCTTGGCCTATATTATTCCAAGTATTTCCAGATCCATCATTTTCCTTTTGGATAATTTGTTAAGCACTTTGCTTCTTCAGCATGCATCTGGTGAGTGAGTCTATCCTTTTTTTCCCCCTGACATCTTTTTCTTTAGAAATGAGTATCAGCTACACTACCCAATAATTTTCTTTAATGCAGAATATTCCCGCAGTTACTTCTGTAGTTGCTACTTGAAAGGATTTCAGTATAAGCGTAGGCTCTGTAGTGTTTTTGCTGGACAGCGCTGAAGCACCTGATGGCTGCAAAGAGGAGACAAAGTGCTGCTTACAAAGTGGGCGAATCACCTGAGAGTAACTCCACAAGGAACATGAACCATAATTATTGCCTGCTCTTTGTTTCACACACTCATAGAGAGAAAAGTCAGTCTCCGAAATATTTCAGATAAGGAGAGGACTCAATGGACCAATTATTCAGGAGCAAGAAAGCAGCTGTGCTTCATGAGATCTTCTGGCTCATTCTTAGACAAAATATACCAGAACCAAAGAATTTCCAAGTGAACTTAAGTTTGGAAGTCAATTTAGCAAAGTAGGAAGGAAGGAATCAGATGTTGTAGTTTTACTGTAATTGTCAGATTAAAAGTGAACCTCAAATAGTACTTTTAAATACCAATCATGAAGCTAAAACAATCAAAGAAGCTCAAGTCTATCTATTGTAAATTATCTGCTTGTTGTCATGACATAACCCAGGGATTTATTTTGAAATACAGGAGTGCCAAAACCTTTTTAGAATATACTGTATATGTATGTGTATATGTATATGTGTGTATTTATACACACACACACACACACACCTGTTTCTCTGTCTAGACTGAAACTTAAATCTTCTGTGCACAGTCTTTATATTTTCTACATGTGTCAAGTCAGATAATTGTTTTGTGCAACAGTCAGCACGGTTTTCATCTGCTTGTTCTACGAGGGTGTGCAGTCGTGTTCACTATGAACACCTGAGCATGTGTTTAACTGCCAATGTGAAATATATGCCTTCCTCAAATGACAAATATTTGATCACATTTCATACCTGTGTTTAGATTTGCATCATATTTAAAATAATATCCATGCTCTGAAGAAAATTCTATGAATGGAAGTTGCTGCAGATTTGATTAGGCCTTTGAAATCCTCATAAAATATTTGGATTAAGCAGGGTGCTTATGCATTAGGTCCAATGCCAATTTCTTGGCAGGGTTTCAATTTTGCTTTCTTTATTAATAAAGCAATCATTTCCCTTCTTGTAATGAAGTGTTTGAAATACCCATGAATTTTAATTAAAAAGTGCTGCTCAGTAGCCATGAACGTCACAGCGTGGTTCTGACAGGTAGTTGTTGTCATTATGGATAATTTGGTTTGATATCTGACCCCACAAATCTGCTCGGCAATATTGTGTGCTTGCGTTTGTCCTAATTGCTCTTACTTGGCACAAAAGCCCCAGTAATTAATGAAAAGCTCAAATTTACTTTTTTAGAGTCTCTTTAATCCTTGTTGGATGTAACTCCATTGTTTTCTTCACTTTTCTAATTGAATACCCCACTGGTCTTTCTAAAGGAGGCTCGTATTCTATAATAGAGATGGATAACTTGGCTCACTAGGTGCAAACTTAATTGATGGTATCATCATAATGTTCCAATGCGTTCTCTGTGATTCGGATACTGTTTGTTTACGTGTACGCTGTGTGTGTTTGTGTGTGTGCTTTTTTGTGGGGCACTGCATGATCATGAGGTGTGTGTTTGTGTGAGGGGGGAATGTATAAATGGCTGGCAACATGCATTAAGAGAGAAGCGTGGTGTGAATAGTGATTGTGTGTGTGTGTGTGTATGTACACAAGAATGTGTGTGTGGGAGTAAGCACAGTGCGTGCATGTAGTGTTAATGAGGCTGCATGCTTGCTTGTGTTTGTATGTGTGTGTCTGTATACGTGTATACGTGTGTGTACACACATCTCATCTGCATGGCGCCATGCCCCATCGCTTCCATTGGGGTGTGCGAGAACAAAGACTTTCCATTTCCAGCACTGCTGTGCCTGCAGGGAAAAGCCTGATCATAATTAGCTGAATGATGAGTCTCCACCATGCACCACACAGCAGGCCTGTGGCTGCCTCTCTGCAGCACCCCTCTCTCTCTTTCTCACTCTTCGTTCCATTTTCTCTACTTCTTCCTCTTCTTCTATTTCTGGAAATTTTCTTTCTATTCATTATCTTTCACATGCGCCGCACGCTGCTTATCATCCATCTTCTGCTCCCTCCGTCCGACTCTGACTCCCCCTCTCTCACTTTGCCTTTATCATTCTTTCACTTCATTTAACTCAAAGGAATTAAATGAAGACATTCACTCTGTTTTTCTCTCTTTTCCACTCTCTGCTACTCTGGCACAATCACTTTTTTTAAAAAATTTTTATCTCCCGTTCCCTCTTTAGTTGTGAAAAGTGGGAATGGCACACAACTGAATTCAAGTGGTTTCAGATTAAAACAAGTATCAGTCACCATATAATATTGGCTAACAATATGTGCTGCACGTAATAAAGAGAGTAGTATGAAGAGGCATGTGTAAGTAATGTTAATATCGAGAATTTGTAAAATCGAATCTCTAAGTTACATTTTATGTCATTTTATTTTACCCAGTAATATTTTAGATATTCATTTTGGTTATATTTTATAATAACTATATGCTTTCAGGCATTACTGAGGTATTAGGGAATACGTCATACATCATTTATAAAGCACTGCGCCTACATTAGTATACATTAGTATTTGACTTATAAACAGAGTTGTAAATGCTTTGTTCTCAATTAATAAGTTTTCATACTTAATAAATGAGACTTTAACCGTTTCTGAATAAAGTATTACATCATTATTTAGGTAAATTCTCTCTAAAATATATAGATGCACATTTATATGTAGTATAATGACTTATGCACATTAGGTATGCACTAATTATCAGTTGTGTATTTTTGTAGTGATTACTGTTGGTTTTATAAATACTTATTCCATCCATCCATTTTTTTCTGAGAATCCAGTTCAGGGTTGCAGGGCATGGGATGGCAGAAAACTCACAATCACATCCACATCTATGGGTGATTTAGAATCACCAGTTAAACTAACCCCACTAACTGCATGTCTTTGGACTGTGGGAGGAAGCTGGAGTACCAGGAGGGAACTCAGGACTTGTTGTTAATTATTGTGACCACATCTAAAATGTGGCCAAGTTGTGGCGTATGAAGCAATTATAATTGAAACTGGAAGCACCTCAAGACTCAAAAATTAAAGTCTCCTCTATCCTTACAGCAGAAAAGGGAAACACACAAAGAACAACGTGACACAAACATACAAATATTTATTGCAAGACGCAAACACAACCTATGTGAGGTTTACAGAATACAGGAATGTAAGTAGGACCAGAGTCTCGAGGCATTGATGAGAGAAAGAGACTCAGTGATAACGCAATTTTAATATTCTGATATTTCGCTGAAATATCGAAATCAATTAAAATAACATCAATAAGATTATCACAAAACAATGGCTATTATTTCACAGGGATTCACAAACAGTTGTTAACACCATAAAAGGCATTTGCATGTCTTTAGTTCATTCTTTAAGTTCAACTTTTCTCTGCTGTGTTTAAAAGTGCTCAAGTATTAAATGAATGACTTGCAAAGCTTTTTAACCCTTTAAGACCTAGAACCAAGTCCGTCAGAGCTTATATTATATTTTTACATGCTGTAGTGCCATTTTTGGGAGCATTTCAAGTTGCTATACATCAATACAACCATTATAGCCCAAATTTTAATAATATGTATGCATTAAGTGCATAGTAATTACATAAATTGCAAAAAAGTGCAATAACCTACAAAAAAATAGAAAATCGTTTTTGTTTTTTTAACATATATTTCTAGTTAGAGAAATTTAAAAGGCTTATCCCTCAAAACTGTAAGTACAAAAAGTTGCACAAAATAGTTTCCCACCACAGGAAATTTATTTTGAGTGTCTTCATAGTTTTATTTTTGAAATACAGTAATTTTTATATACTGCAGAAAAAATGAAAAACAATCGTATAATGCAAATCTGCAAAGAAAACAGCATTTGCATCAAAATAAACTATTTCCAGCAGTGCAATATGACTTCTAAGCATCCCAGAAATGACACAGAAAGTCATAAAGTAAAACATAATTTTTAAAAACACCAGTATAGGCTTATAAGGCCTTGATGGTAAAAAAAAAAACAAAAAAAAAAAAACTACATTTCCGCGAAAATTATGTCACTTCCGGTTTCGGGCAGGTCATGGCGGACATGCGATAGTTCGCGCTGATGTCTATTCCAACATAGGAAGTGTTACGAACAGCTGATCGGATGGCAAAGCGTGTTTCTGGAATATTATTTTTTTTGTTGCTGCAAGTGCTTTTTATGCAGTTTTTGCAAAGCTATATGTGGAAGGAAACCGTGACCGAGGACAAGCTGATGGAATAAGATGTAAGTACAACTCCTCCGGTTTCGTATGCAAAAACAATAATTGCGCTAGTTTACGTGGTTACAGTGCTAACTAAAATAGTTCGTTTTTAAAGGGTTAATAGTGCTCCTCCAGCATAATGAAAACTCAGAGCTGCTCTTCGTGGTGATCAGGTTCAGGGTGCGCTCCTTCGTCATGGAGAATCCCAAAACAAGCAGCACTGCCATGGCATCTGAAAAACTTCTGCCTATATTAAACTCGAGTCTTTCAGACTGCTTGATAGTGTTCTTCATTTTCTATATTTTAATTTTCAGCATTTTAATACACATTCTTTTTCAACCACAGGAAAAGCAACCCCCTATCATGTCATGTGAAAACATAAAACAGCAAGTGAGACTTACCCCCACAACTTAAGATAAAGACACGTTCAAACTGCTTCTCCAAACTTTCAAAGATTTTATCAGTTCACTCAGTCTGGCAATAATTCCCAATATTGTAATATGACTGTTCCTGGCATGTATGATCCGAGGGATGTGGTTCTTCTGCTCACCTCCTCAGTGACTGTCACCATGTTTGTTGACTGTATCATGACTTACGGGTCAGCTGGGTTTCATTATGCTCAGGATTATCAATGACATCTGTTCTAAGTCACACAGCTCTGCCCTTCCTTCATGACAGAAAGCACTGAAAAGCAATATGTCTGTTAGCAAACAGATGAAAGCGGATACTGTAAATAATCAGGGTTGCCTTTGGATCAAGTAGAAATCGCTGCATCTGGTGAGCATCTGTGCAAGGTGTTGACGTTTGACAGAACACCCCGCTAAGTCTTTATTAGGACGTAGTTTAAACTGTTCACATTTAGTCGGGAAACTGCTTTGTGTGTCAGCATGTGCGATCTTGATTAAACATAAGCATTAGTAAGCACTGAGTAAGGAGGATTTTATGAACGCACTCTAACTCTGTGATTTTATGTGTATATATGTGTGTGTGGGTCTGCTGATGGACCACCAGAACAGTATCCTGTGAGGTGGCTCCTGGGCAGCTCAGTCATCCAGTGTGCCACCGCAACTCTCATACAAACAGATACACTTCCACTCTCCCTCCTCCTCTCATTTCCTCTCACTCTCTCTCTCTCTTCACACCACAACAGGCCAGGCAGATGGCAGCCCCTCAGCCCACCGTGCCAGGAAAAGCATGTGAATTAAAGGTTATACCCAGCAGGTCTGAAGAGCTGCCAGCATCATCGCGGTGCGGCAGAGGGGGGGGCTCCAGCCCACCTGCCTTCCAGGCTCTGGGACATCTGGCTGGGGTTTTGTGGAATGATGAGCGTGCTGCCGCCAACCCCTGCTACTGCCACCACGGCCGGCACCGTGCCGAAAGGAGAAGCCGGCGTCTGTTCAGTTTTTCTGCTCTCAAATGAAACAAATGAGCGGGTGTTCGTCTGTCTGGTGGACTGCGCGGCTTTGCTCGTGTGCATTTGTGTGCTATTTCGAAGCAAGAGGACTGGGTAGTGGTGATGCCTTGTATTTGAATGTGGTGGTTGGTGTGAGCCACACTTGCTGTACGCAAAGTAAAAGTTAAGTCTCAAAATGTTGCTATGTAGTTTTATTTAAAATTTCAATAATTTCTCATTTTTTTAAAAAACTTCCTGTATTAGTTTTCTGGACAAAAGTTTCCATTTTTAATGTGCATAACCTTGCCAATCCATGCTTCACAAATTTTGGCTGAGACATAAGTTCATAAAGCCGTTGCCAGGTCAGGCAGTCTGTAGACGTTGACCGAAACAGACATGTCACTGTTGAAGGCTTAACAATACAGCCTGTCTCAAATCTGTCCCTAATTCCTTCCCAATATGTTTCCCCTTGTTTGCTTTAGCTGGGAGCGGAGTGAAACACTAGGACCTCGAGTAGCTTCACAGATGTTGCGGAGTATTTCTAGACGTCCCAGCGTACAGAAGCTTTATCAGCCAGTGAGACACATTACATTCACCTCAGGGAGTCTCTGACAATGATGATTAGAGGTAGTTTGATTGGAATAGGCTTTAATTTTTGAGGTTACAGAACATTCTCCTTAGTTTTTCTTTTTTTAATAAAGTCAGTGTTAATTGGACCAGCTGTTCTCTGCAAATTGGTTTACAATGAAAATAGTTGTGCAATACAGTTTTATCCCTTTTTTAAAGTATTTACAACAATTCTCATTTCAGCGACACAGCCACCCTATACGGTATGGTAAAGAGACCATGATATTATAGCTAGAAACTCCGTGATCCAACAATCCCCTGAGACTAAGCATTTGGCAATAGTAAGGAGAGAAAAAACACAGCTCCCTTTTAACAGGAAGAAACCTCAAGCCAAATCAGGCTCTGAGAGGGTGGCTGTTTGCCACGACCGGTTGGAGCTGTGGTTTGCTTTCACAGCTTTGACAAACTGTTTCTTACTAAGCGTCGGGTCCTTAATGGGATAGTTAAATTCCAAGTTGTTCCAGCTTGTATTCACAACTTGCATTCACAGTGTTAGCCGTTACTCTTATCTGTAATGATAATGTTTTACTAATCAAAATCTTTGCAGAGACCTAGAAACATCTGCACGAACAGACTTGAACAAGAAAAACACAAGCAGTGAGAAAATGAGTTTGAAACCTTTTTTTTTTTAAAGGCAGATAAGAAAAATAAACTACCAAAGTTTACCCACATTTCTAACCAAACTTGGAAATACTTTTAACAGTTTTCCTGATTCCTGCGTGCCTATTCACTAGAAGCAAAAAAGTTACAAAACAGGGCCTAGCATTTCTGGCTACGCATTTGAATTGAATTGTTCAGACACTCGTTCTTTCAGTTATAACAATAAATTCTTTATTTTTGGTGCTTCTGTGACTGTTCATTTTACCATAGCCAAAAACTACACAAATGTAATCACAGCACACAATAAACCTATATTATCCCTTAAATAATCTAAATCGGTGAGCATCACATCAGAATCGCTTAGTCTGATATTCCTCTGTGAGTTGCGGTGATGTTTTTGGTTCCTGGAAGCAACGCACGCGACTTTTGTGTGACCTCTCCACTCCAGAGGTCAAAACCATCAGCGGTGTCAGAGGAAAACCAGACACCCAGCGAAGGTGTTAATGACTCCCTTAGCCGCAAACTCAGCACAGTGTGTGCATGCTGGGTGTCTGCACTGACTCCTGAGGACAACCCTCAACAGAGAGGGTTTCTTATGAGGTGGCAGTGTGTGTGTGTGTGTGTGTTTTCCTCGGTGTTAATGTGTTAACGCGCTTATCTGATTTAATAAACACTTGCACCGCAACAGCCCCGCTCGTTTTCATGCTAAAACTTTTTTCTGACACACATGTACACACACACACACAACTCTGAGCAGTGCGTAGTGCAACTCCTAATGTCTGGGCCTCTAGGCACAACACCGGACTCCCTTCCTCCCTGCCAGCTGCCAGCGCATGACCCCCTGATACATCCTCCTCCACATGGCCCACACAGCTGGTGCAGAGCCTACACAATGTAGGCTGCTCCCTTGCTTTCCCACATACACACAAGCATGCGCGTGGGCAGAAACAAACACATATGTTGGTATACTCAGATAGACACAAACAGACTTTCAAACACACAAAAATGCACTCACAGATTGAAAGAAACAACATTTAAACATGAATTTTTCTCAACCCAAAATCCACTAGCTTTCTCTCCCACCCACCCACACACACACACACACACACACACACACACACACACACACACACACAGATATATACTCTTTTTACGATTTACCAGGCACATCTTAAACCACTTACTGTCTCCCTCTCTATTTTGCGTTTGCCAAATAAAGGTGTAGAGGGTAAAGAGCGGTGCGCTGGACGCCACGCTATTGTTCCATCGGCTCTGTTTAAATACTCACACAACTCTCCTGTGTATGTCCCCCTGTCTTCTACTCAGTTCTGTCTGTCGTGTTATAAGGTGTAGGGTTTTCCATGAGAGAATGACAAATAGTTGGCCACGAAGTTGATGGGAAAAACATTGGAGGGTGATTTGAGGCAGATGATTGATTTTATAGAAAAGCTGGGTTTTGGAAAGTGCTTTGAGTGTATTATGCTGTCAGTGGCTTTTTGAGGTTTGTTCATCACTACTGCAGAATTCAAGTAGAGTGACAACATAAAGGAGAACAAAAAGATGTGGGAAAATTGAACAATATACGCTATATGGACAAAACACATTCTGCCTACAGGACCATTGAAACCCAGGCTGTGAAGCTCCCGCCACACAGTTTTTGTGTTGATGTTAATGCCAGAGGATCTTTGGAGCTCTGCAGTTATTGAGCCAGCAGAGCGATGACATCTCCTCAGCACTTGGAGACTGTAACTTTACGTGGCCTGAAAATTCATGGTTGAGTTGCTGTGGTTCCTAAATGCTTCCACTTTGCAATAATCCCATAAACAGCTGATTGTGGACTATCGTGGAGGGAAGAAATTTCACAAGCTGACTTCTTACAACTGTGCCATCCTGTTACAGTAAGATGCTTGAATACAGTGAGCTTATTAGAACAATCTATTATTTCCAAAATGTCTCTAAAGGGTGGACTGCATGCCTAGTTGTATGACTTTAAACTTCTGTGGCAATGAGACTGAAAACACCTGAATTCAAAGATTAAATGGTGTGTCCCGATACCTTTGTCCGTATAGTGTTCTTTATTTAAAGGCACACATTTTACTGTTGTCATTTTGTTATTTGCAGCATCAGTCCTCAGTCTGTGGCCAGTTTAAAGCAAATGCCTGAATTTCTTTCTCAGAAGGGCTATTTCCTTCGTGCAAATACACATACACACACACACACACACACACACACACACACACACACACATACACACAAACACACATGCAATCCATCCCTGCCTCTTCTCTTGACACTATACAGAGTGGAAATTGGACGATCTGTTGGCATCGTCAGCGGTACTTGTCTCTTTCTCTCACTTGGTCTCCAGGCTGAGCACTGAGCAGGTACAATTTTGGATGAAACTTGAATGATAACAGCTAAAACTTATTCCAGTAAGAAACTGCTGTAGTGCCACTTCACTGAGCCTTTTTTATCATACTGTGTCCTTGCCTCAAACCAGCTGTGGCACAGTACCTTCTCTATTATAGAGCAGGTAGGATTCAGATTTCTAAACAAAGGACATTTGCTGGTCTTGACCTCATTTTGTTTGAGTTAAGGGCAATGCTGCTACTCTTTCTCACTTAAAGCATAAAATGAAATATGTGTTTGTGTTTCAAAGCAATTTTTATGTTTCTTTTTATTTTCATTCAGAGAAATGTTATTTGTGCACTGCAGCGTAGTCTAGTCTGTTCTTTTCAGTCGGGGCTAAAAAGTAAGGGATGTTTGCTTATGGAACAGGGCGGCCTCAGGGCAGGTTATCACAGTCCTGACTTGCAGCACGCCTGGTGGGCGTCAAAATGGTACCAGCAGGCTGAGCTGATGAAAACCAGACAGTCTGGAGCTGAAAAGTACAGCGCTAGTGGAATGAAGGGATGGAGAGAAAAGATATACAATGCAGTGCATCACAGAAAGGAGTGTTGGAATAGATAAGACCAATGGGTTTGGTAAAAGGAAATATGAGAAGCTGTGTGATAAGCATGTGGTGACTCGGAGTGAGGTAGACGAGTTGAATGGTGTTGGGAAGCAAGGCACAGTAGATCTAACAGGAAAAGAGTGTATATTTCACGGATTACCTCTGAGCTTTTAAAACGTCATAACAATTTACACACAAATTAAACAGAAAGAGTCATCAAACTTTTTTTATTTCTTACTTATTTGAACTCCAAATGAAGAAAAGCAGCTTGAGCGTTACGAAAAAAAAAATCATTTTCCTGTTTCCCTCATCACAATCAAGTATCAGCAAGAAGAGCGAAACATGCAGCTATGCTTAATTGTCCAATTTGTTGCTGCAGTATGCTGCTATTTGTGCAAACACTCTTAGCTAATGATTGGCTATGTTTACATCTCGATTCATTTGAGTAAAGCAATGTTTTCTGGGGAAAAAAATAAATCTTGCGATTAGACTTTGGAGCCACAGCATCCTTCTCTACTAGTTTCAGTGAATAGATTTCATGCACAATGAGCTGTAATGTTTATAAAGTTTAGAAAATTCTGACAGGTAAATTAAATACAGCAGAACTCCTCCCTAAGAAGTCTTTCAGCAGTGTATGCAAATATGAACAAAAATGCACATGGTTATCGCTGGTCCTGAAACAAGGGTGTGCTTCATCTGTGAGCAAAGGGGGAAGCAGCTGCAGTGTGATAAAATGCAGGTGTATTTAGGTGGCTGCTGGCTATCAGGCAGAGAGGTGGTGCAGACACACAGCACTGACAGGAAGGCAGGGACGACAAAGTGCTGTTGATAAGGAATGGAGACAGAGGATCATATGAGGGATGTCTGGATTCAAGCCTGCTTGACTCTGTAAATACACACATGCAGATATTCTGTATATACACATGGAGGTGTTTCCATCACTTCAAAGGATGTTGAACTGATTTACATTCATATCCTGGAGACCAAATACTTACCTAAATCTAACTTTAAACCAACCATGAACTTAGACTGCACTACAAAATTCAATTATTTCTTCTCTGTGGGCTTGCTTTTTGTGTAAAACACTCATGAAAATATATTTTGTCCCCACAACATAACATTGGTTTTTTTAAATGCATGTCTTCTTTTCTTACAGACACGGTGCATTCAGAAAGCTCCACTTGTTCCACAATTTGTCAGCCAGTTACAGCCTTAATCCAAAATGTGTTTAATCCTTTTTTCACCTTGGAATTCTCCACATAATTCCTTATAATAACAAAATGAAAAAAGTTTGCTTGAAATTCTTTTACATTTATTATAATATATATATGCCTATAGGCCTATATATATATATATATATATATGTATATATATATATATATATATATATATATATATATATATATATATATATATATATATATATATATATATATATATATATAGATCACATACATAAATCTTCACAGCCTTTGTTGAATACTTGGTTGAAGCAGCTTTTGCAGCTTTTGAGTTTGACACTACACACAACCTTTGCCCCAGTCCAGAGCACAATGCAGCAGGTTATCATCAAGGATGTCTCTGTACAGAGATACATTCATCTTTTCCTAAATCCTGACTGGTCTCCCAGTTCCTGCTACTGAAAAACATTCCCACAGCCTGATGCCATCACCACCATGCTTTACTGTAGGAACGACACTGTCCAGGTGCATTCCTTCAGAAATGACGCTTGGCATTTAGGCGGATGTCTTCAGTCATTGTTTCATTAGAGTATTTACTTTCTTAAGGTCTAAGAGTCCGTCAGATGCCTTTTGGCAAACTCCATGTTTGACTTTAACTTTGACTTTGACTGAGGAGTGTTTTCCATCTGGCCACTCTACCATACAGGCCTGATTGGCAGAGAGCTGCAGAACATTTTGTCCTTCTGAAAGGTTCAGGTTCTTGGTCACCTCTCTTAGTAAAGCCCTTGTGAATGATGGAGCCCACTGTTCTCACACCTTAGCACCTTCAATGCTGCAGAAATTTTTCTATACCTTTCCCCAACTCGGTGTGTTGACTATCCTTTCTTGGAATACTACAAACAATTCCTTGGACTTCATGGCTTGGTTTGTACTCTGATATGCACTGTCAGCTATGAAAACCTTTATAAACAGGTGTGTGCCTTTCTAAATCATGCCCAATCAACCAAGTTTACCACAGGTGGACTCCAATCCAGTTGTAGAAACATTTGACAGATGATCAGCGAAAGTAGGATGCACCTGAGCTCAATTTTGAGTGCCTTGAATTTGAATTTGTGGACTTATGTACATCCTACATATTTTTGCTTTTTTATTAAATAAATTTGCAAGAATTTCAAGCAAACTTTTTCCACTCTGTCATTATGGAGTGTGTAGAATTTTTAGGTGAAAACTCTATTTAATCTATTTTGGAATAAGGCTGTAACATGGAACAAGTGAAGCACTGTGAATACTTTCCGGATGCACTGTAAATGGTCATCCACACAAAAAAGGGCATGCTAAAAAACCATAGTGGCAACATACCAAAGTCTTCAGTCTGGGTGTTTTAGGTCTTTACCAGATGAATTATGTCTTGTAATGTGACACAAAATGAACTAATAACTCAGGTGTCTTTCTACTTAATACATAATATGGTATGTCCATCAGAGTGTGAAAGAAGTACAAGAAAATAAAAGTAACCTGAGAGTGGAGGTACTACCAGGAAAAATGGTTTTCAGTGGGTGGTCAGACTGTCATGGCTAGAATGTAAAATCAAATATACTGGAAGTAGCAGAGCTTTTGTGTCTGTACATATAGCATCTAAATACTGTTTATTCTTTAACTCTCAGATTAGGTGTGTGCAACAGTCAGTATTACCCTCATAGCGTCTTTGGTGGGGAACTCAAGCTTTCAGCTGCAGTTTGTTACAAATCACAGAGAGATGTGTGATGTCGAGTTTAACTTGAAATCCACATAACCGCAGCAGAATATGAGTTTATTTAAACTGTTAATAATATTTGCAAACATATTACATATTAATGTTTTTCTGTTATATTTACATTTACGGTTTTCACTGTGAAGTACAATTACAATTAACAAAATTACTTTTGTTAAATCAGGAAGCTCCCACAGAAAAAAGCACCCATGAACGTGTGAGCAGTTATCTATAATAAATACATTGAATTTCCTGGCTGAAAAGCAATGGTTTCCTTATTCAGTGCATAACAGTGGCACTGAATACGACTGGCAGGAAATATTTTTCCCACTTACTTTCACAAACCACTAAAGTGCATATCACATATTTTTTTTATTTTTTTTCTTCTTTCTTCTCTTTTCTTTTTTTTTTTACATTTTGTATCACTTGCCAGGCCATAATGCAAACTGATGCAACAGATGGCTGTTAAATGAGTTTCCTACATTAATGAAGCATCCTATTGTTAAAGTTGTGTACATACACAGAATTTCTCTGATGTGCAGCAAACATACCCACATGAGCTTTCATTCCTTTACTACTTATTCTGGCTATACATGGGGAGCATTCCAGTCGTATCGTGGCCCATGTGAGCTGTGAAGCAGCCCAGCTTGCCTGCTCTCCATCACGTCTCTGTCACAAGTGCAGTCGGCAGCTCCTAGCTCCTAATTTGCTGCCTGGAGTTGGCGAGTTGAGGTCTGGCTAGTGTTAAACCACTGAATGATAAGATCCAGGTCGTCTCCTCTTTAAGTCCTTGTTTTTCCATATGAACCAATGCTCCCATGTTTGAAACATGGGGATGACTGTTTGCAGACATATAAAGACATCTATTTACATACACATTAAGCAGGGAAAATGTGTCTGAGCAAGCATACATGCACATACAAACACCAACACAGGAGCACACACTCTCTTCATTGCCCCAATGCTTCCTCAAAGCAAAACAGAAGACGTTTGACTTGTCTGGAGCTTAACGCCTGCTGTTGCCTCATTTGACAATTCCTCGTTGTGCAACAGATGATCTATATATTGTGACAGAGAACACACTTGGATTGGCTCACGGCTGTGGGTTGCTAGGGGTTGCCTAGATCAGACAGACGGTTCTCCAAAAAAGATCAAGTTGGTTTGCATTGTAACTACTTTTCAGCCAACCTGTGACAGCAATGCAGCATCCAAGGCCATATCTGCATCTCTAGATTTACGTGTTCTGCTCTAGCGTTGCATTAAAATCTTTTCAGCGTGGACCTTTCACAGTTCCGCTGTGTTTTGATTTGTGTAAATTAAATTCAATTTGATCAGACAAATCAAAGATTCATCTTAAAGTCTGAAGATTTGCACATCCCCTAAGACTGTTGCAACCTTTCTGGCCTCTGCTGAGATACTGTAACCTCATACAATCATTTTAAATTGCACTAACATATTGATTTACAACTCACAAGGGAAAAAAGCTCAGGCTAAAGCCAATCAGCTGTGTATTTGCTAATCAGAACCCAGAGGGGGGGAAAAAATCATGTTAGAAAAGTGAGATGGAGATGTGGAGAAAGTTGCCTGCGGCAGCACCGCCACTCGCTCACCATCTACTGACTGCATAATGCTAGGCTATAGATCTGTTTTTGCTGGCTCTGACTGACAGCTTACCAACGTTGTCAGCAACCTTGCAGGAGCTCACCACTCCTACATCTTTCACAGACCTATCAATGACCTTCAATTTCACACGCCAGACAAAAGTCCATCTTCATCCGCTTATCCGAGGTCGGGTCGCGGGGGTAGCAGCCTAAGCAAAGAGGTCCAGACCTCCCTCTCCCCAGCCACCTCCTCCAGCTTGTCCGGGGGAATACCAAGGCGTTCCCAGGCCAGCCGAGAGATATAATCTCTCCAGCGTGTCCTGGGTCTGCCCCGGGGCCTCCTCCCGGTGGGACATGCCTGGAACACCTCGCCCAGGAGGCGCCCAGGGGGCATCCTTGCCAGATGCCCAAACCACCTCAGCTGGCTCCTTTCGATGTGGAGCAGCAGCTGCTCTACTCTAAGCCCCTCCCGGATGGCCGAACTTCTCACCCTATCTCTAAGGGAGAGGCCAGCCACCCTTCGGAGGAAGCTCATTTCCCTTCGGAGGAAGCTCATTTCCCGGGCCTCCCCGGGCCTCCCCCAGGCCCGGGGAGGGTGCCCGAGGGCGAGCGTCTGGTGGCCGGGCCTTAGTCCATGGGGCCCGGCCGGGCACAGCCCGAAGAGGAGACATGGGCCCATCCTCCCGCAGGCCCACCACCCGCAGGAGGCGCCATAGGGGTCGGGTGCATTGTGAGCTGGGTGGCGGCCAGGAGCGGAGGCCCTGGCGGACCGACCCCCGGCTGCCAAGACTGGCCAGACAAAAGTATCAACTGAAAACTTCCTTTTATCAGGTGTCAGTCTCAGAGTGTTTCCCCTTGGAAAAGGATAATGCAGAAAGCATAACAGGTCAGACTAGTCACTCGCTCCCATGACTCATTCTCTGCAGAGAGGACCATCTTTCAACCCTTGTGATGTTTCTGATGAAGTAGTCAAATCCTGTTAAGTGTGGGATCTTGCCTAGCTTGGCCGAGTCTCCCTGACCTCGAGAATTCATGACTGCCACATGTAAAACTTTTTCGTATACCCCAAATCCACACAGAGCCATCATTTGTGCCATATTCTCTTCACACTGCAACATAGAAGAGAAAAAATATTACACATATAGTGTTTTGCTCTTGATTTTGTTTTGGATTTTGAATGATGAAGAAACATCTGCATAAAAATAAATCTTAGTTAAAAGGATTAAAGTCTATCTTACCCCTGAATGAGAAGTCCAGGTCCTCAGAGGAGTTTCTTCGCTCTCCGATGGACATCAAAGCAGATGAATGAAGGTCATCATTGTGCACCTAGAAAATATAGAGCTCAGAAAGTCTGTCTCAAAATGCATACAGATAACTCCATCACTGTCCACCTGCATGTCGTTTTGCCCACATACTTTGTTGAATCATATCTGTCACTCCCGGTCCTTTTCCTCATCAGTGTTCAAATCCACCTATTGTGCTTTTTAGAAACCGGATATCGCTTTCACTCTCTTTGTCTGCCCTCTACCTGACTTTTCTCCCATCTTCTTCTTCTGTCCTCTCCTCTCTTCCCAATCCAAATATGTCCGTCCTCCTCAATAAGTGTCCAGAGGTCTCCAATGAGGGAACACTCCCACTGTCTGTTTCATCTCCAAGCATGTCTCAGCTTGCTTGAAATCACATGAATGGCCTTAAAATTGCTCCAAAATAAAGGCAGCTACAAAAGTACAGATTGTAGTAATATCAACGATTCAAACAGGGCTCACACATCCAAGGCTGCCAGAGAATTTATTTTAGTAATGAGATGGAGAGATGCCCTGCACATATCACAGCTTGGGCTTTGATTTATGCCGCTGAATGAGGTGATGCTGTAATTTGTGCACGAGGGGAAAACACACACAGCCATTTAGTGATGGGATCCAGCACTGTTCAGTGGCACTCTCCCAGCCCATCTGGCTTCATTTACAATCCAGTTGGAGTCACACACGAACATTATACTTGGCTGTCTTCGTTTTTATTGGTCAGCCTTGATTTATGACCATCAAAGTCCAACATAATTGGCTGACACTACATGTCTTTTATAAGTCATGTTCAAGGGGCAAAGCATTGGCGGCAAAAAAAAAAAAAATGCTGGAAAATGAGTGAAAACAGAAGGAATGCATGACGTGATGCCTTGAGAAGGAGCAGCAGAGTCTCTGCAGCCGAGGTTCCACTTGTGTATTTTTATAACAGGCGCCTCCTTGCCCAGCTATGTATGGCTGTGCCAAGCACTTGTGTACACAGCAATGGCCAAGTCATGTAACTTGTAGACGAAAAACATCTTTGTAGGATAGGTTCAGTAAGTAGGGAAAACACAGAATATATGTACAGGAAATATGAACACTGGGAAAAAACATATTACCTAATGTCTAATTTATTGGTTTAACAGAAATTTGAAATCACCTTCTTGTTTATGTAAGGCGACATAAGTTATGACACCCCAGATAATATTAATATTATAGATAGATAGAGATTGATTGATTGATTGGTAAATGGCCTGTATTTGTATACTGCTTCACTTAGTCCCTAAGGACCCCAAAGTACTTTACACTACATTCAGTCATCCATCCATTCACACACTGGTGATGGTAAGCTACATTGTAGCCACAGCCACCCTGGGGCGCACTGACAGAGGCGAGGCTGCCGGACACTGGCGCCACCGGGCCTTCTGACCACCACCAGTAGGCAACGGGTGAAGTGTCTTGCCCAAGGACACAACGACCGAGACTGTCGGAGCCAGTGCTCGAACCGGCAACCTTCTAATTACAAGACGAACTGCCAACTCTTGAGCCACGATCGCCCCATTGTTTATGTAAGGCAACATAAGTTATGACACCCCAGATAATATTAATATGATAGATAGATAGATAGATAGATAGATAGATAGATAGATAGATAGATAGATAGATAGATAGATAGATAGATAGATAGATAGATAGATAGATAGATAGATAGATAGATAGATAGATAGATAGATAGATAGATAGATAGATAGATAGATAGATAGATAGATAGATTGACTTCAAACTGTGAAGAAATGCCCCAAATGGGTTATTTGCTAGGCAATATGATGACATCAAACCATGTGATATATTAACTGTTTAGCTGTGTTTCACCTATGATCCCGTAGTACTGATGGCAAATGCTCAAAACTGAAAGACAGCGCTCCAGCTACATCACTTCTGAGGAAATTAACATAATTGTACAGTATAACATACCTACTACCACTGAAAATACAAAGTGTTTACCACTGCATGCAGCATCTGTATATCTGTGTTACTAATCTTAGGTCTCTAAACTAAAAACAAAATAATACTTGGTCTATTAATATGTGGATGTTCAGGATTTTGCTCCACATTTTTACTTTCAGTTTTAGTCTTACTTGTTTACTTCATCGTTGTTGAGACATGACTGTGCATGGATACTACAATGCAGTCCACAGTTAAAACCAAATCATCTACAACACAACGCAAAGGTTCTTACAGAGACCCACAAGGATTCATCACAGAGACTGATTGCTTGTAGCATAAATCAGCTGTGAAGTGAAGCTACATTAATTGACGGTTATATTGAGTGTGACCAATGCCCGTCACATTCGAAAGAATTAAAGGTGGCTTTCAGAGTGCATGTTTTACTTGTGATTGCAGTTTTATGGGATGGCACATTCTTCTGGTAAACTCACCGAGGGAGGAAGTGAGATTTTGTGTTTCTGAACTTGTTTTTCAAAGTCTTTCTGTTTTTCTAGTGACATGATGCAAAGTCAAGACTATCCACATGGGTGTTCCTTCTGCAAATCACAACTAAATAGAAAGCTGAATTATGTCTCTTTCAGGAATAGCAGAAGAGATTAAATGACAGAAGGAAAAAAAATATACAAAAAAAGTAATAAGACAGCAGAATGAGAGTTCAGCCAAGCAGAGATTTTTTTTCCTTCTTTTGCCTCCGTCTTTTTTTAGTTTTTGGAAGGCAGCCTAAAAATGTGCCTGTCGCAGATGTTTGGACAGAAGGTGTTTGCATGCTGTTCGTTTATACGCTGCCATACGGGACACAGTATGACCACCACAATAACCAGTAAGTAACACTCTCCATGTGCACAATTCCTCGCCAACTTCTACCTTCTGTTTTTGGAGGAATCACATACCCCCATGGATTGAGATGTACCTTGAAGCTCCTGACTTGCCCCATAACCACAGTTAATGATGCTGCACCCAGTAAATGATTTTTTGTGTTAGCTTGGCTTCGGGAAGGAAAACAAACTGTTTCATTGAGATTTCACTGAATCGCTTCTTGTGAATATGAGCACAGGTGTAAACTTCAGTGCGAGCACAGATTGCTGTAGATCGGGGCTTGTCAGAACTCCCACTCATGTAAACTTCTTCTTCATGACGTGGTAGCTTTGCTCAGCTATGCTGTACTGCAGAAAGCTACCCGGGCCATCTGTCATTCTGCCCGTGAAGGTGAACAGACTGTGTTCCTGAACCAGTTCCAAGTTTCTCATGCTACCACTCCCACTACATATTGCAGGGGTACAGTATCACTGTCACCAGCTTTGTGCTGCATATTCATCAGTTTCAGCACTTTGTCAAAGTTCTAGCGTCAACATCGCTGATGTTGACTTCCTCTCAAAAAGACACCCCAAAATACAATCCTGTTATAAAAGGAAGAAAACTGAAGGATCCCGATATGCTTTGTGAAAATGTGTTGATTAATGGTGCAGACAAGTATCAGAAATTTGCAATGTGGGGAAACTACTTAATGAGAGTAGCAGCGTGTAAAGTGACAACTGTGCGTACAAATCAGCTCGTATGTGTCCAGCTATCAGAACCATTTGTCTTGTGTTTGTTTAAATCATCTCCGCCATCACATGCGAGGAGAAAAAGAAAACTTCACTCATTAATGCAGCTCACTGGTACGATGGAGATGAGGCAGACTGATGCAGCTCCAACCATATGCTGTTCATTTTTTATCCTTGAGCCACAGCTTCCTGCTTTTTTTTTTCTTTTAGCAGAGAGGGGAAGAGAGCTGGTTTAGTCATAAATATGTTATTAAATCTATACAGTCGCCAACAAATTCTGCATGTGGGTCCCACAATTCCCTGGACACATAGCCTCATTTTGAGGCTGAGAAAACACACAAGTCTGCTAGCAAACATTTAAAAAGTAATTTTTCTTTGCTTGCCACCAGTTATTTGCTCTTACTGCTCTGCCCAACCGCTTTCAACGAGCTGAAACGTTAGCGATTTGCACAGCTCTCAAGTCTTACCCTGGCATTACTGAGTTGTGGATTCCTGGCTCAGTTGTTACTCTAACAGTTAGAAATAAGAAGACGTGAGATGGTTAAAGCAGCTGCTTCTGCTAGCACAAAAGTTCAGAGTCCTGCTCCATTGCACGTGTCCTACTTCATCTATTCATCGTACATTGTACAAACATAGAGAGTGGATACAAGCTACAGTAACAAACAGCTGGCTGGAGTTTCATATTCGCAGAAAAACCCAAGATCATAGCACAGAACACCTCATCTTACTATCTAAAAATTGCATTGAAATATTATTGTTCTTTTTTTTTATTTTTTTAAATGTTCCTTTAACTTGTTGGATTTCAGTAATGGGACATTTGCCAAGGGATACAAATTTGCTGTACAGTACACGGCACAATATGCACTACTTCCTAAAAATAAAAAATCCACTGTATAATTCATATTACCAATTTTTTATATCATCTACAAATACTGTTAGGACATATCCCCATTGAATGAAAAGGGAAATTAAAGAAGAGGGGACAACTTTTTTCACTCGTCTTAATCAGATGGGTAATTTTTCTCATTTGTTGGTTGGCTTTCAAAGCACTCAAGGCCAAGTTGCAACATAAAATTTGGAACAACATTAAAAGAGATTTAAAACCCAGGAATAACATGAATATTAGCTGGTTGAAACAAATGCGTTTTGATTTGTGTCAAAGAGCCTATTTGATGAAGGTGAAGTGGTAATAAGTTCTAAAGACGAGGCTCTGGCCTCCACGGTGTTACGTGTGAAGAGAGGGGCTGTCAGGAGAGAGCAGCTGAAGCTGAGCAGGGAACGTGGGAAGGGATGTTAGGACGAAGGAGGTCTGAAAGATAGATATGGGGGTACCAAATCATTGAGGGCTTTGAACGTGAGAGTAAAATCTTGATTTAGCTTTAAGGTGACTTTACTGGATGATTTAATATCACTGCAGTTTTTCTTTCTTCGCAGTCTTACTGAGCTCAGCATAGAGAAAAACCTACTATATGTAACTGAATAAACTCTGCCCTTGAACAACCACTGTGTCAGGATAGCATAATACCGCAGGTCTCTGAATATGCATGGCTCTGTTTTTGGAAGGAGCAAATAGGAGAGACAGTTACTAACATCCTTTGTCGAAGGAGCGAAAACCTCTCACAAAAACTTGTTTTCTGAATTGAATGAAAGACTTTGACTAGAAGAGTTAGCAAGTCAACATAAGCTAAGAGGTGATTTTTCAGCCTTTTAAGCAATGGAGAAAAGAGTTCATTTCAATATGCATCTATTTTATTAAGTATTCTGGGATTAAGCACAAAAGCAGCATAAAGTAACATTTAGGTTTGAGCTCTGTGAATAATAACAGATGTATACTGCATGACCGCTGGGCTATTTTTTGTCAACAACACCAGTGTCATCATTTACCCGCTTTTCCATAGGAGGAGAAGAAAAACAGCCATCAGGACTGGACACATTGCTTATTTGTTTACCACCACATATTTCATTGACATGCAAATGTGTCTCTCTACCCCCACTCTTCACAAAAAAAAAAAGAAAAGAGTTATTAAAATTCAGGTAATGTATTCCTGTTTCTGAATTCTATTTGAGAAACGTTATTAATTTCATATATCAAGTTTGGAGCGGCCATCTGTTCGCTGCGCACCGCTGCACCTCCTTCCATCTGCCCCTGAGTTCCCCACGCGCCGTTCTGCCGCCGCCAGCTCCAAGTTTTTATGCACTCTGGCTTTTTGATTTGTCACTTATCGCCACCAAGGCCCATGTGACCACCTGAGCGTGCTCGCTCCAGGATGGCAGCGGCCTGGCGGGGGCATTCAAAAGGATCAGCGATGGTGACTGCTGAGGTTTAATAAGTGACTTTGCTGAGCCACAGCCATGGCTGCTACCTTCTGATGCTGCTAAAGCCAACTATGGCTTTTTTGTTCTCCTTCTATTCACTTCTCCATTATTCTCTGGACCCACAGCCCCATACCCTCCTCGCTGCCTGCTATGTTTTTGGGGTTTTTTAATCACGCTTCTTCTCCTTTTCTTCTCTTCTTTGTTTAACTCTCTTTCTCCTCCTCAGTGTTCTCTCCTCCAGCTACAACACCCCTTTCCTCCCTCCCTCTTTTCTGTAAGTGGAGGAAGCAGATTGTGCAGTCGGCACAGTGCGACGTGTCCCTGCCACAGTTAATTTAGCATCTGTGCCTTCATGAATATGAATACATTTACACGTCCAGGATATAATTAGGTGGTGGAGTGTGGAGAGGGTTCATGACACTCCAGGTGGGGAGAGAGAGAGCAAGGGAGAGAGAGGGAAAGAAACAGAAATGAGAAGTTAAAATAAATAAATAAAGAGGAGCAGGTAAGGCTACAACAATCTCCCAGGCAGTGTGACCTCTGTTGCCCAGCTAAGCACTCACATCAATCACACAGAAATGGCTACAACTGCATGACTGAGGCGGTTTACATGCCAGGCACAGAAAGGTAGATGCAGATGCAGGCTGTGGGGCCAGTAGTGATATAAGCTGATGATTACCATCAGTCTCCATGTCTTTGTGTCGCCACACTTGTATGTTTATGTGTATCTTCAGAAGCCTAATGACATATTTTAGGCTTTAGGTGCAGCAATCAGACTTTATGTTAGCACTACTGTGACATGTAAATACCCATGAGGACTCAGGGATGCTCCTTTGTTTTTTGAAGATGATATAGTCCTTTCTTTGTCTGACTGTGGCAGTCGGAGTGCACTGGCATGGGCTGCATTGTTAAATGGTTGTAATGAAGTCTGAAGCCAAAGGCAATTTGTTCTCACTGGACTGAAAAAGAAATTATCAGAGTGTAAAATAGCTCCATCAAGTGCATGCTGGTGGGGTTATATTGTTGTTTTCCTAGGCTGTTATGGTAAAGAAAATGCTGAGGTTGAATGTATAAAACTTTCGATTTTGCAGTGCTCAAAGGTGTTCACGCGTTTTGAGCAATGACCAAGAGGAAGAAAGAAAGAGTTTGCAGGGGGACAAGTCAGGGCTTGGACGAGGGCTCTGCCTACCGCTCGATAAAGCAGAGTACAAAGAGGAGAAAATAGTAGAGATGGAATTGTTGAATTCTTCTGAAATTGTCAAATAATTTTATGATTCATTTCTAAACATTGGCAAATAACTGCAGACCACACAGGTGCTTACTCTTGAATCTCAGGAACAACCAATGAAAGCGCAGGATAATGGTAACTGACATATAATTGGATGGGAAATAACATTGCTTGTTACTTTTCTTAAAGTAATTTGGAAAATGACTTAATTATTTGCTGGAGAAAGCAATTTGTTAAACTACTCGTTACATTACTTTTGCATTACTTTGCAAAATAGACTGAAACCCACCATTTGTCACTCAGGGTTCTTTGCTAGCTTTGTGTTAGCATGCTACCTGAGGAGATGCTCGCAAAGAGCAGATGTCGTGTTAGCAGCATGATGCAGCAGTTTCTGTCCTGCAGGGATTTGTGCTCATGTCGTTTAGTGCAATAAAAATAAAATACTCACTGAAGGTGCAAAATGATCAAGAGTCAATGTCAGAATTCGACACTGAGCCAGCTGAATTCAAGTTGAAAAACCACTGAACTGCTGTTGATCATCGGTCGTGGTTCCGATGTTTGCTGACGGTGCAAAAGTGAGTAAAAATCCATTTCAGACTTCAACACTGATTCAGTGAAATTTCATAATTGAAATTCCATTGAAGTTCAGTTCATTTTTTATTCATCATTCCAACATTATTTCAATATACATCACGGGTACAAAACCGATGAGGCTGACAGTACAACTTCGATTTAACAGTTTGAAACATTTTTTAATTAATCTGGAAAATCAGCTAGCTGTAGCGCGAGTGTGCAGGAAGAAAAGAGTGTGTTTGATGTTGTTTTCCACTTTCGATCGACCTGTCGCGCATAAGTGAAGATCCTGAAGAATGCAAGTAAAGATATGATTGTAATTGTAATGCGACTACTGAGTTTATACGAGTAACACGTTACTTCGGAACATATTATACCAACACTGCAAGGGGGTTACCTAGACAACCAAAGCCTAGAATGGAAATTAGCAATATACTGTAAGCTACAAAGCAATAAGGGGAACTCTTTCTATATGGAAGAGTCTTAAGGAGACAACTGAGCTTTATTCTGAAGAATTTCTCTAAAAACAAAAGCGAAGCAATAATGAATTTTGGATGATTCACACACATGCATTCATAAATACAACGTTTATAAATCTGAACATGTGCATTTGCTGTAATTATATATTGTCGAAATATTTTTATATTAGGTTTACTCACATGTGGCATTTGTGTACATTTGCATGAGTTTATAATGCAGATTGCTCTCATTTTATGTGTCGCTTTGTTTGTCTCAGTAAAATGAAGCTCAGCTTGGCATGTGAGTCCATAAGTCATTCACACTGCGTAATGGTTTATTTGCCAAAGCGCTGTGCTATTTAGGCACCAGGGAGGCACAGTCTCCAAAATGTTTAATGTTGTGTAGTTTAGCCATATGCCACTGTTTTACAGCAAGCATCGCCTGTGTCATTACACTCCGGTGCATTGGGCGCTTTCCATAATGGATCCATAACGAGAAGTTGCTGCAAATGAATAGCCAAACATCTTTGGGGATGTTTGTTTAACACAGGTGTTACCCTCATGCACTTAGAAATGATTTTGAGATTCTGCTAGCCTGTCAGCGTTGGCGTGTGTGGAAAAGAGACTGCTTTTTTTCACCCTGCAGTTCTTTTGTGGAGTCAGTAGGCAAGGATAGCAACTTGTGGCTTTAGAAGTCACATTTTGCATTCATCTGTTGTCTCTGTTCCAAGCTGAATGACATGACAATCAGTTCTTCTAACCAGCTTTCAAATGAGGGGATGTTTGAATTGATAAAAGAGTCTCCTCATCCATAAAACACTACATCATTCCATTATCAGAGATGTCCTTCAAAGCAAGAAAACAACATTGTCTTTAAGGTTAGAAGTTTGTGATAGAGGCTGCACACTGTGCCACTCTGTTCCTCGCCAAATGCTCGCTAGGAGACCATGCAAGGTAATTGATTTTGGATGCAGTCATGCAGTGGTAGTCCCACCAACTGTAGATAAGAAAGAATTTCAAATCAAAATTATGTCTGCACTATGCATATGAATCAGATCAGACCTAATAAAATAAAGGTATTAGCAGCGAGGGAGGTAGAGAAGTAATTAAAGCAGCTCACCAGGCACGTCTTTCGTTTCGCTCTGGAGGTCTCGGTACCTTGGGGTAAGTTAGAGAACTTGCAGCTTATAACAGGAGGCACAGAGGTCATCTGACTTTGACTTCATGCCAACTTTTCAACAAGGGTTCATACTGTGGTTCACTGGTGTGCAACCTATATTATGTTTTATTAAATATGTTATTCCCCTTCACATCAAATGCTGTGGTACAAAATGTATAAAAAGACTTTCAACTCAGGAGTAAATAGAATAAGTATCAAACAGTTATGCCAAAAAATTGCTGCCTGTCATTTCTCTATATTTCACTTCCAAGCAGTCAGACTTTTTTTAAAGTGGTCTTGAGCAATAGTTTTCCATTCTTTCAGAGGGTCTGTCAAATCTATTTTTGGACATTGGCTGCTTTTTCACTCATTTTCAGCCCAGTCCTTGTACCTGACCTCTTTCAGAGGAATGCTTTTTGTTTTTTGTGTTTTTGTTAAGGCTCTTAATAAACACACATAAGAGATAACTTAATAAGGAACCATGTCGCACATTATTACTAGAAGTCTGTCACAAAAACACAGACTTTGTCCCCATTTCTTTAGTTACATGTGCAGTATGTCCTTAAAAATGTTGAGGAAACTGGAAACATGGATGATGCATCTATAGTAGATGGACAGCATTTGATAGTCATGTCCTTAAGAAAACAAAAAAACAAAAAAAGAGATCCAGCAAAGACCTTACACCATCTGATTTTGATCCACCATGCAGTACCATCTGGAAAGTGTATGGTTGGCAGCAGCTTCATTTTTCAGCATGATAACGAGCGTGACAATGATCCCAAACACGGTGCCAATGCAGAAAAAACACACAATAGAAAACTATCAATCATGGATTGGCATCTTCAGAGCCCGGAGCTCAACATTGTTGAAGCAGTGTGGGATCATCTTGACAGAGAACAATACAAAAAGTTACCCAACACCCAAACAACAGCTTTGGATGTCCTTCAAGAGGCCTGGAGAACTATTCCTAAGACTACTTATACAAATTACACACCAAACAGTGATTTCAAGCTCATTAGAATTGTACAAACTCTGTTTTCACCTTAGACGCTGAATTTCCACTTCAATAAACTGCTGCACATATTTTCCAAACAAAGAAACAAGTAGAAGCTCAAGACCTTTTCACAGCACTGTACATATCATATGTAGAATATTGCATGCAATGCACACTCAAGGTTTTTATGCATTTGATTAAAAAAAGAAAAAGAAAAAGCCCACCTGGGCCTCAGCTGTATAAATTTAGTTCATGCATGTTGAATAGACTTGAAATGAATGTAGACGGGAGTAATTAGACTCTTTGTAAAATGTTGACTCTAACAGACACAAGAACACAAACATTTCCCACAGCATGATATGCCACAAATTGACAAGCAACAGTGGCTGAAATGCCTGTGTCATTTTTCACAGTTCACATTCTCTGTCACACACATTGTTCTCAGCAATCTTTTGTGCACACTACATTACCAGAGCTAGTTAATCCATTTGGAACCAACTTGGGCCTGATCTCAGTTACCAGAAAACAAGCGAAGTAATGAAGAAAACTAACAGACATATTGTTAAATGGATGCTGGGGGAAAAAACATGCCGTGTTTCTTCATTTACATACGAAGGATTCTGTCCATCCGCTACAGGAACACCAGGGGTCAAACTATAACAACAATCTTTGACCTAGAAGAAGTTAAAAGTTCAAGCGCTCTTGATAAAAACAGTAGCTACTTGATCCATACTTCTTTAAGTCTGTGCCACCAGCCACCTCTTTGTAAAACACACTCCACACACCCTGCACTCACTCTCGCTTCCTTTACTCTCTCCTATCAGAAGTTTAATTGAACAGCCCTTTGGCTGCATGGGTTGGGGTAAATCTGTCTGTCTCTGCTATGGGTTGTGGGCTCTCTGGGGGGAAAAGGATTAACCCCTGCAAAAACTCTGTGCCCTCACACACCTAAGGGCTTCCCTTTCAGTTTGTCCCTGGATGCTCTTTCAGTATCTTCCTTGATCTGGACCTCTCTGGGGTGCTCTCTCGTACTCATTTTATGTAGGTGTGTGTGTTTTTTGTTTGTTTTTTGTCCTTTCTTCCCACCAATTTATCAGTTTCTTGTGGTTTCTGCTATCCAGCTTTCAGTTTACGTTTTTGGTTCCTCCTTTTCTAGAAAGAGGCATAGACACGAAGACACAAGATTTTATTTAGTTACTGAAACAGGTGCAGTTGAAACATAGCTTAAGACTCAGTCTTTCCAGCTGGAGGAACTAGTAGGGCAGCCAGGGTCGCAGAAATGGCAACATGACTATTTTTGAAAAACTTTTATTTAAACAGGAAGCAAAACTCTTTAAGATTCAGGATCTCTTTGGGGAGAGTCAGGAGACCAAGACAAGCAGCATTAACATAGCATGTTTTTTATGGCTGGAGAAACTGGAGCTCGCAGTGAACTGCACAGCACACGTACAATAAAACTAAGCATCCTTTTCCTGTGAAGAAGCAGTGCTAAGCGTCCACTGCATCCATCCAGTGATTTTCATCTGCTTTTTCTTCTTCTATCCAAGCTGTCATGTTGAGAGGTGTGGTACACCTTGGATCTGTGACAGAATCCTGCACAACTTACATGCACAACTTCCTGACTTCCAACCTCCTATCAGAAAAATAACTTGAAAACATTACAACAAAGGAAGATGAGCAGCGTGCCAAGATGTGAGGGAATTCTTGTATTTGCATAGGTATGTACATGTGTCTGTGGAGGCAAAAGGCTGCAAGTTCAATTCCTTTTATTTACATTCAGCTCAGGGTTTTTTCTCACTTTCTTTTCTCTCACTCATTATATTGCAAAATTATATTATGAGTGAGAAAAAAGGAAGAGTATATATATACACACACACACACAAAAACATGCACATCTTATTCTATGCGACTCTCCTTTTATCCCTGCTGGATTTTATCTGCTGGCTCCAGAATCAGTCCAATCCAATTTATTCTGTCCTTCACCCTCACAGAGTCATTTACGCCTACTCTAATTTCCGTATCATTTAATTCTCCTCCCTATCTTCATCTCTCCAATCTTCATCTCTCTCCATTTTCTCATGACACCACATTGGAGTTAAAAACAACTCTGCTAACAACCCCCAAAAACCAACCAAAGACTCAATGAAGACAGCGTGGTTTATAGCTTTCAAGACAAGTGACCACTGAGAGGCACATTGATGTCACAAGAGGTTTTACTGCTGATTTGATACTAAAAACTTCTTGTTTACCTTAATTCACTTGAAAGCTATCAATTTAGCAATCAGCTAGCATGCTTGAGCATATGGAATCTATTTGCAGTTAAGTGTAGCTCAAAGAGGGATTTTCACTTCTTTCCTTTCATAATTCTGTACAGCAGCTATCACGATGGCACATTTAGGAAATCAGTTATTTTGTTTCGTCTCTCTGACTCTAGGTAATTTAATTATCTCATTATTCATCATGACTACAACTTTTTTTTCCTATGGATTCATTATTTGCCTTTTATCCAAATATAATACACAGTTTTCATCTGTATTTCACTTGTACTGCTATAATAACTAATACAATAAATCGTCTTCTTTTAGTGTCTCAAGATGCCGCTGATTGTACCTTTATACTGTTTAATGGTATATGACTGTAAGCTTATTTTCTTTATAAAGTACAAGTTTTTAAATGCTCCTAGTCTTGCCAGATCTTTGAAACTGGCATGCAAACTCCCAGTTTGGTACAAGTACAGCTGGTCCAAGAACATTCAGATGACCTCCAAAAGTTGCGCCTTTGTCCTGAGAGAAAATGATGTGCCAAGTCCCCTGTCTGTATGCCCTGCAAGCAAACGCAGACCTGGCAGCGATGCCAGTCCAGATATGGGTAGGAGTTCTGCAAGCCATCTGGGAAAGCTCCAGGAGGATCCTGGGAGGGCCTGGCACTCATGAATGGGTTCTGGGACCTGAAAGTGCACCATAATCATAAACACAACTGCTTGAAGAATAATGGAGCACAGACACACGCCTTCAAGTTCACTTGTTTTACTTAAGCAATGTTAAGATTTATTTTTCCTATTCAAAATATAGAAAACTCTCAAATAAAGCTTAAAAATACTAATAGAGTGAAATATATTTTATATAAAAAAAAGAGTTGAGGCTGGTTCACTTTGAAAATACATCACTGAACAAAACTTACACCCCTGATCTACTTTGGCTTCCCAGTGCACTGTGGTTGTTTTTGCTTCATAGATTTTTTCCCCCCACAAAGCCTTGCCGCAATAGATTGATCACATGAAAATGATTCAAGGGATGAAAGAGAATTTTCAAGATGCCAAACTAATTTTTTTTTTCTCTTAATGGTCAATTTACACAGTACTTACGACTTTATACCGCTTTGAAGTCTTTGAAATTTTAATGATGACCTTGATTCTGGTGTGGATCAAATGCTTTAACGAGTGTAGAGTGCACATCAATGCTTCACGCCCTGCACATAAACCAACGTTGGTTGTCCAACAATGTCTCCAAGGACTCCAGAGTGTGGTGAATATACTAATTAATCAGTGAAGATGTAAGCATTCTTTTAGAAGCCGTGTTTTAAGCAAAGCGGGCATTTGTGTTTGTTTTGCCTCGATGGTTGCAGCTCATTCAGTTTATCTGACCTCTGGATTCAAAGGATGCACTTTTCATTTTTAAAAAGGAATCTTTAGAAATTGAGAGCACACCTTTACTTTCCCAAGTGTACATGCATGACAGTCCCCTAGATGTTTTCACTCATAGTTACAATCTGTTTATCTGTCCCATTAGGATGCCAAAGTTAAACTATTTGTGCATTAAATCTTAGGTTTACTCTTTCATCTCCCTCTCTCCCTCAAAGGGTATATTGATCATGCAGCTCTGTGGTCAATGTTACAACCACCCCACACCTCCCCGCCCCCTCCCACTTCTTTGCTTAATGTAGTCAATAATCGTAATGGTGTGATCAGTGCGGCCCCCCGTGAAATGGCTCCGCAGCTGTGACTGCTTCATTTGACTAGTGGGAGAGCTGGAGGAGGGGAAGAGGAGAAGATCGGAGATTCAGAAGAGGGCAAAAGGCAGCAAAATTAGATTACGGGTGGCTGGATGGCTGGATGGATGGATGGATGGATGGATGGATGGATGCTGAAGTGACTGAATATTTGCACATGTGGAAGCTTGCAATTTAATTTTGAAAAGTGTGAAGTAATAGAAAAGTTGCCAGTTTAAAGCATAACAGATGGGAGGATTGATGGAGTGATGGGAGCGTGGAGGCAATAAGGAAAGAAGGGTGGAGGAAAGAGGGGGGGATGGAGGACTCTTAAAGTATAGCAGCATTCAAGGCATCCCAGTGGAAGGAGATTAATGGCGTGTGGCTCGCCGTTGTGTGGCACATTGTGCTGAGTGCCCCCTCGTAAAGCGCACCCCACACATCTGGCACTGCTGTGGCATGGGGCATCCATCCCCACTGTGTCGCCCTTTCTCTGGAGAAACTGAACTCCTCATAGTACTGGTATACTGCACGTTTATGCTGCCATTGGAAAACTTGATACTGGTAGAAAATTGGTTATAAGGCCTCCCAGTTTTCAGTGTTTTAACTACATTTTGTAATATTTCAATGTGATGAGGACCCTCTTTGTTTTTCAGTGGATGTACCTTTGTCAATTAAAGCACTTAGTAACCAGCCATTTGGGAATGGCATTTCAGGTTACCCTTATAAAGACAGTAATACAATTATCTTGTTAGTCACTGATAGGATTACTCTCATCCTGAATACAAATGAATACAATAACATGATTGGGTACAGCTGTATCTTCAATCAGCAGACAGGATTCCATCTCGTATTTTTATACTCCTTATTTACTTTATCAGAGACACCTTTATTACCATTATTGTTGCGTTTCCCACTTGTAACGTTCTATTTTCTTTCAGAGTTGAATGGACAACATACCACAACTAATTCACACTTTTATAGAGTGCCAAGATTACATCACAAGTCTACCTTAGTTACAATGCTGTTGTCTCCTGCTTCAAGAACTATTCAGGAAGGTAGTTTCTGAGAGGATGAAGTCACTTTTCAAGTTCAGACACACAATTCTGTTTATAGTTGCTCACGAGCTCAACGTGTTGACTCTGAACAAAAGTTGTGTGACAAAACGTATAACGTCTGGTTTAACGTCTGATAAATATGCCCACTTTAAATCTATGTCTAGCTCAGGAGAAGAATTTTTCAGATATGATGGATTCATAGAACCATCATATCAAGCATAGTGTTTAGACATGTCCTCAGATCAGATCAGCTGATCTTAGGGTCAGTCTGGATCAGCTAGTGTGTCAGCTGAGATTCTTCTACACATCCAGCTTGTAAATCGTATTGGGGGCACTAGTGAAACTGCTTTGATGTTGCTAAAATTCATATGCACACGCAAGCTGCTTTGCAACCCACCCCAGCCCTTCATCTCATCTGTTTTGATTAAATTACTCTCATATTCACTGTTGTCACTCATGCTTCATCTGTTTTGTACAGGGGTCTTATCACTGCTCTCATCAGCTCTAGCTTTCCAGCTATTTGATCATGGAAGACTGCGGAGATTTCAGAACAGATCTTTGCTACAAAATATGAATTAATGGAGATGAGAATAGCAATCTTCTTTTGACTGTGGTGGTCTTGACTTAAATACAACCGAGACAAGCTAAAAGAGAAACACTAAATGCAGCAGTAAATTATTACTCTAAACCAGTTGGTAGTAAGACACTATCTCAGTCAGAATAACTGGAGAATAAAGAGGCAAAAAGCCTAGTGGGGTGACACATTTAACAATATGGTCCTGAGCGAGCACACTGGCCATGATTTCAGAATAGTTCTCTGCAGCGGGTAAAGTTCTGTGGAACAAGTATATTCTTTGCAATTAGAAAAAAGGAAAGTCACAATAAAAATGATTGACGTTACTTCTTGATAATTTGCAGTTTGCACACTGTTCTGTATTTTATTTGTATAGCCCAATATCATATAAAGAGGTTCAAAGGTCCTCAAAAGCATAAAAACATATTATTAAACATTCGTCTGAAAAATGTAATTGAATTAAATTAAGAGAATTTCTATTTTCTTTCATTAACTTATAAAATGTTTGAAGTCATCTATATGTTAATTTAAATTAAACACAGTATCATCTGTCTCTACAGAAACATATAGCTGCTTATCATCTGCGTATCTATTTTGAATGAATGTTATACTGTCTGATAAGGTTGTCAAAGGGCAGCAGGTACAATAAGAAAAGTAACAGGCCCAGAAAACCGCCTTGTGGAACACCATAAGAGATGTCATGGGCCACATTTTGCCATGATAATACAAGTAGTTTCACAAGGTGAAAATATTACCCTCCATACTGTTTCTGAAAATTATTTTCTCTATTACCTTTTAAGTTTTTTTTTTTATTGTAAATGCATAGCTGTTGCTGTTGGTACTGTATCACCAGTTTCTGACTAAGCCTCTCTACAGTAGCCAAATGGCAACTTGTCATTTGAGATTTGAGTTCAATTCTGTACAAGAGGTGCTGAAATTAGTGTGATTGGTGGTGAGAGGTGAGCAAAGGGTTGCCTGTATACACATGTATCAGTGTTTGCATGTGTGAGATGGGTTTGAGGTTTTACAATACTAAAACACTTTGGATACTGAGCACAGAATGTGTGTGCCCTCGCGGCCATGTGTGCGTAACCTATCTGAGAGTTGGAGGCAATCAGTCTCTGGTGAATTCCTGTCGGCGCTGGAGAGCTGGAGCATTTGACGGATCGGCCTCCCCCACACTCAGGACGCTGCGTTCCTACACAGATGGCGTAATTAACGGGAGGCGAGCCAGGGAGGGAAATTTATCTTTGATCAGCACCTTCGCGCCAGATTGTCATCTATGTTAATATGATGATAGCATCAGTGCGCACGCGCGTACACACACTCACGCACACACAGAGGTAGAGATGGATGGTGAGAGAGTAGAGGCTAGGCAGCAGTCAGCCCTGAGGATATAGGGTTATGTGTGCAGTCACACATACACCCACACATGCGCGTGCACACACACACATACACACACACAAATACAGTCTTCTCCTAGTCCTTTGTTCACAGCATGAGGCTGCGCTACCCTGCTGTGAGGAGAGCTGTGGTGATCTTTGGAGGGTGCCTCAGACAGAATCAAACGTACACACATACCACACTTCAGATATAAAATTATAAATGTGACTTCAACTTTCAAGAGAATTTCATTTGAAAAGGCAACTTCAGAGCATCAACAAATCATGGCAAAAAATAACTCGATCCACTGCAAAAACAGAAATAATATCCATCAATTTTAAAAACGTTGCCTTGATATTAAGAATTTGAAAGTGGCGACCAGCTGAAGATTGGATCACACCAACACAGACACATAGAATCACTAGGTGACGTGATACCAGCAATGTTGTCATGACTGGTAAACATTAAGGTGAAAGCAACACCTTAGTATTTCCACTCTGTGTTTCTACGTGTGTGTGTGTGTGTGTGTGTGTGTGTGTGTGTGTGTGTGTGTGTGTGTGTGTGTGTGTGTGTGTACATGTGCCTGTTACCATTTGAAAAGAGCTGTCACAGAAGAGCTTTGCCATGAGCGTGCTTTTGCCCCAGTGAGATATTAGGACTAATGGTGTGTAGGTGTAATGGCATGTGCTGTAACATCTGGGCTATTGGCAGAGAGAAAAGGGAGAGAGAAACACATGAAAAAGCTGGAGAGATGTGCGATATACAAGTTCCCCGGGGACTTTAAGTGCTGTGGAGGTATAGGAGGAGGATGAAGCAAGACAAGGAGTAAATTAGAAAGGTAATTGTGAGGTCAAAGCAGGAGAGGACAAGTTTAATAGGAAGAAAGGAAATGAATGAAAACTGGTATAAAAGGAAAAGGAGAATAGTCAGATGAGATGAGAGAGATGAGAACTAAGGACATGGAAAAGGAAATGTAACAAGAAGAGACAGGAAGAGAGGAAGCGGAGTTTGGAATTAGCAGTAAACGAATGAAGGGAAGACATGAGTGTAAAAGAACATTGCTGGTGAGAGTTAAAACATTTCTAAATCAACCAACCAGCAGGGAGACAGACAGCAAGGTAGGGAAACAGTAAGACAAAAAAGACCGGCATTAGGGAGAACAAAGGCTGTGTTCCTCCGCCTCGCTCTGCTGCTCCCCAGTCCATCTGCTGCTTCTGCACACAGCCTCCGATCTGTTTCACACTCATTTTCAGTTATCTCGCTCCCCTCCATCCTTCCCTTCCTCCGTCTTACACCTGATCTCTCCTTCTCTTGCTATACACACATTGCAGTTTGCTCATTTTCATCTCAAGCTAGTGCCATCTCTCTTGCCTTTTCCTTCATAGTTATGTGTCTCTTCTTTTTTACGCCCGTGTGTTAGTTATTTAAGAGTTTCTCACATCAAACGGCCATTACCTGTAGAAGACGAAGGCCATCGTGAGTCATCCGCGGAGGAATTCAGTTTGTAGTGTTTCCAATGCTGCTAACCAAATATTTCACAACATGAAAAAACAGCAGATGAGCTTGTGAAATGCATCGATTTATAGTTTTAGGGCTTATCAAAAAGATGATCTTTGTTTACAAAAACACAGAGACACAACTTGCTTTTTTGTTAATATTCTTGGTTGAGTTTAAACATATATAAATTGGGTGGGGTTTAATAGTTATATGTCATCCAACCTCAGTCTTGATAAAGCTGAACTGTGCAGTCAGTAAACAATTCAGTCGGTTTTAAAAATGATAAAATTTTGCAAAAAATCTGGGTATACTTGAGAAGTTAAAACCAAATTTCCGGGGATTTAAATAGAACTTCTTAAAATCTTTGCTAAACCAGATGAATTTCACAAGTAAGTTATCACGTTTCATATTAATAAGACAGCACACAAGTTGAAAAGTTCCCATCTAACCTAACTTTTCACTATAAACTCTAAAGCATCAAGACATTTTTTTCTACAGTATAGTTTTATGTCCCCATTAGATGTATTTTGTCAACTCTGTAGACCCTTTGAGAAGACTTTTCTCTCTTTAATTGCTATGTCGTTCCAGTGTTTTTTTGTGTGAGTAGTGAATGTGAAGTTATTCCAATTATATCTCAAAGATTTAAAAAAAAATGTCACACTGAGAAATGTCATAATTGCTTCTTTTTAAAGCTTCGCTAGGCATTCGGATGGGAAAAAAAGCCAATAAATCACTGGTCAAAAAGGAAGAAGAAAAGTAAATGAAAAATTCCAGCTAACTGTAACAGGAGCAAATGCACATCAGTACCTTAAAATCCTTCTGATAAACACTTTGAACCATTTGCCTGTCGGGATACATTTGTTAGGTAATTTTCAGATGTGTTCAGAAAAAGTAAGATAAAGATCACATGTAAATTCTAAATCAATAGAATAATCACTGATTGATGTTTTAAACACAAACGTGTCTTCTATAAATTTCATTGTATATAACAATATTTTGACAGGAAATGTTTTTTATTGGACTCCTGCATTTCAGGACTCCTGTTTCACCAAACATCACAGTTTTCCAGTGTAACATCTGTTCTCCTAGTATAATATTGTAGTGACTACATTTGAGAGAATGAATGCCAAGTACTCACCCAACACCTTACCAAGCACCCTTAGCAGGTGTAAATCTGTGCTCTTGATTTGTATTGCACTTGTACAGTCCTGCTAGATTTGCAGCTCATTCCCACGGATTTTCTAAATCATGTGCAAAGGTCTGAGGTGGCTTCAGGAAACAAGGAGTCTCCTGCTAGACTAAATGGAAAAAAGCTGTATTGGGGGTGAAATTCACAAGACATAGAATATTCAACAATGTAAGCTTTAACACAACTATTGCAAAACACAAGGCAGCATTAAAACGATTCTTTAAACAGAGTCAGTGTAACTTGGCAACTGAAATGCTCCATGTCATGTTGTCTTGAGATACATACACATACGTTCAGGAGCACCGAAATCTAGAGTTTGGATTTATACATGACTCTTTTTCTTCGAGAAATGTAGCTTATCAGCTTGAGATGGTGTTTGCTAACAAACCTTTAGCCGCACAGCTGATAGCATCAGGAGCACCAGCTTCACTTACATCAGTGCAAACGTTTGCATGGTTTGCATTGCAATATGGAGAGATAAAAAGCTGTGCATAATTCAGGCTCAAAAGTGTGTGTCCATTTTCATCTTTGTATATATTTGCATGCTTTTGCATCATTTTATTTAACTCCACTTATATTTATATAAAATCATTTTTACAACAGTTATTTGTCATCGCTTTACAATTTAAGTTGGAGATATTACAACATTACATAGCAAAAACCAGTGATTCCCTCTGAGCAAGCACTTTAGCATTTAGTTGTTGGTCACTCTCCAAACAGGGCTGCCCCAGCCCATAATACAGTGTATAATAATGGAAGATTTGCTTTCATGAGCTAAGCTCTGGGAATGTTTGGACCTCCCATTAAGACTCAACAGGAGCTTGGCACCAACTCTGCACAGGTGCAGACTGAGAGAGGGAGAGAGAGAGAAAGAGGGTGAGTGAAAGGGGGAGCGACAATTGGGTCCTGTGAACAACATTCAACATCTGTGTCAATGGCTGTTGCACAAATTTTCACCAATAAAACAGAGAGCAAGGGGAAAGAAGAGAGTCAAAGAGAGAGAGGGGGATAAGGACTAAAGCGGGGATTCAACATCTGTCAGTGTCTGTTATACTTTCCACTAAATTGAGAGAGAAACAGAGAGAAAAGGAGGCAGGAGCTTAAAATAGCAGAGGGAGAAAGTTGGTGGCTGGCCAAGTCTGGATGAAGCATTCCACTTCCAGCTGTTGTAGTATTTGTGTATCAGAGAGAGCGCAGGAGGGGAGGCAGAGAGGACAGGGAAATAAGATGCCATTGAAGGTGGAGAATTAGAGAGTGATGAAGAAAGAGCAGAGTTAAAGTAATCACACAAGAGGTAGCAAGGACACTATGGTCCTATAGGTTAGATGTACTGGTAAGAATAAGCAGAGAAACTACACGTTACATGCCTCACTCCACCCGTGTATGTGCCTAGACTATTCTGCATTCTTTCATTTTTAGAGTGATGTCTTTTCCAGATCTATGGATTCACACCTATAAGCATTTCACTATTTAGCTACTGTGATCAGAATTTGTTACTTAAATTGAACAAACCAAAGCCTTCCAAGCTGAAACCTAAGTCAAAGTCTAGTTTGACCCTCCAGGCAACAAAAGAGTTTCAGCAGCTTTGCCTTTGTTGGATTCCAGTCTGATCTGCTCTTTATGAATGCACCTGACCAAAACTTCCAGAAACCTAATACCGTGCACTGCAGCTCATACAGGTAATGAGCTTTCACGCAAACATGTGCAAGAAAAAAAATGTAGGTGTGTAAGTGTGTGACAGGCAGAAGGCGTGAAAGGTGTTTGTGAATAGATGAACGCCTAAAAGCATTCAGAGTGCTCGGTAAGAGTAGCGCTATATAAATGCCAGTCCAGTGATTATGTAGTTTGATGGTTTATTTACAACTCTAGACTAATGCAAGGCAAAAAGCACCAGATTGGCATTGACTATTGATTCAATAATGAAAGAAAAAAAACTGGTGAACTCAGCATGAGCATTGTGTATGCACATCTCTCCATAAATAACATCATCATTAAATGTTTAGTCAAGCTATAGTGTAAACAGTAAGCATCAATGTCTTTTAGATTCAATAGAAGAAAATCTTTGAACTCTACATTAATTCCATGACTTTAAATGTAATTATTACTTACTGAAAACTTCAGCCCCAAGAAGACAAAGTGATTTATCTAAGCAAATTGTTATTAGTTAATAGTTATTTTTAGTGTATCAATCAACACACAATCTGTATAAATTTCACCTATCATTTCCTTAAACACCTACGACTGGATATTTCCCTTATACAAGCATTATCTCTGACTGATGTATTTGTAAATGTATGTATGGAATTTTCTTTCAGCTGTAGGTGTGGAGGTGGAAATGGGGGGGGGGGGGGGGGGGGGGGGGGGGGGGGGGTTGCTTATGCTGAAATCAACAGGCTTTTGAAATTTGCCAAATTGACAAGCCTGAATGTGGACCGAACAGGTGGGAAGTAGTGCACTCTTAATGTGATTGCATGCGTCAGAATCAAAAGCAAGCCTTTTACATGAAGAGGCAATTTATTTGAGATGTTGCATTTTTCAGTCAAAAGGCTCAAACGAAGCAATTTTCAAGCTGCGTCGAGGGTGTGGGAAGGGGGGGTGCGAGGGTGAGTGGGTAGCTACTGCAAAGAACAAATTACCCCCATAAAATGCAAAAAGGCATACCCAACAATTTGCACGTTTTTATTGTAGTTACAACTTTTTAACTGGGCCGCATCAACAAGTCAGAAAATACCAGAAATAATGTCTGTTTCGAGTTCTCCGTTTTTTGTTTGTTTGTTTCCCCAGACCTGAAGTTGCTGTTGCTGCTCGGAGTCCAAACTTATTTTCCACACTCGACCGTGATGTTGTCATTTGGTCTCAACTCAGTCTGAGCAATTTTCTTTGCTTCGAGCGCATGCATCCACAATAAAGACTGCTTCCTGGCTGTTACCCATGCATAGAAAATGCTGCCGCAATGCTGTGGATCGCACCCAATGCATAGAAAGTAGATATGAATATTTTTTTAGCATGTTTTGAAATCTGTCAATACCGATAATGATGCCAGCCTTTTGTAGTCAGAGAAAAGTGTGTTTGTATCTTTTTCAGGGAAGCATAGAAATCGTTTTATTTCCACCCAGAGCAGACCGATATTTGTCTGTGTAGTTTGTGTTTTTGCTTATATTTAAAGAACAATGAAACTGCAAAGATGAAAGAATTTTTTTAACCAATTCCAATACGGCAGGGAAAAAAGTTTTATTTCCAATAACTCTTGAGAAAAAATTCAAGCAAATAAAGAGACAAATTTGTTGAGCAGTTGTTGATGGGCCAAATAAAGGATTTTTGATAGTGGAGGAGGATAAAAGTTTCTGTTTTGTTTAAAAAGCCAAAGAAAAAATAGGCCTCATAACAACCACAAGTTCTACAAGTGCAGGGAAATGGTTGGACTGATAGTCCAGAGCCATACAAGCTACATTGTATTTCTTTGGGGGCATTTATGCAAGCACACAGACAGACCCGGACATGTCTCAAGTCTCACTAGCACTGCCTCCTTTTAAAATACATCTTCATTTGTTTTCATTTTTTCTCTGTGTCAGTGTTTTATTAGGATTTATTTTCCATTTAAGATGCACATGGAGCAAATGGTAAATGAGCCCCGCCTCACACTTCATCAGTTTAATACACGGCCTCTCTCAGTAAGCAAGCTCATGGATCGCGCCTCGCTGTAAATGGAAAGAACTGGCTGAGTTCATTTTATTTTAAAAAAAGAAAATCTCATGTGTTATTTTAATGTTTTTTTCTTTTGCCAAATGTACATCTACAATATGTTACTTTGTCATTTCATGCACATGCTGATCTGTGCATGCGTGTTCTTTTCTAGTACACACTTCCTCCGGTCTTCTACTCAGGCTATTAACCTGTCTGCTTTCTGCAGAATATCTATAATTTGGCCGTCAGCAGCTAAAATTCTACCTGCTGGCACGTGGAGAAAGAAAGGTCGCGAGCATTCATTCTGGACACCGAAAGGACTGACTGCTAACACAGAGACTAATGTGAATGTGACGTCCTGGGTACTGGAGATTTGACACTGGGCTTAGCACACTGAGTGGATAATTGTATATGTGATGAGAGGGGTGGGTGAAATGGAAGGGTGTTTGCTGTTAAGCAAAATGTTTTTGCTTAACAGCACGAATGATGTAATCGTAGGCCAATAAAACAGCGACCAGTTGTGTTACTGTAAATGGGTACAGTCAGCCATTTTAATCCACACTGTACACATTTTGTACCTTAATTAAGTTTGAATATCTAAACGAAGGCAAAGTTACTGATAAAATAGATGTATGGGAAATTATATTTGCTAATAGTAGAGCTGTTCTTTCTAGTCTAAGGAAATAAGAGCCGTATAAATATTCACTTTACCTGCAGGTGGCACGAGTACTAAAATTACAGAAGCCATCACTGTCTTTGCCTATAGAGGACGCATCGACATGGGCACATGTGCATATTACTTTCTTTTCTTAAGGCTTGACATGACCAAAGAGATCCCCCACCATTAGGTGCTTTGAATGTAATAAAAGTATTAATTATGAGCGACTTACAGGCACAAAGAAGGGCAGAAACCTAAAGGAATACAGTACTTTAACATTACAGAAAAATGCTGTGACACCCCAGCGTTTCTGCAGCATATCATTTTAAAAAGTTTGCTTTTGGTACAGGTCAAACAATGATATATAATCACCCGTGAATTCCTTCCATAAAGCTTATCAACGTCTAAGTCACAGGGGTAGCAGTCCAAGCAGAGCTGCCCAGGCCTCCCTTTCACCAGCCACTGCCTCCAGCTCTTCCAGGAAAAATACTGAGGCTTTCCCAAACTAGCCAACAGACATGATCATGTACTGGGTTTGCCTTTTCTTCTCTCAAATCACCTCACCTTCAAGGTGTCCATAAGCATTCTCATCGAATGTCCAAATCACCTGAAATCAACAGCTTTAGGTCTTAATCTACACTAATGATGACCCCAAACCTAATTCAAACCCTTGGCAGTCACCTTGTTTCATCTGTGTTTTCATTCAGTTCCCCTCGTGTTGTGGCAATCAGGGAACAAACAAAAATCATCAATCCGACTGACGTACATCAAATATATATACACAGGTCTTCCAAATAAGTCTTGTCCAAAGTAGAGCAGCAGCTCTACTTTGAGTTCCTCCCAAAAAAACTAAGCTCTTCACTCTATCACCAAGGATGAACCGACACCCTTCAGAGGGAGTTCATTTTTGAATTATCTTATTTTGTCACTGCTGACAACTCATGGCCACGAGCATCACTATCATTCCTGCCCTGATCTACCAGCCAGTCTCCATATGTCTAATACTCACAAACAAAACTGAGAGGTACTTCAGCTCCTGCACTCATCCCCTCATCTCATAAACATGAGATATTTATGCAAAGTAATTGTCAGCTCGTTGCTAAGTTTGTGCTGAGCTGGACACCTGTTGGCTTTAACCACAAAAAGCTAGAATGATAAGATTTATGTCACTCTTGCTAGTTTATTCATGAGGTCTAAAAGCACAAAGAGAAGAAACATAGCTCACGTGTTTTAGAGACAAAAAAAATGTACCTTTGGAAAAATAGTGTGTACGTTTTGTTTTGTGATGGGAAAAAGGTTGGACTGCCAAGACTTGGAAATACAATTTAAATGCTTAGAAATCCCATATTCTGACAGCATAGGTTTAGGACTTTGCAGTGCAGGACCTCTAAGAAAGAGATTATATGTTACCTGACTTTCCCGACCTTTTCAAGTTTGTGTGATTTTGTGCATATGTGAGTTTATTGTTTATTGATATGTTTGAATCTGCGTTCATCATTCTCTACTCTGAAGTAGTGTGGCCATTTTAACTTTTCAGTCCATTTTTATATATTTACCAAGCTGAATTTTTCCTCAGCAACTTAAACAGCAGCAGGAGTCTATTGTGCTTTTGCCTTTGAATGGCAGATAGAAGTTGCACAAGTACATGCGCCAAAGGAAAAGAAACGCAAGAAAAACATAATCTAGGAGAAAACCTTAAATTGCTGAGGTTAGTGTGCAGCCCGTCAATATGTGTAGGACTGCGTGGTTTTTGTGATCACTGTGTTTCTATGTCTCCAAGATTATGCCAAAAAATAAAAGAAAACAGTACACAAACCCATTTTGAAAAGGATGAACATTTCCCTCCTTCCTTTCAGGCTAATATGAACCATACACTCACCCACGACAGCTCGCCAAGAACAAAATGGTAATGGTGGAACATTGAGGGGGTGCTCTTGATTATTTATTTGTGTTTCAACAGGGGTAACCGGAGCTCCGTCACCACTATGAGGCTATGAGTCATAAAAGCCTGTTTATTTAGAAACCAGAACTTGCTGCTCGACAACGCATTACATCTGGTGGCAATTATATCATTCAGCTCTCCGATCCAAGCGCTGAATTTAAGTCATATGCGGGAGAATGTGCAGCACTGTATGTGTGTGTTCATGGGTTATACACGACTCACGACACAGTTTTACTCATGATACAAAAGCTAAAAGCATTTTGACTCGGTAGTTGCAAAGTCTAAAACTTCGTATTTTAGGAGTTTCTTTGAGGACGTCTTGTCTGAGTCAAGAATATTTCCAGTGGGTTTTGTCACCAAACTAACAAAGCCGAGCTGGTTTTCAGAAAAAGAAAAATGCTGAACTTTCTATTGTGACTTCTTTTTTTATGGGGGCTCCAGTTCAACAGCTGCTTCCCACCTTCACTAAAACACCATTTTGGCTCTGAGAGCGAAAACATCTTGTTTCACTTTAGCCGCACTGTTGTTGGGAGGACTTGGAGCACTAGCGCTCTCATCTTCTCTCCGCTCATTCAGCCTCCTCCCCTCTCTCGCCTTTTCCTCACCTCAGGTCCTGTCAAACCTCTCGCTGGGGGAGAAATGGAAGGTGTGTGGCTTCTCGACGCCGTGTGTGCTTTTATGCGTGCTCATGAATGCCTGTGCATGCACACACCTCAGAGTGCGTTCGTGTCTATTCGGTCAAGTGTGTGCATGTGCCGTGTTTAAACCCACTGTCTCCAAAGCCTTACAAGACTCCCCATGTATAATTGGTGACCTATTACTTTCTGCCCATTGCATTTGACAGTTATGAATTGGAGACTGCCATGCAGACATGCTGATTAATGACAACCTTTTAATTGCCCAGGATGAGCAGTCAGGCACTGCAGTGAGGAAAAAGAGTCAGAATCACGAGCAAATGCAGACTTTTTGCACACATCTATGGCTGAAGGGGTGTGTCTGAGTCTTTACATGCAGGTCATTTATCCCTTAAACTGACCAATGGTAGTGTACGATTGAGCCAGCTGTTTGCATCCATGTGTCTGTGGGCTTTTTTTATGTATGTGAACCTAGAGGCTTAGGTCTGAAGGGGGGGTGGCAATAGTAATGTGTCTGATTTAGCACACATCTGGTCAAATGCACTCTGCATCAGAGGGGAGACTTATATTAGTACACAGTGCACACACTGGAACAGATCTCCACACCACCAATTAACCTGGTGTTTCTCAGAGCCTCTGGGCCCGACTTTGCTCCTGCCAAGACAGACGTGGGTGGCTTCTCGACCTAAATCAACCTACACTAATTGCTGGTCTACGTTCCCCTGTGTCTTTACCTTGCTGCCTATCAGCATCATATCTACATGCCTGATTTGACAAGTAGCTCCCACATATTCCTCTTCTTTAACTCAAAGGTTTCTGTGTTTCATTCTGTATTGTCAGCATGCTGCAGAAGTGGCTGCATGCTTATCTAGGATCTCTTGCAGCCGTGTAGTATTTGAGTGAGGTGAAGTCATATGTTGCTGTGTGAATGGCAAGATTAGGACCCAATATGGAGTAATCGGAAGCGACACTGGGCTTAAAATACAGCTTTATTGCTAGACTCACAGGGATCAAAAATACAAAAGGACTTTAACTGGGTATACTAAGAATTTGCTAACTAGGAAACTAAATGTGGAGACGCTTAAGTACACAAGCTGAACTAAATCAGGGAAAACAAAACAGAGGGAAGCAAAGCAAGTTAACAGGTGACAGACACACAAATACAAAAACATAGACATAAAAACAGAAAGGTAAACAAGCACAGATGCAGGGGGAGACAGAGAGGGATGACAAACAGGATGACAACTGCATATTACAAAATAAGATGAACCAGAATATAAACAGACTACTATATGAACAAAGAATATATTAACTGCCAAACTTAAACATAAAAAATGCTTTAAACTAAAAGGAATCCCAAACTCATTTAAAACTTAAAATACTGGGTCAGAGACCAGGACCATGACAAGTAATGGATGGATAAATTCATGCCTCCTTTCAACTTGCAGTTGCTAAACTTTTATTCTTCTTCTTCTTTTTTTTTTTTTTACTGTATGCCTTTAATGTATAGTAATTTCTGCCAGGGGTTCATGGTAAGGTTGCTAAAACTATTCATCATATTAAGAGCGACAAAAAGCCTCTCTTTTAAGTAGCACATTGATTCAGTGGTGGAAACTGTTCACTTAGATTTAGAGCTCAGGTTTGGAGAAGAATAAGCTTTAGGATTTATGGGTAGGTGAGTCTAAGCTCACAGTTTTCTGCCTCTTTTACAGCTATTTTGGCAAGCTAACCTATTCTTGTCTTAGATGTCTGTGATCACTTACAGTCACTCCATCAACCACTTGCAACTAGGAATGGTTTTGTCATCAATAAGCATGTTGCCAGGAACCTCGGGACCTAGAATAGAGGTGGAGCCAGCTGAATTTACATGTAGCTGAGCTACTCCTAGATACCAGAACCTTAAAAGGAAATGTGGATTAAGTAACTGCGCTGTGTCATTTCCACAAAAGCAGCCATCTGTCTTCTTTTGGCATTTCTCTCCATGCTGACACAGGTCGTGAGTTTATGTTGTGTAAGCATGAAGTTAACGGTGATTCTGTCGAACTTAGTGCCATGACATGAATATGACAGGAAAAGCATACGGCCTATAGTATCTGGAAATAACAAGAGCTCATGCAACATTAAGCTTTTTTATTGTTTTTTTTTTATTGTCCACAGAAAGCCCTTCGTGCCTTTTCACCAATAGTATGATATATTTCATATAAGAACCATAAAAGAAAGGCCAAAAGATGAATGATAAAATTATACATTATCATTTACCTGCTGGGAGCATAATTATTCAAATGTGTGTGATAGGAACAATCTCCCTGCCATTGGTCTTTAACCCCAACCCTCAGTTGAAGCTGTACTTTAAACAGCTGTAGGAGGGTGAAAGAAGGGATACTGACAGGTGGGAGTGTGGGCACCAAAGCAGAGGGAGCGAACTGTGTGAGCTGCAAATCCATCAACAATATTTCACTGAGGCTGGCAGCACTAATAGACGCATCTAATTAAAATTTTATTAAGTGTATGATTTGTGGCTCAGCTCAGGGACAAAGACAAGGGGTACTGTGATAGTCATACCAGGCAGTTAAACGTGGTTTGCAGTTCTGAGAGAAAGTGTAAAGATACTATGTTTTCTGTATTGCTGGTGCTGCGATGAAGTAGTCACTGCAATTAATGACTTGAACAATTTAGGGCCAGATTTATGCAACTGTAAAAATGCGCCAGTTAGAGGTGAAAGATCTGCAGCTGAACTAAAAAATGCACAAATTTATGAACACAGCATGCATATATAAATACTTTATACCATAATTTACTGATCCTGACCAAGTAGCTTGTAATTGAAGTTACTGCATCAGTGCCACATGCATGAATGCACTATTCTTGTTTTTGTTTACTTCTGCAAGACAACTGTAAGATGTTTCTAGTCTAAATCATATTTGTTGCTGTACATTTCCAATGTTTAAAGAGATGCAGGTATTTTTGTGTCCTCTGCAGATTTCCTTATGGACAGTTTTTGTTGAGAAGAGTGTCTGAATTGTCTTGCTCTTGCTGATGCTCGTTATTAAGTTCCCCAATCTTTGTTCTGTTTCATCAAAATACAGTTGTGGATCAGGGCTCAGCTAAAAACATTTACAGTAACACGACAAATCCAAAACCTCAACGCTTCACTCACAGCATGGTGCTAGTACATTGAATCATAAGCAGTAAATAAAAGATGGACATAGCCACTGTGATTCAGATTCAAATATCTTTATTGTCATTCAGTCAATACATCATTGGTGAACGATATTACGTGCACAGAGAAAAACAAGAAAATCACCCAGCGGTTTAAGAACGTCCTAAAGCCTCGACCTTGAATGTCTCGTTGTTTTGAAACTAGAGATGAGCAGTAGGTGGGTCTGACAGGGACACTGAGGATAATCCATACTCATGTGGTAGCAGCTCATCAGTCAGAAAGTAGGCCTCTCCTAAAGTATATCCTCCTTTATGTCTCTGATGTCAACCATAATTTATGAATTTATGATCACCTCATTGTAATATTGTATTAACTAGATCCCAACTAAAATAGCTCACCATTTACTGTGTGGCATTCCCAACCACATACTCCCTGCTTTCCTGTCTGTGCTCACAAATAAAAGCTTCAAATGACCAAACTAAACTTTTAAAAACAAAACTATGTTTAAAAAAAATTTTTTAAGAAAATGCTTGAATGTGAGGTCATATGTGTCGACAGGTTGTTGTGCCATAGACTTTTTTTTACAGTCAGACTAGATTTTAACAATCAGATGAGTCACCACCAGCTGGATAACAATCCAGCATTTCCAGATTGGTTTTGGACTCAGATCGGACCTCCATCTTCTATCTACAGTCTATGTGATGGATATAGATATCGCCTGAGTCTTTCATGTATGGAGAAAATATCTCTCTCCCTGTGTGTGTGTGTGTGTGTGTGTGTGTGTGTGTGTGTGTGTGTGTGTGTGTGTGTGTGTGTGTGTGTGTGTGTGTGTGTGTGTGTGTGTACTCCCACATGGATAACATTGCCATTCTGGGCTTTTCTGCCTCATAGACTCACAGCTGCTTTCTCCCGTTTGAGGAGATTTGCCAGGTCTGATACATAATACAATCCATTTTAATGTTAATTCACAGTCCAGAAAGCCGCATAAATAAGTAGGCAGATGACATCACAGGTGCATAGATAATCACACACCTATATCTCACATGAACGCAATCAGATTCACTTGTTCATGTAAAATTATTTGCAGAAATACAGCCGTGCCATCATCTGTATGACAAGGGTAAAGATAACATGGTAATACTCATAATCACATTACAAAAAGTATAATATGGGGACATATATGTTTTATGATTAAAAAACTTTATAAAGCAGTCCCCTTGTCCACATCATTGCCTAATGTATTGCCATTAGCAGCATATAATGAAACTGACCAGCATGGAGTGAGGTTATCCTCCATCAAACCACCTTGAGGCTGTCACAGTCCCAGAAACCCTTCTAAGTCAAGGGGACTGTGAACAGCTCGCATCAGGGGGGTCATGGATGGATGTATATTGACTCCAGAGGATGACTGGAAGGCAGAGAAAGACAGACGGGCTTTGATATGGACTCTGAACCGGTCCCTTGTCATCTACTAGATGGAGGCCAGAGAGAAATACAGGAGGGAGGAGGGGTGAAACAGAAGGAGAAGGGAAGGGGAAAGAAGGCCTGGGGAGTTTTTTTTAAAGTGAATATAGTTGTATCACGATGAAAGAAAGGAGGAAAGCAGAAGGGAAATAAAGGGCAATGAAACCACCAGATTTTTCTTTCTTATTTTTTTTAACACATTCGACGTTATGAGATATTGCTAACTGTTTATACCTGACTTGCATTTTTTCAAGCTTGAAAAAAAATATGGCATAAAAATTAGAAAATCATAGTGTTATATTTAGGCACTTTGTTCCCCAAAATTCCCCAGTTCTTTAACTGAATCTACAAAAACAGCAAAAATAATACAGTTTCACAGGCATAAAATGGTATTTTTGTGCCAACATGGTGATTCTCAAATGGCTGTTAGGCAAAAGCCTGGCATATCTTAGTATGGCGTGCAGTGTCTCCTTAAACTGAGGAAACTGGACATGTGAAGGACAAAAGGAAAAGTGGCAAGCTGGAAAAAATATCTGCAACTGAGGAACAGTACCTGAAAGTCATGTCTTGAGGAAATAGAAAAAACATCCAGCAAAGACCACACACTGGACCTTCAGGTGAGCCACCTGTTTACTGAAGCCTCATCAGAAATGGCCTCACTGGCAGGGAAGCTGTCAAGCAGCCATTCTTAAGGAAAGGAAACAAAAAAGCTGAGGTATGGCTGAGGTATTACATAATGACTTTTCTGAAAAGCAGTGGCAGCAGGTCTTATCAAGCAGTTCATCCAAATTTGAATTTATTTGGTTCGCATGAGGTCAGAAGAGAGTTAAAACAGTCAGTAATGTTGTAATGTAAAACACAGCGGAGGCGCTGTCATCGCTGAATTATTAACACAGAAAAGTACCATCAAGTGTTGAGCCACCATGCAATACCATCTGGAAAGTGTCTGACTGGCAAAAGTTTCATTTTTTTTAAGCATAACAATGATCCCAAACACACTGCCAATGCCGTAAAAGCAAACCTGGATAAAAATAAAGCACATACTATTACACTCAGTCATGGATTGGCCTCGTCAGAGTCCGGACTTCAACCTTATTGAAGCAGTGTGGGATTTATTACTCTTTATATTTGCATGTTTCAATAATTCAGTAGTTGCAATTATTTCCCAGTTTTTTCCATCTAGACATATAGAAATAAGTGTGTGTGTGTGTGCGTGCGTGCGTGCGTGCGTGCGTTCGTGCGTGCGTGCGTGCGTGTGTGTGCGTGCGTGTGAAATGGAGAAATCTATCACTGGTGTTCTGACATCTGTTTTGGGTGAGAGAGCTAAATGGGCCTTAGATGCGATCTGTGACCAACTGTCTGTCCCAAAGCACAGACAGCTTGACTCTGTGACCAATAAGTCAGCTCCACTGAAAATATGTCATCTAGACTCGCCTGTGCATGTGTGTTTGTGTATCTTTGAGTGTGCTCTTTGTATTCTTTTATATACCCTTAGGATTCAAATCTGTCCATGTCACAATGGGTTAATGAGTGCATTTGTCCCTATCTATTATCTGTTACCGAATTTCCCAGAGGAACCCACCCGTGAGATGAATAAAGTTCTATCTTATCTTATCTTATCTTATCTTATCTTATCTTATCTTATCTTATCTTATCTTATCTTATCTTATCTTATCTTATCTTATCTTATCTAGGGAAACAAGAGCGAGAAACTAAACAATTAACAAAAAATGCAATGCTAACGATAGCGTGCCCCTATTTGACTTTACATAATATGAAATAAAGATGTTAATGGTAACGACAATAAATGTATAAAAAGCAAAGAAAAGAAGGCTTAAAATTGGAGAGTATTCCTTAAAGAATTACACATGATTTCTCTGTTTAAATGCTTCCTTTTCTCTTGCCCCCTCTCTCATTTTCTCTCCTGTGCACTCATTTTCAGTGCGAGCAGCAGTGGTGGGAGAAAATGTGAGATCCAGATGTTAAAACCTCAGTGCAGATGTTCTCACTTAGATGCCAAGAAATGCTGATCGGCGTTGCCGTGCACATGCACACACAGTGGCATCAAAGCGAACCTAAAGATTTAACATAGACCCATATTTTTATGAAGAAAATCAGATATACACTCGTGCAGACAGGAGTGTTTGTGAAATGAAACCCAAACAGAAAATAAATAAATAAATAAAATGAAAAGCGAATGTCAGATCAATGTAAAACTCCAAAGCAGACCAGCATACAAAGAAAGAGGCCTAAAGGCACAGCGCTCCCTGTACATCAATGATTTTGGTACAATAACTCCCTGCTCTGTTTTATTCACTTAACAGTCACTAAGCTCTCAGTACTTACCAGAATGAAGCACACGTGTGCGCGCACAAAAAAGCCTTAATGGTTTTCAAAATAGCTCCAAATATTAATGTTTCCTCTGTTCACTACTTACATGCCATGTAGCCCGTTATTGTAAAAACAAGCTGCATTTGAAGGACCTTGACTATTCTTGTCCAAGGACTTGATGCTAATGAAATGAGAGGAGAATGCGAGCATTGACCTGCTTGCATTAAGACCATTAGAGAGAAAGAAAATATGGGAACAACCTGGCAGAGGAATCCAATTTCCAATTAAAAAAGAAATTATAGTATTAGTGCTTCAGAGATTACAAAATACTATGTTTGGGGATTTTTTACAACTTTTTTCTTCATCAAAATTATTTAGGAAATGTTATAGACTTTTTTACAATTGATGGTGTTGTTTTTTTCTGTCTACATTTGTGTAAACCAAACAACAAAAGAGGACATCTTTCTCTCTCTATCTCCACATTTTTCTCTCCGTGTTTCCTTCCCTCCTATGTGTGTAGTACATCCATTTATATGTGGATTCAGAAAACAACATATTGACATCATGTTCGTGCATGTGTGTGTGTGGCATGCACACTGTTTGCTCATTATTTGTCCTTGTGTCCTCCCGGCCAATCGGTATTGATCGGACCATATTAAGTATGGAGAAGGCTGCTTATGGCGGCAGCCTGACTGAGTGTCAAGGGAGGCATATGGATGGAGGGGGGAGGACCGGTGTGGGGATGCATGTGAATATTGGTGAAAATGTTAGAGGGTCAGCTTAGCGTGGGAAGATGCAGAGTGGAAGGAATTAAACTGTACATGTATTAGAAGGTTCAATATTAGACTTTCTGTGTGTGTCTGTTACAGACATTCATCAGACCTTGTACCCTGCCGTGCAAAGAAACACACCTGATAGGGCTCCAACGCAAGATTTAAGAAAACCCACTTTACTATCAATATAATGCAATACATCCAGATACCTAAAGAACAGAGTAGGTTGATCGCCGATGATAAACAGAAAGAACACGTATCATAATTTTTCATACTCTAACACTTTTAGTGAGGCAGTGTGAAGGTCAAACATTGCTTATGTGGTAGAGGGTGTGGTGGTGGCAGTAACCAAATAAGCAGTGGCTGAATTACATATGACTCGTAAACTCATAAATCAAGCAAACTGTGCTTTATATTACTCTAAACATTAGTTTACCTCAAAACTATCCAGTTTCACGGGCAACAAAAATAAATGACTTCTGGGGGTCTTAGGAAGAATACATGTGTTGATATTTCATATAGTAAAATAAATGCATGTCCAAAAGAACTTAACTAGAAACAAAATGAACGAGAAGGAATGCTTCAGAGCAAAAATATAACTATGTCTAAATAACTAATGTGCAATAAAATCTCTACCTCTTTATTCTAAAACCAGCTAAAGGACAGAAATTCGACGTATTTTCTCTCAAGATATGTTAAAACACTAATAGTAAAATACAGTATCCACAAATGTAAACTGGAAACATATTTTGTTTCAACAATGCTGTAATTATGGACTTTAATGACCTGCAGAAACATATATTTTATTCTTATGATTGAGTATTTGCAGCATTGTTTTGGGTAATGAGCAGCTAATGCTAAAACTATAGTCAAATGTCTCCACTAAATTTTTATCATGCTGGGTTTTTTTTATATTTTTAGTCAGCAACACTATTTTCAAGACAAATTTCCCCTTAAGTTAAAGGTTACTTTAGATTAATGCATTCAAGCTTTATTTTATTCATTAAAAAAAAATCTATTGTTTTAATTAGACGATTTTCTGTTATTTTTCTGGTACCACAGCTACCAGAATATTGCAATTGTTAACATTCAACCTTTGTTCTTTAAACTTTCATTAAATGTATAATAAGTTTTATTCTTACCATTGTTTTGTTTTGTCTTTGTTTCTGAAGTACTACCAGTCCAGCTATAGTTCATTTCACTTTCAAGTTGGTGCACAAAAACACCATCCATGATAAATTTCTCTCAGGTTAAGTTGCTCCTTATAGCCTTTGGCTAAATGCTAAAAGCAAATAAATGCAGATTGCTGTACAGTGTGAGAGGAAGGTCAGATGCATGGTTGAAGGTGAAAATCAGTCTAGAAGCACTGTTGTCAACATCGCTATTTGTACACTTGAACATGAGCTTGTCTTTGAAGAAAATGAGTCTCAGTATGAAGCAATTTATTTTTCTTGCCGCGGAGAATCTCTTTTAACTTGAAAACCTAAGCGCAACATCTCTTTTGAATTGTTTATGTCTAAGAAAAAGCTGAATCTATTTATTGCATCTACTGAATCCATTTATCTCTCTCATTGTGGTTGGATTGCTACAGATAACAGCCCAGTATTCGTTCTGTTGGTTCAGGATTTGGAGTGCTGCCTGTTGGCTTGCATCAGTGCCCTCCTGTTTGTTTTCTCCACAAGAGTAGATGAGTCAACTGATTGGCAGTCAGACTACACGCTAGACGATAGTGCTAAACCTTGGCTGGGGTTAGCTGTTCAATTATTCACAGAAAGAGCAAAAGAAAGAAAGAAAGAAAGAAAGAAAGAAAGAAAGAAAGAAAGAAAGAAAGAAAGAAAGGGGGAGTGTGTGTTTCATGTGCGTAAGTAAAAGTAATGAATGACAGAGTCAGGAAAAGAGAATAAAAGAAGATGAACAGGTGAAAAAGAACAATTCAAAAGCTTAAAATCAGCTAATATAACCAATTGAAAATGTCCACTTCTTTTTATCACCCACCTTCAGTGGTGCAAGCTCTGCCTAATGCCTTAATCATGCTGCTAGCCACTGTCACCCACCACATCGTAGAAACACACATACAATAAAGCAGCGCTAGCTCTGCCAACACTACACACAAATGCACCAACACACACTCCAAGCACTCCAGCATATGGGTCAGATCTAATCGCAATAATTTCATTTCCCCCCTCATCAGCTCCAAGCCAGATAGACTAAGTCCCATTTGTAACCACTGCAGCGCTACTGGAGGGAAATATGACAGATAAGAGGACTCTTGTAATAAGCCGGCTGTGTGGATCTGATAAATGAAGAGAGCTTTTGCCAGTTAGCTGGAGAAATATATTGTAGAATGGTGAAAACCCGAATGTGGTAGCTTGAGGATTCATAAAAATAAATGAAGAAACAAATTAACTTTGTTGATTAGCGGCAAGACGGAGGAAGCCGCTTGGAAACAGCTCAGCGCCACTTGGGATATCTGATATCACGGAGAAAGCAAAAACATAGATGTTTAAGATACAGTAAATCCTCGTAGGCATCTTTTCAACAACAGTCACTCCTCATTCACACATGCACAAATACACACTTTCTGTCAAAAACAAAAAACAATCTTTTCAGCTGTTCCTAGTAAAAACAGATGTGCAAGGCTAATTCTGATGAGAAATTTTAATATTTGTTTCGAGCCTGGGCCTGCATCGTGCACATATGGTTTTCAGGGGTAGAGGTGGAGTCGCTCAAGCGGAATTTGAAACATAAATAGAACAAAGGATTGTGGGAGGTGGTTAATTTCAGCTGTTTCCATGGCAGGTAAGCTCCGTCGGCAAGGCTCTGATGTTTATTTGTGTGCTAATGTTTCTCTTCACAGCATGTAAAATTATGTTTGACATGCTTTGCACAGTTCAAAAATATGCATGAAAAAGGGGGGTTTAAAAAAGAATCAGCACCAAAGGAAAGTCGCACTTTGAGAAAATTGCAGTATCACACAAAGATTTTAATGGCTGGATTGTTTAAACGGGAGGAATTAGGGTGAAATGTGGAGCAGATCGAATGTTATTTGTGCAATACTGTTCGACATCTGATCCGTTTCTCTCGTGACTGAGAATTTCAAACCTTTTCTGAAAGGCATATTCCAGTGAAATTAGGTCAAAAGCAAAGTGAAGGAGGTTATCCACGAGCCGAGAAATGCTTCAGTGCATCTAAGAAAATCACCCATGCGAGACCCAGCACATAAACAGCCATCTTGTCAATCACCTTGTCAATCAGTCAGACACTAGGTCATCAACTCGGTAGGCCAGTTCTGCATTCACCCCGCGACCCAGTCATCCATCTTTGTATTGTTCTCTCATCTTCCCTTCCAACCTTCCTTTATCCTCTCACCACAACTAAGCTCCACAGACCTGTAATGATCCACTGTCTCCTTCACTTACTAATGCTTGGTCGAGTCAAGCCAAGACCTCTTCCCTCCGCCTCCTACTTATTTCAAGATTTGTTGTTTATCAAGGATTTTTATGTTGTTGTTCTCTTTTCTTCTGTGAAATTCGTTTATCTTCTGAAATTTCAATAGGTTTTAGCTTTATTTGAGCTTGAGATTCTTAAGAGTTTCTTTCATTAACTACTGATGTCTGTCAAACTTGCATCGTCTTACACGTTAAGGTGCAAAATTCTCACTACTACAAATGAATAAAACCCTACCAAGCATCACCTGAACAGCAGATGTGTTCCAGGTTTTATACAATATACATTTTTACTATTTAAGGCGCTTTCCCCTCGCTGCACATTGATTCATCATCAAAAAGGAAAAAGGAGAAATTGTTTCTGCCTCTTTTCAGCTCTTTTGAAGAAAAAAAAATTAGTGTGCTTGTGAGGCCACTGAATTGGTATAATTACATGGGTTTAAATGCAAATTTACAATGTGCTTATTAATTCTATTCTGCTCATTTCAAATGACTGACTGCACTTAATTAAATCAGATTGATTAGACCTTTTCTAGACTTTCCTTTTACAACCACATAATTATGACAAATAGAGCCACTTGACACCAAATCTACAGCAGAGGAGTGAGCTTTCTTTTCTCTGCCATTCAGCGTCTTTCAAGTCCTGCGTGGGGATCTATGGGCGGGTCACAAGACGGCACATCATCCTGAGGGAATACTGTTTATTTATACAGCGATTTAAGGCCACTGACCTGTTGTTCACATTTTACCAAACCATTCATGAAAACATTACATCAGCCATTACATCTTCCCACACACCACATTTCAAACACCCCCATTTCAGCCTCAGTTCTCTGGAAAGACTTTTCCACTTTATTAGTTCCTCATCAGCGCACCCACATGACCTGAAGAAACGGGAGACCACACTAGTCAAAATATGTTAGTTATATGATGCTTAATCTTCCTAGGAGCTCCTAAATTGAAACCAGGCTGTCAAAATAATACAGACGATGGCAGAAATACGTATTTCCTTTAATTTGATACACTTTCCCAGTCTATGCAGCTACAGTGGTTCCTTTGGCTCTGTCCTTAATAACACAGGCTGTCTGGACTCGTTGCATTTTGTTCCTGAAGTCTAATGAGCACACAAGATTAGTTGTTTTTCACAGTGTCACAAATCTAGGTGTGAGACAGCCCTAAGAAAATGGGCAAAATTGCAGTCGTCCTGTAAATATCATTCTTTGTCTAAGAACAAGAAAGGTGATTATGTGCATAAACTTTCTAGTATTCTTTTGTCAATGCGTTTACTCAGCTTGAATATTAATAATTCCAAAAAACCAGTGCTAATGGTGCGTTGAGCACAAGGGGAAACAGGATTAATAATTAAGAGTGGGGGAAAAAAACAATATGCAAAAAACATATTCAAAGAAATGTAATATTTAAAAAGCAGCACCCCAGGACCTGGCGAGTTAATGGCTGAAAGAGCTCCTGCTCCTCAAGTGTTTTTCTGAGCTTTGATTGCAATTTGGAGAAAGAATTATCTCATCGGGGTGCGTGGGTGGAGGGAGGTCGGATCTGACTGTGAAGTGCTTGTCATTACCAAGATCTCTCCCCTTCTATTTTCACTTGTTCCCTTTGTCTAACTCTTTCCCCTTCTCCCCTTTGTCTCGGTCGTCGAGGTTGCTCTGCAACTGTAGCTTGGCAGAGTCAAAATATCAGCGAGTTTTACAGCACATGACACATACAGAATATTTATATAGCTTTGTACGATCCATGCAAAGAAGACATATTTAGATAACTGTGCAAATTTACTAAACATATTTGGAAAAGCAAAACTTCAAAACTCAGACTGTAAACCTGACAGTCTATAGCTATTGGATTCAAATTTATAATCAGTGCATCGACACATCTGCGAGTCCATTTGTAGATGCATGCCGAAGCTACTTCTCTCATCACTCATGCACCCCATCAAGACAGGTTCATTTTCCACATTCCTTCTCCCTCCCTCTTCTCCATTGATTTGACAATCACTGTGTAATCTCGAGCTTAAATGACTCTTTTTAAAAATGCCGTGGGCACTAGGGTCATGATATTTCCCCTTAATTACTGTGCCACATTATCACCGTAAAGCACTTTCCACCTCTCTTGCACTTCTAATTACATTGCTCCGATTGCCATGACACATCCTTTCATTTGCCGATGCACTTTGCGAGCTCATGTGCGCGTGAGCGAGAAAGAAGTAGTGAAAGAGCAAGGGCAAAAGAGGGAGAGACAAGCAGCAGCGTGTCTTCATTGAAGAAATATTTTAAATCCTTTTTTGCGCACTCACAATTCTGTTTGGAAGCCTTGACATTTAAAACAGATTAATACAATTTATCTGAACCATCGGAGATGAATACACAAAAAGTTTCAAGCAAAAAAAATCAAAGAATAAGACCGAGAGCAAATACATACTGAGAACACAGCAGCGGTACGCCTGTGTGGTTAATTTTGTGCAAATATCAGTTGTGTATTATTGTCAGAAGCAGCAATTAATCTTTTTTTGGAGACATTTCCAACCATCAAATGAGTCTTTTTGCTTAAATATAGTTTCCTGGTATTTGTGCTTCATTCGTCAGTATAGGGGAGACGGAAAAGGGGACAAGATAAATGGCTAAAGATTTGATATTAATTCGTAGTAATGGAATCACCTATATACATTCATAAAAGAAATTGCATTTCATATATATATATATATATATATATATATATATATATATATATATATATATATATATATATATATATATATATATATATATATATATATATATACAAAAAAAGCATCTGAGCATCAGTATTCACTTGGCAGCTGAACGCAGCCATGCTCTCAATGAAGTACCACATATAATTTCCATTAGATGTAAAAAAACAAAAGGTATACATAATCAGTGTCTTGCTACAATCTGATGGATACAGAGAGTAAATGAATTGAAAGGGAAGTTATGCACACAGCAGCTGGGGCCAGTAGGTATACTGTAACAATCACTTATACTAAATGGATGGACTGTACTTATATAGTGTTCCACTTAAAGCACTTTCTTAATATAAGCCTCATAGAACACTTCATACCAGTTCTTGTTCTTATGCCTAAACACTGGAGAGAAACTCAGGGTTCAGTATTTTGCCCAAGAATTCAAAGATGCCGACTGTGGGAGGCTGGGATTCAACCACCAACCTTCCAATGGAGTTTTTCCAAAAGAAAAACTGAAAATAGCAATAATGATAATGCATTGACTATATTTGATATAGTGTGAAAATTAAAATATTTATATTTTCATAATAATTTAATGTTTATATCTAAAATGTGTCTATAAGCTGGTGGAGATATATCTAAATGCATTTGTTTCCCAGATAAACAGTAGTAGATGTTAATTTCTAATTTGATCTTAATGTTCCCTTTTCTTATTCTTGCAATGTCTAGAAAACCCACATGGATACACAGTATTTGTTTTATTGTAACAATATAATTGTGCGACAGTGGGATTTAGTTGATTGCTATTTAGCTTAGCATTGAAGGGTTTTGTTGAGAGCATCTCTGCAAACTAACAGGCAGTGTACCAAAGGACAATGACCCATGAGAAATTCATCTGTGACTCGTATTTTTTAAGAGCAGAAACAAAGCATGAACATGAAACATCTATTCAGAGCACATATTTAGCACAGCCAGTGGCTGAAATGTGCCCAGCCTTCAGCTGAGCTCCTACGTGTAGTTTCCAATGCCAAATTTACAAAGCCAAAGGCGTGCAGACCTCCAAAGAATGATCACTTTTTAACTCCTGTGGTCACAATTAGAGAATCTGCCTCAGCTTTTTATTCACACACAGCTGCAAAGCTGTTACACCTTGCACAATAACTGAATTGTAATGATCAAAAGCATGTTATTGCAATCAGAGATTCCTGCGCCAACTAATTCAGACCTGTTAAATGTCACCATAAAAAGTTATGACACAATGTGTGCAAGATAACAGTGTAACTACACTGATTCAATATTTGGCTGGGTTTTCCCATTTTAAACACCCCAACTCCTACCAAAGACCCATTTTACTTGTCACTGTGTTCACAAACCATTATGAGGTCTTTTCCACTGGTTTCAGAGTGGGATGGGGGAGGGGCACGGGGGATGCAGTTTCACCAGGTGGGCTCTCTGCTAAATAGCCGCTGCTCACTTAAGCACTTATTACTTAAATCTAGCTAATCAGACAGTATTACATCTATGTCCATTTTTGAGAGCAGGGCTCTGTGGTGTAAATTAGCCTTTTTACATGTAGTGTTTCATTTCCACTTTAAAACTGATTTTATATTATTTTTTCCAGAACTGGTCACAGGATGATCAACTCACTTTCAATGTCATACACTTTTACTAGGATCAATTCTGATCTTTTAGATACCTTTGATTAAGAGGTTAACGCATAGATTTAAATAAGTCTTTTACATTATTTTATATCATTTGACATCATATTTTGAATAATTCAAGGAAAAACTCACTGGTGGTTGAACTGACGGCAGATTTGCATGCATGCATACAGCATGATAAGAAGTGTCTAATCTTTGTGCATAATCTGTAAGCAAAGGATGAGTCCAAGCATTTTTTTTGTTTTTGTTTTTTGCTTTCATTTATTTAAAGTTTGTGTTTTCTCAAGTCTATTTTCTGTAAGATGAGTTCTGAAGGACCTTCTTGATGGCACAGTGGATGTTGGTCAGAAACACTTCATTTCCCTTCTTGCTGAGGTGAACTCCATCCGGTACAAACATGGTGTCGTCATAATATCTCAGGGAGGGATGTTCAATGATTAAACCTCCAAAGGAATGAACGGCTTTTCTCATGGCTGAGTTTGCAGTTTTCCTTGATGTACTTTGGATTTCCGTACCTCCACACTTGGCGTTCGTTGATGCAGGAATTTATGATTATCATGGAGGGGAACTTTGCATGCAGTTCAATCAGTTCTTGCCGCCGGCATGTGAAGTGAAGTGGTGATATTGTTGGACAACCCTTTCCTGTGTGAACACTATTTGAACCCTGGTGTCTTTCCATTGGTGGTCTCCATTTCTCTTACTCTCTTTCAAGTCAAACCTATTATACCCTGAGTCCTGCAATGTGATACATAAGTCTTCAACACTTTTGCCAGTGTGTTTGAAGTGCCATTACACAGTAAACTGATGTTGGTTTATGTTGTAGAGGGCAGAGACAAATGAGACACGCATGATCGTTTCTCAAATAAAAACAAATTGTGGCCTGCATACTTTATACATTGTGGCACCTACACAGATATGCACAGATAAGAAATAAATTAACGTAAATTAAAGTACTTTAGGTGTTGAGCCATTTACATTGTGCCTGAACAGTTTCACTGAGCCTTCACAGTGATTTTAATGTGGAGTGATGGATCACCATTTCTCCTAAAGAAAGGTGGAAAAGGGTGTTGTTTCCTTCAGTGTTGATTTAACAGAAATATGATAACAGAAATAATAGAAAGTAACAGAAATACTCTGACAATTGTACAGTAGCTGGAACTGTGATTGATGTTCAGGCGGAGAAGTGCAGTGGATGTTTTTGTGGAGAGGTTTGTATGTGAATAAGATCAGAGAGGTAGTGATCGACTTCAGTAGAAGAAGGGCAACTGCAGGGCGCATGGCTATCCTGGGGCAGGATGTTGTCTTGGTAGAAGAGTACAAGTTGTGAACTGATAGACCAACACAGAGGATGTGTGCATAAAGTGAAGAAAGTTGAGATCTTTCACACATGCACCAAAATGATGGAGTTTTCTGTCGCTCAGCTACGGCGAGCCTAGTGTGCATTACTGTGGTCTGCTGGAGGAAGCAGCATTAGAGCTGGTGATACTCTGACAGACTGAATAAAGAAAGGCTGGCTCTGTAAACAGCTGCAAACTTGAAGCTGTAATGGAGAGGAGGTCACTGAACACACTGTTGGATAATCCTGACCACCCTGTGCATCACAGGACAGACACTGGAGGACCTTCTCTAACAGACTGGTACAGATACAGGAAACCTTTCATGCTGTTAAATCTTTATAACATAATACATCTGTTTGACAGATCCGGCAGAGATTTTATTGACATTTATAATTCAGTCTGGCTTTGCTTATTTAGAAATTTTTCATTTGTTTAGTCTTGACTTATTGGTTAACTTAATAGCTTAACCTGTCTTCATTTAGCTTGTCTTTCATTGCATGGCCAACATTCATTTCAACAACTAAATAAAAAAATGCAGAATCTGGAAATATCTCCACTATCTTTTCTGTGAAAGCCACAACATTTGTGACTATTCCCATTTTGTGGTTTGGTGGGTGTCAAATAAATATATATTTAAAATATAACATGACTAACATAAAACTGGATGTATTCTGCAACTGACTGTTTCATTTCTACACTGTACAGAAGAGTGTAGAAATTACCTGTAACATTTACCTGTAACATAAGTGCATGCCATGTTGAATTAAAAAGAGGCAATCATCTCTCTGTTATTGTTAATGTGCTTCAGGTTAAGTAATTGACCCAAATATGGAGAGAGTCCCCTGAACGCCGGCCAATCACAGTTGACCTAAAGATAAACAGATTAAAGCTCATTATTTTTGCACAAGGCTATTTCTTAACAACCATTAAGCAGCCTAATTAATGAGAAATAGAGTTCCTAACATGCTCTAATATTCCAAAATGTCAAGATTCTCTACTCTTACTTTACATCAAAAAAGTGTTATACAACAGATTACTTTAATTCCTTGGTCAGAGTGTCGTGTATTGTGTATCATCACTGGCAGTCTCATCTATACTGTATATCTGTATATACTGCACATACTGTTTATATACTGTTTGTCTCTTTTTTATTTCTATGTGGTTGCATTTTTCTAACATGTTCAAAATAAAGATTCAGTTCAAATTCAAATATAGTAACCAGTTATCCATCAATTGTAACAATTTATTCTTAGCACTCTGCACAATTGCACATACATGTTGTTATTGTGCGTGTCATGATACTATTGTCCGTACTGTCTGTTTGTCTATTCTGTTTACATTGAGAGGAAAAAACATAACTCGCTGCCCAATTCCTTGTATGTGAACACATCCTTGGCCAATAACACTGATTCTCACTTTGATTCTGAATATGTATTTACTAAGTATAACCTCATGTCATGGTACTGGTTGTATGCACGATCCCTTCTTCATATGATACAATCCTCCACTCACCACTTTTCAGTGTGCATTTTGGCAGGAATGAATCAAGATGTCTGTGTTTGTGACTGCGTGTGTTTCTGCATCTGTGTCAATGAATTTGAGTTGGTTGTGTGTCGCTTTCAGCCTCTGATGACCTTTGCGTGTTGCTGCTGTGAGCAGAGTGACCCGGCTGTACTCATTAAAACCAATGGAACGGATCATTCCCCGCTAATTGTTTTCCACTGACAAATGGCTCCTCTGACTCCCGAAGACTGCTGCAGGGACCCTGCCTGCCTAAAGCATACTCACTTCACTAATGAGAAATGCCTGTCTGCAAGTATTTGTGTGTGTGTGTGTGTGTGTGTGTGTGTGTGTGTGTGTGTGTGTGTGTGTGTTTGTGTGTGCGTGTGTGCGAGAGAGAGAGTGAGAGAGTGAGAGGCAATGTAAACGTATGTCTGTAAATGCACAAAAGTGTGCATTTGTGTATACGATATTCGTCATGCCTGTCTCCCTCGCTGTGCACTGCCATGTGTAAAGCCGGAAACACTGCTACATTAGGCTCAGCATAAGCCATTAAGGCATTTTTCTCTTGTCAGTCACCCTAACACCAAGATATTATTAACAAGTAAAGTCTTGTATCTAACTGCTTAAAAAGTCAAGATTTACAGTCAGACATGTTTCATGCAAGGTGTGGATGGCAATCATTTTAGTACAGCAAAGGTAATTTTTCCCTTATTTACACCGTAGGTAAAACATTTTCACCATGGCAGCATTACCAAAACCAGCCAGTCTTTCTGCTATCACATGGTATTTTTAATTTGTTTCAGTAAATATACAAACCATCAACTGTGTGCAACACATTCACGTAAACTAAAGGTAAACTCAAGGTAAACTCAAGGACAAAAGATAACTGGCACTTAGAATACAGGAATTTGTTTTTATTTATAATCTTAATGGCAGGACCAAAATTGGTACCAAATACTATTTTGAAAGAAAAAAATCTTTCCTGACAAGGTTTGTTTAGCTACAGCGCTGTGCCACAAAGTGACAGTGTTAAGGTTTAAAAGAAGGGCGCAGGAGGGGTTCTATAAGGCCACACCTGGTGCTGCTATTACAGCACACACACACACCTTTATTTCTCTCTGTTGTCCCTTTCTCTGGTTCCACCTGTTCCATGGTCCACTGGATGACTGTGAATCCTATTAGGGGACACCCTTCAGCACCCCAGCCCCTCCCCAGCTTCACTACCTGGCACTAATCCATCAGAGGGGCAGTCAGGCTGTGCGCCACCCCTCCACCACCCATCCCTGATTCCTGCCAGTGCCCAGTGCTGCAGCAGAAGCCCCAGCTGGGGGACCGCCAAAGCTTGGTCGTTATCAGATGACGGATAGCTTCATATCAGGTGGGTAAAGTGCGCTAGCATTGGAGAGGGCCATCTGGCTGATGATTTGGGGGAAGTTGGGAAGTCGAGTCTGCAAGTGAGGTATAGCAAGGCAGGTGATGATGATAGATGGGGCTGAGAGCATAACCGCCAATCACGGTGTTCTTTGGTAGCCATACATGTGTAGATGAAACAGTTTTAATACTAAGACCATGCAGGCATGAATAGTAGCACTGTAGTACTATTTATATTGTGTACAAATTTGTTCTTTCTTCTCTCCTTTCATTGCACTGACTGCTGCTGTCATGCAGTGTCAACATTTCAGAAGTTTGATGAATGTAAGCACAGCAGAAGTGTTATTTAGTAAGACAGTACAAGAATAGGAAGTGTGATGAGGACACTGACACATCAGCTGCTGATGAAGGCCTTATTGCTTCAGCTTTAGCATCAGTCTTGGATAGTCATCTTCTATGATGATTAAAAATACATTAAAAAGATATTTATTCACAAATATCATTGCTAGGCTCTGTTCTGACTGTACTCAAAATCTTTGCGGTTGTCCACACTGATATCTGCAAAATGGATTTGCATGTCCAGATGCACCAAGTCTGTGTGGGTTGCTGTATTAATGATATAGAGATCAGTGAAAACAGCTATAGTGGTAAAACGGTTTTCCAGAGGTCCTTCCATCGTTTCCTCTACAGAAGCTGCTGTTCTCCATGCTGTTCCTCCACACTGCTGCTAGCAGCAGCTTTGATTCTTCTAAGGACTTTATGGTTTTGTTGTGTATTACATTTCAGGTGGTTTTCAGTCTTTTTTTTTTTTTCCAGAAAAAAAAAATTGAATGGCTGCAGATTTGTGATGTTGTAACTGCTGGTGTGTCCAACAGCCAATGAGGTAACCATAAAAGCAGCTTAAGAATTACAGGGGTCAGCGTTCAGAGATGTAAAAATGCATGTATAGCATTTTTAGAAATTACTTTTATGTAACTGAAAACTATGAGTACGCTGTTATCTTTTGTATAATTTAGCTCTGCATGTCCATTAACTATTAATGCATATTTTTTTGAGTTATGGTGCCCATAAAATTTTAAGGATAGGTATCTAGGTTTTTTTTGGCTATACAAGAGAACTTTTCATATGAGATGTGTTGTAAAGTTGTCATTGAGCGCATTTGCAGTTGTTAAAACACGGTCCTGTCCTGGCAAATTAATCCACTCCATCATCCCAAGAGTAAAATCCAGTCTAAACTTTCAGAGGTTTTGCTCGCTTAAAAAAAAAAGCAGACATTCTGTCAGACCCACTGATGAGGAAAGCAACAGAACATTTCTCGCATCTTGTCTCTAGTCTTAGCTGTCAAGTCTTCTTTTTTCTTTCTACAACCAGAGGGAACACAGAAGTGACAAGAAAAGGAGGAGATAGATGCAAAGACAGAGAACGTGTGGTGGCAAACAAGCAGGGAGATGTAATCTTTTCACATGCTCAGATCAAGTGCACTTGGAAAACAATAGAAACTCAAAGGATTGTTAGCCCAGGCAGAAGTATGTATCTGCCATTTTGGGCACTGATGCACACAAAGACAATACAGTGATGCTAGCAGGATAACTAAAGGCAATTTAAAGTCCAATAGGCACTCACCAATTAAGACTTAAAAACTGAGCATACACATACACAAAATTTCAACCAATTATCACTTCGGAACAAAGCAGACTTCAGCCTACTCAGTGTGATCTGTGTCAACCATCAAACAAATTCGAGAAGGGGGAAAAATATCAACTGACACAGGAGCAGGAGAGGCACTCTTCATGCTTCCTTCTCATCTATTGTGTCTATGTGCACTGTCTTGGTTGACTCCAAGGGAGTTGAGGGCTAGGAGGCTAATAGGCTGGTGGCAAGCAACTTATAGGCATCTGGGGTTCTGGTTAGCGGGTAGTTGGCTAATGTGATGACTCAGGAGTTAGACCAGGCAGAAAACTAGTCAACCGCAGTAAAGTAGTTTTTAAGAATCTCTCATTTCCAGCCTTTACCACAGCTGACTAGTGTCCTGCCTGCCCTAACTCCTGAGTCATCACATCAGATTGTGACCAAGTCTGCAAGGCTCACATAGATTCTCAGATAAGGCTTGAAGGATGTTTCCTGCAAAGTACTGTGGGAGCAGTTTCTTTGTACTCCATCCTAGAGGCCCCTTTACAATCACCATAAATAAACCCAAGGGCACATGACAACTCAAAAAAGTCTTTAAATAATGATTCTGCTCAGTCCACAACTGGCCACAATATACCGATACACTGTCACACACTGTGTGAGACGTCCCTGCTTTTTTATCTTTTCGCTACTATCCATTTCTTCCTTAGAGATAAAGATTGTCCTTTAATATAGCATGACACAATGATGTGTCAGTATCTGCTGTGTGATTTGAAAGTTACTGCCTTGAATGTCTGCATGCTGTCAGGATATTTAAACAGTCTCCCATAGAAGTTAGAGGCACTCATTTACAGTCGCATGAAAGAAAGTGGGGTTGTCAGTTTTCGCCTACTTAATTCTTCTCCTTGCTATGAGCCAGAAGGCGGGTAGAATTCCATAATACCCAAGTGAGTGTGTAAGATGCCTCTCTAGACAGCGTACCTGCATAAGATGCTGCACTGCAGCTGATATACCATTATGCAGCTCTCTCTTTATTCCTCCCTCTCACAATGCACTTCCATCTCTATCAAAGGAGAGATCGGATTTTGTTTGTTGGTTAAATTTAATTTAGCGTTTTCCAGTTACATTTTCAGTTGCAAAATAATGTGCATGCCATGTCATATCTAAGTATTTGAATGTTTTGCTAAAGAAAAAATAACTCTGTGTGTGTTGATAAAAATGTGAGCAGCATCTAAATGATGGAATGAAGGAGTCATGCAATATGTCAGTAATATTTCAGGTTAAGCAAAATATCCCCAAATATTTTAGATATTAATTTTGAGGCAGTTAACAAAACGCCTGACTCTTTTAATGTGCACATTCCAACCAATTAAACTCGCGAGGGCATTCAACAAAAGCCATGTTCTTTTTTTCCTTGACAAGTTTGCACTCCCTGCCTCCATCAATGCCACAAATTCATCAAATATTCACACGATGCTGAATCACTTGAGGACAACTCTAAAAGTTACTGTTACCTTGGACGTGACTCTACAACAGAATTTACTTGCTCGCGAACCCATTATTTCTCCTGTAAAAGAATTGTTCACGACAATCCAATCTGCAGAGGAATTTTGCTATTCATAAAAGAACACAAATTAAATCTCTCTTAGTCTCCCAGTCTGATCGATGTTGTGTGAGTGATTACAGTACAAGTGTTGTGCAAAACTGGACTGGAGTCTGTTTGCATGTGTTGTTAACAACACAAGAAACTATATTGATCATTTCACTTACTTTGGATTACATTTGATGAACACATTGACATAGATTTGTAGGTTTAAAGTTAAGGACTGTAGTTTACATTATATAAACCATGGCTACAGCTTTTAAATGCACACAAGTCGTAATGCTAATTATTGCTATTGTCAAACCAATGATCAATGTTAGGTAAAAATTTTGGAAGGCTGTATGAATTTTAACTGAAACTACACGAGAAGAAAACTGACCAACATTATACTGAGCTGATTATCTCAAGATTCACTGTCAGTCCAAGACTGACTTGACAGCAAACCTCCGATATCTGTCCATTTTATGCTCCTTATCAGGTCTCCAGATCATGAGGGTAGCAATTTAATCAGAGATACCCAGAAGTCACTCTCCCCGGACACCTCCTCCAGCTTTTCTAGTGGGACACTGAGGTATTTCCAACCTAATATTATCTCTCCTGAGCTTCCTGGTTAACCCCAGGACATCCTTCTAGTTGAACATGCCCAAAACATCTCACCTATAGGAGAAAGCCACCTCCGCTGACTGCTTTTAGTGTGAAGAGGTAGCAGCTCTACTCCAGGTGCTTCCCAGATGATGGAGGTCCTCACGCTATCTCTAAGGGACAGCCCAGATATTCTTCAGAGAAAGCTCATTCCCCATGTGTCCATCTAGTACAGGTGCTACACCAATCCATTTGTCATTCTACTGCGCTGTAGTTCTCCCTCCATCAAGAAATAGCCCCAAAATACTTGAACTCCCTCAGTTGGAGCAGCAACTCATTCTCAACCTGCAGCGGGCACAACACCCTTTCCCAATTGAATGTGGCATGTTGTATAGAGCACTTTGAGTACTCCGGGAGAGTAGAGCACGCTACATAAGAATCTGTCCATTTGCCGTTCACCCCACCTGTCAGACTGAGTTCGTCCTGTTATTTAAATGGAAAATGAAGCTGAAAGATAACTGTTTCTGACTCAGTAGAGAATTGTGCAGGGTGCATCATAGAGGCAAAACATGACGCAACAGAATCAAATAAAACAGAGAATGCTGTGGAATAGCAGCTCCACTGGAAACTACCCAGACGTGCATGTGAAGATGCCCTTGATGGGGAGATTGTTGAATTTTAAAGGGCCCCTTTACCAGAGCCTTTGCTTACCTGGACCTGAGTGGATGTTTTGTGTTTTGTGCGTATTATTGATATTTACATATATGTGTGTGTGTGTGTGTGTGGGGGGGGGGGGGGGGGGGGGGGGGGGGGGTGCTTGCGATTTGTGTGTTTATTAAGCAAAGCCATGTTCTCAGGAGAATTCTTGCTTTTCACATAATTTAAGCACATCCTTAACAAGCAATCCCATTATATAACCTTATGGTATAAAAGGCCCTCACCCTGTTTATCTTAATGATCCAAATAAGTCTAAATAAGTCAGCTACTTTCTTTTAATTTGTTGTCTTCCTTTTATCCTCTTGCCTTTGTCAGCAGCTATGTTAATGATGTTGACGGTAGCCTGCTTGGCTTCAGGCGTTGTTGATCAAATGCCAGTTAATAAATGGGATTTGAATAGCACTTGTTTACTGTCAACTCTCAGCTTATATCTGCTTCATTCTGTCTTTGTCCCCACCTATATGTGTGTGAGTGTGTTTGTTTGTAAGAGTTTGTGGGTGTGTGTGTGACTGTGTTACAGGTGGCCGCCCAGTAGGTGGGAAAATGCAGGAAGTCTGCTTGTCTGTGTCCACATGTATCAGACGCAGCATGTTTTTCCCTTTCAAAGGCGAGGTATCCTGTGTGTGTATGTGTGTGCGTGCATGTGTGTTTATGTATGTCGCCGATCACGTTGGGCGGCTGACTTCCAGGAACCCCTGCAGCAAAAACAGGCACTGTGTGTTTCCTGCTCTCGCACACCATTATCACAGGACACACACACACACGCATACACGGATCATTGCCCTATTCTCTTTTCCTTTGCAGGTTTCCTCAACGCCTATCCTTGTGCCTCCGGCTGTCAAGATGTTTCACTGTGATTGTCATGAGAGAACTTGCTCTCTGGGAGCAAACTAGAGAACACAAATAGGCGAGGAGTGACAGCATCCTCACAGCTCTGCCACTTTTTCTGACCACATTAGGTTGCTCACCTCGAGTGGGCACCTTTCTTCTGCACCTATTCTGACCTTTGGTGTATCTTATTCAGCTATGCGCTCACAACAGAACCTCCTTCCGTCATCGTGACTTACGTCTCATTTTCTTTTCCTGTCTCATTATCATTCAATATCACTTCCTTACCTTTCCATTCCTCACCTTCAGCATATCTATTCGCACATCCTATCACTCGTCTTGGCCCATTGCCTTTGTCAGAAGCTTGCAAAAGGACCTAGATGCAAAAATGTAAGTACAGCACGAGTGCTAGTGACACTATCTGTCGATATTGCCTTTGAGAACACAACCCACTCCTGAGACGGTGCAGATGAGAAGTGAGAGATGAGAGTAAGAAGAGAGAAAAAAGTGAGAAAGAGAAAAACTCAAAGAAAAACTATTGCAAACGATTGCCGTTAATGGCATCATTTTTACCACACAGTGATTGCATTGAGGAATTCACAAGCTTCACATTAACAATTCGCTAAATGCTTTACATTCAGCACACAACTGACAAATGTAGTAAGTTATGATGATGCTCCAAAATCCAGATGATCCAAAATGGCCAATGATTTCAACCTAAATCAGAATGTGACACAACACAACATTACACTGTCACGTCATAGCACACTGTCCTCCAATTAAGTGATGCATAGAAGAGGACTACAAGTGTACAAAAACTGCAGAATAAAATAAAACACAAATGATTACAACAGAATGCTTTATGAGATGTTGTGAACAGGCAATGGTGCATGACTTGTTCAACCGTGCAGTTCAAGTCGCCCGGTTGTTATCACCGAGTTGTAAACGTAGCTTCTGCTCTGTACTTTCGCTGGCTCTGCGGGTGAGATGATTTCCAGATGGTCCCGGGAAAGTGTTTGCCTTAGGTTACTGCAGGCCAGCCAGCTTGTGCCTTTTTCAGCTGAGAGAAAGATGGAGGTGCAGTGTGTGTGTGTGTGTGTGTGTGTGTGTGAAAGAGAGACAGAGAGAACGAGAGAGAGAGAGTGTACATAAAGTGGAGACATGGCTCACACAGCTCTACTTTTTTTTTTTTTTTTTTGGCTTCAGACATCCACACAATAGTAAACCAGGTCCTCGAGCACCCAGCTGGCTGGATTCGGTCCATGACACTCAACTGTGTGTGTAAGTGGTTCAGTGGTCAAAGGGCTCCCCAGACTAAAAAACAAAAAACTAGATCATTTATTTAGAAGATAAGAAGAATGAATGCATGTTTCTATCCCCTACTGTTAATTGCATTTTGATACCTCGCTGTGTGCCCTTTCAGCAGAAGAGGGCTCAGTGATGCCTCAGTTAAAGGAGCACCTGCCAAACCTCCAACAAGCAAAAACAATGCAGAAAAATATGGTATTTACTTTGTGCATAAATTCATGAGAGCTCTCCTCATTGGTCGAAACATAGCTAGAGTTTTAATGTGGAAGTTTCTGTCACTGTTTAAGTAAAAAATCCTTTTCCCTGTCAGACCTGTGGAACTATATTTAGTAGCATTAGAGAACATTTTCCACGTCAATATAACAAGATTTTTGGTTTTTTTGAGATTCTGACATTTTCACTTGGGTTACATTTTACATGCAAATTGAAAATACAAATTCAAAGTATTTTCAGCATGGTATCCTAACAAAAACTCGGAATTTTAAGCACTTGGATGACGCCTCAGGGATATATTTTTAAAAGAGTAGCCTACACTGGACCGACTTACCCTTTAACTGAACTATGAAAGCTAATCGTGACTGCAATGGCTAATGATGCTGTTGAATATACATGTACTGGCATGTAAATTACGGCAGACTTGGAAAATCACCTACCTATCCAGTAATGACTAAAGGACTTTAGAAAGGAGTTTTAGGGGCTACCTCGCTTCAAGTGAAAATCCTTTAATGCCACAGACACTAAAGAAAACACTTCTGACCGGAAACTGCGTTTTCCAACCTGTTTAGGGCACACAGATGCTGGCTGCTGCCCAGTCGCCCCCACCTCCTCCTCCTCCTGCTCCCCTCCTCAGCAGCGCTTCAGTCCCGCCCATCGCCACCTGGCTCTGCTGCGCACCGCCGACTGGAGGCAGAGTGTCGCTACTCCTCTTCCCCACGCCAACGGAGAAGCAGAACACAAGGAGCCCGAGTCCGAGGGTGTGTGGATGATTTTTTTCTCACATATAAAAACTGATTTTTTTTCCGGAATCGAAACTGACGCTTAAGGGATTTCGGAGGAAAGTAAGAAGACGGGTTTAAAAAAAGAAGAAGAAGAAGAACTCAGACAGGGTGCCCCTGCGCAGTACAGCATCCTCCCTCTGCATCTGTTTCTCATCTCTCCTCCTTTGCCTCTGCGCTTTTTACAAGATTCCCGATTCTCCCACACTGCATATCCCCAGTGACTGATCACTTATTGCAAGCCGAGAGGTGCCCTTTTTCTTTCTTTTGTCGGAGTTTGAACCACATTTCTGAGCTGCTGGGAGTATACCACCAGAGCCCCTGAAAGCTGGCTGGACTGTAGTTTTCGTCTTCCCGATACAGGCGGATCATCGAGGGGACCTTGCGCGGAGTCAAAAGGACTGGAAATTATTTAGCCCTCTCACATCGACGTGCCGCATGGTGGGAATTTCTGCCTCTTTTCAGTGTAAGTGTTCTCTCTATTAATAATAATGTTAATATTTCCCAATTCACGCCTTATTGGAGTGTTTTGTGACTTCGTATGCACACGTGTGCGCCCGAATTACGAAATATATCACAAAATACTCAACACACCTAACTGAGATTTTGTTTTATTTCTACTTTGATATATATTTATATATTAATGTAAATTAAGCAGACTGCGCTGCAGTCCAAACCCCCCTAAAAATTATAATACAATAAATACATAATCGCCAGGGAGTGCATTTCTTTTTTGTTAGAGAAATGTTTTTATTGCCCGAGATTATGTGCAGATCTGTTTCACATAGAAACGGTGCGTTTGTTTTGTGCATAATCGTGTTTCATTCTAATGGGAGAAAAAGACCGAGCAATCAGCGCTGATGTGTCTCACATTACATTTATCGCTCAAAAAATTAGAGAAAGTGAAAATACTCCGGCTATTGCCTGCTAATTATCTAGAAATGTAATTAATGAAGACAGTTGGCTTTCTAGTTTGTTTAACCAGCATGCTGCTGTCTTAATAAAAAAAAAAAACAGCTCCCAGTTCAAGAGCTTGTGCCCAAGATGCGCAGCTGTTCTGGGGCAACAGGCAACTTAAGTTTACGGACCAAGTCTCGTCATCACCTTCGTTTCAGGTGGAGCAATCTTCACATTAAGTGTTGATCTTCGAAAGACATTACACAACGTCTTGGGAGTTTAAAAAATAAAAAGTCACAATTTTTATTATTCTCACTGCAGAAACGGAGACAAATATTACAAATATTTCCTGCAAGTAGTCAACAATAATCCTACTACTGACTACTTTATGTTTTTTTGGGGGGAGGGGGGGGTTGTTTGTTTTACTTTTGCGTGAGGATTTTGAACTCAGCCTGAGCCTCTCAGTTCTGTTCAGTGTAGAGCTGCTTCTTCTAATCTTTGCCTGGGAGTCCTAGAAAGCATTTCTAGAGACTTTGCATTTCAGACTTTGAATTTGAAGTACAAAAAAAAGAAAAAAGAAAAAAAAAGGAAACATCATCCGGAGCGCTGACACAACTCTCAAACGCATCTTCTCAAACCCATGTGAAGTTTCCTTCTCCACCCGCTGCGACTTTGTCATCATCACATAACCGAAAATCTCCAAAAACGGAAAACGGATTCCCCCCCCCCCCCCCCCCCCCTTTTTTTTTTCTTTTTTTTTAATGGAGTGGCATAGGGTTGAAATTAAAGGCTTTGGGCTATATTTACTCCAGTGGGAATCTTTTCCCCCGACTGGGAAAAGAACAGACATGCGGGTTAGGGAGGGAGGCTGCTATGGCACAACATGCTGTCGATGCCCGACTGTTCTCACGGCTCAGATTAGAGAGAGAGGAAAATATCTTCTGGAAAACCATAGGGCTTTGGACATTTTTTAGGCATACCAAATGCTCCCCACACAGCATCGTACACATTTGTAGACGTCCAAGAGAGCGCTTGTTAAGTCCTGTCAAAGGCATGAAACAGAGCAGAGGTGGCTTTAGATGAGCTAAATAAGGGCGACCGGGTACAGAATGAGCAAGAGACACTGATATATACTGATCAACAAGAAAACAAAGTATGGCAGCAGTTTAAAAATGCTCCTCTCAAAGAGATATTTTATTGGGATATCATGATGCAGGTGTATCCTGTGTCTGTGAGTCTTTTAAGTCATTGAAATGAAGATTCAGGATTATTTTTCATTCTGTCTTTCTTTCTTTTAAATCCCTGTTTAGTCTAATAATTTACTGCAGTGGCGATGCCAGGTGATGTGGTTGTTCTGGCTGTCATTTATTATGCCATCAGTTGTTTGTTTCCCATCCTTTTAACGCTGGGACTTCCATTAAAGTAGTGACTTGACTGAAAAGACCATTACCTGGAGTGTGTGTGTTTACAGAGATAAAGAGGGGGGGAGGGGGGGGGGGGGGGGGTAAATGAAAGGTAAACAAAGCTGCTGATGAGGGGAGAGTAAATGATAAGTGCTGTTTGCAGGTTATCTCTGCGTTTGTGTGTGTGCGCACGTGATTGGACATGTGTGAGTGCGTGCTGCATGTGTGTGCACTGTATAAACAGGCTTGTATTAACGATAGCTGCTAAGTCTCTGCGGTCCATGCTCCCCAGCATTGCACTTCCAGGGGCCATCTGCCCAGCCACCAGCCTGCCTCACACCTGTTCTCCCTCCTCCTCCTTCCTTCCTTCCTCCTCCTCCTTCTCCTCCTCCCAGCTCTTGGGCTATAGGGTCAAATGCATCAGACCGCTGCTCACACACATGGACGGCCTTGCAAAAAATGATGGCAGCCATTTTATTCTCGCCTTCACACACAGCCAGAGAATCACACGTAGACGTACCTCTGGTTGGCAGATTGAACAAGTGATGCTGAGAAAGGCTGTGTGTGTCACATGCACACTTTCACAATGTGGCATAGATATCGTACACACACACACACATATGCACACACACTCTTTGGTTTCACTGTTTCCCCTGTTTTTTCATGTTAAGCGCTGGTAATAGCTTCCTAGCAATTTATACTGCATATTTAAATCACAGCAACAAACAATGAAGTACTGCTTTTAGAAAGAGAGAGAGAGAGATTTTTTTCATGTCTCGCACAGAGTTACACTGAGACTCCAGTGCTGCGATGTAGTTACAAAGCACTTCTTTTAAGTGTGTCACACAGACGTTTGGATGCAGTCCAGGTTTGCTATACGGTGAATAAGTGATGATGACTCAACACAGTTCATATGCTGACTGTCTCAGGTTTAATACAATCCACTTCAAAAGCAGCGCAACCCGGATCACCTGTAATTTTTTCGGCATTCTCAATTGGCTCTATCAGAGCCAGATTCTAGTATACAGAACTTAACACAAGCTCCCTCGTTTGTATACAGCCTACAGTATATGCTCTAAATTATGTATGCTCTCAAAGATTTTTGGTTGTTTGTTTATTGTATAATTCAGTGCTTAGAATAAGTGGGCTTTCCTGGCGCTACTACTACTTGGGATTTTCACATAACTGCTGTGTCAATCTAGAAGGTCTGTTCTTATCTAACTCCACGAACAACATAAAAACTTTACAGTATTCGTCATTCTTTTCACTGGGTTTTGGTGCACATTTACCACAGCTGCCGTTACTGCAGAAATGTGTATAAAGATCGAGATGGTGGAGCCTTGGACACAGATTGGAACTGAAGCAATGCAGTCAGGGGGCAACTATCAGCTGCCGAACCAGATACTAAAATCAGTGTTGCATGCACTCCTTTAAGATGTATAGATCTCTTCTGATTATTCAGAGCTGTCTGTTATCAAGTCCCAGAGTGAATTATAGTGTGCGTGCACGTGCATGGGCATGCACATACGCATGAATGCTTTTGGAGATCGATAACCCCATTGATGGTTATCAGTGAGAGGGCAGTTCTCCTCACTGCTTATTGAATTTCATCGCCCATGAAAGAGCAGCGGTGGTATAAAAAGGACTTGCAGGTAGGTGTGTTTGTGTGTGTGTGCGTGTGTGTCCGTTTGCATTGTATACGCGGCGCTTGTGTGTCCACACTCTCTTGTGCTTACAGAAGCAAGAGGTCTTTGTTTTATTGTAGCTGTGAGATGGCCTTTACAGGGTCTGATTTAATGTCAAAGTGAACGGTGAGCGCCACAAACTGATTTTATTGGCCTTGTTCGTGTTTTTTACTCTGGATAACATAAGACTTATAGGTCAAGTGAAGAAGAGGCCGACAGGGAAGGGCCTCACAGTTCATAATTTTTCATGGAGGATTTTTACCTTTCTAGCATTTTTTTTTATTATTATTTTAACTTACTTTTTCACTTAGCCAGAACTGATAATAGATTGGTTCCAGAGCAAATCTAAAAGCAGCCGTGTCATGGGAGATGTAGTTTTTTCATATGTTTAGGGTAAATGGTTAGCTGTATCTATTGCACTCAGGTTTCTGGGGCTTAAAGTACACACTCAAAATAGACACATCCAGGACAATATAAACCCACACACTGTCACACATGCAGAGCGCTTCCTCAGTCCTCTGTATACAGATGCGGATTGAGTTGCTAATTAACTCTACTTTCTCTAACTGTATCGCTCACAGACAGACCTCCACACAAACAAATGCACACATATAGAACCTCTCTCTTAGGCTTCTTGTCATGATGTCTGTCCCCTTGCTCTCGCTCCCTCTCCCTTGCTCTCTCTCTCTCTTTCTCTTCCACTGTTTATTTTCCTGCCTCCATCTGGAGTCGGCTGATATTGTAATCGCCCTAATGCACATTGCCTTCCCTTCTCTCTCTCGCTCTCTCTCTCTCAGTCACACACACACACACACACACACACACACACACACACACACACACACACACACACACACACACACACACATACATACAATGTGCCATCCTGACAAGCTCCTTTTCTTATTTCAAAAGATAAGCAACTGGATGTGATTGTGTGTGTGCGTGTGAGTGTGTGTGTGCAGGTGTCTATACAGTATGTCCAATGAATACGAAAGGACATACCCACGACTGTGTTTCCCCCTACACTCTGCTAAAGGTAATGATATTGAATAGGCGCTTCTTAGTGATGTGGAGCAGCGATAAAGTGACCAAGTGAAGATGTTACCCTTTATCTCTCACCTTCTCAATATTCACCTGTCGCCCAATTTACATTTAAAGATTAAACAGAGGACCTGGTGGGCTGGGGGTGGTTTATGTCTTCTGTAAAGATTCATCTGAAAAGGAACAGAGTGTACTGTATGTAAGAGAGTCTGAACTGCCATCTCTAAGCTTTTCTTCATGATTCAGCAGAGGTTTGAGATGCTATTCGGTGGGAATGTCTACAAGCACAAACAGACACACACACACACAAACGCTCGCACAAATCCCGAGGACACACAGAGAGGTTTGATTGATGGGAAGTATGAGCTGTGAAGCTGTGCGATTAGGAGCCTTTTTTCTCCCCAGTTCACGAGAGGACAATTGCTGAAGAATGGACCAGTTTGCTTTGCTACCAGTCCATAAAACCTGACCATAAAAGTCGTTTTTTTGTGTATGTGTGTGTGTGTGTGTGTGTGTGTGTGTGTGTGTGTGTGTGTATTAGAGAAAAGAGAGAGAGAGGCGGTGGAGTGGGCCCAGACAGACAGCGCTTAAAACAAACAAACAGGCAGGCAGAAAATCAGACAAATTGACAAAGAGAGACACAAAGAAAGAGGAAGTAGATAACAAAGAGAGTGAGAAACATCATCTCACCCCTGTCACGCTTTAGCGGTTTTTATCACCTAAACTGAGGTTGCTTCCTCTGTAAAAACTTCACATTGTTAACGCTGACCTAAATGAACCCGTGAGAATAATTCTCTCTTTTTTCCTTTTCTTTTTTTGTTTTACGAAAAGGGACTTATGTAATTTACGATCACCACCTCGGCTTATCAGCTTGGATATTTGATTTATAGCTCGGTTCACTCTCATTAATTTTGATGTATGGATTTGGACAGTACATTTTATGAAAAGGGCAGCCGCTAGATTGGAGCCCTGGCTTGGTAAAAAGGAGTGTAATTAAGATCAGCAGACAGGGAGAGAGAGAGAAAGAGAGAAGTGTAGATCAATAGATGCAGACAGTGGACCCTCTGTTTTTTTCCCTCCGAGTATTGACGTGCTCAGTCAATTACATCTAGAGAGTAGAAGAGAGAAGAAGAGATGGGGATGTGGGAGGCTGTGTGTTCAAAAATGCATGTTAGCAGACAGGAGCGTGCGCGTTGTATATTGCGGTGGTCTACTCTGGTATTTGTATACAAGCGGAGGTTCAAACAGCTAGCACCAATCTACACTGTGTTTCTTTAATATTCATAATGAAATAGAATCGGCACCGGCAGAGCAATCACGTGCACGGCTGTTTTTTTGGACGTCCAGTCGCTGCCAGCCTTTTATGTCCCATGGGCAGACACAACTAAATCATTGTTTCCTCCCCTTGCTGGTTAAAATCACACCACTACAGCCAAATAATGAGGCCCTTTTCTTTTGTGCTTGAATTTGACTTGCATGATGGGTATTGTAGGAAGAGAGGGCTTCCAGCTGTTGTCAGTTAGTGTCACAGACAAACAGGGAGATGGGACAATGGGACGACGGCCGGTCGCTCCATCTGATTGTCTTGTTGTCAAACCAACAGCAGGTGCCTCAAATGATAAACGCAGAGTGTCAATTATTTCAAGGGAGGGCCATTTTAGAAATTGGTTCAAAGAGAAAGAGGGAGAGTGGCAGAAGGGACAGTGGGGGTAACATAAAAAAATGGAAGGAGCTGGTCCATTTTCTCCAAATGGGGCCAAGTAAAAAGCCCCATTTTGTTTAACTTCTAGTGCGTCCCGTCCATCCTGTCCATAAAATTTCAGTCCCTATACATGACCGCTCACTGCAGTCTAACCTTAAATGGCCCGAATCATTGCTTCATTGCTAGCTGCCGTGCTTGTTTGAACAGAAACAGAACAAAACCACAGTCGGTTTTATCTTTAAAAAAAGAAAAGTATATTTAATGGCAGTTGTGTCCACCCAAAAATTGAGAATTACACTTACAGGCTTCAACCTCACTGCTGTTTCTCTCAAAAGGGATAAAAAGTCTCTGAAAATGGAGAAAGCTCTCGCAGTTCAGTCAGACTGGGAGATTAGTTGTGAGGCTGTAGCTGTGTATCGATGAACAGATAGAGATCTGTAGAGCTCCCTCTCCTCACAAGTGTCCATGTGAATGTGTGTGTGTTTTTATATCTGCCTACAGTATAAAAACATATATCTTTTTGTCTGGCTTGCTCGCTGTCTGTAGTGTCATCTGATATACATCCATGACCCCAGCTGCTCTTATGGATTTGCGATTGACAGCCCTTTAATCAAGGCATCTGTTCCTCCCCTCTGTCGTACTCTAACCATATGGACGTGCCATCCTCAGCTGCGCATTTCATACTAGCAATAGACGATGGGTCTCCATGGTAACCGAACTCCGCTTTTAGAAATGGGATATGAATGATATGTTTTTGGGCCTCACATGTGCAGGGATGTACACACATGCGTCTATATTGCAATGTACCTTGACATTTATAGTGTTTCATATCGAGTTAGTCTGCATGATTGTGGACCCCATCCCGCGGCACTCTCTGAAGTTTTATGACTCCAACAGTGTGCAGACGTGTTTGCCTTCTCTACATGATAGAGCCATTTGTGGAAGAATCCAAGCTTCTTTTTTTTTCCAAGACTTAAACAGCTCCAGATTGCGGCAAAACTTTTTAGTCCTGGTAACACTGAGAGCAGCACAGCACAGGAGGGAGAAAGGCTCTCACGGAGCAATGAAAATCCAAGATAGAGAGAGAGCATAAATCCATCTCCTTTTGTAAGGTACCTTTTTTTTTTTTTTTTTTTTTTGCAGATGTTTCAAGATGTTTGGCTCAAGTGTTGGTAATTTTTTGCCCATCTGTCTTCTCTCCTCCCCCTATGTCTCTTTATCAACATCTGGTTTTCGGTGAGGCAGGGAAACAAGTATCCTTTATAAGCCAAGGGTTCCCAGTTCCCCCTCTGCTTGTGCTATTAACTTAACCTCAACTACTGCTCTCTCTCTCTGTGCACACATATTCACATATGCTAACCATTAGAAAGTCATACCATTCAGAAAATGTAATAACTTTCAGTTAGAGGCGGAGATAAAGTATTTTAGCTTTTTTTTTTTTTTTTGTTCGCTCTTCACTTTTTCCATAGCTGCAAAGAATTCGAGGCTCTGGGTTTTTTTATGCCTCCCCTGAGGGAGGACAAATTACTGCCTAGATGTTAGTTTGAGGATGCTTTAGTGAGTGGAAAGCCCCTTCCCCTTAAGCATTTGGGTTGCACCCCTGGGTCTCCATCTGCACCTCTTCTACGCATTTATGAGTGACGAGCATAAAGCTGCTACTCAGGGTGATAGCATCAGAGATGCACTGCATCGTTTCACTTTGTAGGAATTTTATTTGAGCATGGATGCACACAAACATTTTGCCAGACACTTTAGCAGTGCAACAAAAGTACGATCTTAATTTCCTGTTTCCTCTTTGGCAGCATTAAATTGTCCACATAATAATTCACAGCTGTGCAGGGATCATGTACTGGAGTGCAGCTGCAACTTTATATTTGCTAATGTAGCTATCTCACACATAGGACTGAACTACACATATGTAAAAAAAAAATTAAAAATACACAGGTGTGCGCTTGCTAAATTGGTCTCTCATAAACTCAGACAGTGAGTGGCTGAATATGCAAACAAAGACAAAGCTCAGCACCATATGGCAGGGTTGTCAATCTAAAGTGAAGGCATGCAGAGCTCTCTTTGTGTTTGTTAGGTGGTCTACAAGTTTCTTGGTGTGCGTTTGATGTGATGAGTGATATTTTTAGCGTTATGTGGCATGCCATATTAACAGGCAGCCAGACACGCACACACACACAAACACATTCGTTCGCTGCCATTCCTCGTCAGAATGAACACAACATACACGCACCATCCTTTCCCACCACATACCCTTGTCCTATTTCTCGTCATTTAGTCACTTAACAAAAGCATGCTGAGCTCATTGTTACTGGCAATTATGTTCTATTAAATCAGTGTTGTTCTTGTAACACAACACCGTCTCATAAAATTTCATGAAGTGAACATTTATACTAAAATACGGCATCAAATGCATTTTAAGACCACAGCATGCAACATTTTTACCACTTCGTCAAAATGAAAGGCGTCTCAAACTGTTAAGAAAGTAGAGCTTTGGTTATTGCCAGCCATATGTAACAAAAGAGTGTAGACAATGAAGACAAGCAACCAAGTAGGGGAGTTAAAAACTACGCGCAGCAGAACCGGAGACAATCTGCATCTGTTTCTATATTTAGATAAAACACGACTCTTTGTATTTGCCACTTTGCCCCAGGCTACATGATGCAGCGACACAAAAGCATGTACACACACATGACAGATGCCCCGAACTGCTAAAGACGCTAATGCATTAGTCGTGCACCGCCCCGGGCTTTTGCCTGGCAGGGCAATGACAAGCCCAAGTCACCAGCTGATCAAGGGTAAGGGACACACGCAGCACACATGTACGTTCATCCTGATCCCATCATAAAAAAAGGATTACATTTCTACCTAAATGTAGCCAACATGTTTTAATAATTCAGTGCAACTCCTTAACACTTATTTCGTTGCTTTCTGTCTTTGACGATCTGTTCTGTATTTGATACTTGATATGGTGTTAATTTAAGTGGTTTTGATTCGAATGAACGAAGATGTTCACAGTCTGTCTGATCCAACCAACGTGTAACAAAACATAATAATAGTGTGTTGAAATGATTTTTGATCCTGGTTTTGGTTGCTTTTTATGTCTTGCAGACATCTGTTTGCTTGGCGCACTGAGTGTGTGTGTTTGTGTGTGTGTGTTTGCCTGTTTGTGTGTGTTATTTGGGTCGGGTAGTATCTTCATGGGGAATTGATTGCAAAGGATTAGAGTGTGATTACAAAAAGGGTGGGGAGCAGAGGCAGATACTGGGGTGCGAGAAAGGTGAACGGTGACAAGTGCAGCAAGGTGAAATGGGGAGAGGCAGTAGGGGAAAAATTAGATATCCATCATTTGAGGATGTAAGGTGCAGACAGTGGAAGTGTCTTTTCTAGAATAAAAATATCTACTATTTTGCTCTCTTTTGTCTAACATAGAGACAGATATATTCAAGAAATAATTATTTGAGATGAAATATTCAAAACACAGGGGCTTGGCTAATTATTGTAGACTAAATGCATTTGTTTAGGGCACGTTTCATCGGATTTGAGGCATCAGGGATAGAATAGCTGTGTTTTAGATTTTTAAAGAACACATTATTAGATGGTGAGAGTGAAGTTTTTGTGTTTGCAGATCTGATGTCACCTTGTTTGCCTGTGCCAGCTCGAGAACAAGAGTCTGAAAACAGAAAGTGGGAAACAGAGATGAGCTAGTAGGACATAGCCGTGAGTTACTTTAAACTGCTAAAGGGCCAAAGCCAGAAGCCACAGAGTCAAGCAACCGTGAGAGACGGAGGCAGTGACAGACAAAGGACATATACAATGTTGAATAACATTTATGAGTTTCAAATTGCTTAGCTCGGATACAAGCGTCTGCTTTTAGACCTTGAGCTGCTGTCTCGTTTTTTTCTTCTTCCTCTTTTAGACAGCCAGTAATGCTAAACTGCATTTGGGGAAAAATAACACATGAAATCATTCAAGCTATATTTAACCAGCCCCTGTCAAGGAGTTCACACAGCAAGCGTTTACCACAACTGCATGTGAGCACCAGTATATACTACACACATATATATATCTGCCCTACTGTAATTGAGAATTATAGTACAAGGGGGGATTGTGAGGTTAGGCGAAAATACTGCATGGTATGTGGATGTGGATGGAAGCTTGTAAAATGTGACATTCCCTGCAGCTAAGAGTACTTAGCTGAGACTGCTTTATTTCACGATAAAGAATAGTTGGTTGTGTGTGCGTGTTTTTTTGTATATAACAAGAACAAAGACAAAACTGCTCTTGTGTGTGTGTGCGTGTATGCTTCGTGAGGAAAGCAATTTTGAATTTATTGCTTCGTCTCATTTGAAATGTGTGCTTTCATTCCCGCGCGGCAAATTAAATCAGAATCTGGAATATGAATATGACAGTGTAAGAAAATTCATGAATCCACCCTGTACTAAAGGAAAATTGATATGGTATTAATTTCCCCATGAAAGGATACACTGGTGTATACGTGACACACAGACCTGAAACAGAAGCGATCTATTTCCTTTCACCACATATCACACGGGTAATGCATGCGCGGCACAGACGGATTTAGAAGCAGAAATACGTGTAGGTTATACATTCGTGTAACGGCGTGTGGCGTCGACATCCCTCTACCCCCTAAAAACCATCAATTCAGATGACGCTGAGAGGTTTAGATTTAGGACAGTCTGTCTTTGTCTCTATCTCTCTCTAGTGTCTGAGAACAGAAGTTATGGCACACTTGTGCAAGAGGAAGCAGCAAGGACACCGTGTTTTATTTTGCCAGCCAAGCCCAGTGACTCTAGTTCACAAGTTGCAAAGGAAAAAAAAAAAAAAGATTTCATACTTATTTTAAAAAAAAAATTTCAATTCAGCTTTAGCAAAATTGCTTTTGGTGTCTGTAATCATCATTGGCAATAAAGCAGCCCCTCCTAAGCACGACTTCCAAAGCCAAAGTCGGCTTTCTGTGCAAAAATATATTCAGCATATTTTTTTTAAGTTCAGCAGCAGCTGTATCTATCCTGCATTTCTGGCCTGTTTCTTTTTTCTCTGTTTCCTTTTTGGTTCCTGCCATTGTCTCTTTATTCTTCAGTCTTCTTTCTTCTGTCACTCCGGTGATGACAGCCACCTATGAAATGCTAAAAAAACACTTTAGTACAATCTTTCTTTTTCTTTTCACTGCACGTGTATATATGTGTGTGCGCGTGTCCTTTGACAGTTGAGAGAGCATATCTGCTCCACTTGTTGTCATGGAAACAGTGGGCGCCATGTGCATGTGTCTGTGTTTTATTGAAGAGCACCCCCACCACCTCTAGCCCCCCTCCCAAAACAGAACTGGGAGCAGGTACACATCACGACCTGCTTCTCACTCTTATGTAATTTACTTCTTCCAGTTTGTCCCCAGGGTTAATTCCCATCATTAGGTTCAGAGACCAATGCTCCTCTGCACTGACTCACTGTTTGGGGCTCCAGGCAGTTTAAGAAAGCCAGATAGGACACGTCACTTGCCAGGGTGGGTGCCAGGTCCAAAAGCCACTGATCCCATCGCCATTCTCCAATCCTGCTTCCCTCTTATATCAACCACTCCCCCATGCACCTTGCATCCCACTGTTGCTGTCCCAGCATTAATTACCTGTAAACAAGCTTTAACTTCCTTAGAGAGAAGAGTAGCAGTGTGTGTGTGTGTGTGTGTGTGTGTGTGTGTGTGTGTGTGTGCGCGCGCGTTTGTGTTATTTTTGTATGGGAGCAAGGCATTTATCTGAACAGCTCTACTTTCTTTCACACAGACACAAACATTGTCCCCTTTACACACATCCTGACCCCAACCAACCATCCCCACCCTTTCCCTTGCTGCTTGGGTTTGCATCCTTAAGGCTTACACACACACACACACACACACACACACACACACACACACACACACACACACACACAACCACCTCCTCTTCTCCCTCCCAGGTTTCTTCTGGTTCCTGACCAGCAGGGCTATCTCTGGATGGCCGGAGGTTCCTCTCATTCTGCTGGCCCATTGTGTGGCGAGCTGGGCTGGGCTCTGGGCCCCAGAGGCCGGGAGGGGAGCCAGGAATGGCCTGGTTCCTGTTTCTGTACTAGTTAAAGGAACTGTGGCACCATTTCCATTAGTCCCACATAACGGCTATGAAGCTGATTTTAGGGCTATTTTTGTAGAAACAGTCACATCCATGCAAGTTGTTTTCCTCGTTTTGGGGGAACTGTGGCTTTGATAAGGGGAATTGGGTAGCTTAATTGGATGCCTTGGGTGTTAAAATGACTTAATAACACAATTTGTTCCACAGCTGTTGCAGGACAAATCTGTGTTTTACATGTGCAAAATGCAGCCCTCAAAATGGATGGTTTTCCTCTTGAGCAGGATTTAGTGGGAGAGACACAAATAGGCAGCGATGATATATAAATCTCGCGCTGGCAGATATTTTTTTTGTTTTTAAAAAGACACCACATTTGAAATATTTCTTTATGATTTATTTTGTTTGTTTTGCATAATTAAATCAGCAAACCTCTAAACCGATGCCTTAAAAATTTGAATTCCTTGCAACAATAACAGACACAGAGAGTTGTATTTTAAAGGATAATTTGTTACCTTTGGCCCGACGCTGATTTAATCAGCAATGTCTGACCAGAGGCAGTGATCCTCGAAGAAGCCTCAAAAAGTCCTTCTCCTTTCCCCACCTGTGTATGTGGCTTAGTTGACTGCACACTGTCACTACACACACTATTAATCACACACACACACAGAGGCGTGCACACACAAACATGACCATCATGCCTAGTGGCAGCTCTCACTATGAGCAGTCCTCTCTGTGCTTGGCTCACTGTGGTGTGTTGCATGGAGTGCTACACTAGCTAGTGCACTCGGTTAATTATGACTGCCAAGCCGGGCTGTCACAATGATTCACTATGGAAAGACGTAAAGGGGGAGGAAGAGGGGGAGGAGAGGGTTGGCAGGTGTACAGATGTATCGTTAGCGCCACCTAGTGATACAGGGCGAATGAAAAGCAGCTCTTGCTGAAGAAAGACTCGAAGGAGGCTCGGTTTTGACAAACTGTTTGTCATTCTGTCTGTATTGCTATGCATTTTTCTTTCCCCTTGTTTTCTCGCTATCATCTATTCTTTTCAAGCGTCCCCTTTTTCACTTTGCTCTCCTCTTCTCTTCCCTTCCCGTCTTCTGTATTGCTCCTCAATCTTTCAGCACCCTGGCACTCCCTTTTCTTGCCTGCTTGTTTCTTATTTTTTCTCCCTGTCACCACTCCTCTTGCCGATGTCAGTTGTGGTGTCTTGTGTTCTGTTGCGACAAATCAAGTGCTCCATTCATCTCCTGTCATCCGTGCTACAGAGAACTGTAAATGTGCACTCTCTCCCCTCCTCTGTCTCCTCTCCACTTTATCATCGCCGAGCAGATCAGATTGGAACTGGGCCAAGTCACTCAGTGGAGGATAAATAGAAGGTGGCTGGGTGTGAGGATATATAGGACTGGTGGAGGTTACCCTAGCTGGAATTAAATGCCATTGTGTTTATATGGTTTGTTTGCTATAGGTCCTTGAGACACAGTGGTAAATGCATTAAGACTGCGGATTCCTGAGCCTATGTTTGCGGTGCTCTAGAAATCAAGCATCGGTGCAAAGCAACATCAGATCAGGTGTCAGTAATCTGGAGCTATTTTGTGCCTTCAGGTGAGAAAACAAAATTGGTTTGTGCACAACCATTAACAACTCTTTCGACAGTTAAGCAAGTGGTTTGGAAACGAGCAGTCGAGATTGGAAGAATTCAGCAACCCATCCACCCACCCACCCACCCACACACACACACACAGGGCCGCACACATGCATGCACCCACTGAAAAAAAGTCATTTGTTCTACCTCATTAGCATGTATTGTGGTGAGCGGGCGTAACACACTGAAAGGTGAAATGGGTCCGCCATGAATAGCACACCAGTCGGCAGAGGAGAGGGGAGGAAAAGGAGGGTGGAGGAGAATGGTGGGTGTGGAGGGCGGGGTGGGTTGAGGAGGGGGAGTGTCCAGATGGCTGGGGACCTGCCGCACACACAGGGAGCCTCTTGCTCGCTTTTTTTTTTTCCGCCCCTCTGCTGATTGCACCTTTTCGACTACACTCACTTTCACTCGCTCTCTTTTTGCAGTTCGCTTGCCTTTTTCTCACTTCCATCAACACACAGGCACACAAAGGCCAAGCCCATATGTAACCTCCCTTCCTCCAGAGTTGCTGCTCAGATGCAGCCGTCGTGCTCGCGCGTGCACGCGGACGCACACATCAAATATTCTCAGAGGTAATGTGTGTCCAGGAGGCAGAGAGCAGTTGAGTGCAGCCCAGTGGAGCGCCTGTTGTGGCCAACTGCACCTCTATACAAGCTGGTCGCCTTCTTTCCTTTTCTCCGCCTTCTTGTCTCTTTTAACCACCTCCTCCTGCATCCTCTACATCAATTTTTCTGGCTTCCACCTTGTCATTCGACCTTTGTTTTTCTTCAGGCGTCTCTTTATTCCTGCTTTTCTCTTCTCCTCTCAAATGGGGTGACGCGTGTATGCCGATATACGCTTAATTAAAGATATACACTCGAGTTTGTTAGATAACACTAAGTGTTCACCTTAAAGTGTGACACATTTTGGAGAGATTTCACATATCCTCTCTCTTCAGTCTGATGACTGTGGTATGACTATGTTTGATGTGCAGCATTGAAACTGTTTCTGGCGAGTTACATCAGATTGCACTAAAGCTGAGGCCATCTTTGGTCGGTTTGCGAGAGGAAGAGAACTGACGTTTGCCCTGATGTTCCCTTTCCCTTTCTTTCTGTATTATGTAGCACTGCCAGAATATCTGTTCATTTATCTTCCCATCTGTGTGTGTCTGCGTATCAGTGTGCCAGTCTGTCACTGTCTCTTTCTCTCATCCTTCTCCTCTTGATTCTCCCCCCGCAGCCACCCCACCCTCTCTCTCCCCTTCTCTCCTCTACACTTTTGACTCTTTGCCTGTGTCTCTCTCAGACTATGTGTTCCCTCTGTGTCTGGTAGAGGATCACTAATAGTCTCCACTGGGGTGTAAACTGTGTGAGGTTCTGTGTATTCTGTAGCCTGTGCAGACACACACACACACAGGCACTCCTCACATGGAGACAGCACACAAGCAGGGGTTAGTGTGCAGGGAAGACAGAAAAGGGTGTAGCAGAATGGAGGCAGAACTGTCTAGCTTATTGGTGATGGTGTACAAACATAACCATGCATTGCTCTCTGCGACTAGCTAACTCTGTTCTCTCACGCACATATCACCCTGTGCCATTAAACATGCTGACGCTGAGTGGCCAGAAGCTGTCCCGTGGGACTTTGCTTTGTATGTGTCTGTGAGAGAAAGAGATTATTTTCTGTGTGTCTCACTCCATCAACTCCGCCATTCAAGTGCACCTCATTGACTTATCATTGAGTTGGCCCTCCAAAGCCCCATTGAGTTTACCAAGTCTTCCACAAAAAAAGTCACTTCAGTTCCTTCCAATAGAACCCCTCATCACACACACATACACACACCCTTCACCCACAAAATGATATACACAGGATGGCTCCACCCCACACAAAACAGCTTTGACGCTCCATTGAAATCTCCTTAGCAAAACGGTTTCTCCTCATCAGTATTGTGTGACTATTCAGTGCGTTAATGCGCCCGTATTAAGAAAGCCTTTTATTTGCCTGTTTTGAATTTAAGCACATATATTAACCCATATATAGAGAATGAGTCCTTATTAGCCTGCGTGGGGGAGGTGTCAGGAGGTTGCAGGAGGACACAGAAAGAAGGCTATACAGTACAGTATATGCAAGCTTACTTAAAGCCACAGTATTGACTTGTTTAATTCTTGAATGAAATAAGCCCCTGATGCTCATTCACAGACACACTCACACGCAGAGGGAGTAATTTAACTCAGCACGGTTTGTATCCCAGTTTGCGGTGCTGGTGCCACTGATGTATGTGTGTCTTTATTTTATTTGTATTTTTTTTTTTTTACAAAAGTGTTCAAATGGCAGGGGATGCCATTATAACAAACTGGTCAGATTATGGGTATTACAAACATAGACCAATGCAAACAACCATCAGTGTCTGTCTGCAGGGTTTTGCAAAGCTTTTGTTGCAGTCAGCTGGATTATGCGTTTTGGCAAGCCTCTCGACAAAGTAGTTGTTTGGTTGCCTACGTCGGCTGCTGTTGTTACCTGCTTTTGTTGCAGATGAGGCCGTGAAAGTGGGCCTGATTCCAGGCAGTTTTGGGCAGAGGAGAACAGATGATTTGAAAAGAGGCTTTAGCATCCTGCAACACATATGAGATGATTTCATTGATGCTTTAAGCCGGTAAAATCTCATCAGGTAAAAAATCTGATCATGTAGCCTGACTGGTATGGGCTGGTGATAGTTAGGATGAGATGTCTTCCTGTTACTACTGCCGAAGCTAATCAGTACGAGTTCTCTGGTTGCAGTAACTGGAAGTGGGATATGAAGTTAAGCTCCCAACAGTGTATTGAATAAACTCAAATGCATTCTATCAATTCCTGTCTCTGAAATGAAACTTGAGCTTAGAGAGAGAGACTGGGTTTGCTAGTGCTTTTAGGGGCCACGTGTCTCCGGAGAGCTGGAGCAGCTATTGCTTTTGTTTATACGCTCCCATACTCACATCTTCTCTCTTTCATCTCGTCTTTGTCTCTGTCCTAATATAATTCTTTTTCTCTCCTCCCTTACTGGCATTTTTAGCAGCTCACTGAGGGAACATTAGTGCTTGTTGTCTTGCACTAACATTAAGGCGCTTTGTCTCTGATCCTCCCTGTTGTGGGCACGCACACGTTCACGCTCAGGCGGCGTGGGACATAAATGTAGCTAAAAGGAGGATCGTGAAAATCTGCTGCCATTTTTGTCCTTTACACTCTTGAACCTGAGACACGGTTTACGAGGCTGCGTGAATGCGAGCGCCTCTGTTAGTTCGCATGTGTGCAGATGCCTGCAAGCTGACAGGGAGTGAAAGCCCAGACATATGTTAATCAGATGTTGCGATGATGGCAGAGCAGAAGGAGCGAGCGAGAGAGGGAGAAAGAGCACTGGAGGGAGGAATGAGGGGTAAAAAGAAAGGAAAGGCTCTTAAAGACAGAGTGAGAGAGGGGAGAGAAATGAGAGCCAGCTGAAGAAGAAGGATGCGGAGAGAAGATTTCAGGAGTAGTCTGGAGAAAATGACAGGAAGTGCTGCAGTGATTAATTTTCTTACTGCTAAACCACTGCTGAGAATCGATTAGTTTAACTGAAGGGGCCCACACAATAAGTTTCAGGTCACTAAACAAAAGTGATTAATGTTTCCTGTAGGCACATGAGATATACATACTAACACACACAGTGCACAAGGAGGTGTTTTTTGTTTCTTTAGATCTTTAGTATGACATTGCTGCCCAATTTAAACCCAGGAGCACCATTTAATTGTTTGCCTTAAGGATCAGACAAATGAAGCTTAATGAAGGGCTGAACATTCACTATTAAAGCTGCTGAAATCATTTCTTTGTATTAAAAACTATATCTTCAAGTGAGCCTCCAGATATGCAGCTTCCCTTTGCACCATGGAAAGGCTGCTAACTGTTTGTTTCTACTCCCGTGAGCTGAAAACTTTATCAGTTTTAAATTTTATAAAATTCTGATAACTTCAGTTGCCAAAAGCAATAATTCAAAGCGATAAAATTAAAAGTAAAGGGGATAAGACAGAGTTTCAGTTTTATAGGTGGGATGAGTCTTATTTAACTGACAGCGCTGACACGAGTCAGTTGCTTTATTTTGTTTGAATTCAGAAGATTCTGCACACTACCCAGCTTGATGTCTGTTCTCAGATTTCATGAATCCAGTGTCCGCTGTTCATCCTAACAACAGGGCTCTAACACCTGGTTATGATTCAGCCGTAAGCACGAGCGTCGTCGGGAGCTCCGACAGCTGTTTTTGACATAGCTCGTGTATTCTGTGATGACTCTTGGGTCATGAAGGCAACTCATGAGTTGACTCATTGGACACATTTTCAACTTTGTTTGTCCTTTGTTATGTTCATGGCTATCTATTATCATATCATTTATTTGCTGGAGGTCCGTCGTTCTCTTCAAATACTGTCAACTGTTGCTAATCACCAACTAACCCTGCTGATTTTGTCCTTTGTGTTTATAGCAGTTTTCAACCAATGTTTTGGTTGAAGTAATGCCACCATTTGAAATGTGTGTGCATGATCCAGGTATAAGGAATAATAGATAGATAGATAGATAGATAGATAGATAGATAGATAGATAGATAGATAGATAGATAGATAGATAGATAGATAGGTAGGATTTGGTGTCTAGATTGTGTGAATGGATTATTACTTTATCATGGCCTGTCCTAGTAACTGAAAATCAATTTAAAAACTGAATAACTTCATCTAATTTTTCATCTATTTTACACATGAATCGGTATTTAAATTCTACTCTGTATTGCAATGTCGACACCTTACCTGGTTGTGTGAGAACACAGGGACCATAGTGGCGAGAGAGTGAGTTGCTTAGGAAACAGAAAAGGCAGAGAAACAGGGATAAATAATTAGAGAGAAAGAGGGGGAATCCACGACGGAGAGGAGGCAAGAGCAGAGATGTGGGCCATTTTTACTCAAGAGAGTTCAGAGGGGGTCGGAGAAGCCTGCTCCAAATGGATTTTCCTTGTTTGTAATGAGGCTACTTCTTCCAGTGCATGTGGCGCTTTTGGAGGAGTTGGACGGAAAGAAGGACAGCAAGGCGAGCAGATAGAGGAGTAAGAGGGTGAAAATGGTTGGAAGTTGTAAAGAGAGGGCAGGGAGTAGGAAGCACAAGGAGGAGGGATTGCAACTGAAGGAGAAAGAGGCTGCAGAGAGAAAGAATAATAGGAGTGCAATAGTGTTCGGTCATAGATCTTTCTGATGATGTTATGCAGTTGCCAAAGGGTGGGGGGAGGGAGAGAATGGGGAGAAAGGGAGGTAGGAAAGGATAGATGGTGGGAGAAACAATCAGTTACTGCAGGTAGTGGTGATCAGTGAGAGGGAAAGAAATAAATGGAACATGGAATAGAAAGAGAGGGCAGATTTGTGACTGAAAATATTACAGCTGTTGTGCTGCAGAGGAGGAAAGGAATAGCTTGGTGGTATTCCAAATGTGAAGCTGTTAAACTGCGATGTAGAAATGTTAAGATGAATGGAACGGCATCTGGAAAATTACAGCTATTTTTCAACAAATGAGCTAATTGTCTAAATCCCTTGTGAATATACTCCGGCACAAAAAAAAGGACATGCGCTGCATGTAGAGCACTTGTGTCTTTCTTTGGCCTTCATTTTCAAACAGTGGTTCAGAGGCTTTAAATGAGAAACATATGAGAGAGGTTCACCCAAGGAAAACTCTGGTAAAGACAGTGACCTGCTTTAGCTTCTCTTTGAAGTGAATTCCACAGTCCTGTGCTCATATTACCTTCCTACTTCTGTTCTCCTCCTCCTCTTTATTTCCTCTCCTCTCCCTTTTACTCTTATCAATTTAAACTGCTCTTGTCATTTCATTTCTTTCTCTACATTGGTTTTCACTCTTTTGCTCTCGTATTCATTCACTCTCCTCTGAAGAGGAACACTATGTAACAGACTGAGATTGATATTTTCTTTCTCTTGTTCTCACTTTTTTTAGTATCTTTCTTTGATTTTACATGACTTATGTGGTGTACTGAGAGATGGTTTGTGTCCTCAGTGAAAGACTAATCCTGATTTTACTGCATTCACACTTTATTCAGTATTAGTGAATCACTTAAGGATATCTTATAGTTCCTCATCTATATATCTGATTGGCCCAGACTGCCCAACTCAAGTAAAAAACAGAGAGACTCGGTAGACTCGCTGTCTTGCTCAGTTCAACCTGAAAACAACCTGCCAAATAATGACACTTCCTAATCCTATACGTGGGGAGAAATCCAAAGAAAATACATGTCAAGTGTCAGTGCACAGGTAGCAATGACATAACGTAGGGATCTCTGGCCTGAAGAACTCATCTGATAAGACGGGGAACGATGAGAGAAAGTGTGGAAAGGAGGAAAGGGACCGCGCGTTTATGAAAGCAAAAACAAGGGCAGAGAACGAAGCAGAGGGAGAAGTCAGAGGCAGCGCACAGATGGTGAGCTGTCAGCGGCCGGCTGTGCCTGTGTGTGTGCGTGTGTGTACCTTCATATGTGTGTGCGCTGTTCATACCATGCATATTTGTGGATTCTACATAAATGTGGAGTGCATGTCTGCCCTTGCTTTCTTGTGTGCATCCATGCATGTGTGTGTGTCTGTGCGTGTCTGTGCCCTCTGAGCTGAGGAGAGGTACTGTATGTGCGCAGAGCTGTTCTTCCCAGATGGCACTGGCAAACAGACACTGCAAGGCTGGCGGAGCTGGCACGCCCACCTAGTGCACAGTTGGCACTGCCCGCCACCATGCTTTCCCCTATGTACCGGGGGCGAGAGTACCTGCTGCCAGCCGCCTAAGCTCATTGACTGGCAGGCTGTCTAACTACTGACTTTTTTCCATTGGTAAAGTTTCTCTGGCTTTGTTGGATCCCAAGAGAGCGTTCCTTTGACCCTAAATGAATGTAAAACCTCCTGGTTTTTTAGAATCCGCCATTCAGGAACAGCATTTCATGAGTATGTTACAACAGAAGCTGCAGCCAATGCAGAAACACAAAGTCAAGACATGAGGCAATATCAGACAACCTGTCACAAGAGTTCACGTCACAATTTAGGCATTTTAAATGGTTTCAGTTGCACGCTGCTGCATTCTAGTAAAGTCAGCTGTGGCAGGCAGAGCTTTCATTCATTGCATGTCTTAACTTTATTGTGCCCTGACTAAACAGCGATGTGTCTTAACACACTGCTATGATCATGCTGATCTATAGGCCTCTGCTGGCAGGTTTCCAGTACTGGAGGCTTTCCAGCTGAACGCCTTGATGTTTTCGTTGTGCGCATGAAGAAAACACGCAGAAACATACAACACTGAATAGCTACCAACATAAAAGACCATGTTAGTGCGAATGCTCGTGTGTGTGTCTGTGTTGCAGATGCGTTTGAATACATTTATCTGTCTATGTGTGTGGGCTTGGGTGATGCGGGAGTGATGGTGGATTTTATATTTTGCATGCCATGAACAGGACGTGTAAAGTAAGTACAGATGTATGGAAGCGTGTGTAACTGTGATCCTCTGCTGTGTGTACTCTGTGTGTGTGCGTGCGTGTGTGTGAACGAGGAAGCAGCTGTGCGAGCGGCAAGTGTGCGCCAGGTCGACAACACTTAAAGCAGAACCAAGGCACGTGTGTGTGTGTGTGCTTGCGTCCGCATGTGTGTCTCTATTCTGGAGCATATGTGTGTGCGCGTGTCACAGTGCGCATGTGTTTGTATTCTTGTGTGTATGCGGGAGGGGTGGGGAATTTGGCCACCCATCTGTGCTAGGCTATTTCGCTACTGTTTCTGCAGGCATACACACACAGACACTGTCACACACACATACACACACACACACTGTGGAGCACTGTGCCAGGCAAGCTGTTCACTAGCTGGCGCTGGCAACGCTCCAGAGAGAGTGGTGGCATCCATCTGTAGCACTGGAGAGTGGTTAGGCTGTGTCTGAGTCTATGCGTGTGTGTGTGTGTGTGTTTGTGTTGCCACAGAAAAGCAAAACAATGGGACTGTCTTGATGATGCTATTAGTAGTATCAGTCGTGGGTGTGGGGACAGAGTTCAGAGATGTGCTGGTTGAAAAACTGAGGCTGTTTGATGGACACGGGGGATGGATGTGGCGAGGATAGCGATCTGAGGCGCCTCCTGCTGAACAAAGACGACAACATGTGATGCTAATACCCAGAAATGCTAGAAAACTAATGGACTGTCACAAATAATATCTCACATTTGTATATGGAAAATTAAAAATAAAGTATCAAACCTAAAATTTATGGCCAGTTTATGATTATTTTTTACTGAACTAAAGATTAAGATCTCACATTAACACATGATTATTTAAATAAAATGCAGATTGTAGACACTGGAACTGTACAGTCCTGTCAATGATGCTTCAATGGTATTGTGGGCCATGTTTAGCTCCTTTCTTCTCGCCTGTCAGTGGACTCAGATGGCTGCGTGCTGACAGGGATGCGAGACAGTGAAAGGTGAAAGAGCCCAGTAGAAAGGATGTAACAGTTAGATGAAAGGAGACAAAGACACATCGCTGACCTAAAATGGGCTGTGGTGACACTGGGCATGTGTGTGTTTGCGCGCAAGCAGAGGCCATCCCTCTGCCACCTTCGCCTCCAGCCATACTTTACTCACAGCCACTCAGAGCCATTAGCAAACCACAGTCACTGTGTCACCCACAAGAACACAGGTACACACACACACACATGCGATGTAAGCTTAGAAATGCCCCGATCCAAGGTCTCACCAACCACTGCTCCCTGCTCACCAGATGTGACTAAGACCCTGTTTTTAAACATCTTCCCCCGCAGGGCAGAGGAGGCAGCAGTGGGGGTAGAAGGGGAAGGAGAGTAAGAAGGCAAAGGAGTAGTGGTTTTCAGAGAAGAGGTGGTAAGGGCTAAAGGTTTTTTTCCCTCTGTTTTGCAAATCTGGTTCTATTTAGCACAGCCCTGGAACACATTTCATAAATTGCAGACATATTTTTTCAGAGTGGTTTTGGGGAAGATAGTTAACCGGCAGTAATTTCCAACACATGGCAGCCGTCATGTGATATTTTGAAAACACCAGGCAGACAAGCTTGTTCCCTCTCCCCCAGGAACCCCCACTCTCTTACTGTTAGCCTATGCCCTCTTTTTTCTGTTCTTGTCCTCTGCCTCCTGTATTTGATTTCCCATCTGTGTCTCATATGCCTTAAATGTTATCTCTTGTTTACAGGCTCTCCCTTCAGCATCCTTACCTCTCTTTTCTCAGCTCTTTCTTGATCTGTTTCCCACATCTGTTTTCAACCCTCACCCTTTCATCCATGTCTGTTTTCCTACATGTCACACTAAATAACTGTACTCTCACTTAGCGTCCATTGTATATCACTCGACTCATGCGCCCCCTTTATCCATCCTTCCTCTAACTGGGTGTCTCCGTCTCTCTCCACGTGGTAAGAGATAACTGTCATGTAAAACACGACGGCCTTTACTGTCTGTTGAAAATTGATCTTGCTGCTGAGGCCTGGAATATATTATATAATATTCCTTTCAGCATGGACACGCACACAGATACAAATTGGGTTCCATCTGGCTTACGGCTCCAACACACTGTAAGCTTTCAGCAATCTTATATATTTTATTGAAATCCGCACTGTGGATCTAATAAATCTGGGTAGGACATCAAGTTAGATATAGACTGTGTGATGATAATACCAACTGAATCGTGGGCTGCAGTGCCCAGCTGTGCTCCAGTATTGCTACTTCCTTCATGTTGCAGTCACGATAACAGCTGGGACACACATCATACAAACAAACGTAACGCCGCAACTGTTGGTTGGTTTGCTGGTTAGCAGACGTAGGTCATGGCAGCAGTCAAACTGTGAGATGTCAGTACCCTCTGGCCCAGGCCATGCAGTGACCAGCTTGGAACCTCTCTCTCTGTGCAACAACCTAAAACATCATCATGATTCCTTCACATTGGTAGCGAGGAACTCCACATATATTTATAATAAAGCCAGAGGCCAGAGGGTTTGATATGGGAAAGGCCTCATTCACTCTGATACCTTTAAAGGAGGTTGGCAAGCAGAGAAAAAAGGGGCGCAAGAGTGGCTCATGGAAACAAAAGCAAATATGCGTTATTTATAGTGTCCGAGGTGTGGTCCAGCTCCTGAAATTCAGATGTATTATCTCCAATTGAGCGAACATAAAATGGAAATAATGCATGCGAGCCTGTATCATTGTGAATTAGTGTGCTTGTGTTTAGAGATGGAGTGGCTATATGAGTGATTTTAAGCTGTACTTGAGCTACAGACCTGAACAGTTCTCATAAGGGGTTTGTGTATAAATGTGCAGCCTGTTCATAGCGGTTATTGTAGCGCTGACATATATGCATGTCAAAACGCACAACCTATATCGAGGTTCAAAAAGCAATTTCGCTGCTCTACACTGTAGACTAAAGAGGTTACAGACTGGCTGTGTGGGAAGCTTTAGAAAATAAAGCCATGTGTCATCGGCATTAGGATGTGTGCTGAGAGTTTTGTGTGAGTCCTTTGCTGGCGAAGAGTCTTGCCTGGGAAAACGCCCAGACCCATTTGGGCTCACTTTGCTCTGTGTCAGCATGGCATCAGAAATGAACCAAACTGTATACAGAAAGCAGTTTCCAATAGGCTGGCTTCCATCAAGTGACCAAACATGGCTCACCGAGGCTTACATGTGATTTACATCATTCTATTTTTTCCCCCCAAAACACACCATTTATATCATTATTTAGACATCATGTTGTTAATGAAAATGACAAGCCAGCTTTATATAAATAAACGATGTCTTTGATGGAGTATTCTAAATATGTTGAGCCCCGTTTGGCCCCACTGTGGAAAAATGTCAGATGGAATTAACATTTCTATTTCCATCAGCACTTTAATAATGGTAAACTCTGCTCATAATGGCGGTAAATCTCCCGAACTCGCTGTTTGTCACTCTGCAGCTTGTCTTTACTTTTACCTCTCGCCGACCCTAGTCTTCTGTCACACACATCCATTGCTCATCTTTACTTTTAAAAGAGCTCGTAGTTCAGCTTTGCCTGGCAACAAGATGTGGCAGGAGTACTTTCGATTTGAGAGGATGCATAACGGGCACTGTGAATCATTTTTATTGTTCCTTAACACTTGCTTCCCCTCTCTGTGCAAGTGAGACTTTTTCTTTTCAACAGATGGGTAAAACAGACATTACTATAAATCTGACTTAAAGAAAGAAAAAAAAAGAGCTTCTGATGCTATACACCACATATGTTTTATTGACCGCTGTGTGTGTATGTGTGCAAACGTGAGTGTAGGTCTGAAAGATCGACGTGTTTTTGTATGCATATATGCACGTATATGTGTGTGTTAAAGTTTGTGTGGTGGAACAGATGGTGCTCAGACCTCTGTGTGCAGTTGAGAAATCTCCGTATGTTGCACTGAGAGAAAAATAAAGATATGGTGGGAGATGAAAAAGACTGTCAGCATTGATCCAGAGCCAGTCTGTTTGCAAAGTTTTAGTGCTGTATTGTACCACATTTTCACTGTTACACTCATCAACGGGGAAAGATTAGGGATGGGAATCCATATTGTTCAATTTCCTGGGAAGATTATCTTTTCCTTTAAACAGTGTTTTTCTTTTTTAGACAGCTGTACAAATGTTGTCAATGTACTTCCTTCACATAGAAAGTTAACCAGAAATTGATAATACATGACCAAGCAATAATCTAATCGATATGGCATCGGTATCTATAAAATGATATCCAAACCAACCCCTCCAGGCAGCACAAGCACACAAGAAACTGATCATTAATATAATCACAAAGGGTGGGAATGATAAATATGATTCAGTTCAGGTCCCCTATTCTCATCATTCAAATCTATTGCAAGTAAACACAACCTTTAACCCCCAAACTTCCAGAATCACCAGTGAGCCATATTTCAGTGAAGCAAACACCCAGGTGTAACATACATCAATAGTAAGATGATGGACTCTTAAACTACTTCACCAGCTGGCCGGTCAGGACAACATTGGAAGTTATTAGTTCTTTTTTTTTCTTCACTGTGTTAAATGACTCAACTATCAGTCCATGTCTCAACCCCATCTCTGATTACACCGAAATATAAATGATGGATGTTTAACACGAGGGAAACCAACATCACCTTCTTCATTTGTGGTAAATGTTAAACGAACACGTAAAGCAATCGTTTAAAGCAATTAAACACATAATTGCTATTGACAGTTTGCTGACTTTAACAAGCAGAAACTACATTGTGTGCACTGGACATGCATAATTTAAGACAACGTTGCTGATATTAAGCGTTAAGCAAAAACCAACAGTGAACTTTCAGGAACAATATGTGATCACCAGTGAGTGTTTGCAAAGGGATTGACTGAAGACAGGAAGAAAAGTGGGGGGAGAAAAGCACGAAGGTAACGAAGGAAAGAGGGGGAAAAAAGGAGGCGAGGAGCGAGAACAAGGTGGTGAAAATAAAGTCAAAACTGATGCGCTGATGGTGGTGCTGCTTTCCTCTGCATTTGAATCCACTGCATCTGCTGTGGAGGAAAATAAATAAGACAATGGAGATCAGATGTGTGTGTGCGTGTGTGTGTCTGTGTGAGAAGGACTGAGAATTGTGTTGTTTTGCTATCAGTGTGTACATGCATCCCTGCAGCTGTGTGTCTGTGTATGTATTTGTGTTTTTGTGGGCTTGTGGTAGGGCGTTGCATCCATACATCTTCTTGACAAGCGGGTGGACTTTGATGGGACATGCTCTGCATACTGCTCCATCTGGCTGTGCGTGCATGTATGTGTGTGTGCATGTGTGTGTGTCTGTGTCTGCGTGATATTCCACTTGCATACAGACAAGATTCCTCTTGTTTCTCTGCGTACTCTGTCTGAATCTCAATCATCCTACCTGTCGCCCAGCGCTGTTCTTTAACACATCTGCCCTTTCATTCTCTCTCTCTCTTTTACCGCTCTTTGGTCCCTACTCCCCACATCTGTACCCAGCACACAGAGCAATCACCACACACCACTATCACACCATCTCAGTATCGTTTCATCTCTTTCATTACTACACAATTACCTATCCGCCATGCTCCCTCTCTTCACACATCAATGTGCGCTATGTGCTGGAATAACCCGCCTTGGGGGCTCTATCGTGCACAGCCGTGGGCACGTTGTGGAGACCAGTGCTCAAGCCACAGGCGTCCTGTGGCTTCGGTGCCTCGTGGTTTTCACTTCAGCACCTACACATCGGTGTTCCCAGTGAGGGTATTACACATCAAGATTACAGGGTTGCCGGTGTGTTCAAGGCACACGTGGGCCAGTGTGCATGCACTTTTCCATGTAATGATGGTATCTTACAGTATGTCTGACTAATACAATTGTGCGCTCACGCAGGCGCCAGCGCACGGTAAATTGTTTATGCCACAGCCGCCAACTCTCGAAAATTCACCCAGCATGATTGAAATCCATTGTCGTTTTGAAGAATGGGATTTGCCTGTGTGAAGTAGTCTCAAGTGGCATATTACTGCCACTGTTATCACATCATTTTCTGGGTCTCCACTGGTACTCTCGGCGCGCACACATACACATTCGCAGAACCACGCGTACACACGGAGGCAATTCTAGCTTATGAAGTGTGTAATGGAGATTGTTTGACTCTATCGCCCGATGATAGACTTTGAAGTCATTGTGGCCTCGATGAATAATCTAAAATATCAAGGTTAGGCAATGTTGCTCTCATTTCGCAAGGTGATTTGAATACGAAATGACCTCCCAGTTTTGCGTGCGATGATGAAATGTGCGAGGTTTTGATATCACATTGTTTTTTTTGCCTTGAGTTATGGGTTAGCAAAGTCCTCCCTGTAACATATTGAACTGTTTCTCAGGGACCACGTTCCTCCTAGATATCGTTCATTGCAACAATCCTGTTTTAAGCGAGTGATGTAACTTGCGTGTAACCTTAGAAAAGGCATGTATCACAAGTCAGCGGGGGGATAAAATCTCCTTTCTTTGAGCTCGGCTGTAAGAGGGTACGGGCGAGAGGGAGAGAAAGACGAAGAAAGGAAGAAAAAAAAAGCGAGAAAGAGGGAGCGATTTTTGCAAACACTGAGGATCACGTAATCACGGACGATGCGAACGGGTGATGTAAGTGTGAAGACATCCCTGTGAGTGGCAGGTAGTTGTCCAGGGCTCTGCCTCATTTCTAGGTTTGATTAAAGTTACAAACCAGAGCAGATCGAGCTTTGCTTTGTTATTTTAACGGGAGGGATGTTTGGCATGATTTGAAGAACACAGCATATTCAGTCACTGTTGTCTTAGTCTGCAGTTGTTGTTTTTTCAAATTTTTGTGTGCCTTTATGACAATGAACGACAATCCAAGTAAGCAGTGCTTAGATATAAAGAGCTACCAGCAGAATAATGGTGGCTTACACTCCAAGCTGACTCAATACACAGCAGACCGTGCAAATATAAGGCTACTCCTTATGCAAAATCCTAATTCAGTCAGATATCAGTGAAATAACCTTCGACACTTTCAATATAATACCACAGTAGAAATATGCATTTGTGCGCACATTCCCATCAGTTTTTAACTTTCTTTTATTCAGGCCGCCTATATTCCAAATATTTCCGCTAAGAGCTCCTTTAGGGTAGGGCTGCTCGATTATGGCAAAAATGATAATCACGATTATTTTCACTGAAATTGAGATCTCGATTATTTGACGATATTTATTTAACCCTTTAAGACCTACTATAGAACCAAGTCCGCCAGAGCTTATATTATTTTTTTACATGTTGTAGTGCCATTTGTGGGAGCATTTCAAGTTGCTATACAACTGTTATAGCCCATATTTTAATAATATGTATGCATTAAGTCCATAGTAACTACATTAATTGCAAAAAAAGTGCAATAAACTACAAAAAAATTGAAAATCGTTTTTTGTATTTTTTACATATATTTCTACTTGGAGAAATTTAAGAGGTTTATCCCTCAAAGCTTTAAATACAAAAAAGTTGCAAAAAATAGTTTACAACAACAGGAAATTTATTTTGAGTGTCTTCATAGTTTTATTTTGGAGATACACCAATTTTTATATACTGCAGGAAAAACGAAAAAACAATCCTATGATGCGAATTTGCAAAGAAAACAGCAGGTGCATCAAAATAAACTATTTCCAGCAGTGCAATTCGAGTTCTAAGCATCCCAGAAACGACACAGAAAAGTCAAACATGACCAGTATAGGTTTAAGGCCTACAAGTAAAAAACTACAATTTCCGCGAGACATTAATCCCTGTCATCTAGCGTGATCGATAAGCTCAGCACCTCGGCATGCATAAAGTGTGCTAGTGAAACAGCACACATTGGAGAGACTCTTGTGTGCCTTCATAGCTAATTGGTGCCTCTTCAACAACTGTTCTCATCCTCTTCAATCCATTAATTCCTAGACAACAGCACTTCTGAGAAGCCGTAAAGTGAGTTAGCCAAAGTCAAAGCACTCATCACCCCCCTTTCCATTAAAGCTCCGCACATCAATACCTGTCCACTCCTGGAGTACCGTCGTCTGGCCACAGATCTGATGTTATCCCTACATGATGTAACCGGCGATTCACTAACAGGCCTAATAAATGGACAATGCATGTGCCTGTCCATTAACTTCTAACATGGTGTATTACACTTGAGAAGCCCAACTTTTTCAAGGTTGTTTAAGGGTGCTTTTTGGATTGAATTATGCATGAGGGAGGGAGTACTTCCTATCGTTCAGCTATGTAATAAAATGAGCCTGTCTGATTGTCCTTCAGCTCTGATACATATTTTTTTTAATTTAACAGTATACGTGACATATTGGCTCATGAAAATGGATAGCACACAGGTGTAAGGTTTGCTTTGACTTGTTTTCAGGAACGTGCTAGAGTTTTAAGATGTATCTGTATTTTTTTCCCAAAACTGGGTAAATTACCTTGTGTAGGGAGAATTGCCATTGATTCAAGGGGCATAGCAATTGTAGAGTGAATAGCTGGATGCCGCCTTTGTTGGTTAGTATGAAGCCATTGATGTTATTCTGGTTATGTACTTTGCAATCAAACCAGAGACAGACGATGCTGTTTGTAAGTCACATACCTGTAACTTTGTGTGGGGGTTTGTGTGTGCAAGAAACTGTTATTGCCTGGATACACGTGTGTGTACGCATGTGTGTGTGTGTGTGTGTGTGTGTGTGTGCAAAGGTTTCACACTAATTCATTCTTCATCCTTCATCTTCTTTACCTGAGGGACAGCAGATGAGTTTTGAATGCTTTCAGGGTTTGTTTCCCTCATCTCTAGCTGATGACTACCATCCAATCACGACATTGACCCAGGTGTTATTCTCCAATTACAAGCCTGTAACCAAACTCATCTTTTCATACCACCGCAGGGCCCAGAGTTCCATGCAGGAGTCCGCGTGGATTTGAAGTTACGTATTACATATTGTGCATCAAATAGACATGTTATAGGCTTGTAATGTTGAAAATTGTATCTTTTTTTAAGTCATGGTGCTGCAGCTGTAAAAATGCTCCAATTCTAGTTGTTCTACTTGGTGGAAAAACTGCATCCTGTTATATCATAATATTATAATATGGATTTTGTTTAATAAGGCGTTACTAAAAGTCTATTTCAGATAGCGTTGTGCTGATGCGAGCCATTTTGTGTATCCATTTTCCTAACTAATCACAAAGTTTCCTGATTTGCAGCCTTTCTATACAGAACTTATAGATGAAGTGAACTGAGCCAGAAATTATCACACAATTATAGAAAAAAAAGCACCATACAGACCTTTGGAAAGCACGAGCCATTGAAACAGAATAAGCACAACCATGTGTGATATAGCGGCTTTATTTAATTTATGCTTGTTAAGTATATACATGCAGGGCCTTTTTGTTTGACTGGAAAATTATGAATTACCTTGGGTCCTGTCACCGAGCCATCTTTTTTAATGACCTTGTATTTTCGTAGATCATATTTTAGGAAAGTATAGAGGATATGATAGCTGGCAGCCAGAGGTAAGACTATACGTTTCCACTAGCTATGTCTTGAGTTTATAAAATAAATAGTCCAGATTTTTTCATATTATGGTGAAATTGGAGCAGTAAAGCTTTCACAGTCTGGGCAGGAAAGGTTGTTTGTGTGGGTGCGCAAGGAAAGAGGTAGAAAGACAGTGGAAGCAGGAGAGTCAATGTAAAGGACAGTAAGTAGAAAGGGTTCAATAGTCTCTCTGCTCGCTATACTTTTCTTTTCATATTGACTTTTCTTTAACCTCCCTTCCTCTGTTCTCTGCTTAGCTAATCAAATTTTTCCCACTAATATGCACTTTGTATCCAATCATAGTGCTCTGCTGTGCAATGTGCAACCTTTTCCTCTAAATTCCAAGCAAGCTCTCCATCACCAAGTTAAAGCTAAGTCAGTAGTAATCTTACATCTCTGTGTTCTGCATTGATGGTGTAACTGAATGTGACCCTAAAAGCATTTTAGGCTCAAGGTCATCTGGCTTTTAGTTGCCTTCCTGCATCCATAAGAGTCACACGGTCTCTAATATGTGCCAGTGTGGTGTGAGACAAATGTATTCAATCCTCCCAGGTACTCTTCAGTTGACAATGATAGGACAGTTAGAAGGCAGGAGTGCTGTCTTTATCCCTCCTTTCCTCTTTTTTGATCATCTGAGTGTAAGAATCTTAGGGATTACTGGAAAATCCTTTACAGTTTTGAATATCTTGGGCAAAAATGACTTATGATTATTTCTTTGTGATTACACACAATTACCCTAGCAGCTACAGCTTAATTAAATTAAAATAAACCTTTGTTTCTTTGTATGTGAAAGCCTGGAGAAGCTAATCGTTGTTCTTGAACAGGCTGCTGGTCATGATGATTCGCGCCGACATGTTGTATGTCTTGTTACAGCATTGATTCTTTTATCGAGCTACCTGAAATTCCTTCGGCTTACTTTCCAAACATGTTGAATAAATAAAGAAGCCCTAAACGTTCAATCGCAGGCAGAGATTTGGAGCACTTTTTAGAATTTTGGTGACATCTCCATCTCTCACTCGCCTGTCTTCTAAAGTCAAGCTGGCGTGACTAAAATACTTCACACATACTTCGTCACAGTGCACTTTGGCTGCAGTGCTTTTGAGATTTGGGCCTGGCTAACAGGCTTAGGCTCCTCTGTCTCTCTCACGGCAGTATTTCTCCTTCTTTTTACCTAAACGTAACATTATGGCACTGTGGATCCAAGCAATCAGAAAGCACCAAGGCCAACGTTTACTATTTGTGTTCTGTGGCGTATGTAGTATATGCTTTACTTAGTTGAATGCACAAATGCTTTAAAAATTTCCAGAGGAACAGAAGTGAAAATATAAGATGGTGTAACAACATACGCATTAAAAACGTACTCACAAACACATTTTGGGATTTTGGTCAAATGAATGATGGGAAACACCCGGGGGGGGAACATGCACAATATCTTTGCACTTTTACCACACTGTGATGCATTTTGGAGTCAAATCAGATCTATTCACACTGGTTACAGCAAAGTTCCCAATGTCATAGATAATACTTTACTTTCTCTTGCAGCTCCTCCTTCCTCCTTTTCACACTGTGCCACAGATACATTTGATAAGAGTCTGTTCACTTTGTGATAGGCTTGTTACTGCTGTTGCAGAGAGAAGTTGTATATCTTGTCTTGCACATTTTATATGGTCATTTAACTGGTGAGCACAAAGCAAATTTATTAAGTGGAAACGGTCATGTCCGAGAAAATGTTTTGCTTAAAAAAAACTGTCGTCTTTAGTGTTTTGTTTGACTGTTTTATTTAATGTCTAATTAGTTTATAGGCTATCTGGTTGTCTGCTGTGATGCTGTCTCAAACAGATGTGAATATACTATCCAGAGATTCAAGCATTAAGGCAGTGTGAGAGTGAGTATGTGTATTAGTTTGAGTGTAATGAGCACTGCAGTCATTAGCTGGGACGGGGAAGGGGTGTGGGCTGCAGGATGGCACAGATGGTGGTGGAATGAGACCCGGACTCACTGCAGATTTATGCTTCTCTCTCAGGTGTCTGTCTGTGTGTCTCTGCTTGCTCACTCTCATTTCTCATTTCAAAGTCAGACACTGTGTGCCAAATGCGTAAGATGAGGGGAGCCATCTCTTTCCACATCGAGTCTCTCTGGGGCTCCTCACAAACATTTTGTCATCAAAATAAATTCTGCTGCCCTTTGTACTGTACGTGCATTTGTGTCGTTTTTGTAGGCATACATTTGCACGATTTCCATTAATCAACGAGAATAATTCAGCTCTTTTTGAATAGCAACAGCTTATCAAGAGCATATGTTCTAACTGTGAAGATTTGGAAAAATAAATGCTCATTAAAAAAAAATGATGGGCTCCTGTTTACGACCGTGTTGCATCACCTCTTCTTTTAACAACACGATAAGCGATCGGGAACTGCCATAGTTTGGGAATCAAAATATTTTCCCGTTCTCGCTTGGTGTGCGATTTCATCTGCTTGTAAGTTTGAGAGCTAATTTGTTGTATTTTTCCATATTGCGCCAAATCTTTTTATCTGGTGACACAACTGAACTGCAAGGCAAACCAATGCTGTTGTAATAAAGCTAGAATCTGGTTTATCATTGTCTTCCTGACATGTCATCACATCAGTGCCATCTGGATGGCAGCATAAATTGCTTCAAAAACCTGTTCAGCATTAATGGCGTCCTCAAAAATGTATTAAATGAGCTTGGCCAAAGAAAAGTTGGTGGCTTTTTTGGCTCTTCTCTTTATATCATTTATATATAAATACCTTTTATGATCCACCTATCTTCTGTCACGGGGAGAAGCAGCCAAAGCAGAGGCACACAGATCTCCATCCCTCCTGCCATCTTCACCAGCTGTTCATGGATTGAAGAGGTTGGACACTAAGTCGTTCACAAGCCAGCTGAGAGATTTAATCTCTCCAGTGTGTCCTTGATCTGCCCCAGGGACTGCTCGATAGCACACATTAGGAAAAGCAAATTTAGGAGGTGCTCAGGAGGCATCCTAGTTACATGCTCAAGCCACGTCAAGTGACTCTCTTCAATGTGTCAGAGTAGCAGTTCTACTCTGAGCCTCTCCCAAACAACTGAACTCATCATCCTATCTTTGAGAGAGAACCCAGATACCCAACTGAGGAAGCCACTTTTGCCGCTTGTATCCGTACTGTATCCCACCTGGCACAGAATGCGAGGCGACAAAAATGCTGCTCGTTTCTACTTCACGGTATTTTGCTTTAATATTTTCTGTCTTCTTTGTCTTTGCTCAGATCGCACTGGGAAGCGCTCCATCATGCCCGACTCACCTGCGGACGTCAAGACACAGTCCAGGTTGACCCCCCCTACCATGCCACCCCCACCCAGTACACAAGGAGCACCCCGTAACAGCTCCTACACACCAACTACATGTGAGTAAGCAAAGAGGACGTGTTTATTGCTGATTGCTGATATAAGAAAACCTACTTTTATTGCAGACCGTGACCATGCTGCAAATATGGTCCAGTGTTACAGTGAGAGAAATAATGTGACTACTTTTGCTATTAATGGCCAACCAGCAACAGCCTGCTGATGAGTAGGAAGGAGGTCAGAAAATTACCTTCCTATAAATGTTCCCAGCATTGCTCAAAGATCACAAAGAAAAAAACAAAGCAAATAATCTTAACACAGTTAATATTTTACACTAATGTCACAGCTCAGTCATGTCCCGGCTGGGTGTATGGTTGGAGGTATAACAATCATATAAAAATTGCACTCTAAAAATGGTGATTGACAGTAGATTTGCAGAAGCTCATACATATCAACGCAGTTCCAGCATGCGAGTTATCATGGTGGACGTGTGGGACTCGTGAGACCCTCTTATCAAGTTGCATTGAGCCTTTTCAATTCTTTCCCAACAAGTTCATTAACACCCATGCTTACAAACTGTTGGAGCAATGCCATGACACGCACATAGCTTGTGACGAGCAAATTACACCCTAGTATTCACTCAGAAGAGCATACTTAACCACTTGCATGAAGAGCACTAGAATCAAAGAATCAGAGGCCCTGTGTGCTCAGAGCACTTGAGTCTGCATTGGTACTGCTGGTACTTTGCAACGGCTGAATTATTTTGTTCATTTTTAATCACATACCCCTTTTTTCATTTATGTTATTTACTTTCTCTCTCTCCCTTTGCATCTGTCTGTCTGTTTCGCTCTCTCTCTCTGCTGCAAACGCTCACACACCACAATTAACATTGGGGCTTCCGTGCAATGAGGGAGGAAAGGCCCAACTCTCTCATTACACATGCCAAAGGTTTTAACAAAGCAGTATGCTTTGATTTCCATCCGACGTAATTGTTACCAGATGCAGTTTGAGCATCTCGTCTCTCTCCTCTCTTTACAGTGGTGGGTTTGGACGGCGGCCAGAGGGGGAGTGAGTGGATCGCTAGTCACAACCTAATCTCATTAGAGAGAGAGCTTTATGCTGCCTTGTATCTCTTTGTACAGCAACTCCCCCAACACACACACAGACACGTATAGCTTCCGCGCTGTGGAGCACAGGGGGGGGTCTCACTGTCACCGGCATGTTTAGAGCTTCGGGAAGAACAGAAAAGGGAGACGGAGGTAGAGAGAGGCAACGTGTCTCCAAATACAGAAATATGTTTTTATGGGAGGATGTCGTGAAGGTTCAAAGGAGGCGCACTAATTGGAAACAAATGCGGACGCTTGCGGATGATTTTAGGGGAATGCGCATCGTTTGAAATCACTGGAAATCACAAAGCTGTTGTTTCCTCCATGATTTGTACGTAGCGGGAGGAAATCCAGTGTTACTTTAACAGTAATGTGATTTTATCAGAAATAAAATTTACAAAAATAATAAGAAATGACGTCAAGAAAATGCAATTAGCAAATGCCGTGCTTTCCTGTCTGTTGCTCACATTATTCTCTATGTCCTTATCTCACACAGTAACCAACGGCAGTAGCCACTCCCCAACGGCGCTCAACGGCGCTCCATCTCCCCCAAATGGTTACAGCAATGGTCCTAGCTCATCCTCCTCATCGTCTCTGGCCAACCAACAGCTGCCTCCAGCCTGTGGTGCCCGACAGCTCAGCAAGCTCAAGCGCTTCCTCACTACTCTACAGCAGTTTGGGAACGACATCTCACCTGAAATTGGCGAAAGAGTCCGCACGTTGGTGCTGGGATTAGTGGTAAGAACCTTTGGTGTCTGTGAGCTGGATCAGTGTTCTTAGAGAGGAAGTAACTGCTTGGTGCTGTTAAAATGTGTTAATATGTGTAAATACAGTATTGTGCAACAATCTTGAGTGAATCTTTATTTCCTTATATTTTGATTCCAAGAAGTCAGACTTTCTTGTAATTTTTTAAAGTGGTCTTGGGCAGTAGTAAGTCCTTCAATCAAACATAAACAACTTAGTGAAGAACACATTTTAAATTATATCTTTAGGCACTTTGTTACTAGCATCCTTTCAAGAAAATCTTGAATTTCTGATGCCAATGATAACACAGTTTGACAGGTTTAAATAGCATGTTTTCAACAACAAGATGACTCTCAGAGGCATATTAGTGTATCTTGGAAGATTTTGAACAAGTAAAAGAACAAAAGAAGAAGTGGCAGGCCTTAAAAAAAATATCTCCAGCAGATGAGCGTTGGCTCAAAACCTTTGTAGAGTTTCTGCCTTCAAAACTGATATCGATCGGTGACGTTAAAACTCATTCTTGAGGATCACACAATGCCTGGCAAACAGAGAAAATACAGCAGTGACATGAGGCTGGCAGCATCCATCTTTATACAGCTGATCGACAATGAATTTAACTACACTGCTGTGATTTCAACTGAAATGTAACAACGTGGAAACGACGGCGATATGGATTAGACTTCCCATTCCAGCATCAAACTAATGTTGTCACTAAGGGTGTGCAGGTGTCTGACAACCTAACATAACTCACCCAGTTGCATATTAAAACTGTTATTTATGTAGCTAATGAATAGATGTAATTGCAATCAAGTGATGACTGTGGCTTTAAGAGGATGCTCAAATTAAAGCATTACTGCTAATCACACTTCTAACCCTAATTAAGATCCAGCAAATAGAGGGAATAAAACAGCATTTGATATTCAACATGTAAATCAGAATTTGTCTGAGTTCGTCAATTATGAGAAAAATGTAGGAAAAGATTGAAAAATATGAAGGTTTTAAGTACAGCACATTCTTTACTGGAAATTCACATTGGTACCACGAATGTTAATATTGGCATTTCTGCAAAATATACATCGAGTACATTTGATAAGACAGATGTGTTTCCCAGTTTAGTTGACACAGTTATGCTAAGGATATATCAGGGAAAGGATTTGGTGTAAAATACAATGTGCAAATCTGGAGATTTACCACACATCTTTGTGATCTGAGAAATTTTGAGCTTAATGAGCAGGGGAATACAGAAATAATGATTGAATGTTGTGCAGAAAAGAGGAGGAGGCGGAGGAGAAGGAGGGAGGAATTTTTTTAATTAGCCACATAGAGCATAACCTCCTTTTGGCTTCACTATGTTTATTTTTCTCACCGTCTGCATACGCACATGCCTCTCCTGTGTCCTTTTGGTTTGCATACCTCCCCGCCATACACCCCCCGTCTTCCTCTCCCGCTCACTGTCTCTCTGTCCCTCCCCCTGCCTCGCTGAAAAGAGTGACACCGTTAATTAGCTGGTTGTGTGCTTGGGAGAGGGAGAGAGGGAGACTCGGGAGGTTTCACTAGCTGTCAAGAACAGCCCCTACGCAATCTGGGCGAACAGATGTAAGACTGAATGTAACAAAATTCAGGTCTGGGAAATAACGCTGAGAGTGTTGGGAGGAAAAATAATATCTGCAGCTTTTTTTTATGCTCTCTGTGTTGCTTGATTTTTCTCTCCTCCCCCCATTTATTTTTTGGGTTTTTTTTTTATTGAAGATTCCTCTGCCATGTGCAAGCACACCTTTTTCCATCTCTGCTTTTTTTTACCTCTTCCTTTGTATTCTGGGAATACCTCATGCTGAAAATTAAAAATAGTGACACTGTCTTGTCAGACACTGATGTAGTTTTCAGCAACTAGACTTTATTTGGGTGCTAAAGTTGACAGGTTGCAATGCGTAACCCACTTTTTGACCGACCCCCCCACTGCTTCAGACACTTAAACCATCTCCACATTTGCACTATTACAGGAAAAAAAAGCACACATGCTCAATAAAAGTGCACACACATGCACACACTGTTTTTCTTCACAATCTCCTGCTGCTGAAATGTATTTTGGTTATTCTTCTCTGTGATCAGTAAAAAAAAGAGAGAGAGTTGTACATAAATGATAAAACATTGATCCAGAAAAGAATGCTTGCCATGCACACATGTACAACAGAAAAGTTGTGTGAATACCCCATGATTAGTTTGATTAGCATAAATTATTAAATGCAGTGCATTATTATCCATGTCCCCGATGTCTTCCAGATATAGAAAATCCTCATTGTGTTTCAGCTTCTGATTATAATTCACAAGCGGACATGTGGTAATGTGAAAATAGAGTGGAAAACCACAAGCAACTATACTTAAATGATTAAATAAATACAGAGATAACTGTTTTTAAATGAGCCTGTATCTCACGTATGATAAACTCCATCAGCGTTCGTACAAAAGCCTTTTTAATCAGACACATTTGTCCTTCGTGCGGGATGTGTTTGGATGATGTGACTCCTGTATGTGCGTTTGTTTCTGATGGAAGGAGATGTGTGCCTTTGTTTTCTGTGGCTCTTTTTCGCTGTGGCCTGCCCATATGCTTCCTATTACAAAACCCAAAATGCTCAGTCCAGGCCAGGATATAGCTTAGCTTCCAATAAGTAATATTATCACTTAATGCCTTCCACATGGATTCATGTGTTTGTTTTTTGTGTCTCTCTCTTCTCCAGAATTCCACTCTGACCATCGAAGAATTTCACTCCAAGCTGCAAGAAGCCACCAACTTCCCTCTGCGACCTTTTGTCATACCCTTTCTGAAGGTAGAGGCATTTCAGTACACGTTTACAACAAGAAGGTTGCCCGCCTGTTTGTTTGATCAATGAAATCTGGAAAGCATTTAGCCGGCACAGATTCCAGATGTGCATACTTATGTTCATGATATTTATCCCTGTTGTTGCTCTTTTTTTTTCTTTTCTTTCTTTTTTGAGTCTCTCTTCTTTTTTGCACTTTAATCCCGTCTTTCATCCATCCCTCACTTGTTTATTTCTTGCTTCTTACTCACTTTCTCTGCTGTTGACGAGAAGCTTTCAGGGTTTTCTTCTTTTCTTTTGCTCAGTCTGTCTATATAGTGCAAAACGCTGACACAAGGCAGAATTTTTTCTTATAAGAGTGTTTGGATGGAAAGAAGTTGTTGTTTTTTAAAGATAAACACAGTGAATATACTGAAACAGAATGACTGTGGTTTTATCCCCAAGGACAACGTATCTATTTATGTCCTCCTCATCTTCATATTGGTCTTTGGCTTGTTTTTGTCATTATTTCCCTTATTCCCACTAAGCTGCATTTCAACCATTAACATGGTATGTTACTAGAGGAAAGAACACTTTCTTAAGCATCTGTGCCCTTCCCTCAGTCACAACAGCATATCTCTCATATCTATCACAGTGTGGAAGATAAAAGTGAAGGAGATGAAATTATTTCTATTTGTATCCACAAAGGGAATAATGTTTATTTAATGTGTGGTTTGTGTGAGATAGGTGCATGTAGTGCTTTTTGGTGCATATTCTGAAGGCTAAACTAGGGGCTGAGACTGGGGGCAGTAGCGTGATTTGTTATGATAGTCACGGATGACAAATGAGACTGAGGTTTATACTGAGCAGCAGAAGGTTAGACCATGTAATGGGTCCAGGTGAAGTGGAGATCAATATCAGTGAGCTACTGAAAGATGGAGAGCAGCGACGGGTGTAATATTTAACGCATCACTCATTTTTTGTTCTTTTGCACACCTCTGTAAAGGTAAAAAGCTCCATTTTTTTCCTGTTTTCTTCTCCAGTCTTCTTCTTGATTTGCATCAGTCTTTCTTATGGACTCTCTGCTATTTGTAACTGAGCAATCTGGGAACCCATCCGCTATTGTCTCATGACTAATCTCTGGGGACAATGGTGAATATTTCAGTGCTTCCAATGTAGCCAGCGGATATCCGGATCAAAACTTCCCGTCTGGGCATTGTTTATGAATGCAAATCAGCTTTTTCTATTCAGTTTTTTTTTTAAAAAGCAAATAAAAAACTAAATCATCATCAGACCATAGGTTGCGGTACCAAAAATCTGGTAATTTCTCTACAGATTCTGCCTTATAAAGGTTAGATATATCTAAAAAAAGAAAAAAAAAACTTGAATTAATAGAGATTCTGAGTGACAGATGGGTAAATGTTACTTTTGAAAACACAGGCGGCATCTTTTCCCAACACAATAGCCTCTCACTTTACATGGTGCACTCACATCTGCATTTGCAGATGTGTGCATGTGTCAACTGACATTCACAAGTTTATGTTATCCACCAAGGGTCAGCGTGGTTATGGGCAGCAGAAATTGGTCCCACTAGAACTGCCATTACTCTTTGTTAACGATACAAACAGGAGCTTTGTATCCACCCCCTCTCTTTCCTACATCACTCCCTTGCCCTTAAGTTTTCTTCATTTTCTTTCGCTTCTTGTGAAAGATTTTTTTTCTCCCTCTGCCTCCTTCTGTCCTTATCCCTTTCGTTTCTCTGTTTATCTACTGTTCTCCATCCATCCATCCTCCAGTCCCTCCTTCCCTTTTCCTCTCCTCGCCAGATGGTTATTGTATCACTGGGATGGCTGCGGAATCAAAGATGCAACTCTCTTTTTTTTTTCCTCCATCGCTCCTTCTCAGCCCCTCTCTTTCTCCCCAGTCTAATTTTAGTGTCTTCCCACTGCGGGGCCTTTAATGCCAGCTACCATATGGTAGCAGAGAGCAACTGGAGGTGTGGGGGAGCTTTTATAGGTGCGTCGAAGCACAGCTGCAACAATGCATGTCAGGGCTCAAGGTTTTTCATTACGCTAATGTTATACCGAGTCAATCCCACCAACTACCCACCCCCTCTCGAATTCACTCAACTCTTTTTTCCTTTTCTCTTAATGCTAAACCGCAAATTGGTTGGGATTCTTTACTGGAAGGAGGCAATCATAAACCACACAATGGCTGTGACGTGATGTGCTGGCGAGATGCGGGCCACACGATTCTTAAAAGATATGAATGCGTCTCAGCCTTCCACTTAAAGTTGTGCCATTTTTTAAAGTTCGCCCTTTTTCTTGCGTCAGATTCAAGTGTGAGTAGTGCTGCGAGACGGGGGAATAAACACATACAGCTGTGTGTGTGTGTGTGTGTGTGTGTGTGTGTGTGTGTGTGTGTGTGTGTGTGTGTGTGTGTGTGTGTGTGTGTGTGTGTGTGTGTGTGTGTGTGTGTGTGTGAGAGAGTGAAGGAGAAGGAGAGAGTCTGTTGTGATAGAAAATAATTGAAATAGGGCAAAATAGACATGCAAAAAACGAAGTCACCTTTCTCTTCCAACTGCAAATTATACAGAGAGAACAGAAAGTTGATGAAGTGCAGCACATCCTAAATGTGGCATATTCTGAATTGTTTTTTGGCACCGTTTGACAAAATGACAAAAGCAGTATTTGAACAATAAATCACCCCAAGTAGAATTTAGCTGTGGCTGCTGAACATTACTTGAAATGTGCCTTTCCCCCCCTTTTTTTTGGTACAAGTGCAGATGTTGGTTAACATAAGTATGCGGAAGCAAATCGCCGCACTTTATCATATGAAAAATGATCCAGTCTCTTCAGTGGTCTGCATTTCTTGACTCAGTCTTTTTGTTAATGTATCCCACATCTCCTCTGGCAATTAGGATGACCTCTAATTAATATAAGATGAGTTCACCAGGGTCAAAGCAATTTATTTTATGCTCTCTCTCTCTTTTTTTTCCTTTTTCCAGAGGGTAATTATGATCATAAACTATTAACGGACCATTAACTCGGGCAGGTAAAGCGAAGGCCAGCGGCTGGCATTTCTCTTACTGCAGCCAATTACTAGAGAGAGATTTTCATGTGATTACAACATTAATACTACTAAACAAAACATGGCCCAGTTCAGGTAGTGTTACTTCTGTGTGCAGCTGCAGGAATCAGAATCAGAAACTTTATTGTCATTGTCATGAGAACAACGAAATTAAGAATGGTCCCCGATCATTGCATCATCCCTAGCAATATCAAAATATAAATAAAACAATAACAGAAGAACAAAGGAGTGAAGACTGTGAGGAAGATTACAACAAAAAAAAACAAAAAGGAAAGGAACCACAAAAGAAGCAGGAGACTTGCGAGAGAGATTATGATAGTGAGGACAAAGCAAAGATTAACGGACCTAAAACTTGCAAAGATGGCCTCTCCAAAGGCTCTTGTGATGTGCCTCGCCAAAATAGCCCCCACTCTCATTCTAAGCCTGCTTGACGCAACACTTTCATCTTCTTGCCTCATAATGCACGCCATCAGATGTCTTTGAAGTCGATGTTCGCATACCTGCATGGCCCCGTAACTCCACACAAGAAAGTAGACCCCCTTGTTACAGTATGCCAAAGAGTTTGAAAATAGCTGCTGTGTTTTTTAAAATTTTATGCCACAGAGAGACTTTACGGCCGCTAATGCACTCTGGGTCTCAGAAAGCTGCGGTGGTTCAGGAATAATGAGCAAAGAGGGGTGAGATGGTATGGGAGACATGGATCTCTTCTTACAATAAAGTGGTATTTGGAATAAAAATCTTATAAGACATTGGCTTTTATGTGTGATTCAGTTCTTTGTGTGGGATGGTAACATGTCGGGTGGTAGGACTGTATGTTGTCTACATTTCCTGAGCATTAATATGATTACATTTACCTTTGTTACAACGTAAAGCACTCAGAGCAGAGCATAGTGTTTCTGTAAGTCATAAGTGCCACTTTTATTACTTTTAGTACATTTTTATCACTTTTTGCACCTCCAAAGTTTCAATATTGTGTTTCAGAGATAAGAAGTTTTAGTAAACAGTAACCAGCTCACAGTCTGAATGATTGTTCACCAAAGGAGACTTACCTGAAAATGTCTTTATAAATGTTGTGAGGCTGAAAGGCACGCATTCCTCACATTCTTGTACCTCCTTTGAGCTCTCAGGAAACAGTCATCAGCATTCTTGTGAATTTCCCGTAATAATCAAGTGTTGTTTCCTCCCGCAGGCCAACCTGCCGCTCCTTCAGAGGGAGCTGCTGCACTGTGCCAGGCTGGCCAAGCAGAACCCGGCTCAGTACCTGGCCCAGCATGAGCAGCTACTCCTGGACACCAGCACCACCTCCCCAGTAGACTCCTCAGAGCTCTTGCTGGATGTGAATGAGAACGGCAAAAGGAGGACACCAGACAGGTGGGTGACTCATAAAACCAGAACATCACTCTCAAATATTACTATTTCATCATTTTAAGTGTTTAATAAATCTTGATTTGGGTTGGAATTCTTAGAGGATAGCTGGAATTTGTGGGTAGAGCTTATACATTTACCAGCTCCTGGGATGAAACTTTTTTTTACCCTCTATTGTTTGAGCTCATGCATAAATCCCTTTGAGGATGCCTGCATCCCCATGCGCCCCTGCATTACTCCACAGACACAAGCTGAGCTAACGCAAGGCAATAGTGTCATGTGCAAATGTATGTACGGGAAGCGTCTGCCAGTGCGCCACCGGGTCTCATGATGTGCTCCGTTGGACAGCTCAGCTCCTGGCTTCTGCTCTTAATGGGCCAGAACTGAGGAGAACATGAGATGGGAAAAGTAGACCTGGCTACACCCAGGCACACATACGCAGGGAAAAAAGACGGAAGACAGCTGTGCCGTAATGAAAAGCATGAATAGATGTGTCACTGAATGTGTATGAAGCCCTCCGATTTGTGTGTTTTTGATTCCAAACTTATAAAGTTATTTCCACGCTTGCTCGGGTGTGTAAGTACAAAGTGTGTGCCTGTGTTTGTACGAGTCTCCACATCACTTCAACTCCCCCCACCCCAGCCAAATCATTACATCCGTTTGCTGTCACGGACTTTGGTAATGACTCAATGTTGCTTGCTCTAATGGACAAGCACTGAGACGTTCCATCCAGAAACACACAGCGCCGTAAAAAAAGGGGGGGAAAAGCTATCTTCCTCTCTGTCTGGCACAGAAAAAATCTGTCCAGACCAATGGTGTGTGTAAGTGCATGTTCAAGAATGTAGCTCATTTGCTGCCCCAGTAAAACAAATTTGAGGTGATAGAGCTGCGATATGAACAAACCATAAGATCAGACTATAAATCTAGAGTTTGGCTTTACACTCTTCTCTAATCAGAATAACAGAGGCTAACAAGCCTGCAGCAAAGTCTATTAGACATGCACAGACCCATACAGAACTGGGTTTTTTTTGCACTGGAGTTTGTGAACATATATCTGATGTGGGAGCTGCAGACTACAATGTATGTATTGTTTTGTGAAATAAAATCCCCGGGGGTCAGAATTTTTAATACAGGCAGGGGAGACGGAAATGTACATTTTATATTTGCTGAGGGACAAAAATGCTGAATGTGATATTAATAATTCTCACCTCTCTTTTCCCCAAACACTCGGCTATGCAGACTTTTTCTGTAATACCTGCACATTTGCAGGGCGTCTGGTGCATAGGGGAGTGAGCTTAGTAGAAAAGGTGCGCGTATAAATGTGAGAGGGAATATGCGGAAGGTGGGGGGGGAGTAGGCATCTGTATTCAGTGTGAAAACGCAGTCTTTGTGTGAATGCGTGTGTCTGTGTTTGTGCACGATTCTGGATCCAGTGTGAACGTGTGAGCGTGCTTTGTGTGTACGTGCGTGTGGTGTATGTGTGTGTGTGTGTGTGTCTCTGCGTGAGCGTGTGTGTGCCTAGGGAGATGGGCTGATAACACATACAGATGAGGCTCCAGCACCAATATGGCTGGCTAAGCACCTCTGGTTTCTGCTTACCCTGCTCTGCACTTATTGGAGCCTGTGTCAGAATATTGGAATTTGAATGAGAATTCTTAATTACAGACAACAATGCACTATCAATGCATTCTGATTAATACCATCGCCTGCAGAAAACAGACCAGGAAAATTAGAGTATAGCCTTAGATACTGTGTATGCTCAAAAAGCCAGTATTTAAATATCGTCTGAGAGTACAGTATTACTGATGATCGTACTCTAATAGCAATGCCTCTGTGCACATTACATTTTAGTGCATTTCCAGAATATTAATTCCATCTGTGGCATACAGCATAATCATACACAACAGGCTATTTCTTCCTTCCAAAAGAAATCTAGTCAGTAAATAATATTCCTGCATTGTTTCAAATTTAAAGTTAAATAAACATATTAAAAATATAAATTGGTGCCTTTTAATCGCATCACCGTAAAGAAAATTTTAACTGTATTCAAAAATAAGCGCGCAAATTACCACGTGTGTATCGTTTAACAGGGCGTGCACACCGGGGTATTGCACAGGTGACTGTAAATGTGTTCACAGGCGTATACTTTAGTGCCTGTAGATATAAATATTGTTGCAGTAGCAAGGCTGGGCAGAAAAGAGTGGGGGGGTGGGGGTGGATGGATGAGTCGAGGGAGACGGAGAGATGGACGGATGCAAGGGAAAGAGCATATGGAGAGCTGTGGATGAGCATTAGGAGCCCATAAAAACAGCTCATTAAGAAGTTCAATCTGTTCATCGGAGAGAGAGAGAGAGGGAGATGGGAACGGAGAGGAGAGAGGCAGACAGAGAGAGAGAGAGAGAGGAAACTGGTGGACTGCAGATAGCGGGGGAGGTTGGCAAGTTGTAACTGTGAAGTGACAAAAGTGAGAACACACACAAAAAGGCATACAGAGCACACGTGTGAGAGCGTGCTCACACAATAACACACCTGGCCACATTAATCTTTGGAAGCAGGCTAACAAAAATCCACCTGATCCCCTGAAAACTACTTGTGTGAGTATGTATGCAAGCATGCGAGCACACACATTCAGGCTTATTTGTGTGTGTGTCTGTGAATAGACATGTTTTCAATAAAAAAATTCCAAAAGGAATCCAGGAAAAGTAGCCTTTCATTGCAAGTGCTTTGTCTGGTAGGTTGGACTCAAATATTTCCAACAGCACAAGGGGGCGGACCAGTTGTTGTACTGATATGCTTCAGGTCTGGCTCTTGTATGAAATAACTGTAACAAACACATTTTGTATCACTTATTTTTACAAAATAGGTGTGATGTAAATATCACACTGATTTGTTCCTGTGTCGTCCGCTCTCCTCTCTTTTATTTCCTTTTTTCCCAATCCAATGCACCTCAGGAAGCCTTTTGTTATCTGCAGAGCTGTCACTAGAAATTGTTCGAGCTTGGTAATAACAGCAAAGATTTATGCCAGCTTTGGCCCTGTATTCTGTCTAAAATATTAAAACAAGTGAAAAATGCTGCCGGTACTTAAAAAAAAAAGAAACTAAGAAAAAAATTACGACCTTATTAAATAAGGAAATTATCCCACGTCACTGTTTGAAAGAGTCTAAGCAACAACGACAGCCACATTACTCATTTGTCTGCATCTCCACTCAGAACCAAAGAGAACGGCTTTGAACGAGACAGCGCTCTGCATCCGGACGTTCACCCCAGCAAACGGCCCTGCACTATAAGTCCTGCCCAGCGTTTCAGCCCATCCAATGGACTCTCCTACCAACCCAATGGTCTGCCTCACCCAGGCCCACTCCCTCCACAGCACTACAGGCTAGACGACATGGCCATTGCCCATCACTACCGCGACACCTACAGACACCCGGCGTCTAATCACCGAGAGATCCGGGAGAGAGCAAGGCCCATTGGTGAGGATACTGAGGATTACATTTGTGTACACGACTGTATATCTCAGAGCACAAGATCACTTTACATACATTTCACCGGTTTCTCATATCTTTATAGTCCACTGAGATGAATAACTATTACAATAATCAATCAGATTATCATTATAATCAGTGAGACTCAGAAGCCACAGACGTCATAAAAAGTGAGATACATTAACACTCCGCAGACGCACATTTAGATGTGAGATCATCATATTAGATCCTTTTTTCTTTTTGCATAAAGCTGGCCTTGATGAAGCTGTGATAATGACTTGGGCTCTATTTTAAAAATAGGAGACACATTTAGCATGTCTCACCTTGTGATGGATGTTTACTGGAGGAGAAGCTCAGTCATCTGAGTCCTGCCCTCGGGGTGGGAGAGCGATATGGAGATAGCAGAGAAAAGGGGGAGTGTGGGAGCAGGGAAAAGAAATGAATAGAGAAAGAGTGCCAAACTGAATTCAAATGAAAAGGGGAGCAAAGGCTTGATGGAGTAATTGATTGTGTCATGCTGAGTTGCTGTTTGCTTATCTGTCTATCTTTCATTCTTGCAGGTATGCATGCAGGTACCAGGCAGGAGGAAGTGATTGACCACAGGCTGACAGACAGAGAATGGGCTGAGGAGTGGAAGCACCTTGACCATGTAAGAAAAGTAATAACAATTTTATTACTATACTCTACAGTTTTGTCTTTGTAAGTTCTCTGAGTATCAGTTCGTATGAAATTGTTATCTAGCAGATCTTGTGGCGAGTCTTTATTAAAGTTTGGATGCTTTTAAGTTTCTTTATGAGCTCAGTCAAAACGATGTTTGAAATTACATGTATGTGACGAACCCTACCCTTGACAAAGACACCTTCTTTGAATTCAAACCAGCCCATTCATCCTGTCTATGTGTAAACTCAGCGCTGTGTCTGCTCCCTGTCACCTCCAGCTGCTCAACTGCATCATGGACATGGTGGAAAAAACAAGGCGCTCACTGACGGTACTGCGGCGGTGCCAGGAGGCTGACCGTGAGGAGCTCAACTACTGGATCCGACGATACAGCGATGCCGAGGAGCAGAAGAAAGGCGCTGTTAGCGGGCAGTCAAGGCAGCAGAGCCCTGCAGCACAAGAAAACACAACTTCAGGTATGGATTCACTTACATGCCCGAAGTATTATTGTTAAATTATAATTAATATGCATGTCTGCCGGTTTTAAGCTTGTTGTTCATCTTTTAAGACTACTGATTTTCAGTTTTTTGGTGTAATCTGTGCAACTTTAATTGTTCTTTAAAGGTATCTATATTAAATACAGACTCTAAAGGTGTCAGCTGATGTGCATTACCTTGCAGTCTGTTAGGTCTCTTAAAGCAAGGATTATACTCTGCAACCTTCTGAGAGGGTTTGTGCAGACCTCCATGTGCCTGCCTGTTTTTGTGACCACACAGACTTATCTGTGGAGAATTTATATGACAATGTGCCAACTAGGCATGTGCCCAGCCAGGAGACTTCAAAGAAGTAAAACAGAAATGACTGTTGGGTCTCCAGCTGTCCCTGTCTGCAATGGAATATATCCGAGGCTTAAGGCTCGGAAGTTTTTAAACCACTATTAAAGAAGCTCAAATCTAAAATGAGTCCAAAATTAATTATTATTAGCTGTAAGATCTTTGTTGTATTTTATGAATTAATAATATTGCGTGTGGAGTCCCCCAGAGTTCAAATCTAGGCCCCCTATTTTTACATTAAATATGTGTACACTGGCTGATAATAAGTCAGTTTCATTGCACTGGTCTCAAAAAGTCCTTTGGAACATAGAAAAAAAGCCAAAATGTTAACACACACACACACAGTTTTGTGTACTATGCCATTGATGGATCTCTGGTTACCACGTCTGTATGTTTGTGTCTTTCCAGAAATTCACCGGGAGCTCCTGCACCGGCCTGTCTCTGGCTACGTCCCTGAAGAGATCTGGAAAAAAGCTGGTGAGCAGCACTCCCATGCCTCTGATCAGTGCACGTAAACACAGTTCCTCTATTTTTCCTCTAATCTGTCTGAAGGCTTTATGCTTTATGGAACTCGAGGCCATGTTTAGGTAGATGAACGAGAAAGGCTCCTTTAAACCTGCTCTCTCCCCTTTTCATCTCAGTGTAGTCTATTGTCTGCAACACAAAACCTTGCTAGATTTGCATTAAAGTCAGGTTATCTATATCTGATTCTGTAGGAAGTTTCATCACTACGCACTGCACACTCAGAATATGATGTCAGGCCTTACAAGGATTTTATTGCAGTCAAATAAGGGACATAAGGAGCTTTTACAGCTGGCCCAGTGGTCTCCTGTCAAAAGTGGCAAGATTTGGTTTCAATTTGCTTTTGGCACTTTTTTTATCCCCTTAATGAGAGACACTGCAGCTATCCTACTTAACAGTTTAGAAACTCCTTAATGTTTTAATAACCCGAGTAAAATCAGCACTTGCATTCATTTTTTTATAGCTTATACAAACAGCATTGTGTCACTGTTATCACTCTGAAAACCTGAGGGTTCACTCTTTGAGATTTTGTATTCTCCACCAGTGATACAGTATATCTGCCTTTTAAACCCCCTGGAGAAAAGAAATTGTCCCCTTGCTTGACCAAGCATGATGTGTGAGATACTCAGAACAAGTAATATGCATTTAAATTGAACTGAGTATCACCATCGGGACTCTGCCTCCTCTCCAGTACTCTCTTTCCCCTCACCAGCTTTGATCGATCTTCCATCTAAGGCATTTGGTGTGTAATCACAATTCCATGCACAAGGCATATATCACAAGGCACCGGGGCAATTTCCATGACTTCAAGCAGCATAGTAGGTTAAAGACAAAAGCACCCTGGTTTAAAAACTCGCCTCAATCACAGTGGAGAGAAAATGTTTCTGTCTTTATAAAAGCATGCAGTCGGTCTGATATCGAAAACAGATTTTACATTTTTAACGCCGGTGTAATATGTACTAAGAAAGTGAAGCATATTTGTCAGGCATAAAGCTGTATTTTATCTTTTGTCTGTCAGATAAAAGGTGCCTCTTACTTTTCACTCTATTTGCCTTATCCTCAGTATTTTCCGTTATCCATTTCATTCATATTCTGGCTTAGGAGAGACTGATTTAAATGTGACCCGGGGAGGATTGCAAAATAGGATTTTTAACACAATGGAGTGCAGCGGCGAATACGTCTGTTTGAAATGGGCAAAATGTTTACAGTTGGTGATAAATATTCAAGCACCTTGCACGGTGTCCTACCGGTTTCCCACTTCCCCTCACCACATGGGCCTCTGGGATCACAATGGAAATGCATAATTTAAATATAAATTGCCTGATTTGCATACACAATTAGTCAAGTTACAGGCTTGATGGGAGCAAACAAAAAAGCCCTCCTTTTGCTTTGACGTTCTGTAGGAATTCCACCGCTTAACACCCACGCGGAAGGTTATTCATTCCTCAAAACAAGGATAAAATAACATATTGCTCCGGCTGAAAAGCACGTTTTGTGAGTGATTACCTGCGATTAATCAGCTCGTGTTCTCGTGAGAATATCCTCGGGATATTCTTTTCCAAATTATAATATATAAGATCAAGATCTTCCAGGAACATTGAACTTTACATTAATATGTCACACACTGATGTAAATATGCCTATTTAGACATTTAAAAGGTTCTTAAAAAGAAATTAATCAGTGTTTGAACGAAATCGTAATAGTTTAATTAAATCAGCTGACGAGTGTCCCCGTTATCCTGTCAGCCTACAACATTTAGACTTGATGTGCTCTTAAATCTTGTCAGATATTAAATAAATGATAAAATACTAATATTAAATATTCTAAGCTGAAAGTTGGCCTTGAAATATAAAATAAACATGAATAGTTAAAGTAGTTTTCTTTGCCGTGTGAAATAATCCATTGCAGATTTTGTTTTCTAGTTTGCATCTTCTAGATGTGTTAAAACAGTGATGCAAGTTTAGACATAGTGTGCATTTAAAACATGCATGTTTGGACTGATGGAGTAATTGAATTCATCTGTAGTTGGAGAAATATTTTTTTTTTGTTGTAATTTGTTGCTTTGTTTGATTCTCCCATAAATAAATACAGACAGCAGGAGAGCTGAGTAGCGAAAACATTTGTGTGCAGTTGAGTTTAGCACGTGCTGCGGACTTAAACACACATCAAGACGAGCTCAGCCTGCAGCTCATTGAACGCGCTTTAGCTAGGAGAGAGCGCAAGAGAGGTTTTCTACTGAGATGTTTTGCAGACTCCCATTGGTTGTTAAAGTGGGAGTGAGTTGCAGTCTCTGCTGTTGCCACATTTTGAGATATTGCTGTGGAGTCAGCCCTTATGGGTCTCTTGCAGTTGCCTGTCTTGCTGCCTCAGAAGCTGAGCATCTGACTGAAAGCATAACAGGAAAAAAAAAAAGCTTCTAGCCAGAATATGAAAACTGCTCATCCACGCAACTTCAGACTCAGCACTGCTCTCTCCTAAGTAGATGGGATGAACGACTGGAGAGCAGAACGAAAACCTGACAGAGACACAAACAAGCACAATGAGACTGTGAATATGCTAAAGGGTTGTTTAGAATGGCATATAGCAATTTGGAATCAGCAGCAGCGAGTATGTTATTCCTGTTTAAAAAACGATGGTGTACTCGTACTGAAAATACAGTCCAGTGAAAAATGCACGCGCTACATTGCAGGTACGGGAGGCTTGACTTCCTCTGTCTCCACACTCTTTCCAGAAGAGGCTGTGAATGAGGTGAAGCGGCAGGCCATGTCAGAGCTGCAGAAAGCCGTGTCAGAGGCCGAGCGCAAGGCTCACGAAATGATCAGCAGCGAGCGGGCCAAGATGGAGCGAACAGTGGCCGAAGCCAAGCGCCAGGCAGCCGAAGAGGCGCTCTCCATAATCAACCAGCAGGAGGATTCCAGCGAGGTAGAAGCGAATGTACACATTCTCAGTCTTTCATCATCAGTGTCATTATCGTCTTTTTGTGTCTGGCTTTTGATGCAAGCTGTGGTGGATTATACAGATGCTGTGGGTTTTTTATTACTATTTTAGAAAAAATATTACATAGTGCACATTTTTGTAAAACCTGATTATCCACCCCTTATGTGTTAGTGCATATGGAAGAGCAAAATGAAGTAAGGCAAGGATAATCAAGCACCTATTACCCCCGAGTAGCTACTTTACAGTGCTTGGAAGGGTGCTACCATTTGAGCTGAGAGGAAATAAGTAAAAGCATTTGGTAATCTCCATTAGAGACCTGAAAGTTTAATCATTTAACTGAGAGGGAACTCTGCCGTTCATGTGACATTAATTGCAGGAGCGATGTTTGTAACAGAGAAGCGCCCCAGAGGAGAACTTTCAGAGGTTGTTTATAACTTTGTTCTCCTCTTTCCTCTGGCTATGCAGGCGCCCTGACATGCTCTCCTTGCGGTTTCCAAGATATATAAGTGGCTCTAAGTGTAACAAGAGATTTTTTTTTTATCTGTCTGTGGTTTGGGTCAGGCTTAAGCGCCAAGCATAGAAGTAGAGGCTTCTTTCATGGTATCCTGTGTGGTGTACCACTTTCTGCTGCTAATCTTCACGTTGTATTTGCCAGTTCCCAGTTTAATGTGGAATTTTCTTTACTTTTGGTTACAATGTGTGATTAGATTTTCATGTGAAAAGAGCATTAAACCATTACAAATTGGTTTTTGTCTGACTGCTACTTTTTGGAGTTATTTGACTTTGTCTCTTTCTGTCCGTCAGAGCTGCTGGAACTGCGGACGCAAGGCCAGTGAGACATGCAGCGGCTGCAACACGGCACGCTACTGCGGCTCCTTCTGCCAGCATAAAGACTGGGAGAAGCATCACCATGTGTGCGGTCAGACCCTGCAGGCTCAGCAGCAGCAGCAGGCCAGCCAGCAGCAGGGAGGGGTTCCGGGTTCAGAGACCCCCGCTCCCATCAGCTCCTCCGCTTGCACCCCAAGCAGCGGGACCGGGAGTCCGGCTGCTACCCCCCCTGCTGCCACCCCTCGCTCATCCACCCCTAGCACCCCGTCCTCCTCTGCCCTTGATGGCACACCACGCTAAGAAACTCACACAGAGGTAGGAGGCAAAGGCTTCCCAGGTGTAACAGCCAGCCCACAACCCGACAACTACCGTGGCTGTCTACATTGCCCTGCAAAGATGCTTAGATACTAGAATGAGACGGCAATACTTCTATCTTGCAGCGTAGTCATAGAAGGAGGAAGTCCATAATCAGGTCATATTGACTTGCCATGACTTTAAAGAAACACAAAGATATTCTTTGTTTTGAATGAATGAATTTAAAAGTTGACATTCTTTTACTGTTACACTTGCTATTCTTGTTGACTGTTTGTCCTTGTACCTGTTGTTGTTAAAGTTGTCGTCATTGTAGCTTATCTTATTTTCCCCTGTAAATATGAAGAGACTGATCAGAGATAGCCGTGAACTCAAGACAAGTATATCTGACCTGCCCTTTTCAAATGTTTTTATTTTTCATCCTGGAGTCAGTGGTTATTTCCTTCCTGTACACGAGACTAGTCAACCTCAGACATTTATCAAACAGCATATCACGGGGAATGTAACTGTCTCAGAGAAAACTTTGGGATAAGAGAGATATTAGATTTAAAAATCCTGAAAGACACACAAAAGGATGAATAAGCATGTTTGCTGCCTGGAGAGGGGAGAGGGGATGGACTGAATCTCCGGCCCACAGACCGCCACGAAACGGGCAGATGTGCAGCAGATTGCCAGCTGTTCAACTGATGTTATTTCCCTCTCACTTGTAATAATATCCAGGTCAGTGGTCTGGGAAATACAAATCCATTTCTCTGATGTAAAAGGAAGAATTCTTGGATAAGATACAAAAACCTTGCACACTTGGAGGACGGACCAAATACAACTCGATCGCTCGGTGGGTCACAGACGCTCTCAAACAGGAAGTGAAGTCATCAACCCACTGGCAAGACTGTCAAATGACCTCGACAGCAGGCTCGGGAAACATAGACTCGCCCCAGACAACCTCCCCTCCTATCTCGACTCTGACAACATTTTTCATCTTTCTTCACATTCTTACTCGTTTTCTGTAGATGTCATGGTGTTTAAGACTTCTGTCCTGTGGTGTCACCAATGGTTATTTATTGTATATGTGTTGGACAATTGTGACAATGCATAGTACTTCAACCAGTCACAACTCTAAGTCCTTCATAACTCTTTCTCTCTAGCTGGTGCAAAAAGAGATAAAAAAAAAAAAAAAGAAGTGTTATCTTTTCTTTTTTTTCTTCCCCAAGCTGCTTCTTTTCTATTCTGTGTATAAGTGGTAGATTCCTTGTAGTTCTATAAGTTTTCCTTCCCTACGTCCTCAAGAAAAGACACAAGCTATATCTCAGAGCTGCTACTTGAGTCCGACCCAGATCTTTTCTGAGAACTAGCATGTTGCGCGGAATGCTAACCTAAATGTTTTGTAAAAGGGACATACATAAATGTATTTGCACTGTCACAGAGGTTATCTCGGCATGCTTCTTTTCAGCATACTTGTGTTGTCGGTATAGAGCCATAACTCATCAAGTCATTTTGTATGTAGTATTAGCATCTTCTATTCTCACTTTCTCTGGATGGGAGGAGATGGAAAAACGTAAACCACCAAACCCATTCCGTTTTTCTTTTTCTCTTTTTTTCAGTTTTGTTTTTTTTTACTCTGCGTGCTAAGAAGAGCAGCCATTACGTCTTTTTTTTCCGTTGTTGTTGTTTAAATAGTTACAACAGTGCATGCACATTACTGAACGTTTGTTAAATATTTGTTATTTTTTAGAAAAAACTGAAAAAACAACCAAAAAAATTATAATAATAATTTTTAAAAAACAATACAAAAAAAATATTCTAACAAACTAACTTTCCAAATGCAGAGGTGTAGACTCCGATTGACAGCTTTAACACTGCAAAGCACCAGGTAACACGCAGTATTAACACAAGAGTTAAACATAAAAACACCAAAAACAGCCAAAGACTGACACCAAGGACCAAAATCCTGATTTAAACGATTTTTGAAAAGAGGTTTGTCCACTCAGACATTCAGGCATTCGTTTCTCCAGCTTTTGTTCATATTTCCATGAACAAAAAGAAAAAGGATTCATTTATCTTTACCGTATTCTGGAAACCACGAGCACTCGTCTCACATTGTGGAATAAGAAGGTGTGAATTGACCCCGATGAGCGTGCAGAGCGGAGATACACTTTAACTGCAGCAATAATAGCTAATGTGACACAAACGCAACTTCTGAAACCATTTTTGAAGCGATTCTCGAGATTTCTTTCCTTTTTTTTTTTTTTACACATTTTTTCATTACACAACTGTCAGATTCAGTGCCCATTTCAGCTTTAAGCAGTTAAGTTTTTGATTCGCAGAGGTAAATGTGAGACTGGGCTTTCACACCAACGCCATTGTACTGTATTTATTTATTTATATCATTTGGGTTAATCCATCGCAATTTTGTCGAAAACCTTTAGCGTAAATCAGACAAACCTCTCAATCGCAGTAAGAGAGCACTTACCCCGACACTCACCCCAAACACCTTGGTGCTACACAGAAGCGCGTTACAAATTCTGACCTCAAGGAACAAGTGGAGGCCCACAAAGGTTTCGGGGCAGTTTGCTCCCTCTGTACTTCCTCATCTCTCCCTCCTTGTCTAACTACAACATACACTTGCATTCTTGACTTTAAAGGGTTAAACAATCCAAAAAGGTGTCTGACACCCTACTAGCGAATTCTCAGAAGCTGTGAAGAAACAGCCAAGCTGTTTTAACACTAGTGTATTTAAAGGTATACAACAAATAATGTATGTGTTCATAATTTTCAGGGCAAAATCTGGGTTTAAAAAGAAAAAAAAGAGAAAAAAAAGTTAGGAAACACGATCATTCAATGATGCTTTGAGAAGCGTTATTGTTATTTTATTTTATTTTTTTCCCTCCTCTATGTGTGTTTTGCTACAAATTCCTCGGTGGCAAACAAGTCTCACTCTACCTCTTACAGCACGATAAGAGCATCAGTCACGGCGCTGATACTGGTCTAGTCGAAACCAAATGGGCACAAGAGAACAGGAAAATATAAAACCCAAAGTCGAAGCTCATACAGCTGCAAAACCATATCACTACTTGGTAACAATGCAGACCTCATAAATAAATGAAACCTAAATAGAAATGAGAAAAAAAAAACAGAAAAAAAAACTTTTGTTATGTTCCTTTATGCCTGTGGCATTTCTAGAGTACATCAAGAGTTTGAATTGTTTGAACAGATTTGAGAAAATTGTGCTAATTTTAAAGAAAAGTGTTGTCGATTCCCATCTCGACGGCACAAGCTAAGGTCACAGATAAGAAATGTTTCTCTTGCTCTTTTTTCTTCCCTGTTTCCCCACCGCCTTTTCTCCTCTTTTTATATTGTTTTTTTCTCTGTTGTTAAGACATGCAGAAGTGCTTGTCGATTTGTCAGCTGGGGGATATACAAAAGGTCAATCTTGGAAAAGAAAAAAAAATTGAGGCTATGAGTTTAGGCATGCCTGTTTTTCACAATGGGGGGAAACGTTATTTAAATTTCCTACTTAACATGAAACAATAGGGAAATGGAGGGGCCGACAGCAAACAGCAAGGCCGTAGCATTAATTTGGGGGGGAAGGAGTTGAACTTCAGGGGTGGGAGGGTTTTTCCATTCTCTTGAGAAAATTTATTGTGAAAAAAAACAGAGCTCAAATAATTTGAAGTTGTTGTGCAATACTTAATTAAGACATGAAAACCACAGGTTAGTGGTAGGCTGACGCTAAGCGGTCTTTCCATCGCTTACTGTCAGTGTCCTCTAGAGAGCTTTCCAGTCTACTATGTCAGAACTGTGGTTTCTTGTTGATTTTATTTCTTTTTTTTGTTTCTTAATTTTAATTCTTTTCTTTTTTTGGGCTGTAAACTATGGTCTGTCAGTCTGTGAAACTTTGCAGTATAATTCTGGTATTGTTGTTCTTTACGGTGTAATAAATATGTTAATTCCTGCCCAGAGAATTCAGAGTTGTGTTATTTCATTACAGCGGCAAGCCTAAAGGGGCGTCCACGCAGGAAGCAATATTTTCAGTGGCGTGGCGGCCACAGACAAAAAGTCAACGACATTAGGCGACTTTAACGGGTGAAATCACAGCTGCCGGTGTGAAGTTAAACTTTTCTCTGAAGCAGCTGCCAGTGAGCGTGAAGGATGCCACTGCTTGACACATTGCACGGTGATAACTCCATCAGAGGGTTACCTAGACGATCAGAGCCTGGAGTATCCATTAGTGACTGATTGTCAGCATCACAAAGAGAAAATCGTTTCAAATTCAAATTCAAATTTTTATTTGTCACGTACACAGTCATACACAGTACGATATGTAGTGAAATGCTTAGACAACTGCTCGTGACCTAAAGAAAAAAAAAGGAAAGGGCTATGAATAAGATAGGAAATAAATATGAAAAATTAAAAAGTTGAATCCTTGAATCGCTACCTTATCGTGGTGGAGGGGTTTGTGTGTCACAGGGATCCCAGGGGCTATGTTGTCTGGGGGCTTTTGCCCCCTGGTAGGGTCTTCCATGGCAAATTGGCCCTGGGTGAGGGACCAGACAAAGAGCGATTCATAAGACCCTTATGAAAAGGACACCGAGGGAACAGTTTACCCTGCCCGGGATAGGGTTACCGGGGCCCCGCCCTGGAGCCAGGCCCGGGGAGGGTGCCCGAGGGCGAGCGTCTGGTGGCCGGGCCTTAGTCCATGGGGCCCGGCCGGGCACAGCCCGAAGAGGAGACATGGGCCCATCCTCCCGCAGGCCCACCACCCGCAGGAGGCGCCATAGGGGTCGGGTGCATTGTGTGCCGAGTGGCGGCCAGGAGCGGAGGCCCTGGAGGACTGACCCCCGGCTGCCAAGACTGGCAATAGGGACATGGAATGTCACCTCTCTGGTGGGGAAGGAGCCTGAGTTAGTGCGTGAGGTTGAGAGGTACCGGCTAGATATAGTCGGGCTCACCTCTACACATGGCTTGGGCTCTGGAACCAGTCTCCTGGAGAGGGGCTGGACTCTGTCTCAGTCTGGAGTTGCCCCTGGTGAGAGGCGGCGGGCAGGGGTGGGTATCCTAATATCCCCTCGGCTTGCTGCCGGTACGTTGGGGCTTTTCCCGGTGGACGAGAGGGTTTGTTCCCTGCGCCTTAGGGTCGGGGAACGGGTCCTGACTGTCATCTGCGTTTATGCGCCGAGTGGCAGTTCAGAGTACCCAGCCTTCTTAGAGTCCCTGGGGGGGGTGCTGGAGGGTGCTCCACCTGGAGACTCTGTTGTCCTGCTGGGAGACTTCAATGCTCACGTGGGTAACGACAGCGAGACCTGGAGGGGCGTGATTGGGAGGAACGGCCTCCCTGATCTGAACCCGAGCGGTGCTCTGTTATTGGACTTCTGTGCTAATCACAGTTTGGCCATAACGAACACCCTGTTCGAACATAAGAGTGTCCATAAGTGCACGTGGCACCAGGACGCTCTAGGCCGTAGGTCGATTATCGATTTTGTAATCGTATCAGCAGATCTGCGACCATATGTTCTGGACACTCGGGTAAAGAGAGGGGCTGAGCTGTCAACTGATCACCACCTGGTGGTGAGTTGGATCAGGTGGCGGGGGAAGACGCTGGACAGACCTGGTGCACCTAAACGCGTAGTGAGGGTGTGCTGGGAACGTCTAGCAGAGGCCCCAGTCCGCGAGATCTTCAATGCACACCTCCGGCAGAGCTTCAACAGCATTCCGAGGGAGACTGGGGACATTGAGTCCGAATGGACCATGTTCAGCGTCTCCATTGCCGAAGCTGCTGCATTGAGCTGCGGCCGCAAGGTGGTTGGTGCCTGCCGTGGTGGTAATCCCCGAACCAAATGGTGGACACCAGAGGTGAAGGGAGCCACCAGGCTGAAGAAGGAGTCCTATCGGGCTTGGTTAGCCTGTGGGACTCCGGAGGCAGCCGACAGGTATCGACAGGCCAAGCGGAATGCGGCTCGGGCAGTGGCTGAAGCAAAAACTCGGGTGTGGGAGGAGTTCGGAGAGGCCATGGAAAAAGACTTTCGGACTGCCTCGAAGAGATTCTGGCAAACCGTCAGACGTCTCAGGAGGGGAAAGCGGTGCTCTACCTGCACTGTGTATAGTGCTGGCAGAGCGCTGCTGACGTCGACTGAGAAAATTGTCAGGCGGTGGAAGGAATACTTCGAGGACCTCCTTAATCCCACTGACACGTCTTCCGAGGAGGAAGCAGAGTCTGGGGATGAGGGGAATGACCCGCCAATTTCCGGGGGCGAGGTCACTGAGGCAGTTAAACAACTCCTTGGTGGCAGAGCCCCTGGTGTTGATGAGGTCCGCCCCGAGTTCCTGAAGGCTCTGGACGTTGTAGGGCTGTCCTGGTTGACACGCCTCTGCAAGGTTGCGTGGAGATCAGGGGCAGTACCTGTGGACTGGCAGACCGGGGTGGTGGTCCCCATCTTTAAGAAAGGGGACCGGAGGGTGTGTTCCAACTACAGGGGGATCACACTCCTCAGCCTCCCTGGGAAAGTCTATGCCAGGGTGCTGGAAAGGAGAGTTCGTCCGTTAGTCGAACCTCGGATACAGGAGGAACAATGCGGTTTTCGTCCTGGTCGCGGAACACTGGACCAGCTCTTTATCCTCTCCAGGATACTTGAGGGTGCATGGGAGTTTGCCCAACCAGTCTACATGTGTTTTGTGGACTTGGAGAAGGCATTCGACCGTGTCCCTCGGGGTGTCCTGTGGGAGGTGTTGCGGGAATATGGGGTGTCTGGCCCATTGCTACGGGCCATTCGATCCCTATACAACTGTTGCAAGAGCTTGGTTCGCATTGCCGGCAATAAGTCGGACTCGTTCCTGGTGGGTGATGGGCTCCGCCAGGGCTGCCCTTTGTCTCCGGTTCTGTTCATAATTTTTATGGACAGGATTTCTAGGCGCAGCCAAGTGGCGGAGGGCTTTCACTTTGGTGGCCTCAGAATCTCATCTCTGATTTTTGCAGATGATGTGGTTCTGTTGGCTTCATCGGGTGAGGGCCTCCAGCTCGCACTGGAACGGTTCGCAGCCGAGTGTGAAGCAGCGGGAATGAGGATCAGCACCTCCAAATCCGAGGCCATGGTTCTCAGCCGGAAAAGGGTGGAGTGCCCACTCCGGGTCGGGGATGAGTTCCTGCCCCAAGTGGAGGAGTTCAAGTATCTCGGGGTCTTGTTCGCGAGTGATGGGAGAAGGGAGCCGGAGATCGACAGACGGATTGGGGCTGCAGCTGCAGTAATGCGGACGCTGCACCGGTCCGTCATGGTGAAGAGGGAGCTGAGTATAAAAGCGAAGCTCTCAATTTACCGGTCGATCTACGTCCCTACCCTCACCTATGGCCACGAGCTGTGGGTAGTGACCGAAAGAACGAGATCGCAGATACAAGCGGCAGAAATGAGCTTCCTCCGAAGGGTGGCTGGCCTCTCCCTTAGAGATAGGGTAAGAAGTTCGGCCATCCGGGAGGGGCTCAGAGTAGAGCAGCTGCTGCTCCACATCGAAAGGAGCCAGCTGAGGTGGTTCGGGCATCTGACAAGGATGCCCCCTGGGCGCCTCCTGGGTGAGGTGTTCCAGGCATGTCCCACCGGGAGGAGGCCCCGGGGCAGACCCAGGACACGCTGGAGAGATTATATCTCTCAGCTGGCCTGGGAACGCCTTGGTATTCCCCCGGATAAGCTGGAGGAGGTGGCTGGGGAGAGGGAGGTCTGGGCCTCTTTGCTTAGGCTGCTGCCCCCGCGACCCGACCTCGGACCAAGCGGATGAAGATGGATGGATGGATGGAAATTAAAAAGTGTAAATTTAACTAGCAAGCAGAGATGGGCAGTAACGCGTTACTTGTAACGCGTTACTGCTTGTAACGCGTTACTTGTAACGCATTACTGTAATCTGATTACTTTTTTCAAGTAACGAGTAAAGTAAGGGATTACTATTGCAAAATCGGTAATTAGATTACCGTTACTTTCCCGTAGGAACGCTGCGTTACTGCGTTACTAAAACCGTGATTTTTTTGCGAGAATGTCTCATGACAGTGACGTAAGCGAGTGCGCTGTTAGTGGCAACAGCTGTGTGCAGATCAACAGTGGATCATATATCAATTGTGGGAGAGAGTATGAGCATGCAGCGTTTAAAGCGTGAAAGTACTGACCTTATTTTGAGTTTGACTCCATAAAATTGACAAAAACATTAGTGTCCGTTGTGCGTGGGAGGAAAACTTTTTACAACGAAAAAAAACCCCTAAACTTCCAAACAAGCACCGAGTGCGCTACCACGTAATGGGAAACTCACAGAGAATCTCGCGGATTCTTCAACTGACCGCGGCACACCTGCACCAGAGTAAACCTCCGCCTACCACAGTCCTGCTTTACAGGTGAAAATAGAGCAACAGGACCGCTGAGTCTTTATTTATTTTCTGCTGTGTTTTACTTGCATCTATTTGAAAGAGTGAGTGTAAACACAAAAAATATTTTATTTTATGTGCTGGAATGTGTAGAAAATAGGTTTAAATGTTAAACTAATTTATTCAAATCAGAATGTTGCATATAATTAAATTTTTGCTTGATGCATAAAGTTAAAAGATTAAAACTGATAAAACAAGTTTAAAAAAAGAGACTTTTCCATTTGATTACATTTTGTATGATGGATTATGCAGAAAAAGTAGAATTGGGCTGAAAGATCTATCGCTTTATCACCTCTTCAGGTTGTAAATCGTGTTTTTAAAAAGTAACTAAGTAACTAAGTAATTAATTACTTTTGAAAATAAGTAATCAGAAAAGTAACGGGATTACTTTTTGGGGAAGTAATCAGTAATTAGTTACTGATTACTTTCCTCAAGTAACTTGACCAACACTGCTAGGAAGGAATAAAATATAAGAATATAAAATATAAAAAATGAAATAACTGTACAACACTAATTAGAATGAAGGGTAAATTTAACTGGGAAAGAATAAGATAAAATATATAAATTAAAGTTGAAAATAAAATAACTGTACAACAAAATACACAATACGCAGTATAGAACTATATAAGAATGTATGAAGAAATATAAATAAATATATATATACACACACAATAACAGCAGCTGTACAAGTATTAACTGGAAATGAAGAATATAGTGACCAGTGTTGTGCAATCCACATTATGTCTTGTGCAGTGCAAATATGCTTAAAGTGATTTAAGTGATGAAGTGAAAACAATGTCCAGAATGTCCAGTGTGTGTGTAAGAACTATATGTGTGGGTCAGTACTGTGTGGTGGTGTGATTGAGAGACCGTATCGCCTGCGGGAAGAAGCTCCTCCTCAGTCTCTCTGTGTTGGTCTTTAGGGAGCGGAATCGCTTTCCTGACCTCAACAGAGAGAACAGTCTGTTGTTGGGATGGCTGAGGTCCTTCACGATCTTCCTGGCCTTGGTCCAGCACTGCCTGCTGTAGATTGAGTGCAGGTCAGGGAGCTCGGAACGGATGGTGCGCTCAGCTGATCGCACAACCCTCTGTAGAGCTCGTCTGTCCTGCATGGTGCTGTTCCCGAACCAGGTTAAGATGTTTCCCGCCAGGATGCTCTCTATGGTGCACGAGTAAAAGTTCCTGAGCACCTTGGAGGGCAGTTGGAAGTCTCTCAAGCGTCTGAGGTGGTAGAGATGCTGACGGGCCTTTTTCACCACGGTGTTGATGTGACAGGACCATGACAGGTCCTGTGTGATGTGAACTCCGAGGTATTTGAAGCTGTCCACTCTCTCCACTGGGCACTCGTTGATGACAGGGGTCTGGTAGTTCCTCTCCTGCTTAGTGCTGAAGTCCACTATCAGCTCCTTTGTCTTACTGACGTTTAGAAGGAGGTTGTTCCTCTGGCACCAGTTCTCCAGATTCCTAATCTCCTTCAGGTAGGCCGTCTCGTTGTTATCAGAGATCAGGCCCACCACGACGGTGTCGTCAGCAAACTTGATGATGGTGGTGGAGCTGGTAGTGGCCACACAGTCATATGTGTACAGAGACTACAGCAGGGGGCTCAGAACACACCCCTGGGGGGCTCCAGTGCTGAGAGTGGTGGAGGCTGAGACATGTCCGCCCATCCTTACTGCCTGTGGTCTGCCAGTTAGGAAGTTGGAGATCCACTGACACATAGATGAGCTGAGTCCCAGATGCTCCAGCTTGGTGGTGAGTGTGGAGGGAATTATGGTGTTAAATGCAGAGCTGTAGTCTATGAAGAGCATTTTAACATAATTCCCCCTTCTAGTGTCCAAGTGAGTGAGTGATGTGTGGAGGAGATGAGAGATGGCATCGTCTGTGGAACGATTTGGACGGTAAGCGAACTGTAGTGGGTCCAGTGTGTCTGGTAGTGAAGAAATGATGAAGTCTCTGACCAGGCGTTCAAGCATGTGGGGATCACCGACTGAGATAAAGAGATGTTGAATATCTCAGTGAACACAGGAGCTAGCTGGTATGCGCAGTCTCTGAGGATACGACCTGGGATGCCGTCTGGTCCTGCTGCTTTCCTGGTGTTCACTCTCATAAAGGCTCTCCTTACTTCATGCTCGGAGATGACGAGCACGTTTCCGGTGCTGGCAGTATCTTCCTGTCCGCAGCCGTTAGCGCCGCTAGCACTAGCATTGTTGGAGTCCTTAGCTGCAGCCTCGAAGCGAGCATAGAAAGTGTTCAGCTCGTCTGCCAGAGTCACGGCCGCATTCGTCATACCGGTTGTTGGTGCTTTATAGTCCGTTATTGTCCTTAGTCCCCGCCACAGGCTCCTAGAGTCACTCTGTTGGAGTTGTGACTCTAGTTTCCTCCCGTAGCGCTACTTCGCCTCTTTCACCGCCCTCCGCACGTTATATGACGTGGCTTTGTATGGGTCCATGTCCCCCGTCGTGAGTCCCGTGTTGTAGGCAGCGGTGCGGGATCTCAGAGCGTCGCGGATGGTTTTATCCACCCACGGCTTCTGGTTGGGAAACGTTGTGATAGTCTTTGTCTCCACGGTATCATCCGCTCGTTTCCCGATGAATCCCACAACCGCTTCCGTAAACACATTGACATCATCATCGGAGCTGTTTCTGAACATGCCCCAGTCTGCGTCATCGAGTGCGTCCTTTAACGCGGCCACCAATTGATCAGTCCAGCGCGCGATCTTCCTCTGAACCGGAACTTCCTGTTTCAGCCTTTGTTTGTATTTTGGCATGACGAAGATGGCGGCGTGTTCGGATTTGCCAAACGGAGGGCGGGATTGTGCCTTGTAGCCGTCCTGTGTGGACATCTCCTTAAAGCCAGCTTTAACAAGCATTTTTTGTTGTTGTTAAAACTAGAGATGGCACGATACCACTTTTTTATGTCCGATACCGATATCATAAATTTGGATATCTGCCGATACCGATATGAATCCGATATAGTGTTTTTTAATCAACAAAACTGTTTTTTTAAATATCTTGCTGCATTTTGTATAAGTTCATACTCAAGTTTAAAACAACAACTACACTAAAGCTATTCTGTTATACCTGTATGCAAAAAAAATGTTTCATAGTTCAGCAATACTGATCAATCTAATAAACTTAAACCTACACCATCCTCCCTATTCTGGTATTTTAAAGAGTACTTAGCGTAAATATTAAGCAACCTAACTAATAGGGTTCCAATTCCCAGCAACAAAATTAAATAAATAAAAAATAGGGAACCACCCCTCACACTCCACCTCATGATGCTTAATCGACGTAATCAACCTTAATTTGATGCAGTGTGAAAAAAAATGCACAGAAATCAATTATTTTTCAAGAAATATTAAATAGATTCAACATCTTTCTTCAACAAAATTGCAGACTGCACAGATGGTACCTTCCCAAAGGAAAAAGTACTATAGCTTACTAGGGTATATTAGACTTAATAGTTACTATATACAGTAATTGACTTCTATTCATTTTACATCAAATTTAAACTTTGGGTGTCAGATAATTATTTATTAAAAGCTCGACATTTTAAATGAGAATAAGAAAGAAAAGTATGTTTTTGTGCCCCCCTTTCCCTGTTAATGCCCTATCGGCCCCCCTGGCTAAACTTTGCTAGATCCGCCCCTGCACAGTTACCAGCCGTCAGCTACGTAGAAAAAGATCCTCGAGTAGAAACTAATATTAAATACATTCTAACAACAGCTTATCAAGCTTAAACGTGCTGCTGTTGTTCAGCCGCTGGTTTCCTCTTTCTGGTGCAAAGTGGGACAAAAACAAACAAGAGACAGAAAAGCCGATCAGCTGATCATTAAGCAGTTTCATGATTGAAGTAGCAGCAGGAGAGGCAGTCGCTTGTTAAGCTTAACGCAGGAATGCTTTACATTCAGAGATGGACTTACACACTTGCTTTACTTCTCTCGGGGATAACTTTGTCGGAGATGAAATGCTGGGTTGCTAGCGAAGCTCCACATGCTATCCAGACCACCGACAGGTCCCGCATGCCACAGCCGCTCTATCACGTGATGCATACTGCTCCGACGTGCTAACGTTCTGAGGCGAGTTACGGCGTGTTGCAAGTTTTGTGAGGTGCTTTCGTGATATTTAATGGATCGGATTACATTTTTTATTTTTCTCCGATATCCGATCCAGTAATTTAGGTCAGTATCGGACCAATACCGTTACGTAATATCGAATCGGTCCATCTCTAGTTAAAACAGCTGGTCTCCATAATGATGACCTTATCTTGGAGTAAGAAGTAGACCTTTGACATTTGAAAGAAGCAGACATTTAGATCCATTGTATTCCTGTTGTGTAGTTCCTAACAAACAGCACCATACAACAAATTAAATTCCTGTCCACTGCTGTTTCCACAGGTCGTGCACTTCTTGATTTTGTAACCCAGCTGGGTTTTTAGCCACAGCAGGGTTGAAGACAGAAGTGTAGAATCATGTCGGAGTACAGAAATTCAAAGATTCACCGATTATACAGAGGGAGATGTTGCACCCGTCTGAAAAGATTAGACTAGTGAAAAAAAGCTTGGACATGGCTGTGTGATGATACGAGCGGTGCACGAGTATGCTGGGGTCTTTAGGAGGGCGACTGGCTCTTTGAGAAGACACTGCTGCACTGCTGCAACAGATGAGAAGGATGAGAAGGATACCGTTAGGTCATATTCAGCATATCTTGAGTCATATTAGAACTATAAGGCAGCCGTTCCTGTCCTATTATAACATTGCGTCTAAAGTTCATACACAGCCAACTTTAGCTCAAGGTGTGCTTTACACGCTGCTAAAATGTGGAGTGGAGGTCTAGAAGTAATACACCTGCCAGTGTATATCTTCTGTCAGTACTTCACCCATTCAGTCTGCCCAAGTCACGTCTTGTGCCTCGAGTTTTCTTAGTTTATTGCGTGTTTTGCATCTTTGAGTGCCTGACAAGCTGAAACATGAACAGATTTGAGTGTCAGGGCTTGTATTAAAATATAAGCAATTAATTGCAGTTTAAAACCTATTTTGCTATTTTGTTAACTTTTAATTTGTTCAGCTGTCGTTTTTAAAGTGGAAATCCCAGGAGTGCAAAGTGGAAAAATAGTTATTTCTAAGTTCTCTGTAGCGAAACCCCAAAAGTGACTTCTTCATTTCTCCACACAGATGGCTTTTCGGTGGTTAATAAGGGGCACATTTCTTTTACTGTGTCTTTAAAATGTACATAGAAAACAACAGCTTGTTCCTACTTAATTGTGACATGATATAAGTCTGTAAATATTTTTTGTTATGATCTTTTATTTGGTAGCTTGCTATTATAATATTTCACACGTTGGTTCATTTTATTTACTAGACGCCACAGTCACAACTTAACGGTGCCCTTTGCTGATTGCACCCACTCAAGACAATGCCACCACATACTCTCAAGTGCATTTCTGAGGCATCCAAAATAAGGTCAGTGGTCACTTAAAATAGCTTCAGTGTTCATTTTCACACACGCAACCTCAATTTGCACAGTGCAAATGAGGAGAACAGGAAGTCGGGCAAAGTAGAACCTATCCAATTTTCAAAATAAAAGACATCACGCAGCCTAAACATGCTACACAGAGAAATACAGCAAATTAGACATTTCTTATAAATTGTGGTCCAACAGAATCTTTTTTTTTTTTGTAAACTAAGGAAAATGGCCTGAAAAAAAATGATGGTTCTCCTAGAAAAGATGGAACTTATTTCAGTGACCATTGCAGGTTTTTCTTACTTTAACGGAGAGTAACCATCCTGAAGAGTTTCTACAGTAAATGTTGATTGTTGATACTGAAACAGCATACTGTTTTACTTCTTGATCATAAATACAATATATATTATCAAAAACCTTTCTTATAATGTGTGTGATAGTGATGTCCATGTCATTATCTGTCTGTATAACATCCACGACTCATGGCATTGTGTTTTTGGGGTATTCCTTCTTTGCATTCTTGCGTTAACACCATATTTCAGGAATTTCTTGAAAATGGGAACAAATGTTTACATGGATTTCAGGATGAAATGATCAGAGAGTTCGTTGTGATCTTAAAGAAAATGATTTAGACTTTAGCCCGATTCATGAATGAGATATGGCAGCAACACCTTAAGAACATGTCTTAAAATGTGGTAGATATGTCCACTTAAAGGTGGGCTGATTAAATTTTGGTGGTAAAAGGTCAAGGTTAGTGTGATTTCACGTGGCCATAACTGAAAAATTTATAGGCCAATTATGATGGGAAAAAATTCATACAAATGAAAAACTTTTAATATTCAAAAAGTGAACTTTGTAGGACATCACAGTGATTTATTTTATAAAGCACCACATAAGGCTGTGACCATATTTACAGTTGGACTGACACTGAAGATTCTGACCTGCAGATTCAGGGCATCCTGGTAAGAACGTTCTCCTGGTTTGCTTGGCCTTAGCCCAAAAGCAAAAGTAGAAACTGCAGTCAATAATTTAGTTTCATAAGTATGTAAAGCCAAAGATTTTGTTATTAGAAGCTGCAGGCTAAAAAAAAAAAAACATCTTAAGCATTTGCAATGTAATAAATCTTTAAATCAGTCTACATGCACTAGTTTAAATATAACATTCTTGCTTTAATGAAGGCAAATGTTATGTGTAAACATAACTGGGTACTGATTTTGCTTTTTCTCCACTCTTCCTCTCTCATTTATTAACACTGTTGCCAACAGAAATGTGTGTTATATCTTTCAGCACGGGTTCCTCCCAATTCAGCTCCAGAGCAAGAAAAGCAATAAAATGTTAAAAGCAAACCTTTGGATTCTCACTTTAACCACAAACGTATTTTTATTTTTAGAATAAAGTCTAAAAAGACACAAAACAGAATAAAGTCAAGGCAGTAATTCTAGCCCTATCTTAAATGACAGACTCTGACTGATGTGAGAAATCATATTGTGCTTTGTTTAACAAGTATGAAACACAAAAAGCTTCAACAATTTTGTGTTTTTAAGCAACAAGTTTGATTTATTGGAGCTGGTAACTGATGACTCGTAGGTGTGGATGTGAACATGAGTGGTTGCTGGGCTGTCCGTGTCGGCCCTGTGATGGACCGGCGTCTGCTAGCGTAGGCTCCAGCTCCCTTGCTACTCCCGTTGAATAAGCAGTTAAGAAAATGGATGGGAGGACTGAGGTGCTGATGTGAACTGGTCAGAAACAGGTGCAATAAGTAACTCTGCCCTTAGACAGTAAGACATGTGGTAAAAATTTTACTGACTCTAAATTAAACATATTATCTCCGCCTGCATCAGACTCTTGGAAGAACAAAGAGCAGCTGCTGCAAGTGACAAATGAGCACAAGTAGGTAAGAAAACGAAATGATTAATTTTCAGGGCGCCACACAGCCTCGGGTGGCCAAGTGTTGGGGCTCGCTGTGATGTTTAAAAGAGGACAAACAGTAATCAAAACCAGCTGGAGCCAATTTGTGGCCTTGTAAGCATTGATTATCATCCCATTAATATGTGACCTGTATATCTATGTGTTTATTAATACAGTGTAAGAAACGAGCTGCAGTGATTATCCAGTGTGGGAGACAGAGCATCTCATCTTCTTGAAAGACTAATCAAACAGCTGGTGTAACAGCCCCCTCTGCTATGCATTAAAATGTCACCAAACATAGTGACAGGGCTCAGTGAAGTGTTAAAACTAAAGTAGAAGGATATACATTACAACAAAGAAGTTACCGTATGAGCCTTTGGTGGAGATTTTGTTATGTGCTGCTCTAACACTAGTGCAATTAACCCTGAGCTAACCTCAGGTTTTTGCACGGCACGATACTGCCGGACGTCAAAGAGCTGGAATCAGGTCCCATTCAAAACAAATGACAGTGAAGCCACAAAGCAGCTCGTCAGCTCTGGAAGCTCTTCCTTTTTTACGACCTCGTCCCCTATCCTTATCTCTGTGTTCAACCACTTTGGAGTTGATAAAGCTCAGGGATGAGTTGGACTGCTGTGATATTCCTGCCACATTCTTCTACACAAAGTTCATTGTGACCAGAGCTCTTTTCTTCTTCCACCCACCACCCACCCTCATCTTACTCTGGCTCTTTCCCTGTCTTTTCTCACTCTCTCTTATCAAGCCAGGCAGAAGCAGTCAGCAACTTGAATTAAGCGCTAGTTGGGGGGGGGAGCTGCTTGGAGCCGATAACAATACAAAATGGATTTTCTCAAACAGAGAAAAACAGCTGTCTCCATTATTTGAATGCTTCACCTTTCCCCGCTCCATTAATTGGCTCTTTGATCACAGGCAGAGGTGCACAGTGACTGATAAGGAGTAGGTTATTAGTAAAGTAGCCTGGAGGACCAGGAGGCGACCGGCCGTGGCGGGCTGCAGGAGATGAGATAAAGGCGTGGTAATGCCGGTGTGAGAGAGTGCCGGTGAGTGATAGGGCTGTGCCGCCTGGCCCTCTCGCCCCTGCTTGGTTCACGGGCGGAGGGAGAAAGACTAGCAGCAGGACGAAGTGTGATATAGCCGCTAATGCAGGATTGTGAATCAGCTCGTGGGGGATGGAGCGTGGGATTTGATTCTGGAACGGCTCGTTCCTTTAAGTGGTAGATCTCTCACCTCCTGTACGTCCCTGAACTCACCCACTCCTCACAAAATCAAACTGTGCGACAGGAAATTTCCTCTGTGCTTTTCACATTGGCCTGATATGTGGTAAATATTACATCTATGATAGACCAGGAGGAAGAAAAATTAAGAGAGGGGGGTGACATTACCCCCATCTGAGGCCTTTAAAAAATGGGTGGCTCCTTTGATGCTGTGCTGAGCTAAATTCACTGCATTAAATCTGATGGAATTTTCACTATAAGCCTGTTTATGTATTTTCTCACACCCATGGACAAGGGGCGATTTGACACACTTCTCAGTGGAGGAAAGGAATCTTCAAGAAGTCACTATCGTATAATCCCCATCTCCCCCCTCCCCTCCCCCGACACACACACACACCTCTCTCCCTCCCTCCCTCCCTCTCTGTTCAAGAAATAGGACCGGAGGGGACAAGCAGGGTATTTGTGTGTTGTAAAGTGTGGTAAGAAAAGAGGGGAAGTGTTGATATTAAATTACCGAACACAAGGTTATCTAGTTCCTGCACATGGCTAGGCTGCCCTGGGCCAAGGGTAATCTGCTAATAGCGTTCACAACGAATGACATTATTAAGGAACTGGGCCCATGTGTCAGGCCTCTCTCTGTCTGTCTCTCTCTGTGTCTGTCTGCCGCTCGCTCGCTCTCAAACACACACACAAGGCAAAACAGCGGAGAGGGAAAGAAAAATCGCAAAAGAGACAGGGGCCAGAGATAGATGAGCAGAGCTGGTGGAAGAGATAGGAGTTGAGGAATCAGAGACGCAGAGAGAGGACGAGGAAGCGCGGGGAAGTCTAAAGGGTAAAGGATATGACGCTGAAATGCTCTCCTTTTATCAGCAGGGTTTGGTAATAATGCCCAAATCGCAAAAGTTCAAAATGATTTATGACTCAGTGAAAGCAAATAACTCCAAACCTGTGAGTATTGTGTTGAGCACTGTGAGCTGCAAACCACTTTGGTTAAGCAAAGCCTGCATTATGTTTAGGTGATCCAGCAGAATGGGACAGAGAAAGTCCTTGCAGTAAAAGACAAAATCAAACACCAGTTCCACAGACACTCTGTATCTTGCTGTGCGCAGGGAACGCACAGCCTTACATCTCCTCAACGCTACAGTGTATTCAGCTGTGGAGGACAAAAGCAATTGCAGCTATCAATGTTAAGTAATGGCCTCCATACACTGCCCAGCAGGTGAAGTAGAAAAAATACACAAAGCCTCTTATGTCCCCAGGGAACAGTGAAAACTCAACACAAGTAGTCAATGAAAAAAAAAAACTCTTTCCTTTTCATTTCTTTACACTCCATCCCACCTCCTGCAATCTCACCCTTAACCGTGACAGCATCCTGTAATCCACCATGTGGTTGTTCTGGTTCAAACAAACACAGTTGTTTCACACAGATGTAGATGTACATTCAGTTCATGCACACATGCTGATTCAGTGCACAGGTAGGCAGCTTGAACAGATCATACAGTGAACATATAGTAACTGCTTTTAGCCCATTTTCAGTCGTACAAATGCTGAAAACAAAGTTCTGGTCAGTTAAAAAAAACAAGTTTTTTCTAAGGAATATAGAGAATCTAAGATATGTAAACAATGAAATTTGGACATACATTCCTGTACAACAGACTACACCGGAGATGGCCTCACATCTCACCTGGCTCTGGTGATAATAAGATACCCAAGATTCCCGTTCTAAATTCTCCACATGCCCTGAGAATCACCTATTTGGTGTCCACCAAGCATCCCTGTCAGATACCTGAACCAATTTAATGAGCTCTTCTTTGGCTCAAGTTTGAGATCCATCCAAATAACCAAGCTCTTCACCTGATCTCCAAGAATAAACCCAGATGCTCTAGATCTCTTCTTCACTCTTCCTCCACATGTGAACAAGAACAACCTAGCTTTTCTAATTGAAGCATTAACTTATCTCTAATCCAGCGGGCAAGCCACCCTTTGTCAAAGCTTTGAACTTGAACCCAAGAGCAATCTTGAGCTCACTGCTCCTCAGACCAAAAAGAAAAACCTTATCATTTAATTATTAGGGTTTTTATTCCAAAGGTTTCCCACAAACTACAATTTTCAAAAGAAGAAAAATTCTAGAAACCAAGCAAATTCACTGGGAACAGGGACATCAAACCCACGCTGGATCCTGGATTATGGAGGACATGATTAACGGTGAGCAAATGGCAGCCTGCCCATTGTACCTAGCTGGGCTTAGCCCAAACAAGCCACACGAGCTCCACCTCCTGTGGGAAGTAGAAGCCATAGGGGTGCTTTGTGAATAAAGCGGCAGTCAAAGGAGGCCTTGGTAGTCAAACTGGCTTCATGTTCAAAATCAGCTTGAAATAATTTTTAAAAGGAAAGATCTTAACCTTTTGCAGATTTTATAGTATCCATGGACTTTCCGTGACATTTCCAAAAGATAAACAGGACAAACAAGCTATTTAACTTTAGGAACATGCAGACCTTCCACCTGCTCTCAGTAAGCAAACATTTCTCTGAAACTCTTTGACATTGTCTTCTTGAGAATGAGCGAGTATGTGTTTTTACTGTTTGCACGTGTGGCTGTGTGTGTGTGGGCGGGTGTTTTAAGTGCCAAACTGAAGATCTTGCTAGGATGTGAAGTCAGGAGGTCTCTTCCCATGCAGGCAGCCAGTAGAGAGGAGGTGATTGATGGCTAATGAGGGCTGAACGACGAGTCGAGGCCAAACACACAGTATACTGCCTACTGTGGCTTTACCACATGATGGATAGCATGCTGGGATACAGTACCCACACATACACATGATGCAGTTCCAAGTGTGTGTGGAAAGGCTTCTTTGTGTGGTCTTAGTGGATGTGTCAGCATCAGACATGCATACTGATATCGAAAGTTGTTTTTTTCAGTTCGGGTAGTCTTGGGCGCATGCCCTTTATTTCACTGTTTCATGAACCAGCAAAATAAATAAATAAAAAATCATATCTGGAAGTTAAAACAAATCTTGTGGTACCTCTGGAGCATTTCTGCTATGTTGTATCTTGTCTTCAGCCCATTTGGTTATAATCTAAGCCCACTGAGCCAAATCACATCCAGAAAGTTCACCGCGACACTCAGTGGGACATCACAGCCCATCAGTCATCTCGAACCCCACTGTTTCCTGCTCAGTGAATCCATCCCCATTCAAAAATTCCACAGACCTCACCTATATACACAGTGTGAAGCCTTGTATAAACCCTGCAACATATGGAGCGCTAGGAAACCATGTTTTATCCTCCAGGTTGGCTCAGTGATTAATTGTTCTGTGTGGAGTCCTGACCTTGACAGAGTTCCCTGCATATCTAAGAAAATACACAGACAATGACACTCACAAGAGTAGCCCTACTAATTATTAGTTTCATCATTGCTTGTGATGTTTTTGTCCGACGGCTGAATCTATCAAATGTATTATAAACCATAAGATAGTTTACATTGTTTTTCCCAGCGACATCGACATGGCATTTAAAGAATTTTGTTGCTAAGAGATAAAATATATATATATATCCATCCATCCATTCGCTTCCGCTTATCCTTTTCAGGGTCGCGGGGGGCGCTGGAGCCTATCCCAGCTGTCATAGGGCGAGAGGCGGGGTACATATATATATGTACCCCGCCAAATCTATATATATATATAGATTTGTTAAAATGCCTCATATTAATAAAAATGGTTAACACAATTTTTTTTAAAGTGGCTAGAAAATAATCAACAAATGTCATAATAACTAATCAATCGTGGCTGTCTGCGACCTCAAGCTGAAGAAACTTGACATTATTCAAGTTACATCAACTCTTGACATTATTCAGCGTATTTAAACTTTCTTTTTCTTAATTGCGAACAGCAGTAGGGAGACGTATCCATTACTGTGATTTAAAGGTGATGGCAGTATATTTATCTGAAAGGTGCCTGCTGCTAGAACAAGTGCGATCAACCTTTTTCTGAGGCTTGAGACTTGAGAATTTGTGGTTAAACATTGGTTGCATTGTTCTGAGCCTTTTACCGCGTTGTGAAAGTGACTGACAGTTGGTCCGATTGAACAGTAAGCCACCGTGCCTTTGAGTGCCTGTGATGTATCTCTCTGAAGCCCAAATGAAGCACTGCTTATGCAACACATTTCTTTTGAGCTTTACCGCTTCTTTTTTGTTGTCTTTCTTTTGTGCGAATCGCCATGCTGCTTTCTCCTTTCAACTCTTGTCCGTCAACGGAGACAGTAGAGAGCACAGAGCAAAGTTTACGCTCGGAGGGAGAAGCAGCTGTGACCAAGAGGGTGTGATGAAATTGAGCTCACCACCACAGCAACAGTGAAGATTAGTAGTTCTGTTGCAATGGACAGGAAGAAGCCATAAGCACCCTTTACATCCCCTGGCCCCACTTCCATCCACCCATCCCTGGTCTACTGAGTCCCCAACTCTCCTTTCCCAGCACACTCTCCATGGCTTCCACAGCTGTTATGCACCTGGATGCTAGCCTAGAAGAGAGGCAGCAATGCATGCCATCAATCTCTGTAAGGGGGCACATGTGGTGTGTGCACACATGTGTGAGTGTGTGTTCACTTCCAGAAAGCCAAAGGACATGATGGGCGATGGTTTGTGGGTAAAACTGAATGACAGAGATGTAGTTTTGTGTTGTTCGATTGCCCCTGTAATCAGTGTTATTTAATCCTAAATAAAAATCACAACTATGTCTACCAAAGGAAACTTAAGAACACCATGTTATTGCATTAAAAAATGTCTGTATTTATTTCGAGCCTGAAAGCGGGAGGTAAGATGTAAAAATAATAAAACCCAAGAGTGAGATGTGGTTTGGCATCAACCAGCATACATGCAAAGGTTAGGGAAAAGAAGAAATGTAATTTATTGATCTGTATGAACCTCTGAGATACCACAGATGAAAGAAATGTTTTTAAAAAATATGAACTCCTAGAACTTTTAAATTCGAGTGAAGGTCTCAAGGTTTATAAGCCCGAGAATTGTGGCAACACGGGTTGCTACAATAACGGATGCAAAAGACATTCAGTCTGAAAACTATGAATGTTTACTGTATTGAAACGCTTTTTAAGGTCAGTTGGGAAACTTTTAAGCATCACAAAACAAAGTACCTCCTCTGCAAGTCTGCTGAGTGCATTGATTCAGATCCACAGTGAAACAAAGCAGCAGTCTAAATAGACTGTTAAAAAAGTTCAAATATAGGTTTGTTTAATCAATTTTAAATCATGCTTTTTATTTGTTTTTGTTTCTAATGTCTCTGTAAAGCACTTTGAATCACCTTGTTGTTGAATTGTGCTATACAAATAAACTTGCCTTGCCTTGCCTTGCCTTGCCTGGTAGCAGAATGACATGGGTGCTAAGCAACCCTGCTTTTATGCAGGAATATAAACAGCTGGCAACCAGTTCAATAGAGACCCCTATTGCAAATACATCACAGACGACTTGGAGTCATCATCGCACTGACTCTGAGTGTAACATGTTGGCAATTTGTCTGTGTTTATAAATTAGGCAGCAGTTATTTGCAACCCTTGACTACTTTTTCGGAGAGTGACTGTAGTCGGTTTACATGAGTCCACAATTTTTGGAGGCAAGTTGCTTCTTGTGAGGTAACTTGTGCAACTGCCTCGCAATTAAAAGTGTTTGTCCCAGCTATTTATAGCAAATGCACAAAAATCACCTGTTCATTACAGTTTGCTACATATTGCACATAATTCTCCAAGAACAACTGAGAAGGCAAAGCTTCAGGCTATCAAACAATGCATCTGAAATGCAGTCAGGCCGACTTTGCTGTGACTCAACGGAGAATGTTATAAACCTGAACCAAAAGAAAACTAAAAAAGGAAGATGTTGTTGATTAAATACAATTTAAAGTTGACAGAGGCTCTTTTAAGATTTTAGGATATCATAAAATTGTTCCAAAGTTGACAAAAAGTTGAAAAACCATAACAGAGCCAATAGAGTACTAATAGTGAAATACTTAATGAGGCTGTCTCTGTGGACAATACAAAATTAATTATTTCCAATGCCATGTATTAATAAAAATATTAAAATGTGATAGCGGCACTGCAGGAATGTCAAGCCAACATCTTAATTAAAAGCAATTTATTCCTGAACGGCTTGTTTGCAAAATCAATTTTTCATTCTAAATGTCACATTCCTCCAAGTTTTGCAATGCAGATTGGCTGAGATATTTTGTTGAAATGTACATGGGACTTCTTTGCTCTCCCATGGCACACAAATTTGATTGGTTTGAGACGGAAGGAAGATGGATGAAGATTGTCCGTGGTTTGTTGTCAAGGGACCCGGAGAGGTTGAAACGTTGCTCTATATCTGCGTGAAATGTCTATGATCAGAAATGGCAGCTCCCATATGGATTTGAATCCAGGCACAACTGGCATACTAATAAACAAACTGCACACAGGCAGGGACGTACTTAGAGGCTTGCACAGGCAACAAATGGAGGAGAAACACAGTCGGCTGAAAGAAACTAAACATCTTCTAATGGGGTCTTAGATTTGTGGCATGGTCAATTTGAATCTATGCTTATTTGCATATTTAGTTTTATGGAAAAAAAACACCAATTTTTTTCTTTCAAATTGTGAATTAAACCATTTATATACCTGTACTGAGGTTATATCTTATTATGCCAGTAAATCATGCTTTTGATGTGCTATGGATCTACTAGAAAGACTATAGCTAAAAGCTGAGCCCGTGTGCAGCAAAACCCAACTTTTGATTTCCCCTCTATTAATCTACATCTTACATTAATGTTACTAAATTGTTTATAAAACTAATTTTCATAGATTTGGCTTTACAGTGCTCCCTAGTCTGTGTGTGCTGTTTGCACCAGATTCCCCATAGGTCTGCAGTTGGTAGTACAGAATAAAGCAAATGATACTAAACTGTATTCTTCCTATGATTTCTTAATGTTATATGAAATACTGTTTCTTTATTTTATATATCAATTTGTAATTAGTTGACTTCCAGTTGTACTGAGAGTCAACAAGCAACACTCAGTAATGAAGAACATCACTTAAAAAAAACAGGAACATCACTCCTACGTACACCAAAGAGTCTTTATTCATATTTTTTTCTCAGGAGATGTGAAGTCAAACCAGAGCTGGCCTTGTATTTGATAGAAAGCAAGCAAAAGGACTCCTGTGGCTTGTGTCACTCTTTTTTTGTTGAATGAGTAAGCAATGTAAGGCGTTTGCAGCTTAACAGGTCCATGTCTGTTAAGCTGCAGAGACTGTTTTTTTTTTATACTTAGCTCAGTGAGAAATCGAGTTAAGGGGATTTAATGAGCTACTTGAAGCTGTTTTCACACGTGCCTTACAGCCCTAAACTTTGGACATCATCCAGTAGAGGTGTGTGTGAGAATGCGAATGTCTGTGTGATTTAATCAGACACTAAGTAGTTTAGTGATGGTATAGTCGACGCGATGTCTGATTGTGCCCATGTAAGGATACCTGAGAGCTGTCTGGTGAATTAAAAGCGCTTAAGTGGTGGAGCATGTGTGCTACCTCCTGCATGCTCTATCCAGCAGCACCCTCACCTCAACCTCCAGTACTTCCACTACTGAAAGCACAGCTGAAGGTGACTGTCTCCTGCTCGTGTGACCAAGGACAAGTTCCTCTTTTACTGTCACTGGGTTCTGAGCACTGTTTGCATTTTGGAGGAGGACACAGCTTTTATACAAATGTCTCTGTGAGAATATTAAATTTAAGGATCTGCTAATGTCTAAAATCATCATTGCCTGTTGCTAAGATTTGGGCTTTTTACCAAAAGTCACCAAAAAGAAATAAAAATATCTTTAAAAACATTAAAGGTGATATAAGTCCTTTCACTTGACCATTTTAGCAGAATGTCTTTTTGTTTGTTAGACCACTTAACACTCACCTGTAAATCATTCCAGCATAAAAAAAAAAGCATCTAAGTCAAAGGATGAACCATTGCTGTGCTACACATAACAGATACTTTAATAAGGTCCAGATACTGGACCTTTAGGCACTTTGTTGCAAGCAGGCTTCACAAAAACACACACATATCCCAATTTTTTTAGCCCAATCTGTGAAAAATGCCAAAGATAACACACTTTGGCAGATGTAAAATAGTGTTTTTGCACCAACAATGTGATTCCCAAAGAGGTAGTAGCCAAAAACATGGTATATGTGTGCAATGTTTCCATAAAAAATGTGAGGAAACTGGACAAGTGGAAAAGAAAATGTGGCAGCCCTAAAAAGGTATCTCCAGCATGTGAACAGTATCTGAAAGTCTTCTCTTGAAGAAATAAGAGGAAAAAAAATCCAGTAACAACCTGACACACGATCTGAGAGATGCATCTGACCCTTCAGTTGATCTACTGTTCACAGAAGCTTCATCAGAAATGGTCTCAGTGGATGGGTGGCTGTCAAGAGACTATTTCTGATGAATGGAAAGTGGGAGAAAAGGCTGAAGCAGGCCAAATTACACAAGTCCTGGGCTTAAAATCAGTGGCAACAGATCTAATGGAGTGATGAATCCAAAATTTTGGTTCAAATAGTTTGAACAGCTACTGACAGACCACTGTGAGCTTATTTCCTTGACCTCCCCACTCTGCCTGTCTGTCTTCCTCCTCTGACATCATATTTTCTTGCTACCACCCAGCTATTCTCCACTGTAACGTCTTGTATCTATGACTTCATCTGTTTATTTCCTTTTCACTATCACACCACAAATGTCATCTTGAATTCATCAATCAACTATTTACTAGTCTAATAGGCTGGACGCATCTATTCTTCGTCACTTCATCACTCCGTCCGTCTCAGTCTCGCTGTCTCTCTCTTGGATCTACAACAAATGTTTGACCAAGCTGTTCCCCACTGTATTATTCAGCACTGTGTGTGAGCCGGTATCATCAGACATGTATGCCTGACATGATGCATTGGCTCTGTTTAATTATAGAGATGCTGAATAAATATTTACAGATGGCCGATTCGTCTTCTCCAGCACAGGCCCAAAAGTGCAGCTTATGAACCGTCAGCTATGCAGAAGAAACTACTGTCATTGTTTCTATTCAGAGGCTGAGCATTAAAATGCATGCATGTTTTAAAACCAGCCGTATTCAGGTCTCAGGCGCTGCTGTGTTAACACATGCAAGTAGAAGCTGTTATGAGGATGAAATCTGTCGTTTAAACAGGTTCTTGAGGCTGTATTAACCTATAGAAGCATTGCTGTGTTATTAGCTTCAAAAGCTGGCAGGTCTTGTCAGATACGGAGGACCTACTGGCAAGGTGAAAGAGTAAATGGAATATATTAAAGTTTTAAAACTCTACACTGGAAATGATCTGACTCAACCTGGTGTGAAATCTGTTTTAACTTGACCTTTACTGCAATAACATGTCACTTTAACCCTGACTGACTATTTAAATTGTTGTAAAATTACCTTTGTAAGAGCCCTTTGTTAACTGTAGATTCTGAATTGCACCTCAGCAGGCAGATAACAGGAAATCACTGGGTATTAACATCAAAAGTTTTTAAAAAAGGAAAAATAAGACGAGAAACCTTGTTACATTCTAAATATTCTATTCATCTATAAAATGTTAAAACAATACAGTTTGAGAGGAGAAATTAGGAATTAAAATAAGGCTGGATCTGGAAGTCAAACAACCCCTTAACCCAAAGCAAAGTTATATATGATGAAGTATACAAATATAAGCAGTGTCAATCAGGTTAAATAATAAAGCAGAAGGGAAAAAATCAATATGAAATTGTTAACTTTTAAATTAAGCAACAAATGCCTGCATAGTGTCTCTAATTCTTTAGGAACCATCGCTTGATCAAAGGGCAGGTCTCGTGGTAGCTAAAGTGATCAAGTGGCTCTGTAGAAGGATGTAAGTGAAAGTACAATGTGGAAATATAATCCTCAAGAAGCTTGGAAAGACTCGTTTTTGCAAAGAATTTTGTGGGTACAGCAGATCAAAGGAAAAAAGCAAACCTCAACCCATGTTCGATCATTATTCACACAGTGTAGCATACTATATACAAACATGTGAATGCTTAGCAGACCCGTATTTAGAAAATATGATACCCCTTTAAAGTGCAGCAAAAGTTTCCATTAGTTGCTCAAGTCGCACGCCAAAAAGTCTTTATACACCACAAAATTCTTCCTAATGCAGTCCAGCTTTAGACTTTGTGATTGACATTTATGTGAGCTCCGAGGTGCAGAGACTTGTATATCGCCTTGTTGTGCATGAGTTCCACCTTGGCCGCTGGGAGAGAACTACAGTAAAAGCACATTAAGCATTTCACATCCAAACTCGCTGGAGGGCTGCAGTGTTTCCTAATGCTCGACTTTTTATAGCACACATCAGAGCGCCTGTGTGCGTGCGTATGTAAAATATGTGCGAGAAGGTCCGCTTGCATGAGCGCCTACGCATGCTCTCGTGTGTGTGCGTATCGTTGTACTTGCCAGCTTGCTGGTGCTCCAAAGCCATCTGGTATCTGGTCAGTCTAGTGAGCTTCTGGAGGGCACCTGGCCAGCAGCTTGCTCACCTGGCTCTGCTAGCCCCTGCCAACCACCACACCTGGTCTGGCCAGCGCACACGGAAAGGGAACAGATTGCACAGTGCAGTTAAAAGTGCTCCAACACTAAAGCATGAAATATTGGATATGTTTGCAATTTGATGTATAATGTAGGATTTATAAAGAATACGTCTCTCTCTGTGAGCTGTTAAATATCAGCGACCACACAGATCTCAGTGATTTTAGAAGACGCTGCACACACTCCTATAAGATTCCATAATGACAAATGTCTACTTCTATCACATCTGTCCCAACAGTTCGTGCCAGACTGTGCCTACCCATCCATTTAGCATATGATGGCACTTCCTTCCTGCAGGTTGTCCTCTGCTATCAATTACACACTCCTCTCCCAGCAAGAAAGATGCTCTTTGTCCCCTGATGTACGCACACAAACAAACGCGCGCGCGCACCGCGGACACAGAGGGACAGACACCTGCAGAGTGTTTGTCACCTCTTCTGTTGACATCTGCGACCGCATGGCATTGTGGGAGAGACGGCCATCTGTTGTCGGCAAGGCTGGATTAGAAGGGGACAAGGGGGCGAGATGCATCATGCTGCTCTTTTCTGTTGGTCTGAGCTGTGTGAAGTGTTGTGCCGTGACGGCACATGGCGTTTGTTGTTTGAAAGTGAAATAATACAGCAACAGAAAAATGTACTTTTTAAATTATTATCATTTTTGTTATTATTATTAAATAGACTACAATTCCCCCTGCAAATGCTGCAAATTTAAAAGTAACCGGAGCTTCTCTTGTGGGCATTACCACCTTTTTTTCCAGGAATTCAACATGCGTGCTAATTACACAAAAGCAGTGTCCTGTAAAGAATGTTTTGGATTCATTAAAACCACATTTAATGGTTGCTTTTTTGTCAAATTGTACTCCCTCCTAATTATCTTGGAAATGTTTAGCCCGCTTCACAGGGAGACAGCACATGAATGCTTGATTGACATGATAGTGACTGCAAAGTTTCTTCAATTATCCTGGCAAGGTTACGATGCCTGCCTCTTGTTTCACAGCAGGTCCTATTCTGAGCACAGAAGTACTAAACTCTACACTTCAGTAACCTATGAATTTCAAGCCCATTGAGATTGTATATAAAAGACAAACGTGGAGTTCGAACCATTTAAAAAAAAGATGTTGATATTTAAAACAGGTGGCTGATGTTTGTCAGTCAGTTGGAGGCTATTCAGTCCACTTTTGTCTATATTAAAGTACATCAATAACTACTGGATTGACTTCATGATTTTTCTTACAGCTTTGATCCTTGGAAGAGGAATCCTATACTGACTCAGATGATCAGTTATCTCACCATTTAGAGGCATCATCAGGTCAAAATTGTAATTTGTTATGATTCTTAATAAAATCATCAGAAATCGCATCCCTTTTAGCTGTGGTTTATGGAATGAGTAACAAAAAAGCAAATGTAAGGATGCTAATTGTCATCATGAGCATGTACTAAGTCACACGGGACTAAAAATAGGACGGCTCCCTGTGACTAGGAAATTCCATGGTTAAATTGTTGAATTGCTTTGCTAGGAGAGTAGTTGCAATGACCAGTTGTTTGTGCAGACGGTTGAGAGTGTTGCACGCTCAAAGCTCTGTGCAACCTCTTTGGACTGCAAGGCAAACAGACTTGCCTGCAGTAACTCTCAGAGAGATTAGCAAATGACTGGTTGGTTGAATTCTGGATGTAAGTAGCTGATGTGAATTTATGTCTACGCAGATGGCAACAAAACAGATGAAAAGTAACTGCTATCTTAACCCCATTCAACTGCAAACTGAAAGCAAACTAACTCCACCTTGTTGCAGTTTTATCACCATCTCGACTCACCAAAGTTGCTTTGAAGATGGCAAGTTCCTGCGAGTGGCTGCAGACCTGTTCCTCATTGCTGAATGGACCATTTCAAAGGCTATGAGATCTCAAGGTCATTGCACACAGTTACAGTCATTTAGGTCTTGTTGAGTCTCCCAACTGTTTTCCCTTTTGTGACTGTAGCATTAGCGTTCTGATGCTAGCATTTAGCTCAAAAGCAGCATCGTGCCTAATGTGCTTGAAGGACTGTAGGCTTGTTCAATATGATGTCGTGCAGAATTTTAGCCATCTTCAGTGCTGTATGGATATTTTAAAAGCAGGCATAATTAAAAAGAGTTTAAATTCAAGGAATCATTTAGCCCAGACCTCAAAAACACTGACTCAGTTTAGGATAGTATAGAACCTGCTTATCTTAAAAACACGAGTTATTTAAAGTTAGTTTGAGAATTTACTGCAATTTGTATGAATATATGAATAACTATTAACGGTAGGGCTATGTCTTTTGAAAAAATGCGGACTTTACTTTGATGCCTAAAGCTTTTGCACAACACAGTACAATCCCCAGAATTTTTTCGCGCAGAGAGTCAGCATCTATTCGCTGTGCTGAGAAAATTCATTCATGTAATACCCGTATTTACAACATCAGGTTTGCTGGAAATACAAAACATATTGTTCAGAGGGATAGAAAATACAAACTGAGCAACCATTTTCATGACTATGTAAAATTCTTCAATGTTAAGAATATACATGGCATCTTACTGTTAAAACAAAGGCAAATGTTTGGTTTAAATAGGCACGGATAGAGTTCACTGGCGGCAACGGTACTCTGAGCCATGTGATGTTGGGAGAATAAATTTGCTTCACAAGAAATGAAGCATTAACAAACAAGCAACTTCAGAGGATGTGGTCTTTATCTTGAGGGATCGCTGCAGAACGAAAAACAAACACCAACAGCAGCTTTGGAAAAAGTGATACCCCGACAGGAACGAGTAACGTACGGCTGAGATAACGAAGACATTAACCCACATATTCCTGAAGGACGTTCATGTGTGAAGGACGTTCATTTGGCTGGCTGGGTTGTGGGTCTGCTCATCCAGCCGGCCTGCACACTGCAGACAGATGTTTGGCCAGCCAAGCCTGCAGCGCCACAGGCAGTGTGTGTTCTAGAAAAACCCAGAGCAGATGCTTCTACCTGGTGTCCCACCCGCTTGCCGCTCCGCTCTTGTGGGTATGCTTCAGTGGCCATCACATGACCTCAAAGCCGGGTTTTCAGATTGCGCGCTGTCAGTCACACTGGTGACAAAGTGGAGCGGCTCTGGAACTGATAGATGTCCTCGGGTCGACTCAGCATGCTCGTCAAGGTGGATCTGACAGGCTGAATTCATTTGTTTTGAATAATGAAATCCGATAGTGACAATACATTAGAAAGTATAAGGTGATTAAATCTTGGAAAATTGCATCAAAATAAACATAAAAACACATCACATAGATGCTACTTCTGATAGCTATTGAGTAAGTAAGATCAAAAGATACAATGCAGCATCAACATCTCTTTCAGCCTCATTTTCCCATGTTGTTTGCTCCCCAAACATAAAAACAATCACCATCCCGAACAAACAGAAACACACAATCTTTGTCCCTCTCCACGCTCCCTGTTACCAAACCCGAGGAAACTTTTGAAGAGATTCAAAGACACTCAAGATTAAAGATTTATTTTTTCTTTTGATGTTGCTGCAGCATTTCTGTCTGATTTCTGCAGCAAATGCAGTCTGGTAATGGTGGTTGTTTTTGGGGTTTTTTGCAGTGTGGCTGGTGGTGACCCAGAACTGCCAGAGACAGGGAGCTGGCCTGACGGCTGGGTTCTTGTCTTACACCCCCTCTAATGAGGAACGGTTCAGTAATGGTATCACTTCCTTGTAACCTCCAAGGACAGACAGTTTACTTGCTTCTGTTCATTTACAATATTCTATGGTGAGAGAAAGAAGAGAAAAAACAAAAGAGTAGTAAGAAGCCTGGATGGCTTTGTTTTGCAGCATTTCTTGACAGTCGGGTGCACTTCAAGTCTAGCTCGTCTACATTATTACTTTTTACTTTCTCGCCTGTATAAGGGAACTTCTTTTGTTGCATTGTGTCGATTTGGATAAAGAGATTCTACAGTTATTGTCTTGTACATCTGGTGTCTTTGCCATTTTTTTCCTATTGCTATGCAACAATGAATGCAATGAAACTTTCTCCCTTTTCACCAAGGAATCTTTGGTCGCACTGATAAGATTTAAAAGTCAAACATGTCTTTGAATGTTTTGATTTGATGCGTAGATTCCAATAAAGCTTTGAATTCCAATAACAGCTCATTGTTCTTGCTTTTATTAACTGCTCTATCTCTTAGACTCGTCAGGCATATCTCAGTGTGCTGTGTGCATCAGTGCATCTCTCTCCCATCTGGTCGAGAGCCAGCAGAGAATCACACTGCCCCCTAGTGCCCGTACTCATTAGTAACACAACAGGATTGTTGGGGCAGCTGTCAACCAGACAATGCTCTGGTACTCTGCCAGTGGCTCGATACCAAGATCTGTCATGGGCAGCAATGCACAACAATAGAATCTAGTGATTGGAGTGGTGCACACCCCTGGCTATGACACCGGTCCACCGCTCGCTATCGAATGCCTGTTGTTCCCCTCTCTCCATTCACAAGACCCCTACTTCAGCAATCAGTGCTACACATTTCAATAGACCCTGTGCTGCTGCCCCAAGGAGAGAAGATGAGGAATCCACGTGAGCTATTGTCAAATAATTCTGGCAAAGACCACAATCTTGGCTTTGCTGGATCTCTGAAAATGACCGAATGACGGGGCATATCACATCGTGGTGTTTGTTTCTGGAGTGAGCTGGAAATCCTTTGCTTTAAAGGGAGCTATTATGGTCATTTCCAGTTCCACATTTTGAATGTTGGACACTGTCAAAGTAGCTTTGCATGACTCACAGTTAAAAGTCTTATTTAAATTCCATTGGACCTAGATGCATCCCCTCAATTAAAAAAGCATCACACTTTAGCACCATTTAAAACCAACTTTATTCTGATTGGCTGCCCCTAGCAAACAGAAGGCTTCAACAGCAGGTGGGAGGGGCTTCTATCCCTGAGAAGATAAGATTAAGGATATAAACTCTGAAGCCAGAGAGAGCCGAGAGAAGAAAAAACAAATCTGAAACTGAGCATTTAAAGGAGTCTGATTACTGGTACAAACACTTATTATTGGCTATGTTTAATATGAGCATCCACCATTGTAACAATATGACAGAAACTAAGCGAAAGCATAATATGTCCAGTTTAAGCATAATATATTTAAGATACTAAAAGGTGGGGATTCATATACAGAAGGGATAATAGTAGTGATGTATTGAGCTTTAACACCAAATAAACAATTAGTATCTAATCTTATATTTCAGTTTACATATCACTTGTCTTTCTGGCCCCAAGATACAATGTAAGCTCAAACATCCAAAGTAAATGCTCCAAATGACAAGACAGACTAAATACCTCCAAACAAACGATGCAAGACTACAGAAGGTGCTTTAACAAAGGAAGTATGTAATGAACCTAAGGTGCCTTGTCCCCAATATATCATCCTGAGTGAATTTGCCAACATCACTCTCTTTACCTCCAAGCATGGTAAATGAGAATTTATGCCCCCGCTACTTTATCATTCTTTACTTTTTTTTTCACCCCCATGAGGTAGCCATGCCAGGCGAGACGGATATTTTCACCAAAGGCAATATCCCCTCGCAGTAATTATATCAGAGCGAGAGAATGGCTCATTAACATATGTTAGGCATGTCAGGAATTTACAAGCGCCTTTTGTAGATGCCTCTCATCAGTGTGCTGCTCCCATCCGTATGGTATCTCCTTTGAGGATGTAACCTCCTCATTTCCATACACGTCAATCATGCTGCGCGTGATGTTAAGAAACATGCAGCACACTCTGTATGTGGCAATCATAAGGAAGAGCTCAGTGATATGGAAAAGGAATGCATGTGCACACGGGTGGGGGTGTGTGTGTGACTATGCGTTTTGTGAAACAACATGATGAAAACAACACTATGTGGGGAAAAAATATTGTGATGATGTGCCATCGGTGCAGAGCGAGTGAAGTGAGCGTGTCTGCTCCTCTGTAGTGCGTTAAAGGGATGTGTGTGTGTGTGTGTGTGTGTGTGTGTGTGTGTGTGTGTGTGTGTGTGTGTGTGTGTGTTTGTACGTGCAAAGACACGCATAAAGCTTGACACCAGAGACCAGACACCAGACCCACTAACAGACAAGTCCTGAGGCCACTGAGCGAGTGCGGCTGCTGCTGCACTGCTGCAGGACCCAACATCTGCTGTCTGCAAGAAGGCACACACTGTTGCCCTTTCACCCATTAGTATGATGCCAGCTGCAATGACCTATTTATCAGTTGTGGCCTTATAAAGTACTCAAATATATACATAGATTTTTGTCCATTGTGAAGATGTAAATAATGATATAAAGCTGGTCAATAGTTTTAGTTTCGTAGCCCTAACCTAATACTAGCTCCATAGTGTAGTAGCAGTGTCTCCTGGAAGAGGAACAGCACTCTTCCTCTCTCTATTGCGCCCACTGGTCGAGCGGCCAGTAAGGCTTCAGAGAGCGACAGAGAGCAGCAGTGCGCTGTGGGAGAGAAAAGGTAAAAGACCTTGTGCTGCACCTAACTTTCTCTCTGAGTGATCATTTTGCATGTAAGTGTAGCTGAGATCACAGCACCCGTGTGCAGTAATAAAATCACGAGGCGTTGTGGCCTTACACGATAGTTCAAGACTGACTTGCGTGGTGTTCAGTTCTGTGACCTGGCCCTCGTACTCTCCCAATAAACTAATTAGGTTGACTGAAAAAGGAAATAAAAGCATGTCCACTCGAGCAACTTCACATTTCTTTCTTTCTTTTTAAAACGGATGTGGTACGTGAAAATGACTCAAGAATACGGATCTATTAGCTGAGATTTTTTTAAAAGCAACCCAACTACAGCAAAGCAGGGGTCTGACAGATAAACCTATAAAGAGAGAGAGGGAGAGAGATAAAAGCGTTTGGTCCAGTCCTGCCTTTTTGCTCCAGCAAATTTCGTAACAATGACTGAAGACACAACGTCCATTTCCATCACCGTCCGCGCTCTCCATCTCTCCCTTTCATTCTCATTCATTGTCATTGCTTTTTTCCTTTAAGTGCACTTTCGCCCACACCACTTGGAAATTGATTGAAACAAAATGTCACAATTATGCCCTGTAGCTCGCCGCTTCAATTATTCATCAATTAGGGGCTAGGCTCCTTTTTTTCTCTCCTCTGAGCTGATTTTTCATTCAGTTTGCTCGAGATGTATGGCTCCCCTGCTGTTAACCAGTCCAAAGTCATTAGTTTCTGGGTTTGCAATTAAACCTGATGCATTATGCATGAGGCTCCGACTCAGCAGACACACGCAGCAGCGGCCGCAGCAGCTAGCGAACGAGCTAGTAAGCTCTGGAGGCGTGGATGGGAAATTAATTTGCTAGAAATGAAGTTCTCTCTAGCCCTCCCTCCCTCTCTCTATCTTTCTCTTGTCTGGCAGGTTGGAACAGATGCCACTTTCTGTAGAAGCCGATAGAGATGGGGCAGCTATAGCTGTGCAGTTTGATCAGCGCTGATGGGAAAAGGATGTGCCAAGGTGGACACAGACAGAAAAATAAAATATTCCATTGCTAAATGTAAACGGGTCTTCATATAGATTTTGCGCGGGTTAAACCCAGTGAAGGACTCCACAGAATTATCTCTTTACTGAGAAAAACAGGTGTGACAGGTATTCTCTCACAAAGGTTTTATGTTCAAGTATTTGTAAATAAAGTTGTTTTTTTTTTTTAATTGTGTTGTTTTATCTGTTTTCAAGGATTTTACATCGTTGTAGCTGGCATAAAGCCTGCATTTTAGAGCCCCATTGAAACGAGGGTCCCATCAATGTTCATTTGCTGCCATCTAGTGGCTACAGAGTGAACTGTCAAATAAATTTAAAGGACAAAATCACTGAGGAATGAATCCATGTATGCTTCCAGACCTACACACATCACTTTGATATTCATTGAAACATTTTGTGCCTTCAGTTTAAGAGATGAAACAAAATGTATGAGATGAAAAAGAAGACTGTATCTTTAAATAAACTTGTATTTATCTTGTAGCAACACCAAAGTAGGCGTGTCCTTCTGTGTTAAAGCACCTGTATGAACAGAGAAGGGCACGCACTAGAATAGTGAGCATACTCCTCATTTTCATGTCCTGTAACACAAAGGCAACAGAGCTCATTTACCTACTTCAGTCATTATGTATGTAGCATTTTTCAGCCGTATTGCATACTAATGTATATCTGCTTTAGCAGGTGTCACAGAATTATGTTGTTGAAATTATGCAACTAGAATAGGGAAAAAAACAATGGATTCACCTTCTTTAGATTTACATAATGCACACAATGCAACCAGGTGGTGAGGAAGGGGCTGCAGCAGACCGCACAAGAACTGGCGGTATCCAGCAGACGTCTTTAGATTTGGATAGTGGGGAAGCATCACATGGATTAGAGAGAACCTGTTTCTGTCCTCCCGCAATACAAACCTAACAACCACTTCCTACTGGTACAAAAGGAAACAGTGATATGGAAACAAAGCCAGCATTAAAGGAGCAAAATATCTATTTTTTTTAAAAGACTGACATTTACCTTTAATATAAGTACTTCAGCATACTGCACCGAAGTCATGAGCTCACACTGCACAAACCTGTTCCCTTCACAGTGCAGTTCCGTTACGGCCAAGTTATTTCACAGTACAAAAGTAGAAGCAGAGATACAGCTTGACACAAATATCTTAAAAGCTACCTTATCAGTATAGGAACACTATTTTCAGTCAAAAATTAACTTCAGGGAAATTTAGATCGTGTGAGTGGCCAATCAAATTACTGATTTTCCTAAAACTCTTGATTGGCTGACTAAAACAAGAAAAGAAAAGAAAAGAAAAGAAAAGAAAAGAAAAGAAAAGAAAAGAAAAGAAAAGAAAAGAAAAAACATGGAAAACTCAACAGGTAACTGGTGTGGGATTTTATGAGAACCCTCCTCTGGTAGGCTGGTCAAGTAGTTTCTGGCTGCAAAAACAGCTTTGTCAGCTCTTTGCACTGGTACAGCTGCCGAGGAAGCCAGGACAGCTTGTTGAAGTTTAGGTTTATCTCAGACAAGCGAGTGAGATGACCAAGCTTTGCAGGAACTTCCTCCAGCTTATTGTCCAGCACGCTGAGGTGTTCAAGCATAGTCAGACTTGAATTTGAGAGGAGGGGGGGTTTACATGCAGCATTTTCACAATGTGTGCACACGTGTATCAGAATTAAACTGTCATTAAATGATTTGTTGACTTCAGAACCTATAATTGCAGATATAGGGAGTCATAACGCACCTTTTAATCCCTGGCGGAAGTCTGTGAATCTGGTTGTGGTTCAGATTGAGGACAAGGTTCTTGAAGCCACCTGTAAAACATGAATATTGCACAGACACACACACACACACACACACACACACACAGATGACTGGAGCTTTGTATTAATCATACAAAACCAGTAAGAGCCTACCTATCACATCAGGTGGCACTACAGTAATTTGGTTTCTGAACAGGTACCGCTTTTTCAAGGACTCCAGATGGCCCAGAACAGCGGGAAACTCCTTCAAGGCATTATTTCCTAAATTCAGCTCAGCCAGCTTTCGGGCGTTGCAGGAGGAAAAGTATTTAATCACAAATCTGCGTGATGTGTAAAACATTTCAAGTGGCACCTTGCCAATTTTCCAGCAAATAGATAAGCTGCGAGCAAACAAACGAAGCGAGAAGACTCACTTGATGTAAGGAGAGCAGCTCAGTGGGAAGGCCTGTGATGGAGTTGTTGTTTAACAGGAGGACTGACAGGTTTGTGAGTCTGGAAACGCACTTGGGAACTTCCTTTATGTGCGTCGAGCTTAAATTTAAAGAGGCTGCTCCGGCATATAAAACCCTTATCACCCACTTTCTAGCCGCCGATTCCCTTTTAGCCATTTCTTTACGCCTATCGTAACGTTCTGTGGAGTTACCGTGGCAACAGCACGCTCTTTGACAAGTCAAAGATCTGATCCGGAGCAGCTGCGACCTCTGGTGGACACAGCTGGATATTAAACTGTTAAATATGGGTGGATTGATTATAATGGCCAGTTTTACCATGACAGTGAGGGTTTTTCATTTTTAATGCATGGTATATAAATTGTGGTGCCTATGAGGAATACAAGGATGCTCATTAGAAACATTCAGAATAAAGCTGTGACACACACACACACTCATGGTATTGTATGCATTTATGTAACTTGGTATCATTTACACGTTTAACAGCTCATTTCAGCCAAACAACACTGAAAACAACCACTCGTTGTCCACATTTGGTTGGTAGTCACACATGATAAGCAGCTCCTGAATCCTCAACTGCATGAGTGGAACTGTATTTTTTTTCTTTAAAAAAAAAAAGATTCAGCGATGCCTCTGAAAATGAGCTAAAAGGTAACCCTGTAATCATTAGGATTAGCCAGGGGTGACCCATGTAAAATCTTTTCACACATTCTGTTCAATTGTGTTTTTTTATTATCATTATCATGATTAACACAATGTTATCGTTTATACATTAGAAGTTATGTATTCATTTAGGTTTCACTCTCCGTATCTGACTTCAACACAGACATTTAACCGATGTGAAAACAGAAGCATTCTCTGTTGAGCTCAGCAATGTCTCGCTTGACCAGGGGTCTCCCTTCAAATATGTCATATTTTAGGGTGCTTTGTGTTAGAAGTTTGAACACTCTCTGCATTACGCCAACAGCCTTATGTTAACTCTCTCTCAGCTGTCCTCAGCATTGACTGGGTCCTTTAGCTGTTCCACAGAATTGTAGTGCTCTCCTAGACCATAAGCATGCCGCATATAGCTACAAGCAAAGAGACAGAGAAAAGGTTATTGTATAGGAGGAAAAAATAACGCAGTATATCAGTTTCCTAGCTTTGACATGCAGTTACACGAAAATCCAAACAGTCAGATTGGATTTAGACTGGCAGTAGTGAAAAATGTGTTTGTAAATTTGTGATTGCAAATTTAAAATGTTTAAATGTTTACTACAACTACATTCATTTGCACATTTTTACTGACAGTGTTGTACTCTGAGCAAAAAACATATTTGGAAACATTCTTACACAAGTGTGATGGGTTCGCCGTCATATTCCTCCCCAATTTTTATGGTAGGAGAGTCCGCCTGGATCACCTCGATCGGCAAATGAAGAACTTGCGTCAAAGCTCGAAGCTGCAAAATTTGAAAAATTAAAAAAAATCCATTATTAAAATGAATTGAAAAGTACAACAAAACACTTCACTGTGTATAGTACAGTATATGACAGTTAAGGAGGAACTCACTTCCAGTTGTCCACCCCAAGCTGATGTGTGCTCCACATCACTGCAGTATTTCTCAAACTCATCTGGAAGCAAAAGACAAACATGTCAATTGAATATTAACAAATATAGCAGTGAAAGTTTTACTTTCATTACCAAAAACACAGATGGTCTCACCTGTTGTGTACATGTCACCTGTGCTTGGGTTGGTGAGGAAAGGCAGGAAGTCGTCAGGATGGCCTCTCATGTGCTCGGCAGTGCGGGATCGCAGTTCCTTCACACTTGTGGGGAATTGGAGCTAAAACAGAACAGAATGCAGTAGAAAATGTGTTCTGTGTGTCTAAACTTGACAGTTTCTCATTGAGTCATTTTCTGTATGACAAGCTGTACAGACTCCAAACACGGAAGGTGTCAAAGATTGTCAGCAATGCTCAATTTCTTATGTAATTCCTGACTCAGTATATAAACTACAGCTACAGTTATTATTCAATTCAATTTTGTTTATACAGCACCAAATCACAACAACAGTCGCCTCAAGACAATTGATATTGTAAGGTGGACCCTACAATAACGCATACAGAGAAGAACCCAACAATCATATGACTCCCTATGAGCAAGCACTTTGGCAACAGTGGGAAGGAAAAATTCCATTTTAACAGGAAGAAACCTCCAGGCTTTAGAGGGCCAGGGCTCAGGAAGGGCGACCATCTGCCATGACCAGTTGGGTGAGAGAAGGACGACAGGACAAAAGACATGCTGCGGAAGATGCCTCTATAACAACATGTACCTTTGATCGCCGTGTCAGCTGATCTTCAATAGCACGGTACATGCAGTGGCCATCAGAGGAGATCTCCTTGATCTGAAGCTTTTGCTGGGCGAGTTTTTGGACCAGCTTTAAACCCTCCTGATGTCTCACACCCTGCAGGTTCTGCACCTCAGCCTCTGCTATCCTGATCTCCCTCTCCTTCTCCTGTGCAGCCTTTTTGTCCTATACGAAATCATTTAAAGGTCAAAAGCAGGTAAATACGGGTGATTTATTAGACTCCAACTTATATCTAGCAGGCAGGACTGATCATCAGAGACCTCTCTAAAGCAGAGACATCATGAATGTGAACTGTGGTAAACAAGGACGATTGACTATGAGTTCTAAGTGTTCTTCTTCAGGAAAACCTAAAATGTAAATGCATAAAGGTTCGACAACACACAAGTCTTTAAAGTTGCACCTCACCCTTCTCTTCTGGGCTTTGGTTACTCGCGGCTGTTTTGCCTCCTCTTGTTCTCCATCTTCCACCTTTACAGTCTCCACTCCATTTATGACCTCTTCCACCTTCTAATATTGAGTAAAGAGAGAAATGGTTATGTCGTAAACTAGGGTTGGGTTTTGATAATCGATTTATCGATTAAAATCGATTCTGGCTTGGATAACGTGATATCGATTCATTAAAATCCTGAATCAATTTTTTTATATTAATTTTTTTTTCCAGAAACGCCAGAATCTCAGGTTAAACCTCACAAAATTTCAACAACCACCAAACATTTAAAACAGTAAATGAGAGCAGGAACATGGATTCTGCACAAAGACGTAAAAACAAAGCGCGGACCCGCAGATCAGAATCAGTGAGATGTCGCCTTTCTCACCCGACGGCACGGACATGGTCGGGGCTGAAAGCCGACAGCTCGCTGATTCCGATGTTTCGGCGGGTCCGCGCTTTGTGTTTACGCCCTTTTTGGGCTGATTCTAAAGCTGTTAGTTTTATCTCTCTCCAAACAATATTGACCGAACCAGCAGCAAAAGAAGATCCAAACTAAGCTCCACATAAACATCGTCATGAATTCCCTCTGACTTTTGCTGTTTTGCTTCCACCACGATAAAAATCACACTTCATGCACAACTCTCACTCTCTCTGTATACTTCAAGAACAGTTTCCCATCTAAAAATCTGTTTTCTGCATTATTCGCTTGCTTGTTACGCACAAGTCTACCGTTGTTTACAGCGCTGTTGGCCGCTGTTTTTTTTCCTTTTACTTACTTCCGAAAAGAAAGCCTCATTTCTGCTGTTCAACAGACTTCTGAACAAATGTAAACTTTTTTAAATTGTGCAAAATGCAAAACGTTTAGCCGTGTCTCTAATAAAACCGCTGTCATATGTTGATTAATGGTTTTCTTTCGTTTTTGATGTACTGCAGAATATTTTTATAAAATCCCAGGCCAGCAAAACCACCTTCATGTTTTTCTGTGTTTTATCTTCAGCTACTTTGACACAAAGGCATCTGCTGTGATGTTTACACCTTTGATAAAGTCTTGCGTGTGTCAGCTTCCTTTATATAGATACAAAAATATGTAAAAAATATGTAAATGTACTGATCTGAATTATAATATTTCTAACTGTCTGAGGCAAAACTTCCCAGATTTAAATCGAATTGAATCGAATCGTGGATCGAATCAATATCGTCACTGACCTAGAAATCAGTGACGATACCCAGCCCTATTGTAAACTGCAGCTGATACAGCACAAAGACTAGAATCATTTACATACTGAATGTATACTGAACACATACAAAAACCTTTTAACAGCTGTGTTCTTTCCCTTTCCATCTTACACTTGTTACCCCATTATGAAAGAGTGCTTCTACATTAATTACTAATCAAACTCTACCCGATTTGTCGACCATGTAAACATAATAAGTCACCTTTGTGTCAGCTGTTGCTTTGAGCTGCCTGAATTCCTCCTCATGTTTCTGACTCAGGTCAGCCTCAAGTTTGGAGATCTCCTCTGTCAGCTGTTTCCTCCTCTTCTTGTCATTTTTGGGGACTGCATTTTTCATGCCCTGGACTTTAGCTGAAAATGACACAAAGCAGACCATCAAACAAAACAGTACAACACAACAATACAGATGATGCTGCATACTGGTTAGAAAAGTTATACATGCACAAAACTGCCAACATAGTGAAGGATACACTGTCATAGATAGCACTAATGCACCTAAAAAAAAAGATTAAAATGTTTCTGCACCTGTCTACACCAACTGCACAAACAGCTGATTTTACATTATCAGACATTATTAATTATTTTGCAACATGTGGCATGTGAAAGAAATGTTTTGATATCAGTGGTCAGCTAAAGCAGCAACTCATTTCACATCATGAGCTACATACAGCCAACTTTCATAGTAAGTGAGCCAGACCAGTGAAACACCTTCTTTCAGCCAGTGTAAAGCAGTTAAACCACAAATTGAATCCTTGAGACATCTAAAAATAAGACAAAGAAGTGCAATTTCAAAAAATACCTCAGTTTTTCTACATGATAAAGAAATACTGCAGTAGCAAATGAAATAAATCTTTCAAAATGACTCTTTGGGTTTAAACCGTAGGAAACAAAGGTGTAAAATTACAGAAGCATTTCTGGTGGCTAACTTGCAAGACTTTTCCTTTAGAACAGAAAGCTTTGTTAATTGACAAAATTCTATTTTTATTTCTTTTCTGTTGTTTAATTACTTATCTATTACCTAATTACTTGGATGTAGTATGAAATGCCATGGTGAAGATCTTTTTCATTCGGAAAAACTATAAAGCTTATTAAAATACAAATCACATTTTCCAAAGCCGGTGGGGCCGGATTGGTGTGTTTGTCAGACCGAATCCGGCCCTCGTGCCTTATGTTGGACACCCCCTGGGCTAAAGTCATCAAATCCTTAAACGTTTCTCCCAACAGTGATCTGTGTATTAGAGGTTTATTACTCTAAAAGCAAAACAAACCACGCGATAAGGCTGGCAGTTGCCTCACAATAGTAACCACAGAAACGTCTGCGGTGACCATTATTTATTTACTTGATGGTCACTTAATAGCGGCTAAAGTAAGACTAAACACTCCGACACATAAATGGCCTGCACAACACACGGGCACGCTAACCAGCTACCAGCAAAGGCTGAGATGTTAGCCCACCAAACAAAAGAGCACTGTTAAAAGTAGCTACCCTGCAGATCCTTCTTCTCCTTGCGGTGCTGCTTTGCCAGGAGCTCCTCTGGTGTCTCCACCTCCTCCATGACTGGATGCTGCTGTTAAGGTCAACCACTAACAGTGCTTACGAGGTACATGAACCTGACTACCATATGTGTTATTAATGACTTGTTATAAAATGTAGCTCATCATTAGCACAAGATAAAAGCACACAAATACAGTGAACGATAAATAAAACGTGCTGATATGGCCTTATCCGGAAGAGAGGGTGGGGCTTCTTCTTCTTCGCCAAAGATAAACTCCGAGATTGTCTCTATACCGCCACCTCTCGGTATGTTGTGTACTACATTTCCAGGCTGTCTCGGGACTACGTTCTTTATTTTAATACATTTTATTAAATATATTTTAAATAAATATATTTTCTAGACACGTCGTGTTCATTTAATCTCATCTTCATCTAAGAGTGGACAGGAAAAAGTGTTTCCTCTTTCTTCGTATCTTGTTTTTAGATCTTTACCACTGGTTTGCAACCTGGGGAATAACAATAACCCTCTGAGACAGAAAGAAAACAAATATTTTGAATATGAGGGTTTGTGGTTATACTGAACAAGGTATGTGGACCTACCGGGAGGGAGGAGAAGAGGAAGACCTGAAAGGACATTTGTGGATGCAGTGAAGGAGTGAATACAGAGGGCCTTTGTGACAGAGGAGGATGCTAGAAGTAGGGTGAAATGGAGGCAGATGATCTACTAAAGGGAGCAGATGAAAGAAGAAGAAACGCCAAGAAGATCCAGTGGGTTTAAAATAGATTGCATGCTTCTTTTCAAAAGGGTATAACAATACTTGTCTGTAAATATTAATTTCAAATTAAAGGGGAAAAAATGTATGTGACTATTTAAATGCCTTTGTCCTCGTGACAAGGTCATCTTTAACCCATAGAAAAAGGTATCTATATTGTACCGAGTCTGTCTATCTAAATATCAGCTGTGTCTGATTTCCTTTTGTTAAATTATCCAGTATGATCCAATACGCATGAAAATATTATTTGTAATTTTTATTATTATTAATGTCTGATTTTATTTGTATCTCATTAAAAACAGATATCGAGAGCTGATCATAATATACAGTCAATCAAATTTTGCCTGTTAGCGGGCGTGTCGTGTGACGTGGCACGGGGAGCGGAAGAGCTTGTTTGTGTTTTGGTTCTAAGGGGAAGTTGCGAGAAGAAAGAAAGGAGGAGACGTGACAGGATTGTTGAAATTGTTTTCTCGGTCCCCCCCTCCCCTGACACCAGCTCATCACAGTGTCCCGGGTTCTGTGTGCGAACTGCAGCGGTGCTATTTAAAGTTGTACATCGCCTGGCTCTCGGGTAACGTACTTGTCACGAATCTACGAGTTGTGGTTTGCAGCTGGCTCGGTGACATGACGCCGCCGTTTGTTTAGTTGTCATCGGTGACTTCGTTAGCTAGCTATGTCGCTAGCTAAGTGCAGCTAATGTCGATGGTGTTTGGTGGCATGGGGGATGCAGAAATGCGGGCCTTTGTCCTGTCGAGTCCGCTTGTTCTCTTGTATACCAATAGCAAAAAGCTTATAATGTCTTGTATAGCAGGTAGCATGGCAGGCTTACAGTGACTTTGCTAATAGGTGGACTGGGTTCAGTGGGTGTAATGCTAACAGTGACAGCAAGCTAACGTTAGTGTTTGTTAATTGAGGGGCTCAGCTATTCCCCTTGAATCAACATTAGCTAAACAGCACCGGCAATCAGGGTTTCAATTCGAAAGAAAAAAACAATGGCGTTAGTTTTATGCAGATAGCTGTCGTGTTGTTTTTATGTCCTTACAGCAGTCGGGAGACTAATGACACCAGACAGCTAGGAATGCTAAGCTTTGCTAACAGCATAAACGCTAACAAGCTAGAGAACAAAAACACTTTGGGGAAAATGGCGGCCCCCTCTAACATCAAAACAGACCGATAGCCACTGCTAACATAGAGCGAGTGTGTTTATAGTCAACTAAGTATCGAGGGTTCAAGCCAAATATGCACGTCGTAGTCATGTAATGCGCAGCGTTTGTTGACAAATCGTGTCATGAGTGTGGGTAAATACAGTCACTGTTCTCATTCCAGTTCCTGGAGCTTGTTTGTTTTCTTGCTGCGCGTCTTCAAGACTTCGTCTCAAGGATAAGTCGATTGAGATAAGGTTGAAATGTTTTGGCATGACCTCGCCGGTCAATTTATTGACTCGTTTCCCCAAAGCTCTTTATTTGAAATAGACCCAGAAATCTGGTGGCTGTTATCTTTACCTTAATAAACTCTGTTATATGAATGCCTTCAGCCTTTAGTGTTGCGACACAAGTAAGAACGGTTTGCCACAGATGTGGGCTAGTGACGCACAGGTTTATAGTGTGTGTGAAAAAAGTAAATGCTATTTATAGAGCTCATTTTGAAATGACTGGAGTTGACCATAAGTGCAGTACAGGCACACTCATTTTGTAATCCACGTCTCAAGAACCCAATTACAAACATGGAGCTTACATAAACAGGGAACATAATAAAATATAATATTTAAGAAAAGAAATCAGAAAACAGCTGCATTCTACCAATGCTAAACAGTCAAGTAAAACAGTAGTACAAAACATTTACAGTGTGTTTGACCAAACACTGACGGACCTGAGGCTAAACTAAAAGCAGCTAAAACAGGTATGTCATTAGATCTAAAATCATCAGTTGTTGAACCAGTCCCCATGCGCTTAGGGGCAATAACCACAAAGTCCCAGTCGACTGTAGTTTTTAGGCAAGAAGGGGACACTGAAAGAAGAAGTTAGGGTGATGATGACAGTGATTTGGAGGCAAAAATATGGAGATAAAAAGTGAATCGCACATTTGTAATGGCAGACATTTTTTTTTATTTGCTCTGTTGCATTTGCATTTAAGCAGTCCTGGCACAGTTACTTTATAGACTGACTTGCCTATTTTTGCAATTTTGTTCAGAGTACATTCATAGCTGTATCCTCTTAGTTATCTTGCAGATTATAAGCACATGTTAACTCTTAACTTATATAATTAAGTAGCACTTTTCTTCTTGGAGCAGTCACAGCTACTACTACTCGTTCATCCCATCACACATAAATGCATGCAAGTGCTTTTTTTTCTTTACCATAGCGCCTTTTCTATCATTTGCATGCACTCTAGCTCACAATGCATGGATTGCAGGCGACTCAGGGTTCAGTGCTTTCCCCAAGGATACTTCAGCATGCAGTCTAGAGTAGCCGGGGAATCTATCCATCAACCTTTCAAGCCACAGACACTCAAATGTGTCGTATGCTATTACGTACTGCTACCTTACAGTATACTATAATTCAGTACAACATCTTCATAAACTGCCATTGAGGCTACAGCCACCACAGATTAATGCCTCTCCTCAACAGAGTGTGACTTGTGTGGTTAACAAAGGTTGCTTTGTGCTTTATTGCACTGCACCATATATGTGAGTTTGATGCGAGGCGAAAGGCCAGTTTTTGATCAGGCACAAGATTCCACTAAATTCACCCTGTGAGGCCAGACATAAGCCGTGATTATCTCCTTACAACAGCCGTCTGTGTTTTTTAGAAATTCTGAGCTGTTCATTCCCAAATAAGTTAGTAAGCACTACATGCACGCATGGTATGCATGCATGCAATGGTTCTCGCAGTTGTACCACACTTGTGTAATGTGGGTGGGTCTTTCCCCGGCTCTCTTTCGAGTTTGCCATGAATCACTGTTGTAGTTCATGACAAGGCTTCCTTTTCCTGGTGTTACTGTAAGTTACATTCATGAAGAAGTGTCTGAAATTTCTGCATCCCCTGTCAAAAATTGCACATGCATTCAGAACAGGCCTTTGTGTGTTTGAAATGCTCGCATGTTATTTTTACTGACTTGAAATGTTCACAGAATAATTCAGTTATTAGCGTTATAAAATTGCATTTACAGCCATAATTTGCAGATAAAAAAGATAGCTAATTGATACAGGCTATCATTTTCAATGCACTGTATATGAATTATATTTGAATTTATTGATCACATAAATTTCTTCATGTTGCCTAAACTGCAGTGTGAAAACCACCTGTTTCTTTGAAACACTCTGTGTGTGAAAACCTTCTTAATTCACAACAAATTGAAGTGATACCAGTGGGTGCATGCTTGACTTTGATGTGTGCAAGTATGAGTAAGAGATGTATCATTTTTTGTATGTAGTCTGCTCTGAGGAACTTTCATTGACCTTTATGTCCCAGTCAAAATGTCAAAAGATTGCCTAATTTAGTTACTTTTTTCTAGTAGCCTATTCATTAGTCGGATTCTAGTTTTCATAAGATTTGTAATTTTATAATGATTTTCAGAGGAAGCTGATCTTATATTTATAAATTTGTTGCATGATTTGAATATATGAGTAATGCTCATTTGTCTTAAATGTCAGACTGTAATCTATACAAAAATAACTGTTCCGTTCCTGTTATGACTTGTTAAACTGCATTTGAAGGGAAAAGAAATTACAAATCTCTTAGAGTTTAATATCTGTTTTTACTCTGTGAACATGTTTGTTCTCGTGCTTCCTGCAGCAGAAGTCCCGACAGTGAGGTTCGGCACACAGGACACCTGGGATCTGACTAGGTCATGGCCAATCGAGGAGGAGCTACGAGACCCAATGGACCAAATGCAGGGAATAAGATCTGTCAGTTTAAGCTGGTGCTGTTGGGTGAATCGGCTGTGGGGAAGTCCAGCTTAGTGCTTCGCTTTGTCAAGGGCCAGTTCCATGAATTCCAGGAAAGCACAATAGGAGGTAAGGTCATGTCATCAAATCAGGATGTTTCTGACAACCTGGCAGTTCTGTTGGTTTTTTTTTTTGTTGTTGTTGTTTGTTTTGTTAGTTTGTTTTCCTGAGAAGTCCCCATTCAGAATACTGATGCTTTTGTGTTGACACATTTATCAGCTGTTTATATGACCTCGTAAAGATATAGTTTTGGTGTCGTTAATGATCACGCAAAAACGACTCGTCTCTTCCTATCTCCACAGCGGCCTTCCTAACCCAAACAGTGTGTCTTGATGATACAACAGTGAAATTTGAAATCTGGGACACTGCAGGCCAGGAGCGTTACCACAGTTTGGCACCAATGTATTACAGAGGAGCACAAGCTGCCATTGTGGTCTACGACATCACAAACGAGGCACGTTCATCCTCGACTAAGACCCAGGCCTTCCAGAGCACTTGTAGAGCAAGTTAAAACATGAAAGTAGCATTAGATGTTGACAAGTGGTACCGTGTCTTCATTTTTATTTCAGGAGTCCTTTGCACGGGCCAAGAACTGGGTGAAGGAGCTACAACGACAAGCTAGCCCTAATATAGTCATCGCTCTGTCAGGAAACAAAGCTGACCTGGCTAACAAAAGAGCTGTGGACTTCCAGGTCAGTCTAGACAAACCTTAGACTGTGTCTTAGGCTTTCATGATTTTACAATTATTATTATTATTTTTTAATCTAATTTTTCTGTGACCTTTATGTGTGGAGTTTGCATGTTCTCCCTGTGTCTGCGTGGTTTATCTCCGTATACTCCAGCTTCCTCCCACAGTCCGAGCACATGTAGTTAGTACAGTTATTTAATTGGTGATTCTAAATCTCTCATAGGTGTGACTATGGTGTGAATGGCTGTCTGTACCTCTCTGTTAGCCCTGCGACAGGTTGGCAACCCGTCTCCAATCCCACCGCAAAACTGAGTTGGATGAGGGGAGGAAAATAGGTGGATGGGTGATCACGTTCCTAGCAGACGCTGTATTCTAGAGCCATGACTTCCGTTTTTAATTATCCCCTAATTGTGTTTCTCTTATGCCTGAAGAAATGCGTGTTGGAGGCTGTATTAAAAATTCGTTTGTTTACACTGTGTCAACAGGACGCCCAATCATACGCAGATGACAACAGCTTACTTTTCATGGAGACATCGGCCAAGACGTCTATGAATGTGAATGAGATATTTATGGCCATTGGTGGGTAACTTTTAGGACTCAATTTGTAGATATTTGTTTTTCTGCATATTTCTATTATTCGGAGTTAGAACTGTTCCCTCATAGCAAGAAGGTGATGGCTTGAAGCCCAGTTTAGGGCTCCTTCTGTGTGGAGTTTGCATGTTCTCTGCTACCCTGGGCTTTCTACTGTAGCTCCAGTTTTCTTCTGCTGAAAAGTACACAAGGTTTACAAAGCTGCTGTTAGGCTTGGACAATCACAAATTCCTAAGAGGTTTCAGTTCCTGCTTAAAATGCAAGTTAAAAATTAACTGGAGGACAAGGTCAAACTAGCATGATTGATGTGTTTGTTAATGATTTTTTTTTTTATCATTTGTAGCTTCTCTTTTCTGAAAATCGTTGTATTATTTATTTGTTTGTTTGTTTGTTTGTTTGTTTTGATTTCTTCCAGCAAAGAGATTGCCAAAAAATGAGCCTCAGACTGCAGGAGCAAACACTGGGCGCAGCCGGGGAGTGGACCTGACAGAAGCTGCCCAGCCAGCCAAGGCTCCATGCTGCAGTAACTAACATGAAGAACACCCTCCTCCCTACCAACCTGTATGGCAGTAACTAATGTGGTCAATGCCCCAAATGCCACTGCAGTTACTAATGCAATGTGTCACCTACTCTCTGAAACAAGAAAATATGCCCTGCACTCGCCACCCCACTCGTCCACTTTTAACAAATTCATTGCCATCACACTGATCTTTCTTTGCGGTTCTGCCTCTTTTCCTCCATTATGGTTCTGCTGCTACCCGGGGAAGCCTCCTAACCACTTTGTCTTACTTTCTGCCATCGAGCTTGTTACATCTATCGTATTATTGATAGATCAGTGATCGCAGGTATTAGAAACATTAGAGCACCCTTCCTTGCGTTGTCATCATCTTTACACCGTGTAGACATGAGTTTCATCTGGAGGAAGTGATCACTTCTCTTTTCTGGGATAGCTTAAGTCTTTAATGTTGCATTTCTAATACCAGTCTTCTGTTTTTGTTCAATTTTTTTATAACTTTGTTGATTATTGTTTACTGTAATTTTGTCAAACTTGTGGATGCACATGCTAGCATATTTAGGCGGCCTAAAAGTTAAAGAGTTACACATTCAATCTGCAGTAGAGCAGAAAAAGTTGGTTGGAGGAGTGTGTTCTTGTTAATCTCAGAAAGAGGAAAGGTGGAGGGGGCAGAGAGAAATTGTAGATTCTGTCTCTCTTGTTGTTTCTAGGGCCCTTTATCTCGTAGCTGGGAGGGGGGGGAGAATAGTTGGTCCTTATAACCCCACTCCCTCCATTAAACCCAACGTAGCACTAGTGCATAGCTTCTCACACCACCTTGTCTCCATTCTGGGCCCGTGCCTGCTCCTAGCTGTCCTTCGTGGCATTGTGCAATGTTTCACAGTATTTACTCTGTGAGTTGTCTGCAAGGACCAGTGCTGCGCAGCAAATCCCCTTGTGTCTATAAACACAGCGCAGAGGCCTCTACGGTACACGTCAGTGTCACCAACTGCCCACTTCATGATGTGTCCGTCCATAAACCTTGTGTAGACCACCCTTTTGTTGTCATACTGCGGTCTCTTGGGTTTCTGTTTTTCAACGATTTATTCTTGTGCGGTTACTTTTTCCATTGTGTCAATGTTGCTCGACTGCTGGGTTTGCACTGGGGGTAAATCGAAGGTGATAGCAGTGAGTGGGGAGTTGCAATATGTAAAGTTGCTTCTTAATTAATATCGGAATCATAAATGTTTGACATCTTCTCTTGATTAGAAAGTGCTTTAGACACGGCGGTGTGTCATTCTGTACAAAGCCCGGCCCGGGTTTGCTGTCTGGTGACAGATTACATCCTTCGACTTATTCACACGCATTTATCCGTGTGTTTTGTTGTTTTTGGCTTTTTTTTAACACACATTTCCACAATTAAACACACACACGCCACTGACTTGTCGTCTCCCTCCCCACCTTCCCCTATTCCCTGTAAGACCTAAACATCACTGTACATGAACATACACACAGTCTGTTACACATCATCCACACCTTTGTCAAGCACACACTCTGTCCCACCGACACACAGCCCCCCCTAATTGTTACACACACATGCGCACACACACATACAGAGTACTTTTAGTAAATAACTCTTTTTACAGGTCTGTCTTACTCATGCCTTGCACTAATGATGTTCATGAATATATCTTGTCATGATTTCAGCCAGTGTGATATATAAATATATATATATATATATATAAATATATAAATATAAATATATAAATAATATACTGTAAATAAGGTGTTGCAGTGTAGTCTACCTTTTTCAATTTACCAGTGACAGGACTAATGCTTGCTAGGGAGTTGTCTAGATAATCATAAAAAAGTGTACAGTTAGCAGGAAGGGGAAAAAAAACAGCTACAATCTGGGTTTGGAGTTTTGTTGCTGTTCCTTTTTTTCTTTGTCTTTTTTTTTTTTTTTTTTTTACACATATAAATGGTTAAATTATAATCAGTGGTGGTCTTTATAAATGTATCTAGTGTTTATTAACAACAACAAAAAAATGAAATTGCATTTATTTAGTCATCTGTCTTGTATATTTCTGTCATAAAAAATATATCCAAACATGTTTTGTTTTTTTGTTTTTTAAGATTATCTCTTTACTTTACACTTCTCCATTTTTTTCTTGTCTATGCCTTGTCCAGAACTATTCCTCCTCCTACTCCTCCCTGTAAGTAGACGTGAGCTTTCAGAGGCACAGGTTGTAAAACTCCAGAGGAGTCGGACACCACGCTGCACAGTTTTTGAGCTTTCCTCTGTCTGTCCTACTACATCTCGCTAACATTGTGACGATAATTGTAGGAACAGTAAAACAACTATCAGCTGGCACAATGGCGGTTTATGAATAGATGATTTAACACATAATAAGGATGCAAATTGTAATTTTTTTTTAATTTTTTTTGTTTTGCAGTGAACACTTATTTGCAGCCAGAAACATTTAAATGCAAGCATTTTACAGTACTGTTATGTAATGACCAAATAAATACTGAAATAAATTTGATCATTTATTATTGTAATCAGGCGGTGTGCATGCATGTGCGTGCCTTTATTTCCTCTGGGCCTCAATAGCTTTTTTTATTTTATTTTTTTTACTTTTTGTCTACTACTCTATATATCTGTTTGTTTTGTCCTCTGGAGGTTATGACCCACACTTTTACTTCCCTCATACTCATCATGAAACTGATGAAAGCTTCTAATCATCATCAATCCTGAACTTTAACCTTTTTTTTATTGTTGTTGTTTGGGTGAGCATACTTAAGACATTTCCACATGTTCACTGATATGATGTGAAAATATTTTTAAGGGTCTATAAATATATTTCTAAATGGTGTTGCTATTAATTTCAGTAATTTTTCAGTATAGTCTTGGAAGTCACCTGTGCCTGACTGAAAGTATGGATCCGCTTTTTTTTTCCGCTCCCACCACGTTTGACCTTGAAATTTTGCTATAAATGGTTGCATTTTGTGACCTCTCCTCTTTGAATTGTTGTGGAGTTGGCCTATCCCATGAAGGTCCCCTAGCGGAGGAAAATGGGCCTACAGCGAGAAATTGAAAATAAGGATGAGCGCCATGTCTGATCCTCCGTTTGTGGAATAGAGCGGACGGCGCAGCGAATATTCCCCGGGCTGGCGGTCCCTTCGGGTTTCGGTGGGAATCATGGCCGACAGCGCTGGGATTCAGCAAGGTTCGCCGGCCATCGGAGCCGCGGGCCTGGTTCCGGCCGCTCCTGGAGCCGGAGGCACGGAGGGCTCAGGCGCCGCTAGAGGATCCGCACGTATCGCCGTGAAGAAGGCACAACTACGCTCCTCGCCTCGGCCCAAGAAACTGGAAAAACTCGGAGTGTATTCATCCTGCAAAGTATGCCACATCTGCAAAAGCAGGGCTTTAAAGCGGGGTAGTTTTCGGGGCTCATACTTAAAGTGTGCTGCATTTCCTGGGCTTGGTTGCAATAGTTTTCAAAATGCAAGCACAGCAAAGGAAGCCATTGCCGCACTTGAGTTTCTTGTGTTTTTTCTTTTGCATGCATGAACCAGTTACTAAAGAGGTAATACTAAAAAAATAAAATCCTGACACATTAAGTGTTTTGGAGGGGCTTTTTTTACATCTGGACTTTTCAGCAGGGGCCTTGCAGCTGCAGCCTGTTACAGTGTTACTGCTTCTGTCAAGGTGGGGGGTTGGTGAACGTAAACATTGGCTTGACGCTGGTTTTGGGAGTAGCTGGCTGTGTGCACAAGGTCTGGATACGCGTGTGTGTTTGTGTGCGTGTGTGTGGTCGTGCACGAGACCGTCATAGCAGGGGGGGTAAACAGAGAGGAGTTTATTGGGCTTATGCAGCGTATGATCCGCAGAGAGGGACGGGGTCTTTGTTTTGACAGGGTGACAGCTGCTGGCGGGGGCGGAGTTTGTTGTTGTTTCAGGGCGCATGCTCAGAACAGCACCTTCAGCTGATCATGTCCCCGCCCCCTGTTACTGTAGAAAGTCGGGCATAACATCTCTCGTTTAACCTGAGAGAGCCTGGAAAAGCTTTTAAGATATTTATGTAATAAAAAAGCAAAACTTAACAAGTTGAATGGTTTTCCTTAATTGTTCTATGTAATCTGCCCCCATTTATTGCTCATTTGCTGCTTTTAATATCGTCTTTGTGCCTGCTTGTACTCATTTAACCTCTATTTATCGCAGGCTGAAGGAGCCTGTAAGTGTAATGGCTGGAAAAGTCAGAACCCCCCTCCTACACCTCCTCAAACAGAGCAGCAGTCCAACGCAGTCAACCTCCAGGAGCCCTGTCGGAGCTGCTCTCACACTTTGGGTAAGTCGGCATGCCCACCAGAGAAGCTGCATCAGAAAATAATACCAAGAAGGGTAAGCTAGATGAATTTCATTGGCTTATTTCTTCTTTCCAGGTGATCATGTGACCCATCTAGAAAATGTTTCAGAGGAGGAAATGAACAGGCTTCTTGGCATTGTTCTGGATGTGGAGTATCTGTACACGTGCATTCACAAAGAGGAGGATGCTGACACTAAACAAGTCTACTTTTCCCTCTTCAAAGTAATTTTATTGCTTTACACTCGATTTGAAGCAAGGTAGAGTTTTCAGATCTCGCTCGCTTTAAACAAACGCCATCTTTTTCCATTGTCAGCTGCTGAGGAAGTCCATCCTACAGATGGGTAAACCAATGTTAGAAGCACAGGAGAGTCCGCCGTTTGAAAAGCCCAGCATCGAGCAGGTAGAGAAATAAGTCTCCACTGCACAGACTCTTTCATCCTCTGATCTTTATCTTACTTTTGATATATTTGTTCTTTCTTTTACTCCACGTTTCTGAAATAGGGGGTGAACAATTTTGTCCAGTACAAATTCAGCCACCTGCCATCTAAAGAACGCCAAACCATTATGGAGCTGGCTAAGATGTTTCTCAACCAGATCAACTACTGGCAGTTGGAAACGCCCTCTCAAAGACGCCAAAGGGTGCCCAATGACGACGCAGCTGGATACAAAGTCAACTACACTAGGTAGCAGAGTAGACAGATATCTTGTGCCTGCCTTTCCTGCACCAGTACAGTTACAAGCTGTAAGATAATTATGGGATATGCTTGTTCCAGATGGCTCTGCTACTGCAATGTTCCTCAGTTCTGTGACAGCCTGCCCCGCTACGAGACCACTCAGATCTTTGGGCGGACGCTTTTGCGTTCTGTCTTCACTGTGATGAGGAAACAGCTGCTGGAGCAGGCCAGACAGGAGAAGGACAAGCTCCCTCCTGAGAAACGCACACTCATTCTTACACACTTTCCCAAGTAAGAGATACAGAAGGCTCACATGCAGTTAGCCACACAGGCCTTCAAGTAGCTACACTCTGGGATGTGCTTCACATCCTCAGTATGAAACCAGACCGTAGCCACTTATGTAAAGTTGACTGCTTGTTTTAATATAGTTAAGTAGTTGTTGTGATTTCTCTGCTCAGGTTCTTGTCAATGCTGGAGGAGGAGGTTTACAGTCATAACTCTCCAATCTGGAGCCAAGACTTCTTGGCAGGGGCAGCGGGAGGGCAGATTCCTATCCACACAGGTGACACGCCCTCCCACACACCCTCGCCGAAACGCCTCTCAAGATGACACTTGTTTTTTTTTATGAAAAGGTTAAAGCCTATGACTGAATAAATTCAATTTCCTCTGTGGTTTTTTTTTTTTTTTTTTGTGTAGTTATAAGTGCTGCTTCAGTGGCCAGGCCGCTGTACTACAGCACCAGTCCCGTATCAGTGGACCCGTCCACCTGCGGCAGTGTCAGTCCTGCCAGGAAGGCAGCTTCTGTACTGGAGCCAAACCCAGGTATTGCTGACAAGCCTGTTATTACTCACGAGGTTTCAGTTAAGCCAACTTATTGCGTAACAGTACAACAACAAAAAGTGTGGACCTGAGTAAAGTCAGCCTTGTTTTACACATTTAAAAGTGGAACGGTTTCTACTTTACAGCAAAATGACTCAAGTCAGCCGTCCTTTAAGATCGTTTCTAGTTTTGGAGATTTTTATGCTTTTAGTGTAACCCTGTTTTAAATGCTGCCTCTAAGATCTGTCATCACATGAAGGTGAAGTAAACCCCAGAGCTGCTTCTAACAAACAAAGTACATATAGGTTTAAAATGAAGACTGAAGATAGTAGACTTCAGATGTCCGTCACTTGTTTACCAACCATACCAACAGTACCACATCACCCCAACAGAGCACTTTGCTCTCAGACTGCAGATTAACTTGTGGGTCCTAGGATATTTAAAAGTAGAATGGGAGGCAGAGGCTTCAGCTTTCAAACATCTCATTCTGTAGAACCAGTTTCCAGGATTTCTGTCTCCACCTGCTTTCTTCTTTTTCCCTCTAACGCCAGTAACAACAGATGGTTGCCTCTCCCACAGCCTGGTTCTGTTGGAGCTTTCTTCCTGCTAAAAGGGAGTTTTTCTATCCCACTGTTGCCAAGTGCTTGCTCAGAGGGGGTCGTCTGATTGTTGGGGTTTTTTCTCTAATATTGTTTTTACCTTACAACATAAAGCCCCTTGAGTAATGAGAGCTTTCCTCTGTGTACACTCCCCAGCTGGAGAAAAGCGTAAACCTTCTGAGCCCCTTTCCCATGAGGAAAACAAGAGACCCAGGGTGGTTGGTGACATCCCCATGGACCTCATCAATGAAGTCATGGCGACTATCGCTGATCCTGCTGCCATTCCAGAGGTAACCCATTATTGTTTAGTCACAGCATGGAGCCCAATTAGTTGGAAGTGAATTTAATCTTCATATGATAAGTATGATAAGTAGTAATTTGGGCTAAAATTCTATCATTTCTATAATTATAGCCCACTTATAAGCTGTTTGTCAGAAACTGTATCCGAGTGCTTGTGAGGCCTGATGATTTCCACTTCCTCTTCTTGTATAACGCTCCCTGTTATGTTATCTTTGCCATGTCGAAAACTTAATCGCGAGCTTCATATGAAATCTGAGCCAATCACTGCGGCGCGGTGTCATCTATGAGTGGGATAAGATAACGGCCCTTTTTACACTGTTGCTGTATGTGACAAAAAGTAAAAGTGAGAAGACACACCAGCGCATATCACTCCAGCTTCTGATACACAGCTGTTTTCTTGAAACCTTTCTGTCAGTCAAGACGTCTCACATCTGTAAATCAAGTGAAGATAAACGGAAATGGCCCGTGCTCTCTTCTTCAGTTGTTTTGGGGTTACTCCTAGTTTATTTTGAAACTGGCATCACCTGCGATGCTTTTCAATCTGACTCAAGTCTTGGATTTTTAAGAGAAATAAGAAGGCACTGCAGATTTGCAAAGGGCAGTTATGTAATCTTCACAGATACCATCCAGACCCACAGCCTCTATCAGATTTTCCAGGCTGACAGTTTATAACAAGAGTAAAAAGAATTAAAGTCATTAGATAATTGTAAATCTTCTCATCCTTCCAGCCTAATCATTTTCCTGTCAGTGTCAGATCTCATGGTAATTGGTCTTAATCTCCTTCCAAGCTGCCATAATGTGTCTGTATAGCACTTCATTTATTTTTTTTAGTCGTAGGTTAATTGTCCCTGCACAAAATGTTCAAGTCCTCTGCACATCACAGCAAATTTTGGACCATGATTTATTTGATACCTTCCTGTCTGTGCAGACTAGCCTGCTATCAGCTCACTCTGCACGTGACGAAGCCGCCCGCCTGGAGGAGCGCAGGGGCGTGATTGAATTCCACGTCATTGGGAACTCCCTAAACCAGAAGCCCAACAAGAGGATCTTGATGTGGCTCGTCGGCCTTCAGAACGTGTTCTCCCATCAGCTTCCCCGCATGCCCAAGGAGTACATCACGCGGCTGGTGTTCGATCCGTGAGTGTAACTCTGCCTCATCGTCCCACCTTAAGTTCAGAGGGTTATAGAGAAGCAGATTCCCTCTGTAAAATTCATCTTTTTTTCTGGTAGGAAACACAAAACGCTGTCCCTGATCAAGGACGGGAGAGTGATCGGAGGGATCTGTTTCCGGATGTTTCCATCGCAAGGCTTCACAGAGATTGTCTTCTGTGCCGTCACCTCCAATGAGCAGGTCAAGGTGAGAGCGTGCCCAGCTTTATTTCTCAGCTTGGTGGGTATTCAGTGATATCTGGATGGCCGGCTCTAACCCTTTCCTGGTCTGACTGTGTGGTTGCAGGGTTATGGAACACATTTGATGAACCACCTGAAAGAATATCACATAAAGCATGAAATCCTCAATTTTCTCACTTACGCTGATGAATACGCCATTGGGTACTTTAAGAAACAGGTAACATTAATAACGGCCATTAGTAACAATAATATAATAAATAGAGGCAGTGCGTGGCAGCTCCAGGATAAATTATTACTTCCTCCTTATCAGGGTTTCTCAAAAGACATAAAGGTTCCCAAGTCCAAGTATGTGGGCTACATCAAGGATTATGAAGGAGCCACACTCATGGGCTGTGAGCTCAACCCCAGCATCCCCTACACAGAGTTCTCTGTCATCATCAAGAAGCAGAAAGAGGTGTGTGGGTGACTTTTAAATGAACTCTTTAATATTTTATTGATCTAAATGCTTCTTTCTGTCCCCTCAACTAAGATTTTTTTCTCATTTGTTGCCTTCAGATAATCAAGAAGCTGATTGAGAGGAAACAGGCTCAGATCAGAAAAGTCTATCCAGGGCTGTCCTGTTTTAAGGATGGAGTCCGGCAGATTCCCATTGAGAGCATTCCTGGCATACGTATGTTATTCTTTTTCAGTGTTGGGTAACCTTGGCTTTTAAAAGTAGCTTGATACATTACAAGATTATTGGCATTAAAAAGTAATGATTGCCATTACAGCATTAATGCTGAGGAAAGTAGGCCACTTACCACATACATCCTGTGCAATTAAGCTGTCCAACTTATTGGTTATATTATCTACTGGGTTTTTATGGGCTTTATCGTACATCTACCTCTATAATCACCATCAACCTTGTTAATTTCCTCGGAGTGACAGGTTAGGCAGAACTAAAAGCTAATTAATCAAATACTTTTCGGATTTAAAGGCTGTTCTCTATGAAATCTGGATGGGTGGTTATTTTCCGTATGTATGGCTACCAGCCAAGGACTAGAGCAGGTTGCACGTGAATGCAAGAATTATGATGAATTTTTTTGAATTTGTTTTGTGGCAACAAGACAAGCAGTAATTGCAATGTCACACAAGAAAAACAGTGGTTGGAGACTGCAGGGCAACCAAAATTATTGCACTCAGCTCGCTATGTGCCTGCCTTTGAAGTGGTTGCTTTGAAGAAGGGAACCAGATTGTAAACCACTTCCAGTCAGCTAACATCTCTATAGAAACATTGGTGTGTCAGGACAGTGAGAAATCAGCAATAAGACTGAGTCAGCATCATGTCTGCTATTGCAAAGACTGACTGCAAGTTGTTTAGAGTCTATCTTTTTTCCAATTAAATGGGAATTCGTTGCAGACTTTTGCCAGGTTTAGAGTGCAACACGCTCAACCTCTGCGTAACTAATTGGTCATCCAACTACTTCCAAAAAAAATTCTGCACAATCATTCGCCAGCCAGCATTTTTTTGTGGTTACACGGAAGTTGCTGACCTATTCTTCCTCTAGTGACTAGAGAATGACTCCATTCTGGTGTATGAGTGTAATATTAGTTTATTTATATCAACAGGTGAAACTGGCTGGAAGCCTGTGGGCAAAGGGTAAGATGCTCCACTAATGATTTGGCTAATGTATTCACATTATATATTTGATCATTTTTGTCAACAATGATACAGTCAGACATTGTCTCTGGCCTTCATTTATGACAAAAATTTGCAGGCAATAATAACACGCATGCACATCTGGAAATAGCACTTCGCTAGCCTCAGTTTTATATCGTTTTTTCTACCATTTTTCACTCTTCAGGAAAGAACTGAAAGACCCCGATCAACTGTATAGCACTCTGAAAACTATCCTCCAACATGTGAAGGTGAGGGATAGACACGTATAATGTGGTCTACATCTGACACACACATACACAGACAAACAGTTTTCTTAAAGGACTGCTTTATGTGTTTTAGAGTCACCAGAATGCCTGGCCTTTTATGGAGCCTGTGAAAAAAACAGAAGCACCTGGGTACTACCAAGTCATACGCTTCCCCATGGGTACGTGTGTTAACAAGCACAGTTGTCTTAAAGGGGAGGAGATGAGTTACAGTTTGTGTATTACTAATTGTCTGCACTAGTCATTGCATAGTTGTACATTGTTTTGCGGTACGACAGCAGATCATTTCTAATTAAAGTCCACATCTTTTACTGTTGTTATTCAGCTGGCATTAAAGCATGAACTAAGTGGGGTTTATTTGTTAAATGCTATACTCATCCAACCACTGAAAGGTATCATAATTGAAATTTCACATTTTTACAGACCTCAAGACAATGAGCGAGCGTCTAAAGAGCCGGTACTACACGACACGGAAGCTTTTTATGGCCGACATGCAGCGAATTTTCACAAACTGTCGTGAATACAACCCTCCAGAGAGCGAGTACTACAAGTGTGCGAACCTACTGGAGAAGTTCTTCTACACTAAGATCAAAGAGGCGGGCCTAATTGAGAAGTAAACCAGAGGAAGAGATTTGTCTTCACCTGCACAAGGATGAGGGTGTCCTGGGACAATGAACTATTGTTTTAGACAATGCAAAAGACAAGCAAAGCAAAGGACACGACTACTGATTCTGGAGTAGATAGGTTTCAGAAACATATCTTAATGTAAAAGGTGCAAACGGGTCTTGGATGAACACTTTTGTAATGTTTGATGCTTGCTGGCCTAGACCATAAATCAGTAGCTTAGAATACCCTGAAAGATGGGTCACAAGGGGAAGGCCTCATTTAAGAACTGTAAGACTGTTTCCGTTTCCAGACAAAAGCATTGTAGTTTTTGTATTTGACCATGTGTCTCAGAGGCCCATGGAAAGAAAAGAAGAGCAGTAGTAAAACATTAAGCAGAGCAGGTGTTGTTTGTGTGCTGAAAGCACTGTATCATGACAGCTGATCAGAGATTAACCACCCATCTTACTTAATCTTTGTTTTCATACTGCCTTTTCTGTGTCTGCCTCCTCCTCTCAGTTGACTCAGGTAGAGATGTCATGAGGAATTGCCGCATGCGCGGTAGATTAGTGTTACCTGTGAGAAAAGGGACTGAGAGTCCAAGTTTTCCTGTCTGTAAAACTCTACTCTTGTGAGCACGCATGACGTTAATGAAGTCAAAGTTTGTCTGTGAAGAGTTCATCCTGCCAAAAGAGGAATACATACTTTAAATTTGTACAGATTTTAATGCACTTATACCCCACTGTACATTTTAAATGTGTATATAACATATATTTTCTTTCCCAGAACTGAAAAAGGACAACAAAAAAAACCCAATCTTTTGCTTTTATTGTGTCACGTAGGGCAATTTGACTATCAAAATGCACTTTTATTTTTCCAAGTATTAGTTAACATGAATGAGAGCATCTCCTTTCCTTTAGAATTTGTTTTACATAGAAATTACACTGTTGACTAAGGACTAATTTAATTATCTAGAGTATATTCTTATTTATGTGCTGTAATTTAGAAGAATGATACTTAAGGCAAGTTCTTAATTTATTATTTCTTATTTTTGTCCGGCAGATGGAGATTGATAACTTTATACTTTGGAGATAAACGAAAAGATTGTGCAATACTATGTACTTTTACTGTTTTGTAAAAAAGGTGTTTGTACTTTTCAAGCTTTAGAAAAAAAAATACCTTTTGTAATGTCTGGAGAGATAATTTCATGCTTTCTACAGTGACATAGCATTAGCCTATTTTATAGACTGAATAAAACAGAAGTGAGGCTAATTGCGTGTGTGCACTTTTTCCTACACAAAGACCTTGCTAGCCTTAATTGGGTTCAGCTGCAAACACAGCTGAGCTTCTCAGGCCCAAAAAAACGAAACAGGGCTTTGATGAGAACCAGACTATAAATGGTTTGCATGGCCAGTGTTCCTTTGCAACTACACAACACTAAAACTGATGTCCAGACCTCATTGAGTTAAGCCCAAATTTGTTGTGTTCAGATATTAACCTGTCACAATGATGTGTAAACGCTTATATGAAGTTTATTATCATACAGTAGAAGAAACATAAGCAGAATTACAAACAAACTTCTTAAAGAATTCATAATAAACAATTTAAAATTGGGAAATGGCAAAATTAGGAAATCTGAGAAGGCTAATACTACATTCACCTAAAGACAAATAACAGAAATGAAAGCTTAAGAGACATAAACATAAAGAAATATATAAAAATTATCACAGTTGTTCTTTATCACAAAGAAATCTCACTGACAGTAATACAAGAAAAAAAAACTAAATTAAAAATCACTTCAAAGTCAGGCAACAACTTTCAGCGACACCCAACAAAAGACTCATTGTACTTTTCAAACGGCTGATGCACGCTCCTTGAATTCCTTGGATTCTGCACAGACCTCCTGCCAGGCTTCTGCTTGAAAATTGGAGAGCGGAGGAACTGCACATCTGTGAACTTATCTCCCCGCCGAAGTTTCCTATTGAGGAGAAATGTTGAGTTTTCTTGCAGTAACAAAGAAAATAAAAACACAGTAAACCACGTGCAGTAGAGAGCGTTTGTGAGCTTACGCGTGCAACGAGGGCTCCTTGTAGTTGACCGCCATGGTGCAGCGCCGCTTGCGGATAGGAACGGGGGTGGAGCATCGAGAATCAGACGAGCCTCCACAGGAAAATTTACGATAGGCTGCAGGGGACAGATTGGTCACATCACACAGACTCAAGCCCCGCCCTGCTGGCCTTACACCAAGCCCACCTGCAGGAACGTGAAGGAAAACGTGACCCGTGAGAAAGAGGAAAAAGGAAACGGGTAAATTCACACGCATACACCAGTGCAACACAACAAAAAGGTGAATCAGCCAGCCCCTTGTGCTCAAAGATGTTGGCAACAAAAGGTTATTTATCAGAAAGAGAACACTTTCACAGTGATGTGTAAACTGGACATGCAGTTTTGGATTGAATCCTGTAACAGCTTACGTTTCTTGCATGATTTGAGCCTCTTTGGAGTTTGGTGGGGTAAAAGTGGTGGAGCTTCACCGGAGGAATCTCCAAAATTGGACAGGACATTGTCTATTCTCATCATCTCAGCTTCAATCAGAGGGCTGACAGGAAGCAAACAATCATTCTCCATTCCTTCTCCACGAGCCTCTGAAGCACCAGAACAAACAAACAAACAAACACACACACACACACACAGTTTAATTACCATTTCATACTTTTTTGTTTATGTTTATTATGTTTTTTGTTTAATTCGTTTTTTAATGGCACAAATTAAACACCTACCTTGATAATTATCATGTTCTATCTTTACAGGGTCAGGGCTGTTAGAATAGCTAAAATCAGGTGACTGATCGAGGCGACCTGCTGCCTCTTCAGAGCCTGTAGTCTTGGGACTTGCCTCTTCATCTCTGAAGACTACAAAAAACAAAATTCAATAAAATACCAGAACGTCTTCAATTATCAAATGTTAAAGAAAAAAAGAGACCAACAACAAATAAAAAATTAAACAAAAGCTGAGATTAAAAACAAATCTAAATGCTTACCAGTGATCTCTGGTTTCGGAGGGATGTTTTCCGTCTTTCTGACTGCGCTGGAGAGCCGGCCTCTTCGAGTGGTGATGCCCTTGGTCTTGTTAGGGGAAGCTGGTCTCTGTCTGGTCTTGTGAGGAACATAAAGGCTGTCTTCTGATTCAGAAGATGGAGATGAAGAGCTGGATTCACTGGTCTTGGAAATCACAGGTGAAGTTTCAGCCTGGGCCTGTCCTGTTTCTTGAGCCTCCTCACTCAAGGGTGTAATTCGCTGATTATCCTCAGCCTTGGCCCTGAATGGCGTGATGTGGACGGTCTCTTCACAGTCAAAGTCAAATGTGTCATTAAATCCCAGTGAAGTGTTGAGTTTATTGCCCTGTGCTGGAGGTGCCGTTTTGGCCCGTGTGGCTGATCGGTCCCGACTCTTTGACCTGGTTCTGGGTTTGGTATTCTCCCATGGTTTCTTTAATGGGGCACGCTCTGGTTTGCGCCCTCTCTCGGGTTTTCTTGAAACCTGTTCTGGTTTGGAGGACAGCTGCTGTTGCTGTGTCTGCTTCCTGGCGACCTGTTGTCTGCTTTTTTTGGGTGGCACTGGTTCAGGAGTAGAGTGCTGTAACTCCTCAGCGAAACCTGGATCTGCCATCTCTTGTTCTTCTAATTTTTGCATTTGACTGAGATTTTCACTGTCACTGCGAATAGGACTTGGGATCCAAGACCCAAAGCCAGGAACTGGACCTTCCTCACCCAGAATCCTCTGTTCTTGCAAACGTTCAGACCTCCTCCTGTTTTTATCTGTACGCTGACGCCGCACTCCTACTGTAGATGGCAAGGTCACCTGTTTTTCACACTGAGGATCCCCATTCTTGTTAGAGAGCTGAGGGTCTATGAAGAAACAAACGAACACGCACACACACATTAAATAATTTCAATGTCTTGACTGTAGGATTAAGATAGATGCAAATGTCAGAAGAATAAGATTGAGACAATGTCCAAAGTTACTATATTAAAAGAAAGACCTCCAATAAGTAATATATTTGGTTAATAAGTTAACAGTCATGGATAATACATAACAAAAAATCTGGGATATTGAAGTATTTTTATGCATACCTGCACAAACTGGTGAAGATTCACAGATGATGTGGTCCAGGTTCTGGCTGGTCCGCTTTCTTCTGTAATTTAAGAGGAAGCAAATCTCAATATTTCACTCAGTTTAAGGCATATAACATTTTTTATGTAAGTCATTAAGTTTTAAAACCTTACCTAACTGAATGCATGTTGTGCTTGGCATCAGTAGAAGGTTTAGTCTAAACGAAGCAAATAAATAATTCATACATTTTCTTTTACATTCAAAGTGCAGTGTCTCAAAATAATTCATATGGTCTACTAATAACTTAGGACATTCCTAATTTAAAAAATAAAATAAAAAAAAAATCTGACAGCTGACAGTGCGTACCTCTGAAGCATTCGCCTGCAGAGCCTCCTGTTCTTTCAGCTTTCTCTTGAGCAGAAGCAGGTGAAGGAAGAGTGCCTGCTGCTCTCTTTTCAGCTGCAGGATCACTGCATTAGCCTGCCTCACTTTCTCCTTTTCAGCCTGCAAGGCCACAGCCAGCGCCTTGTTGTTCACCTGCACACCCATCAGGATGGTGTGCGTGGAGGTACTTCCTGAGAAAAGAAAAACGGAATCCAGTAAATGTCAGCATCATTATCAGAATATTAACACACCGTCTCACAGTGTGGTATGCTGGCTGCTCAGCTGCTGACAAAAAAGCTCTACTGAAGGCCATTAACACAGCTGTAAACGACAGCTCTCAGCCTGGCCACAATCTGTTTGAGTTGCAGCCCTCAGGCAGACACTCATTAAAAACTTGGGTTTCACAGATTCTATTTCTATTACCACAATTAATTTATATTTACATTCTGTTTATTTATTATACTTATCCCCCATGCCAGAAATCTTCACCTGCAGATTGGAAATCAGCTGACCCAGGAGCTTTATGTTCCAACTACCTTTTTTTAAACAATCTTATAGTGTGTTTCAGTAACTTCATGGATTAGTAAATGCAAGAATGTGGGTTTAACATGGATGCAGCAAACTGGAGAGGCATTCCCAATCTCGTTATTTCAATAACAACAAATTTTTTCTATTCTATTAGGTAACTTTATTGGGGGGTGGGCAGAATTGACAAAAGATTATTTACTTACCACTTGTTTTGTTCATCATCCTTGACCGGCCCCCGCTGGGGGCTGAGGCACTGGCCAGACGTTTGTTCCTCTTCTCCTTCATTTTCTCCTTGATGTCCTCCAGACTTTGCTGGAAGGACTTCTTCTGGGTCCGTTCTCTCACCATGACTCGGGATCGGTTATTACGGCGAAGTTCAGTGTGCAGTTCAAAAGCTTAACGCAGTAGCAAAACGGTATATCGGAGCAAAACAAACGAGGAAGCTAATGTGCGAGCTAGCCGTTAACGTTTGTCAACGCACTTTTCACTAACTGCAGTCTGGCATTGTATTCGAAAACAGCACCAAATGAAACCTACCGGAATAAATATTTAAATCACCAACACAATCCGTTTATATGATACCACTCGAGCAAAAAACACATTTAGCGCTTAAAATGAGGAAACAAAATAATAATTTTTTTAATCGCAGCCTCCGTCCTCCGAGAGTTGCCGTTCGAATTGAGAACTTCGACTGCTGATTGGTAAGAATTTCAGACGACGTCACTTCCTCCGCATGAAACGGCCGTCCGCTAGATGGCGCTAATGTATAATAGAAAACAAACCGCGTTTCCTCGCAGAGGAGACGTAATTTATTTAGTATTCATTATTCGTCTGCATATTCTGCTCCATTGAGACTAAACAGGAGACTACCGCACACAAGTACAATTATCTAATTATAATCCCTGCCGCTTCAAGCTGTCCCTTTTCACCCATATCATCCCTGTCAGCTGGAAACAAAGCAAAGAAAAAAAACATCCACAACTGGGAAATAGAGCCATAGTAAACGTCTGTTTTTTCACAAGTAGGAATTAGATTAAGACCCATTAAGGATCAGGCTCATTCAACCAAAATGAGCATTTATAGCATAATTGACTGCTGAAGATAAGAGCATTCAGAGCTCAGTAGAGTGCTCAGCTGCATGTGGATGGAGCTGATAACTGTGTTCATCCTAAACCCTCTGGCAAGCAGTGTTTGAGTCATATTATTTTGAGTTTTTCCTGAAACTGCGGTGGCTTTTTCAGTGTACGATTGTACAGCAGCTAAGAAAGACAGTCAATGATTAGATCAATGTATTTTTTTTATTGAGCTAGCAGGTCTTTTGACAGTCTCTTCCAGTATACAGACTCCTGTCTTCTTCTCTGTGACATGAGGCCCATAATAAGTGCATACCTTTATGCACACTGTCTCTCTCTCACACACACATGCACACATAGAGATCTGCCTCTCTCACAGTCACCCTGCACCCATAAGTACCCATCATTAACCCAGGTTTTGCTCAATAAATGTTCCATAAATACTGGATTACTTGGTATTACATAGTCATGAGCTGATTTAATTTTCCAAGCCACACAGGGGATGTCTTGCTTGGCATGGGATGGGGAGGAAACCTGGACCTTTCTGGCATTGCACTGCAGCTAATTCATTTGGACCTTCTGCAAGTGAGGAGGATGCCAGCCAAGCAAACCGAGACTAGAGCGAAGGTTTGGTAAGGTTTGGGTGTTGTCACTGTCACCCACTAAAAAAAATGACTTCAGAAAAGTTGGCTCAGCTGTAAACAGGCACCTGATATTGGACAAGACCATGGATCATTAACAGTCCTCCGTTTAGCTGACCTTTCTCACAAATGTTTGGTTCTTTGTGAATTCTAAGCGGGATTATTTCAACATTACCTGCATGAGGACATGTAGCAATCAAGTTTAATTACAAACAAAATAAATTACACTTATTTTGAAAGAATGTAGCTGATGCCATTTTAGTGTTGGGGTGGAACTGAGTGAGTGTGTGTAAGCCTTACAGTCCTGTGGTGACTCATTGGTGTTTACTTAAAAGGTGTATTATTCTTGCTAAAAGAAAGCAAATGTTACAGCTGTTGCCTCACAGCAGGGGAAATACTCAGTGGTGTTTGTGCGTGTGTGTGTTTTTTTTAGAGAGTCTGACTGCATTAAAGAGCAAAAGAAAAAGAGAGAGAAACGTATAAAGTCAGACGGATAGACAGCCAGAGGGACTCCGCGGGTTTTAGCTCAGCTTGCTTTAATGGACAAATCCATCACACAGTCTTTTCATGCAGCTCCTCGCTACCCGCATGTCAGCTGCCTGGAGAGAAACTTATTATCACAGGTAGAGGAAAAGGGATAGGAGGAAGGGATTAAAATAAAAATAGAGTGAGTGCTGTGGCTGACTGTGAAATTAGGGTACAATAAAGATAATAAAAAGCAAGACGAGACATCAACACACACGAATAGGTTGCCTTTTTTAGTATAACAGTAGCCAGTAGGAGTCTGTCAACCTTTTGTGACGTAATACGGTTATAAAGAGATCATAAACTCATCTCTGTCCACTCAGATCTCTAGCTCCTACATCCGTGTCCAGACATCCTGACTGGCCAATGAAACCATCATCTGCCTTTCTACCAGATGAAAAGTATTAACTCTAATCTGTGAGCTCGCCTCTACTGGGGCCAAAAATACAAAGTCCCATTTTTTAATATGGAAAATGTGCTTATGGTGCCATAATCACAATTTATGGTAATGAAATCATAACATAGGTTGTGTAATCAAAGCCTAAAATTAAACTTTGTAGAGGTTTAGTAGAGGTTGTTTTATAGGCCTCAGACTGATCCGATACTGGTGGAGTAGGTGGCCTCTTTCTTTCTTTCTTTCTTTCTTTCTTTCTTTCTTTCTTTCTTTCTTTCTTTCTTTCTTTCTTTCTTTCTTTCTTTCTTTCTTTCTTTCTTTCAGCAATGCAGAAGGATTCCAGCAGTTTTCCTTCTATGGATGCAAAACCAGCTGCTGCACTACTAACAAACATAACTGCAGCAGCACTCCTTCACACTCACATCCCATTGAACACAGACGACAGCAGGACCGGGCCCCAGACACACAATCAGCTCTCAGTGGGTTGCACCTTGGCCATTATGCCTTACAGCCTGCTCTTGAACACCCTGCCGAGACATTAACTTCACAGCCAACATCCGTTCCCTTTACTGATCTGCTGCGCCATGCCATACTGCTGCACTGCCTCCACAGGACCGGAAAGCCTTGCAGGGACCTAACATATCCTGTCTGGGGCTGCAACAGCCACAGATGCATCTTAAGCAAGAGGCCAAATTGAAGGCTTTGTCTGAACTTTTAACTTGTGCTCACTAGATTGCCATGGAGGTATGCTGACCCAGACAGATGGTGCTTATGCTGCAGCGCCCTCTCAGCCTGCTCACCTTTTGTCTGCCCACTCGAGCTGGAGAGACATTGCTCCCACAGGGCAGCTTGCAAAGGTCTTGTGGTGTAGGAGTGCCAGCCTTTAGATGTGCAATACTTTGACTGGATTTAAAGCCCACAGATTGCTGTTAACCACCTGGTCAAATACCATGAGGTCTCTGAACAGGCCTGTCGTAATTCTTTTTTTTATAATAGGTGAAAAAAAGAAAATTCAGATCCCTGAAAATGCCATGTTCAAGTGGGCCAGTCATATCTGTAGTGTTACAGGGTCAGTCTTTTAAATAATGTGATCAGTGTGTGTGTAAGTATTCCCTGCAACACCCCTAAATCTCTTGTTTTACTCTTGGCACTACATGATGTCATAGAGAAGGGCTGCTAACTAACCCTCTGAGTAGAGAGACCACACTCACCTGCTGTTTAAATCTTCTGACTGAGAGGGGCAGCCAATCAATTAAAACTGTGGCCTTAAAGTAATAAGAACTTAAAAAGTTTTGTTTGACATAGCAGGTGAATGAGGTGTGTGCATCCAGAGCTTTTACAACACAAATCAGGATTTTTTATTTTTTATTTTTTTTGATCAAAGTTTCTCTGGTTGAATGCAAGAATTGAAATACGGCGCTAGAAACGAGAACAACAGGTCCACTTTCATGTAGACTGTGCGGTTGGTTTTGTTACACAAATAAATCCTTGTGTCTCTAAACTTCACCAATTAGCCCATTTGTTGGTCTCAGTTGTTTAATGAGTTGCAAAAGCTCAAGCGTCAAAACTGCACTTTGTTTAATAGGTGTTGTGTGCAAGGTGTGTTTTTGTTGCCAAGTGAGACATTTCCCTTCACAGAGTCCTGATAAACATCCACGATAACCCCATAAAATGGTGAATTGTGTGATGGAGACACAACTATACTGGCACCTCCATACAGAGATGAGAGTAGGATTGGTCTTCTTCTATGATTCAAAGGCTATGAAGCAAATCAGTGAATTTACCAAGGTATGCTTCTCTTCTTTCAACAAACTCTGGTCTAATACAATAATAAGAAAAACGTAAGTATTTTAAGCTTGAATGGTGATTCCTGTCACTCATACTCATTGTATACACAACCTCCTTTGTTCTTACTTATTTGAACTGAGTTGAAATGTGTCAAAAGGTTGCGTTCACACGCCAAGAGCTTATTATAGCCTTTTTATGAACGTGAACAGCAAGCAGCCTTCACATGGCATGCATAGCTCTGCATTGTACTTTTGTAGTCGTTCCAGGTAGCACAGAATAAAAAATTCCCTGGATGCCAAGTCAGGCTTTTGTACTGTTGACATATGTTTATGTGTGCACGTGCACCTGCCAGAAAGCTGGTGGAGAACATAGACGTGAACATGTGAGATAACCAAAGAAAGATGGCAAAAGGTGAAGGAGAAAAGGCGGTTTAGGCTGGCCAGGGAGTGAGCCAGGCAGTTAGGGGGCCAGTGGAGGTCTGAATTCCAATAGCGTGTGGAGAATTGAGCATCCCCCACACAGATGTTCACAGTCATCACCCAGGCAATTTATAATAATATTAACTGCCGTGACAATGGGAAGAATCAGGAGGCAGTGACATATTGGATGATAACTCTCCGAACTGGCCGGTAAGGTTATTTGCTTTGGAGCAACTGCAGGAGACAGAAGTAAAACATCTAACAAATTAATCCAGTTTGGTGTCTGATGAAAGAAAATATGACGAGGGGTACTCTTGCAGCACACACACACACACTCACTGTATCCATACTAAGTGCACCAAACTGACCACATTGCTTGCAGCTGCAGTGTAGTAAACCTTATCAGAAAGACAGACAATAACATCGGTAACATTCCTGCACTGATTTATCTCAGAGATTGAAGCTGGAGGATATGTGGAGGGGCCTTCGGAGACATCCTGCCATGGATGTGTCCTTTTTACCTGAAACAAAAAAAACCTAGGAAAAATTTTCTGTGTGCTGCTAAGTATCAAAGGAGATTAACTGAGCTTAAGTCGTAGTCAGATACTGAGATTTATGATCTGGAGAGGAGGCGACACCTGGCTGCGTCAACAATTCCGGCACATACACGGAGACACGTACACAAGGAGTTGAAATGAGAACGTCAAATGTTTTTTGTCTTGGGTACGCTCTCATCTTTTTGATGCTTAAAATTTCCATCCGACAAAGACATGAACTTGAATCGTTATTGCACTTATTTATTTGATAAATTGCACATTTTTGGAGCATTTTCACAATAACCTCGTGAGAATGCATTAAGCCTCAGACAGAAAGAAAAGTAGGAACATTGTGCAATTGATGTGAGCGTCCCCAGGAATTTTTTATTAAATTGGAAAGTAATAATTAAGCATGCTCTGAATAGCATTCGTGTGCACGTACAAACACACACAGATATATTCATCATGGAAGTTCGCTATCCTGCATCTTTGTTTTATATATATATATATATATACACACATATATATATATTTCGAGAGAGGGAATTTCTTTAATGCGTCAAAGATTATTAGCAAAAGTGCTACAATATAAAGCAAAAACTTGCACTTCTGTGATGAATACGTCTGTCCACGCACCCGGTAGCATTCACACACTCTCTCACATTTCAAAATACTCTGTTTTCGCCCATCTGCTACCTCAATCTGACCCACTCTGGTCCGTGACACCCATGGTGTCTGTTGGCATGTGAAGTACAAAGGGCACTGGCTTATATCACATCTTGTTCGGGCCTCATGTCTGCTTTTAGCTGTAGTTCAGAAGCAATAGAGACATCGGCCGGGTCAGTAGGGGGAAAACAGAACAGATGTGTGCGTTGTGCAGATGGGTCCGGGTGCCGGATGAAGCAGGGCCTGGGGGAGGGATTGACTGTGAAACAGGGCGGGGTTCGAGTTTGATGCAGGTGGGAGAGGGAATGGGGGCAAAGATGCCATGGCAGCAGCGGCGGCAACAGAGAGCTGACGCTGGAGGACACAAGACGCCAGAGGCTTGGTCAGATCTTGGTTCTTTTGTAAAGTCAGCCTTATCTGAGGATGAAAGACAGGCAGACAAAGTAGTATCAAGTTGATTGTTTTTCCTGGGAAATTAAACAGTTTAAAGTAGGAAAGTACAAGCTGTTCCATTTATCACCAGGCATTTTTATTAATAATCCACTCTCTGTTCCAGTGAAATCCTGCCCTTTTGTCCAACTCATCATGTCAAGGGGTTAGAATTCAGAAAATTTATTATCCTTGAGCTATTGCTGACTATTTGTTTCACTGGCAGTAGGGAGTGGAGCTTCCTGGAAGAAGCCCATGAGGATCAACTCATGTACACAAACACAATGATGAGGGGGTGAAAGTAAGTCAAGCAATAACATGGTACTCACTGCCTGGAAACTCTGGTGACGCTGGGTGAGGGTGTAGGGGCTGAATTTAGGCTTGGCTGGTTTACCTGCCGCTCTATCCTTGTGTCTCCTGCTGCTGATGTGCTGGAGTCGAGGAAAGAGACACGTAGATAAGCACGCAGCAAAATAAACCCACACAGACACGGGCTGCAGCAGAAAGATGGCATGGGTGAAAGAAGAAGATGATGCTTGTGTAACATATGTGTTAAATACTTGTGAATTTCACCCAAAACACTTTCTTTTTTTTGGATTAAATATGTCATTTTTGCATCTCACTCTCCTACCTGTGTGATCTGAGTCTGTGTGCGTTCATGTGCATGTGTGCGCTGCGTGGTGACGTAGGCGCGTGCATGTGTGCCCCGGTCACAGCTCCTTTCAGCATGGCCGGAGGTAAGTCACTGCCACGTTGCTCTCAGCTAATTAAAGTTTGTTCGGATCCCAAGCTGCAGTGTGAATACAGCCGAACCGCCGCGTTTTTGTTTGTCATTAAGAGACTCATTCGGGATAAGTTTTGTGGAGGGCGGAGTTCACTAATATACACTTATAATGAGTTTTAGTCGAGAACGCAGCTAAAATGCTAGCATGCTAAGTTAGCCTGATCGCTAGCGGCTTGAGAGCGTACTCGCGGCAGTCTCTCTTTTTTTAACAGCATGCACTCTTTTTTCCTTCGTCAGGAGAGGTGTACTGGCAGTCGCATGACACACACAGATCGAACGCATATTTCTGTGTTGCAGGTATGGAGATGTTCTTATGTTTTGGAGATGCAGTCTTTCATTTATTGTTCTTATAAGTTGTTTTGATGTTTTTTCAGTGACATATTATTTATTTTGTGCTTTTTGTTTTTGAGAGCTTAAGTTAATGTTTTAAAACAATTTGTTGTATTTGATTCATTACATTAATGTACATTAATGAAGCTGCAGGCACAGCTCCTTTCAGCATGGCCGGAGGAGAGGTGTACTGGCAGTCGCATGACACACACAGATCGAACGCATATTTCTGTGTTGCAGATGTGCAGTAAAGAGCCAAAGACCCAGTACTGTCTCCTGCCTCTTACTTTCACGCCAGAACACAACGCAGAACAACAGGCGTAACACATGAACGGGTTACATTGGTGCCGTGACCCTTTGGATTCATCAAGCATCGACGTCATCTCGATCACCGTGGGGAGCTCTTCGCAATTGCCCTCGTTCCAAGTTGGTTGCTTTTCCTAACTTGTGTGGGACTTTTTGAATGAGCTTGGACATTTAATCTGCTCAATTCTCATCCTGGATAACATTAAGTGTTAGTTAAGAATACTGTGTTTGCTTTTGTACAGTTGCACTATTTGGAATCTTGTTCCTTGTGATTGTGCTTTATTCATCATTATGGAGTCAGCATCTGGTTCAGAGGCAACTGGTGTTCCTGATGGGGAGGTTTCCTCTAATGTTGGTATGGGGCGAGGGTGGTTTCTTGGGGATGGGGTTCAGACACCTAAAGTTGGTGTGTCATTTGCTCCCAAGTTTTGTTCCACTCGTCTCCAGGTTCCCCCCTGTGACATTCAGACCCCACAGACAGCTGGCAGTGCTGAGTTGAGTACACTCATCTCAGATTTGGCCAATCAGATTGGTCAGTCCATTGTAGCCCAGCTGCAAGGTGATAAGGGGACCAGTATGCCTACTGAAAGCTCTAAGGCTGAGCAGGGACCCCCTGAGCTAAATTTGTCTGGGGTGAAACTTGTCTTGGAATCAGACGTCAAGGAGCCACCAGTTTTCAGGGGTGATGGCAGTGATAAATTTTCCATTCATGAATGGGTTGAAATGATGGAAATGTACTTTGTAAAACGCAACACACCAACAGATCAGCGATCACGTGACATATTGGCTAGGTTGATGGGGAAGGCTAAGGATGTAGTGAGGGTCACCCTACGTCACAACCCCTCACTTGACCATGTCCAGGTTCCTGAATTGATATTTGACATTCTGAAACAGCACTTTAGTGTATTGACTTACTCTTCTATGCCTATGGCTGACTTCTATAACACCAAACCATTACAACATGAGGGAGTGATGGAATATTGGATAAGGCTAAACAATGCTATTGACATTGCTGACGAGTGCTTGCGTAGGCAGGGGCGTAATGTTGAGGATCCAGGGCGTGAGGTCTCGATGATGTTCATCAAGTATTGCCCTGACCCCATCCTCTTGAACAGGCTCAGCATCAAAGCAGCTGAGGAGTGGACAACCACTGAGGTTCAAGAACGCATTGATAGCTTCCAGCGTGAACTCAGGGCACGCAGTCAGGGCAGTTTCCACACCTCACAGAGGAGAGAGGTTAGCCACAACTGCTCTATTGTGCCTCAAGAAGCGATGGCATCACAGCCTGGGCAGGCCAGTGTCGCCTTGCAGTCTCAGCCTACAGCACCAGCCTCAAACCTTGCTTGTCAGCTTTCGCCCACAGCAGCTTGCTTCACTCCTGTTCTAGCTGATGTTTCGACAACCTGTCCTTCTGGGACATCAGTGTCTTCTTGTCCGGTGCCTACGCCTACTCCTCAGTTCCAACAGTCACCAACATACACTGTGACCACTCAATCTAGTCAGCAGTCAGTTGGTTGCGAGCTTGGTTCGACTAACACCCAAGCTTTTGATGTGACTGGCATGCGCGCTCTGATCAGCCTCTTGGATCGCGTGATTGCATGTCAGAATGTGCAGACTACAGCCCCTGCATCTGCACCTTCGCAGCGTTTTACCCGCGGGCCCTTTCTTAAGAAGAGTTGTCAGGTCTGTGGCAACACTGGTCATTCCACTCACATGCACTGCAGGAGAGAGAATCTCTGTCTTGCATGCTTTGCTCCTGGTCATTGGAAAAAGGACTGTCACAGTCGTCGTGAGGGACGGGAGGCCGGGGCTGTCACAAGGCAGGGTTGGCCTTCGGAAAACTGAATCACCCACACTTGGAGAGGGGCAGTGTGGGGGATGAACCTAATACCCTCAATCATGATGAATCGGATCTCGAAATTCTTTATGTCAACACCTGTTCAACAATGCCAGAGGGATACCGTGTCGTGGTTCAGGGACCAGCAGTAGTGCCTACATTTAGTGAATTGTTCTACACCCAAGTTGCAGTGAATGACAAGGTTAACTTGAGGGGCATGATGGATTCCGGGTCTATGGCTTGCACTATGAGTGAAGAGGCCGAGAAGTCACTTAGAGAGGCTGGGGCTCTTGTGAGTGGACCGCAGTCGGCCGAACGTATTGTGCTGGTTGGCTGTGGTGGGAAGCAGACCCACCCAAAGTGCGTTTATGACTTGACACTTACTGTCCACGGTGTGAAATGCATTGTACCAGTTTTGGTAGTGTCGGGCCAGCGTGATGAGCTCATCATTGGCTCCAATGTTCTCAAGTACCTGATGCGAGTTATGAAACATTCTGATGACTATTGGAAGCTTGTGTCTGTGGGAAGCAAGCACTCGCTTCTTGACTATGAGCACTTCTTGGACATGATGTCGTGCACCACCAGATGGAGGGGTGAGGAGGTTCCTGACAAAATTGGCACTGTGAAACTGCCTCGTGCTGTGACACTACTCCCACGGTGTGAGCATTTGGTATGGGGCAGGCTGCCCAGCAATGTGCCAGTCTCTCCAGGCAGCACGATCATCGTGGAACCTTGCACCTCTGGGTCTGGGCCGAGAGACGTTCTTGTTGGCCGGGTGATCACATCCATGTGGGGTGATCGGTGGGTGCCATTGAAGATGACCAATCTCTCCTCAAAACCACTAACCTTGAAACGCAACTCGAGGGTTGCTGTCGTTTCATCTTGCCTTGCGGTGGAGGACCTTGATTTCCAGCAGGACTCCTGCAAGATGGCGAGTATGGCCCAGGTACCAGTCAGTGGGCCAGCTGCTACTGAGGCCGACTTGAATGACAGGTTGTGCTCCCTAGGTTTGGGTGATCTTGACATTGACTCATGCCATGCCAGCTTACAATCAAAGAGAGAGCTTGTTGAGCTAATTGAGCAGTATGAGGACATCTTCTCTAGACACCCGCTTGACTGTGGCGAAGCTAAACGCTTTGTACATCGGATCCACCTGACTGATGAACGCCCATTCCGTATGCCTTACAGAAGAGTACCCCCTGCTCATTACCAACAACTAAGGCAGGTACTCACTGACATGGAGGAGAAAGGGATTATTCGCAAATCCATCAGCGAGTATGCATCCCCCCTCGTCATGGTCTGGAAAAAGGATGGTGGATTGCGGATTTGTACGGACTTCAGGTGGTTGAATGCGCGGACTCTTAAGGATGCACACCCACTCCCTCACCAAGCGGATTGCCTTGCCGCGCTTGGGGGCAATGCCTTCTTCAGCACGATGGACTTAACCTCTGGGTTTTACAACATTCCAATGTGTGAGGAGGATAAGAAGTACACCGCTTTCACAACGCCTGTTGGCCTCTACGAATACAACCGGATGCCACAAGGGCTCTGCAATAGCCCAGCTTCATTTATGCGCATGATGCTGAACATCTTTGGTGACCTCAACTTCACCAGTCTGCTCTGCTACTTGGATGACCTCCTGGTCTTTGCTCCCACTGAAGAGGAAGCCCTGTGCCGGCTCCGAGCTGTTTTTCAAAGGTTGAGAGACAACAATCTCAAGTTGAGTCCAAAGAAGTGTCATCTGCTGCGGAAGTCAGTCAGGTTTCTTGGTCATGTCATCGACCAGACCGGAGTGGCTGTGGACCCAGCTAAGGTGGAAGTGATTTCCAAGATGCCAAAGGAGGCTCTAATGGAGAAGGATGGTTGCACTCCTTCTGTGAAAAGGATTAAGTCCTTTTTAGGAATGGTCTTTTTCTATCAGTGCTTCATTCCTGGTTGCTCAGCCATTGCCAAGCCTCTGTTTGCTCTGACGGCTGGTCAGAAGAGGAAGGGACGGACTAGTCACGCTGGGAGGGGTGCTGGCATGTTCAGGAAGTTGACTGCTGCAGATTGGAGCCCTGCATGTGACAAGGCCTTTCATAAACTGAAGGACGACCTCCTTAACTGTGCCGTGTTGGCTCACCCTGACTTTTCACGACCGTTTATTTTGTCTGTGGATGCTTCTCTGGATGGACTGGGAGCGGTTTTATCACAATTGCCTATCGACGGGGATAAGGCACGCCCTATTGCTTTTGCGAGCAAAGCACTAAGCAGGTCACAGCAGAGATACCCAGCCCATCGCCTTGAGTTCATGCCCCTGAAGTGGAGCATCTCTGAAAAGTTCAGCCACTGGTTGAAGGGGCACCAGTTCACAGTGTGGACTGACAACAACCCGCTCGTTCATGTATTGACCAAACCCAAGCTGGACGCTTATGAACAAAGGTGGGTGGCCAAGCTGTCATCCTACAACTTTGATTTGAGGTACATCCCAGGTCGAAAGAATGTTGTAGCAGATGCACTTAGTCGTGACCCCTTCACCTATTCTATTGGTGGGCGCTTGCTTCAGGAGCCCTACGGGCACTTGGTGCGGAATGCAGAAGGTGCGGCGGCTCATGAGGTGCAGGACGCTTTCAGGTTTGGTGTCCAAAATATTCAGGTTGCCCAACAACCTGTTCCAGCTCTGACCTCAGAAGATTCCTACAGTTCGTCGGAAGTCACGGCTACCTTGGTTCACCATGATTACTGGGAAACCGCTGCGGAGAATAGAGCTGCCTCCCTTCTCTACCTTGTTCAGCAGTTGCAACCAGTTGGCAATGATGTACTGCCATCACTTACCTTACATGAGCTGGAGGACCACCAACTTCAAGATCCCGTCATCTCCGCTGTCCTGCCACTCGTAGCCCGCAGGAGGCACCCTTCCAGGCGTGAGAGACATGGTATGGATTCCAGGGCACTGGCCCTATTGAAGCACTGGGAGAGGCTCAAGGTTCGGGATGGCATTCTCTACAGGGAGACGAGAGACCCTGTGAGCAAAACAAAGAGACTCCAGTTGGTGTTGCCAGTGAATTTACGGGTGCAGGCCTTGAAAGGTGTCCACGATTTGGCAGGGCACCAGGGTCAAGTTCGCACCCTCCACCTAGCAAGGCAACGTTTTTTCTGGCCCAATATGGAGAGGGATGTGAAGGAGCATGTTCGGTGCTGTGGAAGGTGCATACTTGCCAAGACTCCAGAGCCTGCAGCACGAGCCCCATTAGAGAGCATTAAGACCTCTGCTCCCATGGAGCTCATCTGCATTGACTTTTGGTCAGCAGAGGACAAAAAGAAGCGCTCTGTTGATGTGCTTGTGGCAACTGACCACTTCACGAAAATGGCCTTTGCTTTCCCGTGCAAGAATCAGACTGCCAAGCAGGTTGCCAGAAAGTTATGGGACTGTGTTTTTTGTGTATATGGTTTCCCTGAGCGTATTCACTCAGACCAAGGTCCCAGCTTTGAGAGTGAATTATTTTCTGAGCTTCTGCAGATTTCGGGCGTTGCCAAGTCTCACACTACGGCTTATCACCCTATGGGCAATGGGGGCACGGAACGGTTCAACCGCACACTTGGCAACATGCTGCGAGCTCTCCCTCTCAGAGCCAAACAGGAATGGCCGCAGCAGATTCAGACATTGACCTTTGCTTATAATGCAACTGTTCACGAGACTACTGGATATGCCCCATTCTACTTGATGTTCGGCCGTGTCCCACGACTACCGGTCGACGTTATGTTCAAGTCTGTTTTGCATGATGCCATTGTGGTGGACTTTAACGGCTACTCCAAGCTTCTTCTGTCATACTTGTCTGAGGCTGCCAAGATCGCCCGGGAGCACACCAGCAATGAGCAGGAGCATCAGGCTCGTCAATACAATAAGAAAATCAAAGGTGTGTCTCTGAACGTTGGGGATCGCGTCCTGCTTGCCAATAAAGGCGAGCGGGGCAAGAAGAAACTTGCAGACAAGTGGGAGCCTCAGGTTTACACTGTTGTGGAGAGGCATCCCAGGACCCACATTTACAGGATCAGTGACTCTTCAGGCCAGAGTAAGGTTGTACACAGAAACCTTCTGTTGGACGTGAGTTTCCTTCCTGTCCAGGATTCGTTGGGAAGTCAGTCCCTAGATTTTTTCTCCAGTGAGGGGGATCTCAGTGATTGTGGGGATCTGGAGGACCCTGGCAGTCTAGAGACAGAGTCTACCGCAGCAAGGACTTCCTTGTGGGTCCTTTCGGATTTGAGCCATGGAGTGGATGTGGATTCTGTGGCAGGAGAGCATGCCTCACAGTCCACGGATCGTCAGCATGGTTCATGTGATGGTGCGGATGTGGACAATGCCCTACCTGACTCTCAGACTTGCACAACGCACACTTCAGCAAGCCCTTCTGGTCAGGCCCAGCACCTTGCTCTTCCTACTCCAGTTGACTGTTCCGCTACCTCTGATTTGACACAGTCTGGCACAGATTCTGTTCCAGGTGCCTGTCATGGGGAGGCTGTTGTTCCGCAGACTGTTCCTGTTTCTGGCTCAGACATCAATCAGACCTCTGGTCAGCCGTATACTGGGCAGCCATCCAACTTGCCAAGACATGACTCTGACCATGCCAATGTTCGAAGCAGAGTGGTTACCAGAGCAGGTCGGGTGGTAAAGTCAGTCAACAGGCTGATAGAAAACATGGTCCAGAAGCCTATTACATGGGGCCTGTTACCGCCACGGGAGGCTCGGCCTCTGACATAGACTGTTTTTTTTGGTCATCCCATTGCGTATTATGAATGTGTTGTACTTGCTTGAGGCATCATGACACCCACCCTGGGCGTCTTTATGGGACCACGTTTGATGAGGTGTAGGCTGCACCTTTGTGTTCTGAAAGGGTTGGAGGCCTGATCAACCTATCCAACTTCTTTTAATCCATTTATGGATAGTTTTTTAACTGAACTATGGGATAAGATCCTTGGGTTGCCTGTTCCGGAGGTGATGGTAGTTCAGCATCGTTGTGCCTCTTGGTACTGCAGTACCATTCAGATGTGTAGTGATTTTGGTGAAATTCAGGGGGGGTGAATGTAACATATGTGTTAAATACTTGTGAATTTCACCCAAAACACTTTCTTTTTTTGGATTAAATATGTCATTTTTGCATCTCACTCTCCTACCTGTGTGATCTGAGTCTGTGTGCGTTCATGTGCATGTGTGCGCTGCGTGGTGACGTAGGCGCGTGCATGTGTGCCCCGGTCACAGCTCCTTTCAGCATGGCCGGAGGTAAGTCACTGCCACGTTGCTCTCAGCTAATTAAAGTTTGTTCGGATCCCAAGCTGCAGTGTGAATACAGCCGAACCGCCGCGTTTTTGTTTGTCATTAAGAGACTCATTCGGGATAAGTTTTGTGGAGGGCGGAGTTCACTAATATACACTTATAATGAGTTTTAGTCGAGAACGCAGCTAAAATGCTAGCATGCTAAGTTAGCCTGATCGCTAGCGGCTTGAGAGCGTACTCGCGGCAGTCTCTCTTTTTTTAACAGCATGCACTCTTTTTTCCTTCGTCAGGAGAGGTGTACTGGCAGTCGCATGACACACACAGATCGAACGCATATTTCTGTGTTGCAGGTATGGAGATGTTCTTATGTTTTGGAGATGCAGTCTTTCATTTATTGTTCTTATAAGTTGTTTTGATGTTTTTTCAGTGACATATTATTTATTTTGTGCTTTTTGTTTTTGAGAGCTTAAGTTAATGTTTTAAAACAATTTGTTGTATTTGATTCATTACATTAATGTACATTAATGAAGCTGCAGGCACAGCTCCTTTCAGCATGGCCGGAGGAGAGGTGTACTGGCAGTCGCATGACACACACAGATCGAACGCATATTTCTGTGTTGCAGATGTGCAGTAAAGAGCCAAAGACCCAGTACTGTCTCCTGCCTCTTACTTTCACGCCAGAACACAACGCAGAACAACAGGCGTAACACATGAACGGGTTACACTTGGTAATCTGAATAATGTGAAAAAGAAATTAAAGGCAAGCAGGAATCAAAGCTCCTATTTTTGGCAATTCAGGCAGACTGTTTGTATTTTGTTGACTCTGAATTTGAGACTCCAAATATTTATGAGGGGCGGGTTAGGAAATCTTTTAAAATTTGACTGACAAGCACAAACAGATGGCTGTGGCCAACGTGCCACACAATCAGCAGCAAGCTGCTAAATATTCATGAGCACCTGGCCAAAGTTAACTTTTAAACAGTCGGCGGTGAAGACCAACGCTATGCATTCACATCACGAACAGAGATGCTAACATCATATTCAAATGCTCAGTGAAATAGCAAAGGCTTAGTAGCTTTGTGCTCTTTATCTTGAGGGATCTGTGATTTTAACTCACCTGCAGCGACAGGTGTGAGCCGTTCACACTGTGATTGAGAATAAAATTTGCATGGCCCTGAGTTTCCCGTCTTTAATGCATGATGGATAAAGTGACGATGGATCGCGGTGGCTTTGTACTTCCTGAACTCTTTGAATAGCAAATCTGTGTGACAGCTGACCTTTTAATAACTTTACATGCACAAGAGGAACTAACCAGTAAGTTAGTGCAACAGTCAGTTTTCTTATGTTACCTTCCATTGGTCACTCCCCGAGGGCAGGAACAAAACAACTACTGGCAATCAGTGTGCAATAAAATAAGGTCATTGCATGCGTGACTGCGAAAAGCAAGGGATCACTTCTTGGATAAATCTAATTAAATAAATTTGCTTTCTTCCTTAAACCATACAATTGAAGTTTTGCTTTACATTATATCATGTGATTCCTGTAATGACCACCAGACACTTGTGCATTGCAATGTGCGTTAAGATAAATATCTAATCAGCCAATCGCATGGCAGCAACTGTGTGCATTTAGGTATGCGGAGCTCAAATCATCTCAAACTGGTTTCATGGACATGACAAGAGTTGTACTCAAACAACCTCCACAGTCACCAGATCAAAATCTAAAAGCACACTTTTGGGATGTGGTAGAAAGGGAAATTAGCATCATGGATGTGTAGCTGGAAAATCTGCAGCAACTGTGCACCTGACCAAAATGCTTCCTGCAGCTTTATGAATCTATGCCATGAAGATTCAATTCAGCTCCAAACACAAAGCGAGTCTAATCTGGTACTAGCAAGGAGTACCTAGTAAAGTGAATGTATATTTCTCATCATGTGAGTAGTTTTTCATGAACCATCTCTGTTTTTTCTTTTTTAGGTAAAAGCAAATGCAGCGGAATATTAACATATATATACAAAGTTTTTTGTATTAATCATGTTGTAATAGTAATTAATTGATGTTTGTATTAAAAATCTATAAACCACCTTTCATGGTAATACATTTTTAAGATTCTATATAATGTCAAACACAGAAGTGCTTTAGCCATGATATAGATATATTACAATATATATTAGCAATAATATAGATATGTAAGTATATTACAGAAATGGGTCTATTATGGTATGTTATAATGTACACGGTATGAAGTATGTTATGAATATTCCATAACTAAGTATGTACAGGCTGTAGTGAGTACAAGCTATGTACAGGCTATGAACAGGATATAAATATGAAATAAAAAACTTATTGCACGGATCACCTGTTTGAGCTGAGTCTCAGAGTTGACGTGCACGTCGCAGATCTCACAGTGGAAAGTTTTATTCTGGAGTCCTGTCGATGACTCAGATGGTGCAGCCATCTTGCCTTTGACCCCCATCCTGGGGAAGGATTTGATGGCTCCATCGCCACTTCTGGCCTCGAGCATGGTCTTGTGCTTGGTGCCTGAGCAGATATAAAGTCAGATCAACAAAGTATAGAAACACGCTTCATGTGGGCAAAGTCTGGCCGTGGCAGCGACTGCCTCTCACCACTGTTGTGGGCCTGAAGCTGGGAGGCTGAGTTGACAGCCACCTTGCAGAGAGAGCAGTACAGAAGACGAATAGCTTTTGCTTCTTCGGTCTCCTCTCCTGGAGCTTCTGCCTCTCCATCTTTTGGTGCCTCTTTCTCTGTTGTCCTTGAAATGGGTGACAAGGAAGGGTCAGAAGGTGCTTTCACAGTTTCAGTGGAGCCACTGGTTGATGGTGCCATTTCTGAGGTAGGGTTCAGCGATGAAGGCTCTAAAACAAAGGAGGGGAAAGTAAGGTTATACTTTAATATTTGACTGTTTGGATATTCATCGTCTGGGTAGATATTCAGTTCTTAACTGTGATATTTGAATGTGCTTGCTTGAATGTGTATTTTTTTTCTGTAGACTGAAGAAATAAATGGATTTGTGGTGATTTAGTTAAGACACTGTAGCCATCTTAGCAACATAATTTCTAGATTTAGTACACATTTATCAACTTTTATGGCCAGTGAAGAATCTCAGTCTACGAGGTCTTGCTCTCCACGGCTCGCTCTCCCTCGCTCTGTGCTCTGTTCACAGAGCGGCACAGCGCAGCAGCACCTTAAAGCTTTTAAACTTACGCGTGTGGTGATTTTGTCAGACAGTGTTGGGGTATTAAATTCAGATGGGAAACTTTGAATTTTTTCTGTTGATTACTGCTGAAGCTTCAAAGCCCCCCCCCCCCCCCAAAAAAAAATGCATTAGGGAAAATCCTGTTGGCAAGAATGAGCACTAAGGAAGACAAACGTGAAGATTTTTCCACTTCTATGAAATTCCTGAATTCTTTATGATAAGAGAAAGATAAAAGCTCAGCAGGCTACACATGATTATGAGCTCCATCAACCTCTCTAATCACACTAATAATCAATGATTTCTCCTGAGTTTCTGCCTCGCGGCACTTAAACGGACACTTTTGTATAGAGATGATTTGACTCTGTTATCTTTTGTGGTGCCCACTTTCCCACAGAGGAGCGTGTGCAGATTTAAGGATTCACTCTCTGTTAATAACAATGATTATTAGCTCTGCCTCACTGAGTGGGTGTCTGTTTGTTACCACTGATTCCCCACTCTCTCACTAAAGTAATCTTCAGAGAGCGCTCCTGCTTCTCATCCACTTCCTCGAAACTCTTGAAATTATCATTCACCCTCTCACTTTCTCGAAAACAAACTCTCCTGTCGGCGTTGTCAAGAATATTTCTTCTTTAGCTGTGGCAAAATGCATTATTTTCAATCCTTAAACGCCCACGCATGTGCAAAAGTAGCACATCAGCACTGGCACAAATATAAACAAACGCTGGAAAGCAGTCTGTGCTTTGACACGCCGCCACACTTGCATGCCTGCAGACGCACATGTGCCCAAGGCCCTTGAGCAAACGTACACTCATACATAGTGGAGGAGAGCTACCCACAGATCATATTCAACGCATTTTCAATGCTCTTTTGATCTCAGGAGACCACTGAATGAGGTCAGAAAATGTAGACACGAAGAAGAAGCAGAGGATAATGCCCAACCTTTAATCACTTCACCGTGCAACCCAAAGCAGCAGGTGGTTTATCACATCAAAGAGTTAAGGTCGTGACTAGAAAAAGAAGGTCTGAGCCGTGCATTCATATGGCTAACGGTGTCATGCGCGTGATGTCTGTGCACATGTGTGCATGCATGGTTGCAGAAATGCACTCACCTCCTGATGTTGTGTCAGAGCTGGAGGGCCGTGAGCACGATGACAACAGGACTGCAGTTTCCTTGGAGACCGGTTCACAGGTCCTGATCTTTGAATCTGGGGCGTCCAGAGCTAACAGCTTTTTCGCATGCTTTGTGCCGGTATAATGGGAGGACGCCTGAGCCTTGATGCCCAACAGCAAAAGAAAAAAAAAAAGATTTTGCTTCATGCAGTAAAGTGGCTATCTTTACTTTACACAACAATGCATGACTTGAATATGAATGGAAAAACTGCAGAAAGCTATCATTCTCTGACTTGCTTACTTTTGCCAGTGTAGTAAGTAATCAAGTGGTAAGTCGTTAAAGTAAATAAGTGCAGCACTATGTGCACTTTTTCCACATTTTTACAAAGATTTCCGTACAATACGTGACAGTACTTTGCAGTTGTTGAGTTGCTTTCTTATGAGTCATGCTATGGCACAAATAATACAAAATGATACAGAATTTTCTACCAAGATCAAATATCAGGGGAGTTCACATTTGACCCAGTAATTAAGTAAGAAAGCTTTAAACCTTCAAAACCAGTAAGACAGCCATGTGTAAGGGCAGGTCTTCTCTGTGGTTCAACTGTCATGTAAGGGTGTGTGTGAGAAAAACAAGCGCACCTTGAAAGACAAAAAACTACTGACAAAGCATGTGTTTCCCACACAGCATCGCCCACCTCAGAGTTGAATCTAAGACGACAGACGCCGCAGGAACTGGGCTTTCTTATTAAGTGTGACGTTAGCCCGAAGCCTGGGCCAATCAGAGCTTTATGTATATGATCCATCTGCAACAAGGAAAAGTGAAAAGTTATGTCTGAACTGGTTTTGGATTATGCTCTAACAGACTTGACTGAGTTAGGTAGTAAAAAGTGATCTCCTCTTTAAATGTCATGCTATCAGCAGGTAATTTAATCTTTTAGGACCTACTAAGGGTGTTGGTGCCCATAAACATAACAATATTGATGTTCACACATCTATCAGTGAAATCAACAACACAGCAAACCACGTGCTCTCTGCTGCCTCAGCTTGCCCGAGACAAATACCAACATATCATCTTGACTGACATGATGTAACGTGACTTAGAAAAGCTTTCACAGTGCCGTCTGTTTGGTCATTTCAGCTGGGATTAATTACACTGACACTGAACTGTTTTCATGGGATAGAACAGGATTCAAAATGTTTATATGAAACCTGTCACACCACTCTGCAGCATAACGCACTTGTCTGCTGCCCACAGGTTTTCTCCACATGTTCCAAATGGTCACGTGTGGTAAAGCTTTTTGCCCTTGTGGCCATAAGCACTCTGAAGAGCAAAGCCAATCCTGAAAAATTCAGTGCACTGTGTTTAACGTATTTTATTCACACCACAATATAGAAAACACATCAAATGTTAAACTGAGACATTTGGTATTTCATGAAAAATATAGCAACAGATCTCAAAACAGTTGGCACAGGAGCAAGAAAAGGCTGGAAAAGTAGGTGGTGCTAAAATGAAACAGCTGGAGGAACTTTTTGCTAGTAATTGGGTTAACTGGCAATAAGGCAGTAACATGAGATATCTTAGTGATGCAAAGTTTCTAATCTCTAAAACTGGGCTGCGGTGCACCAACCTGCTGAAAGATGTGTCTACAAATTGAGGAGTAATTTCAGAACAGTGTTACTCAACGTAAAATTGTGAAGGGATTGAATACCACATTATCTACATTGCACAATATCATCAAAAGATTCAGAGAATCTGAAGAAATCTCTGTACAATTTCTGAAGTGGAGGGAGGATGGATGGATGGATGGATGGATGGATGGATGGATGGATGGATGGATGGATGGATGGATGGATGGATGGATGGACAAAAAACCCCACAGAGGACTGTTGAACAGCAGCTACTCTCCTCAGTTCCCAGACATTTACAGACTGTTAAAATAAAAAGGGATGCTGCACAGTGGTAAAATGGCCCTGCCCTTCTTTCTGCACATCACTGTTGCAGTCCACTCAGACCACCTTGAAGCCATGTGCCACAGCCTTTGCTATCCATAACAGAGAAAACACAAAACCTTTTACAGGCACCTTTAAAACCTGCAGGGGTGAGAGTTTTACTCACACAGCCCTGTTCCAGGAAGACTTCATAACACCAAACGTGCAAATGGTCTTTCCAACTGAACAGCGAGAAACCATTACCATATTAAGAAAACTAAGTTAAATAGCTTTAAATTGCGTGCAGCATAATCATGTTTGTGTAGCCTCGTACTGCAGATCAGCTAATGAAGTTTCAGACTTTTTCACCCCCCCAGACTACTTTTATTTATGCGTGTAAGAGAGAGGCAGTAAACCTGTCCATGCCTTTGCATATATGCGTGAACACAATACCATTATCTGACCACACAACACTGTGCACTGCTGGACATTGCTGGAAACTGTAATGAGCAAAACTACTCAGTGTAATAAAACCCAACTGGCCTTTGTGGAGCAAAACAAGACTATTACCTGAGATGAAATGTAGGAGGCCATATAAGCAGCCAAAGTGGGCGGGGAGTGGGGAGTGTGGAGTGGGGGTTTTATGGAAATCTGGTTAGTGGTAAAAGTAAAAATTTATGCATTCTTATGGGTCAGCCAGCTAGTCCTCTAACCCCAGAGAACCCTCAGTATAGCACTGCAGTGGAGATGTACCTTGTTTCTTTAGAGCCAAACCTGAACACGTTCTTCAAAAGTGAAAAACTCAACATTGGGTGTGCGTGTCTGTGTGTGTGTGTTCTCACTACTTTTCTTTGATCATCACTCTGGGCTGCTACACTGGAATGTATCTGTGCAGTCGCAAGTCTCTTATCTCCCTGTTTCCCTGCAGCTGTTTGTCTATAGAAAACTCCAGCAACCTTACATAAAAACAAACATATATCACGTGTATCATGTGTAAAATGCAAAAAGTCGTAGAAATTTAAGAAACAAAGCAAAGGACTAAATCTGTCATGTAACGTGTGACAAACATCTTTATGTGAGAGTATTTTTGACATCTTTTTTATGTTTCTGTGAATGAGATCGAACAGTTTAACATCAGCTAACAGCCCGCTCGCTCCCTCCTTGCTCCACAGCCCCAAGGTTCCTGTATCTCCTCCTGACCTTCCATCACACGTTCCTCACTTCACCCCTCCATCTGCTTACCTCTGAACCCTCTCCCTTCGCCTGCGTCTGATCAAAGTCACCTTCCCGGTTCCCCGTGGAGTCACCCTCTTACCCTCCACTCCCACTCGGCACTACGATGGACTAGCACCTGCAGCAAAGTCAGTTTGCCCTTCTTACTCATTGCCTCTTCAGTTTTGTTTTGCACAAACACTCGCACAAATACATATATCACATGCAGAAACAAATCTGCCACTGTGAGCTCATGAAGAGAAAGGAAAGCAGTACATTCAGTGGATTGTACACTAAATAAAGGCATCACATCCACCACACAGCATCAATTATATCCAGCATATTCCCTCCAGAAACCTCCTCGCACACAGGGTGTCAGCATGTCAGACATGCTCTGCTCCAGGGAGTCAGTTATGGCTGAAACATATGGCCAAGTGAAGTAAAGCAGACTTCTAACTTTATAATGATGAATGCTCCTGGATTTACACTGTGTACCAGCATGACAGGTATGTGTGAATGTCTGACGTCAAACACCTAAAGGGAGTGAGTTCTGACGAATGAGCTGCTGCTTTTGGGCTCTTTGTCATTTCAATTATTTTATTCTTGGAAACAATATCTGGGTTTTTTTGTTTCCAAAACGAAAGAAATAAAAAGAATGCGAGCCAACCAAGCTTCTGAAGTCCAAGTTTTAAAAGCAGAGGTCCCTGAATCACGACAAGCATCCGCACACATGCCTGCAACCCTGTAGTCATGACAACGCACATGTGCACTGAAAAAAGTGATATTGTCTCCTTTTAAATATAGCATATTATATTTTGGTATATCTTTTCAATTCAAATGAGTAATTCCTGTCTACATATATAATTCGAGTAACTCCAGAATACATTCCCTGCGTTTTAATCCAATTAATTTTAGTTAATTAAATGTAGCTCAAAATGCTTAAGTATGTTTTTCATAGCCTCCTGCTGGGCCATTTTGCGCATGCGTTAGGACAGGCCACCATTTTGCACGCGGACTGAAGAAGCGGACTCTTTGTGTGCTGCAAGCGGGCTCAAGTTAATCGCACAACTTCATATAAAGGTGGTCTAGCTTCGGTAAGTAAACCTTTTACGGTCGTTTTTGTTTTATTTTTTTACCTCAGTCAAAGCATGTTGACTCTTTAAGACGTGTGCACATGGAGAAAGAAGTCTAAGTAGTTGTACACCTCTGAACTTTGTCATGAATTTGACTTAAGCTAGCTATGTGCTCTATTAGCTACTGCTCTATTAAAAGAGTAATTGTATTCCATCCATCCATCCATCTTCATCCGCTTATCCGAGGTCGGGTCGCGGGGGTAGCAGCCTAAGCAAAGAGGTCCAGACCTCCCTCTCCCCAGCCACCTCCTCCAGCTTGTCCGGGGGAATACCAAGGCGTTCCCAGGCCAGCCGAGAGATATAATCTCTCCAGCGTGTCCTGGGTCTGCCCCGGGGCCTCCTCCCGGTGGGACATGCCTGGAACACCTCGCCCAGGAGGCGCCCAGGGGGCATCCTTGCCAGATGCCCGAACCACCTCAGCTGGCTCCTTTCGATGTGGAGCAGCAGCTGCTCTACTCTAAGCCCCTCCCGGATGGCCGAACTTCTCACCCTATCTCTAAGGGAGAGGCCAGCCACCCTTCGGAGGAAGCTCATTTCCGCCGCTTGTATCCGCGATCTCGTTCTTTCGGTCACTACCCACAGCTCGTGGCCATAGGTGAGGGTAGGGACGTAGATCGACCGGTAAATTGAGAGCTTCGCTTTTACACTCAGCTCCCTCTTCACCACGACTGACCGGTGCAGCGTCCGCATTACTGCAGCCGCAGCCCCAATCCGTCTGTCGATCTCCAGCTCCCTTCTCCCATCACTCGCGAACAAGACCCCGAGATACTTGAACTCCTCCACTTGGGGCAGGAACTCATCCCCGACCCGGAGTGGGCACTCCACCCTTTTCCGGCTGAGAACCATGGCCTCAGATTTGGAGGTGCTGATCCTCATTCCCGCTGCGTTACACTCGGCTGCGAACCGCTCCAGTGCGAGCTGGAGGCCCTCACCCGATGAAGCCAACAGAACCACATCATCCGCAAAAATCAGAGATGAGATTCTGAGGCCACCAAAGCGAAAGCCCTCCGCCACTTGGCTGCGCCTAGAAATCCTGTCCATAAAAATTATGAACAGAACCGGTTCTGTTCAGTAATTGTATTGATGCGTTAAAATGTCATATGTTTTTAGCTTAGTTCTTGTGGCACACGTTGTACTAACAAATTATGGAACGAGGCAATTTCTCTGTAGTTAGCTGTAAAGTTCACTGTACAGTCGCCTGCAGTTTTAAGTGGAGAAATCGTCCCTCCCGCCACAACATTGGCATTAAGGAATAGTCGGGCGGGGGAGGGGGCTTCTGAACGCACCTGCACAGTCAGGGGTGCAGTAGGAAATAAGTAGGATTGGCGTTGCACAACGTCTTTTGTGCAGAAAAAAATAATGGTTGTAAACTGTGGAGGAGAATAACTCAGTGGTTGCCAAAAATGTGAGATCAAAAGGCACTGAGAGTGAGGTTTGTCAGGACTGAAATTAACTCAGAAAAGAAGTTGCTTCACTTGATAGAGCTGTTGAGTGCAAGACCTGTCAGCGGCCTGGTTTAGCATTTGAAGCCTCGCTACGTGCTTCCAAACCGCTGCATTTAATCTCAGAGAAAACTAACACAGAGAAGTAAAGCAAGTGTGTAAGTTCATCTCTTTATGTTTGCATAGTATTTCCATGTTGAGCTTAACAACCGATGTATGGAGCCACAGCTGGACTGGCTGTCGGAGTTTTGTATTGAGGGGGAAAGGAAGCGATTTGTTTTATACTTCAGCTACAATGAAAAAAGACACAAAGCTGGAGTTATTCGGTGTCTTCATGCTGAACAGCTAAAACTTCTTCCCTCATTCTCCCCCCTCCCTCTCCTGTTGCTACTTCAATCATGAAACTGATCGATTATCAGGTGATCGGCTTTTCTGTCGCTAGTCTCTCTCATTTGTTAGTCACACAGTTTGCGCTAGAAAGAGGAAAACGGCAGATAAACAACAGCAGCACGTTTAAGCTTGATAAGCTGTTGCTAGAATTTTTTTAATATTACTTCTAGTATCCGCTTATGTTTTCTGGAGCCACAGCCGTAATAGCTGCTGGTCATGATAGTTTGGATATGTGGTGAGAAGGAAACATGAAGGTGAAACCAGGAGAAGTTTTTACTGAATCATTAGAGCTGAACAGGTAATGAAGAAACAGGTTTACATTTTAGGTCACGTGAATGAGTTGAAGGGAAGTTATGAACTGTTTATGAGAGACAAATAACACCAGGATCCTTTTCTATGTAGCTGACATCTGGTAACTGTGCAGGGGCGGATCTAGCAAAGTTTTGCCAGGGGGCCAGGTAGGGCATTAACAGGGAAAGGGAGACACAAAGGCATAATTTTCTTTCTTATTCTCATTTAAAATGTCTAGCTTTTAATAAATAATTATTCTAAATCTTACTACCAAAGTGGTGATCTGGTTAAATGTATAGAGATCCATTATTGTATGTAGTAAATATTAAGTCTAATATATGCCCTAGTAATAGTAGTACATATAGCACTTTTTCCTTTGGGAAGGTACGCTGTCTGCGCTGTCTGCAACTGTATTGAAGAAAAATGTTGAATCTAATTATTATAGAAAAATAATTGATTTCTGTGCATTAAAGTAGATTACGTCAATTAAGCATTATCAGGCGAAGGGTGCGGGGTGGTTTCCTAATATTTTTGCTGGGAGTTGGCAGCAGTGTTGGTCAAGTTACTTGAAAAAAGTAATCAGTAACTAATTACTGATTACTCCCCCAAAAAAGTAATCCCGTTACTTTACTGATTACTTATTTTCAAAAGTAATTAATTACTTAGTTACTTAGTTACTTTTTAAAAACACGATTTACAACCTGAAGAGGTGATAAAGTGATAGATCTTTCAGCCCAATTCTACTTTTTCTGCATAATCCATCATACAAAATGTAATCAAATGGAAAAGTCTCTTTTTAAAACTTGTTTTATCAGTTTTAATCTTTTAACTTTATGCATCAAGCAAAACATTTAATTATATGCAACATTCTCTGACTTGAATAAATGAGTTTAACATTTAAACCTATTTTCTGCACATTCCAGCACATAAAATAAAATATTTTTTGTGTTTTCACTCACTCTTTCAAACAGATGCAAGTAAAACGCAGCAGAAAATAAATAAAGTCAAAGACTCAGCGGTCCTTTTGCTCTATTTTCACCTGTAAAGCAGGAGCAGGGTAGGCGGAGGGTTACCCTGGTGCAGGTGTGCTGCAGTCAGTTGAATCCGCGCGAGTGTCTCTGTGAATTTCCCATCACGTCGTAGCTACTCGGTGCTTGCTTGGAAGTTTAGGGGTTTTTTTCGCTGTAAAAAGAAGTTTTCTTCCCACGCACGATGGACGCTAATGTTTTTGTCACTTTTTATGGAATCAAACTCAAAGTAAGGTCAGTACTTCCACACTTTAAACGCTGCACGCTCATACTCTCTCCCGCACTCGATATATTATCCATTGTTGATCTGCACACAGCTGCTGTCACCAACGTCGCACTTGCTTACGTCACTGTCATGAGACATTCTCGCAAAAAAAATCACGGTTTTAGTAACGCAGTAACGCAGCGTTCCTACGGGAAAGTAACGGTAATCTAATTACCGATTTTGCAATAGTAATCCCTTACTTTACTCGTTACTTGAAAAAAGTAATCAGATTACAGTAACGCGTTACAAGTAACGCGTTACTGCCCATCTCTGGTTGGCAGTCCTATTAGTTAGTTTAATATTTCTATGTACTGTTTAGAATACCTGAATAAGGAGGATGGTGTACGTTTTTTAGGTTGATCAGTATTGCTGAAGTATAAAATATTTTGGGTGCAGTGTATTTTTTGCATACAGGTATAACAGAATAGCTTTAATGTTTTGTTTTTAAAACTGAGTATGAACTTATACAAAATGCAGCAAAATATTTATAAAAACAGTTTTATTTATTATAAAATACACTATATCGGATTCATATCGGCATCGGCAGATAATCAAATTTATGATATCGGTATCGGACATAAAAAAGTGGTATCGTGCCATCTGTAGTTTGCACAGAGGCACAAGTAAGATTTGTTTTGTTACAAGGGAGTATCATGAAGTAATGCACTAATGGCTTGGAAACGGTAATTGTTTGTCTTTCTAAAGTTTATTTTTTTTTATTTGTCTTCCTTTTCTGGCAGATTTTCTTCCCCTTATGTGTTACTGTTTATTCAAGAAGATGGTGTTATTTTGGTAAGTACATGCAAATTCCTTACATATTTATCACAACAGTATTTGTCACAGTATTGCAGGGACAAGTTTATCTATCTCATCTTAAGGGTTCTTGTGATTATTAATATTGATATTAATTAATATCAATTAATATATATGATTAAATTTCTTTTATCCAGGACAAAAGAAAAAAAAAACTTGCGAAAGTGAAATGAAAAACAGGAATTTAGTTCTTGTGAGTTAAGAGGATGCAGAGCATAGGGTTAGATGGAGGTGGATCATTCACTGTGGTGATCCCTGAAGGAAACAGCCAAGAGAAAAAGGATCAGATTGCAAAAAAAAATGTGGTTTGTTTGCATACATGAGTCTTTACGGTACCCACAGGACTCCTGAAGTATAAGTACTCTGAAGTTTGCAGAGCAATTTCAGAGATGTTTGGGGCTTACATGGCAAGCATGTTTTTAGTTGCACATCTAAATTTTCTCTGCTCTCTGTTGCTGATGGCAGAGTTCTGCCCCGCTGACCTCACAGGTGAGACACTCCCACCAGTGGACAAAGAGCACAGGAAAATGTGTTGCCAACCACCTGAAACAGACAAATATCTGCTTTTTAAAACCCTTTAAACCCGTTAAATGGACTGATGCCATTCATTTCTTCTTTGATTAACAGTAGTAACATCCTTCATGCACTGTATACTAACCCATATGATAATCATGCTTTATGAAGTGATGGCAATTGCATTGTAGCATTTAATGAAGAAATAACAAAATAATCATACCAATGATTAAGCACCAGTCTTCTGTGTGTGTGTGTGTGTGTGTGTGTGTGTGTGTGTGTGTGTGTGTGTGTGTGTGTGTGTGTGTGTGTGTGTGTGTGATATCATGCAAGAGGTAAATCTGAATATTGCAAATTCTATTTGGATTTCTTTTGTCTTAAGTGGCAGGTCACTGGTGAGTCCAATAAGCCGTTTTAGGTGACCAGCCAAGCAATTTAAATTTTGAAATTTCATATATAAATTTTATTTACTATGTTTGAACTGACATATGATAAAATTTACTTATTGCGAATGTCAGACATTGTTCTTTTTTCCAAATTGGTTTAATCAGCAACTCTCTTTAAACAGGCTGAAAGTGATGTTAAAGTGAAAAAGGAAGCAGTTCTCAGGGCACTTTGCCTCTACCTTGGTGAAGAGGACGGAAGCCTTATTCGGGAGTTCTTTGTAAGTCATTTAAGTCATTGTAAGCAAGTCATCTATACACACACTTTTTAGATAGATATCTGTGTGTGTGTGTGTGTGTGTGTGTGTGTAATACGACTAGATTGGAATTTAATTGTAGAGTTAATTGTTTTTTCTTTTACCTTTTTATTAAGTGTTTAGGACATTGAAGGAGATGATATCCAGAGAGACCTGAAGAAGCACACCATGGGCATTTATGTCATCAACAGGGAGGATGGACAAAATGGACATTATGATGACATTGGAATATTTGTTGAAGGGGAGATAGTCATGGACAACATTGGATCTCTGGCGCAAGCTTGTGCATTGATGCTTGGAGTAATCTATGCACTAAACCTAGCCTTCCCCAAGGAATTGAAGGACTATTATGAATTCATTTAGAAAGTGTTGATGGGATTCGATGGTGAAAAGCTCTCCCCCAAAGTCTTTGGGCTGAAGAACAAAATTGCTACTGGATAGGAAGATTTCTAAAATAACACATCAAGAGAATGCTGTTATGTAAATTACCAATGACTGGTGCTCTTGTGAATAGGAGTGAAACTCTTGTACAACCATCATTTGTTCTGTGTTATGTTTCGATTGAACATTTTAACTTTCAATAATGAATGTTTCACATGTGGTACATTTGAGTAGCTTGAAGAGCAACTTTGTAATTATTCAGTTATAGCTGCTGCCCTGCGTATAATCAGTGTTAACTCAACCGAATTTAAAAAAAACAAAAAAAAAACCATTCATGATTACCACACTGCAGCACACTGGTAACACTTTAAAGACTTAATTGTTTTGAAGCGAGTATGTTAGGTCAGAAAATATGTAAAACATTCAGAATCTTCAAGGAAGGACTAGAATGTTAAGACAGTGGTCAATAAGCAGTAAGGAAAACACAAGTTTAATTTTAAGTCTAATTACCTTATTAAAATGCAATTTCTAAATATGGATCGCAGAACAGCAAGTCTGAAACTGGTTAGTTTGTGGATGCATCAGTTTCTAATTGTGATACATTATACTGCTGGTAGTGTTTTATTCTTTTATGTAAGGAGTTTGTTTGTTTTTTTTCTTTTTTAGAGGAAGAGAAACATTGGTTAACATTTCTCTTGTCTGTTGTTTCTGTTTTGTTTGAATACAGCTTTTTAAAGCTACTAGTTCATAGGCAAAAGTTTTGTAATTTGTATTATACAAATTGCAGCAATTTCCCTTAGAGATGTGGATTCTTATTCTGTTTGCAACAAATTTTGCATTAATAAATGATGTGAAAGAATGTTGTAGTTTTCATTATTGACGTTTTTAAAAACTACAAATCAGGGTAAGCAATATTTTTTTAAGTAAACTTAACTTAATTGAAATAGAGAGAAATTAACAATTTGATTGATTTGAATATAAGTTTGGGACATAAGTGTAAAGGAAACAAATTATTCTGGTACATTTAACACGACCTTAGTTGGACTTACTAATAATATTTGACTAAGACGTATCCACAACAGTTAAGTTAAAGTAGCTTAAAAATATATGTTGGTTTTACTTGCTTAAATTAAATTCAGTGTACTTAAAAAATATTTCTGGATTCAAACAAATTTATTTCGTGCAACCACTTGTCATAAAAAAATTGAGTAAATTGAACAAAACATTTTTTTCAGTGTGGGCACCAAACAAACTCCTGTGCAGAGTTTAATGGAGGCCAAAGCACACAAGTGAATGCACTGCTTACACACAAATACACACACACGAAGAACCCACACATAAAGAGACACATTTCAGAAGAAAACACAGGCCGTCAGAGTTCAGCTGCGTGCCCACTTACTTCACACCCACAGGTTCGATTCAGAGGAGCAAGACAATTCTCTGACAAAATACGTTCTAGACGATATTTTATTTTCGTTCAGCTCATTCCAAACACTCAAAAGCAACTGAAGGATATGGGGACCTCAGAGGTTTAATTTATTTAATAAAGACAGCAAAACCGAAAGAGTTCAGCGATTCACAAATGAGATTATGTCTGCATAACCCAAAGGGAGTACAGCAGGATTAGTTCAACTAAAATGACAAAAGAGAAATTAAAATGCTCTGAATTTTTTTTTTAAAGTACATCTGAACAGATTTGAGAAGAAAAACTAAAATTAACACATAAGTATTAGAAAAAGATATCCAAACTTCATTTATAAATTATGTTAGTTTGTTTCTGCCACTGAAGAAAATTTTAGTTTGTTGTCCAAAGTCAAAATTTAAGGTTTGTACCTTCGAATTTCAACTTAACATCTCGATTTTTGTTACATTTTGAGATAGTGAGCAAGTTGAAATTTTGAGATATTCAGAAATTTAAAATTATCTCTGTATGTCAATTATTTTTTTCCCAGTGGCAGAAACAAGCTTCCATAACAAATGATAATAGATTGTAGAGGTAGCTAAAATTAAAGCTAAAATTTTCCAATCCAAAATTCCAATCCAAGCCGTGTAACGTATACGCACAATTCAGCCTCGAAAAACAGTGAAAAAAATGAAGTGACCATCAAGCAATGATGAATTGGTCATGATGTTTCTAAACAAGGAAAGTAAGAAACTAAGATTCTGGGTTCATCTAATTCTCACAAAAAGACAGCAGCAGGGAGAATTTTATGGTTTGATCCAGGAGTTGAAGCTTTACCACGACTGCTTTCGTACATATTTCAGGATCTCAGTGGGGCCATTTGAGCTCTTGTTGGCAGAGTTGGGGCAGAGTTTGAGGAAGGAGAGAAATAATTTCAGAGAATGATTGACCTGGAGCAGCATCTAGCAGTGTGTCTGTGGTATAATAGAATATTTTAATATTTCCATCTCAAATACATTCAGTACTGGTATTAATTTGAGTTATGAGCGCACATATTGCCAAATGCAGTGATTGGTCAGATTTGGAAAAATAAATGCTACAAAACATCCAGTGAAATTACATGGTCGGTGTGAATGGTTACATTAAGAATAGATGAGTCTGAAAAATATTTCTAACGAACAAAACATTTGTTTAAAGGACCTCACTCTGGAAACTGTTAGCGCACAATATGGATGAACTATTGAAGCTACTAGCTACTAACTACAGTCCCTCAACTTCTACTCTCTTTTAATGTTTCTAGTAACTTAACAGTATAGATTAAAAAATGCATAACATAATAAACTGTTAGTGGAATAAACAAAATGAAAAGTTAAACAGTTGAGGAGCTAGCTAACATTATGAATCAAAAGTTATCAATTATAAGCTAAAAAAATAGCTAAACAGTTGAAATTATAAGCGAAACAAGGACGAAGAAACAAGCAAGAGTTTTGTCAAAACATCACTAAGCACTATTAATATCTGTTAAATAGATTAGCGATTAAAAACATTGGCTGCCAGTTATGACTGAACTGTTGACATAATGGCAAGCTAATTAGCTAATGTAAATGCTAAAATGTAATGAGAAGCTAATATTTTAACCACATATCAAATTCTCTTATCATCAGTGAGGGCATTCACTGCTTTCCTCGTCATTTCTGACAGTAAAATTACTATATGTGGGTTTTTGACACTGTCACTATTTTCTTTAACTTTACAGAGATAATGATTAGCAATTAACTGAGATAATAGCCTGTAGCTAATTGCAGATTTCAAGTTTACAGAGGTGGCAAAGAGGGCTTTTAGTGTGGAGATATGCTGGATTTTAAGTTTTTAGCCAATACTCTTTCTCTAACCTTGTTTTCCAAAAAAGGAGTTAAATCTCCAACATTACTCATTCAGCATTAAGAGTAGTGAACAATGTAGCGCTCAGTCACTTTTTACAGGTGTTACACTATTTCTGTGGCTGCCAACTGGGAGATGTGTTGAACATGGGGTAAAATCAAAGAAATGACAGAAAGAGACAAACAGGGAAAAGACAGCAGGGAGAGTATGAGTGAGATATTTAAAAACATTTTTCTGTCCGTGCTATATTAAGGTCACCCAGCAATAGCAACAAATATTGTAATATTAAGTTTCTTATTATGTGCCTTACATTTAGTAGTGAACAGAGGAGTTCAAAGGAAGGTGAAGTGGATCTGAAAGCTGCAAAAGGGAGAAAAAGCGCACAAGAGGATGAGCGAGAGGAAAGATGACAGCAGGGGACAAAGTGGAAAATACATATGAAGAGAGAGCTGAAGTGAAGAGGGCGTTGGAGCACAAGCAACACAGAAAGTGGAAGGGGTGGATGAAAGCGAGGTGAAATGGGAGGCAAGAGGGCCGAGACCTAGAGCAGTGTCTCCCTGGGTGGCAGATGGGCTTTTTGACAAAGAGACGGACGCTACACACAATCCCTCACACATGCAAAATAACTGCTACACTGTGAGAGGCCACAAAAGGCAGACAAATACACTCTTTTTGAACCCTCACGTGTCTCTTCTGAGACATCTTCCAAACATCTGACAGCATATCATGGGAAAGAAGAGTAAAGACGAGGGAGGAACAAAAGCACAATTGTCAGCTCTGCTTCCGAGCAGTTATTTGGTCAGACTCAATGGAGTTATGAGCATACTCTTATAGACACAGCCAAGGCATTTAACACCTTGGATTATACGAAGAGATATCACACGATTTCCGTGTAAACCATACATCAACCCTCAGCCTGACACATCTACAGTCCTCTGGGCTTAGACTTGGCCTGCCTTGGTTCTCTCCACCTTCACCTTTCACAAACACCGGGGCAGACAGCTCTAAGAAAAGCTCTGCAGGAGGAATACCAAGGATTCAGCTCCACACCCCCCAGGTTGTGTGGAAATGTCACAACTCTCTGCATTAGGGATGATATATTTGGAAAGGTGTAGGCAGCGTGCTCATACATCTGTGCATTGAAATTTTACTTCATGCAGGCAGACTATTCCACGAAATTAACTCCTCCGCTTGAGGCAAAACATTGGTATGGTAAAATGAACAATTTTGCTTTTGATAATAATAATAATAATAATAATAATAATAAAAGGCATGAGAGTGCAGGTGGTGAGAGCTTTGTTGCCATGACAGCTACGATGACTGACAGTACTCACGTCAGTGAATCCAGGCAGCAGGTGGAGGGGGAGGAGGGCTTTCGGGTCAGGAGAGGGCTGGGTCCTGCCCAGCGTGGGACGAGCCAGCGGCGGCAGAGTGCTGTGGCACACATTACCTGAGAGACATCACAGGAGGAAGGAGACAGGCAGATAGATAAACATATGGAGCAATGACTCGATGGCGATGAGGTGGTACCTTTGAGATGATGATGATGATGATGATAAAAGCTAATAGACCAGAGCGAACCATTCTGTGCTCAAAAACATCTCTGGTTGCAGTGTTTTGATACATTTTTTATGCTTTCTTACATCTTTGTCTTGTCTTATTTGAATTTAAACCTTATTACATAAAATGCTTTTCATCATTTGTGTTAATGTTTTCAATTCAAATAAGATGTTGAGCCAATTTGAGTGCATTTGGGATCAGTCCAGCTATATTGTAGCCCAAAACATGAAATTTGCTTTCATGGGCTTTCTAACTGGAAAAAATATACCAATATTTGATCCTAGTGGTCTTCTCTCACTCACAGATCCTGGAAATTACTTAAATAGGCACAGCTTCTGTCTGAACAGCTATAAATCATCTTATGTTGCTTTGAAACACCCACTTTGCTGTAAACTGTAATCAAGTACAACTTCCTAAGTTCTTAGAGTGGCTCAGTGGTCAGTATCTCCATTCTAGCAACAGCAGATGGCCACCCGTCCCTGAACCTGGTTCTGCCGGAGGTTTCTTCCTGTTAAAAGGGAGTTTTTCCTTCCCACTGTTACCAAGTGCTTGCTCACAGAGGGTGGTCTGATTGCTGGAGTTTTCTCTGTATTATGGTTGGGTCCTGACAATGAAATGTGCTTTGAGGCAACTGTTGTTGTGATTTAGTGCTAGATTGAATTGAAATGGATGTCAAAGTGTCCTTGTGTAAGATACTGAACCCTTGTACATGTTTTGTTTTTGTCATCCATAAGTGAAAAATTTAGCTCATTTAGCTCAAATTTTCAAGAACTAACCATCTGAAGAAAAGAACTCAAAACTGAGAAACTAACTTTATCTAACTTATTCAAAATTTTGAGATACTTGCCTTAAATTTGGGTAGCAAAAAGAAATTTAAAAAGAGAGAGAGAGAGAAAACTGCAGAATTTGAGTAAAACTGTACTTTTCATACTTTTCTTCTTTGACTAAATAAAGGCTATGCAGGATTCTTCTACCTCTTGCTGGGGGGATGCATTGTATGCTGTAATTATGCTGGGTACAAATGCGGCCTATTATTTTCTTGACAACCTTCCCAGTTTCATTTTTCTTTGTCATTGTTTTTTTTTTTTTGGTTTTTTTTTTTTGTTCTTTTGCTTTTAAAATTATTTACTCAAATAAATCATTTTAGAGGGGTTTTTTTTACACATACGAGCAAGCAATCAGCCCTTTCAAAACACTTTTTGGTGACGGGGGGGGGGGGGGGGGGGGGTCTAATCAAAAACAAACTCAAATATATGCCAAGCACGTACATAAGTGCACATGCAACCTGAAAAACAGTGCACGAGTATGTTGAGGCCATGGCTGATAAGGGTCTTGTTTGTTGTGCTGAGTGATTATAGAGCCTTATTTTCTATAGTTTGCATGTTCTCTCAGCTTGATTACAGTTTGATTTAGGACCGTGTGTAATCATCGCAATCACAATCATAACACACCCATCCGCTCTGCCATTACTCTGATTAACTGACTAAAGTCTTGCAGGGTGCACGTGTGAGTGCGCGCACGCAACGTTGCGCGATTGATCTGATTTGCTTTTGGGATGGATTACTTTAAAGAAGTTATTATGCCTTTGAGAAACACGTGACAGACTGCAGTCTGTTAAGAGCAGCGGAGTGACAATCAATAACTTGCAGGCAACGATCAAAAGCAATCAAACAGCCCAATCGTGAAACCCGTTTAAAATGCAAGTTATGAAATCTAAGAAACGCAGTAAAGTAGCTTCTGTCTTCTCTCAGCATGCTGTTACTATATTTTTGCATCTCTTTTATGCATAGACTAATATTTTCGATACTTATTTTTGCGTAAACGGACTTTAAAGTCAAAAACACCGTGATATAACCTGTGCGCTGAGTCCCTCTGTCTATACCGCTGTGCAGGTGACTGACTTCACGAAGCTCACGTCCAATCCAACATAGCAACAGGTGACTCCGCTTATTACCAGCCTATTAAAAAACTAATGTAAAACAACAATAATAATAATAAAAAGCTTCGTTTACATACCAAAATACATTGCGGCACCAAGTGAGATCCGATTGTTCAGTGTGTGATAAAAGTGTCTTTCATCTCCGAGCAGAGATGAGGCTTCGTGTCTTCTGCTCCAGTCTCTCTCCCTCTCTCTCCTTCTTTCCTCCGGCGCCGATGCTGCTCCTTCCCATCTGGATTCCCTCCTCCTCCTCCTCCTCCTCAACTACTCACCCCTCCTCCTCATCTTTACACAATCCGTGTAGAAATCTGTCCGTGTATCTACATCTCCCAGAAGTCTGGTTTTAATTTGGCAAATACCCGGAAATTACCTTAATTGGTACACATTACCACCCAGGATTTGTGTAACCCCCACACACACCACTGCACCCTCAGTGCCAGCATCCACAAACCAACAGGCACATTTTTAACTCATTGGAACAACAGAAATTATTTAGGTTTAATTTGAACTTCTAGTTGACACATCCACAATAAAAGTGCATGGGAAAGGTGCGCACGGGAAAGGAAAGGAGAGACCTGTGTTCCACTTATTGCTTTGGTAAGTGCTTTCCCATCCTCCTTTTCCTCTCGGGCCTATGGTATTTTTAGATGCATCCTTTCGCTCCATGGAGAGGAAACTGCACACGGACACATACAGTAGGTGAAAACATCACAGTCTGCCACACATACGTGCAAGCACACTTTAATGTGAGCTTGCAAATTCTATAATCATTCATCCTTAAAAAGAACATGGATCGCTCCTGTCTGTCTTTCTGACTTGCATGCACCCGCAAATGCTTGGAGAGCTCAGATGTACTGTATCTTTTGGCAGACTGACTTTCTTGTCCTCGAGCCCAAACATGTTTTCTCCCTGTGCCAATAAAGTGGACAACAACATGTGTTTTCCCACAATCCAAAAACTCTAGGGAGACTTATCTCAGGAAGGCTGTCAGTTCAACAAGTGCTGTCCTGAAACTACACACACACACACACACACACACACACAGAGAGAGAGAGAGAGAGAGAGAGAGACTTTGTGTGCTCACAGGCTATTTTAATTGGTAATAAACAGACAGGCACACACAAATGTGTGATTAACAAGTGAAGCAAAAAGAAGCCACACAAACCAGGCATTAAGTGAACATAAATAATACAAAAGCGTGGCACGCAACAGGCCTCACTCGGAGTCATTCAGTAGTGTTTATTCAGTGGAACAAAATAGTGTGTGATGTGCTTGTTCGCAAATAAATGCGGTGTCTTTACACTCGGGGCGTATCTCCAGCCTGAGCCATTTCATGTGGACTGCGCCTCCATTCATGAGCCACATGGAACAAAAGCTGAGGAGGAGGAAAATACAGACATGGAAACATCTACTCATAAACTCAATTTCACGCCCCTTTTGTCACTCGCCGCGCTGCCAGGCGTTTTGTGCTCCCCTGAGAAAGAGCCGAGGGCTTTTAGGGGGCTATGTGCGCTAGCTGTTATTGCCTGTCCCATTCTTTTGCTGGAGATGGCTGAAAAGTTTTGCTTCATCTCAGTGTCACACATTTGGAAGCCCGTGGTTTCACATTCTAGTTTTAGCCACGTGGCTTCTTCTCCTCCAGTGTAGGAGTGGTGCCAGGGTGAGAAATCACCTCTGAAATATTGGCGCCAAACTTTTGTCAGGCCACCTTGAAGAAAATGGATCAGTGGAGCTGTGGTCAGAGCAGCAAAACTACACAAAAGTCAGGTGTTATGACTGAGGATAGAAGACTTTATTGTGCTAATGTGCCAGAACAGCCTTGCCTGCTTCCCACTCTCCAGATGTCATCACTTAAAGCAAAAATTCAAACTTGAGAGCAGGCAGAAAGCTCACCTGTGACAGCAGAGCTAATCTGTTAATGGCACTCCTACTTTACTTTGTTTCTGGACTCAGCTCGAAGCAGCCCACAAATAGCAGATCGATAAATAATTAATAATAGAAATAATAGCTTTACACCTGCAGCTGTTTAGCATCACTGACTCACAGACAAACACTGAGGCTGTCATGGCAACTGAGGTATGTAATATTATGTTAAGTGGACCGATGCTGAGGCTTTCAGCCTCGTTTGTGGCTGTCAACCTGTTTAATTGCATGCTGGAAAGGAATCTTGTGACCCCAGCTGGGCCTTGAGCACAGACAGCCAAGCACAACGGGCTCCGTTATGAAATTAGAGGCTTTTAAAGGAGTTAATTGACTCGAGTATATGGGGAGGCGATACAGCCAAGCACGAGGGGGCAGACAAATGTGCAAACACTAATCTAGAGAACTGAATTATAGGACGTTTTAATTCCACGATAAGCCGAGCCGAGACTAAAACACCTCCGGTCTTCAACAGAGATCGATGAAAGCACTCTTTAACAGTTTGCTTGCGATGAACTCGAGGCAGTAACCCACCTCTCTGCCCATTTTCAGCTTTCTTTTCCTCCACTGCGCCTTTTTATTTTATATTTTTTTGAGAGCACACACAGGCACCCATCAGCTCACCTCTCTTTTTGATTGGTCGCCATAACAACATCACCATGGCAATCAGCGGCATTGACTTGGATTCTATTTATGCGATGATGTCAGCTGATGTGGAAATATCAGTGTGTGCTCTTTGCTGACAGATGCGGGATGATGCAGGAATGTAGGCCGTCACACACACTCACGCCCAGACGTTGTTTTCACGTCGTGCACATTTGTAGCTGTGAACCCACACAGTAAGGCGCGAAAAAAAATCTGCAACAGGTGCAAGTTGTGTATTTAATGCGTTTTTAAGCATGCCCACATGATGCTGCTATTCAGTGAAAAGCATGTAAGTGGGTGACATGCATTCAAACCACTTTATCTCTTCTTTTGCTCATTCAGGTTCAGTCTTGCTGAATGGCACTTGTACATGTGGAGGCACTAAAAGGCTAAACCTCTGATTAGTGCATGACCTTGTCTGCCACCTGCACAACAGCAAACTAGCATGCATTTCTGTATTTGAATCTCCCCCCCAAAGATAACTAAAAGTCTTCCTTAATGAGTCTAAACATCCTGCTGAATAAACATTAAAAAAAAAAACTGCTGTCACTCTACTGCAAGCATTGCTGCTTTTCTTGATTCAAAAGCTGACAATTTATTTTTCAAGTCATGTGCATGCGTGTGTGTGTTTGGAGTACTTTAGATGTGAGGAAGTGAAAAAAATCCATTTTTAAAAATGGCTACAGAGGACAGCTGGGGGTTTTTGTTCTGTTTTGTTTTCTCTTTAGATGAAATGTAAATATGAGTGGGATTGTGTTATGATTGTAGGACTTATATCACTGCTGATCATGCGTATAAACAAACAAATACAGGAAGCGGATATAAACAAGTGAAAATGAGCTCTGGACAGGCAGAAACCAAGTGAGAGACACAATTTGCGAAAGTGGGATTTGGAGAGCAGAAGAGAAACTGCAAGGCAACAGAAATGAGAGTTAAAGGTCATAAGAAAAACATAGTTTACAACCCAAACCGTACAGATTTGATGCTCCGACTTAAAACTCCAAGATTTCCCTGCGAAACAAAGTGCTGCAGGGATGGAGAGGGGGGCATCGTAAGCCGGAGATAAACAGATCCATGTTGGGGTCAGAGGTGCCATTGCACTTATCACTTTAGCATATATACGAGTCCTGGTTTAAGACACACTTTTTACAACTTACACATGTCTAGTAGCATGCGAGTAATAGCCACCACATGTTTGTGCTAAATCCATTTCTTTCCAACCATGATGAGAGCCTTACTTTCAAGGTTGGGTCAGAAACACACTGACACACTAGGAAAAAATTGGAACAATCAGCAGAAGGAAATGCTGCTTCACTGTTCAGCCCTCTTCATTCAGAAAAAATAAAGGAACCTGTATTTTTTTATTTTATTTATTTTTTAAAAGAGATTTAGTAAGTATAAACCTTCCTTATAGGCATGGGATGAAGCAAAATTTACAGGTTTGGTGACCAGGCTTTCAACCTGTGCAGCTTGCTCAGCCTGTGTGGATTATTACACCAGATGTCTTTCCTCAGCCTATAAAATATCCCCATTCACAAGGTATAATTAAACATTTACTGCCTGGTGCAGAGCCTTCCTATCATATTTTCACGAGAGAAGCTTAATAAAAGCATTTGTGGTCATTTCACTGTAGCAAAATCATCTCCGGCAGAGAAGTCTTGCTTGGGGACACAGCATGCACGCAGCACACACGCACGCTCATACCACAGCAAAGGCTCCTCATGCACATCTGTGAACCAGAGATAGAGCACTATCTGTCCAGAATGTCATTAACTACCACCGCTGTAGATTTATATTCACTCAGTTGTGCCATATGAGCTTGTACAATTACATCCATAGTCTGGAGATCTTCTGCGAGTGGACACGTTGACATAAAATTACCAAGTCTGGGGAAAATGTAAATTAATACCCCACATCATAGGCAGCAAAGGTTGCTAACTTAATATAATGAACGTAAATGTGATGCATAGTAAGAGATGAGACAGGAGTATGAGACATGTAGGCGTTACTAAATGAATGAGAGGGGGAACAAATGTATTTCACTATAGTACCCTCGGGCTGTGGTTTCAACTTGTAACATCGGCAGTGCCATCTACAGGTTGAGAGGAGACATAGCACCTTCAAAGACCATCTCAGGACTATCATTGGGCAAGATCTGAAAACCAATCGTGCTGGTGTGACACCATCTCTCTGCCACTTGGGGAAAAACTACTACTTGACCTATACCTCAAACCTGGAGTTTTGTATATTATATTAATCTCGCCAAGCACTCCAGGTTCCTCCTGCAGTCCAAAGACATCCATGAGTTTAGGTTAACCGGGGGTCCTAAATTAACCATAGAACGTGAGAGTGAATTATTTTATCTATATCTCTGCATTACCCTGGGACAGGCTGACAGATTGTCCAAGGTGTACCCTGCCTCTTGCTTCGTGACAACTAATATAATCTAGAGCACCCTGAAATGATTAGAAAATCAATGGACATAATTCATACTGGTCTATTTCTGAAAATGCTGATCTACTGGATTTTCCTACACAACCATTTCTAGGATTCACAGAAAATGGAATTACAGCGAGAAAATATCCAGTGAGCAGCAGGTCTCTGGGTGCAAATGTCTTGTTGATGGCAGAGAAGAATGGCCAGACTGCTTCAAGCTGATAGGATGTAATAGTAACTCAAATAACCACTCATTACAACCAAGCAGAAATGCATAAAACATTGAAGCAGATGGGCTACAGCAGCAGAAGACCACACTTGGTGCCACTTCTGTCAACTAAGAACAGGAAACTGAGCCTAAAACTCACACAGACAAAAATTAGACAACAGAAAATTGAAAAACCTTGCCTGATCTGACAAGTCTTGATTTCTGCTGCGTCAGTCAGATGGTAGGATCAAAATTTGCATGGCTCCATCCTGCAATGTTGTGGTGCAAGGTTATTAAAGTTAATTTAAAATAGGCTAAAAACTGAAACATTTTGTGACCTGGGAAAACTAACTAACTAAAATAACACATATATAGAGAAAGGAAATGTTCTTACCTTTGGTACCTGTTAATTAAGCAAAAATGTATTATTAACCTGCCTGATGACACATGATAAATGTGTTTATTGAGACTTGTGAGATGTTTACAAGACTGTTAGTCATCTGCTTTCAAAGCATTGTGTTGTTATTGGAATACCAATATCTTGCCTCAGACAATAATAACCATAAAAGACTAAAACTAACACTGAAACTAATGAAAACTAAACTAAAACTAAATCTTTTCCAACAATAAAATCTAAACTGAAACAAGAAAGTACACTCTGTAACCTAGCTGAAACTAAAATAAACAACAAAAAATTAAATAAAACTACTTAGAAAACACAAAACTTTAATAACTCTGGTGTGGGGGATATTCTCTTGGCACACTTTGAGACCCTTATCACCAACTGAGCATTGTTTAAACACCACAGCCTGCAGGAGTACTGTTCCTGACCATGCCCACCCCTTCATGACCACAGCTTACCCATCGTCTGACGCCTTCCTCCAGCAGGATAATGCACCATGTCACAAAACTCTAATCATCTCACACCAGTTTATTGAACAAATCAACAGTGACTTTTGGTTTCAAGTAGGACAACCTGCTCCTTACATTGATTTTGATGCTCTTTTTATTACCTTACTTCTACTTCAGTGTTTGTCAGAAAGCAGTGAAGACAAACTTACCCCACTTCAGTCCCACCCCCCAAAAGTCATATATCTAACAACACATGTGATTGGTCCTAAAATAGCATTAACTATGATGATGTAGGAATACCATCGGTCTCACTGATCCCTCATTTAACTCCACCAATACAATTTTTTAAAGATTAACTTATCTAACAGCATATGAATTGATTCAAACTGGACCAGTCTTATTCAGCTAGTGTGTTAACACTATAACTTTATTTATTTCACCTCCTTTTATCTCCTATTTCCACATAGCTCGAGTCTCATGGAGATGTTTCATGACTTTTTGTTGCAAGTACAAGCAAATAGAAGAAGCATAAATAACTTATTCCAAGACGTTCCCTCTGGATTCCTTTATAAAAGCAATAAAAAATTACAAAGTATTTCTAGAAACATAAAGGAAAAAATGTCATCTAATGCAGAAATTGCCCGTCAGCCATCAAAAGAAATATGTATAAAACATGAAAGTGAATTACCATTTGCAACACTTATTCAGTAAATTAGATACTGTACAGATGGTATACTGAAAGACGCCTGAACACTGAGAGCTCAGTGTCAAGCAGAAGCCTCGCTTGAATGACAGTCAAGCATGGTGATGCTTCAGTATGTACACAGCAGATCTTTCTGGGGAGGTGCCGCAGTCTGTTATTAGCTCCTGCAGCAGCCTTTGCGCTCCTCCTGTGCCTCGCTGCTTGGCCCAAGGGGGCTGGAGAGGGTCACAGCACTGATGGAGCCACGGGTCACCTCTCTGCTGGCCACCTTCTTATGGATCGCTGGAGAAAACGGAGACGAAGAAGATTGGCAATCAACACAGACACAAGTCCAAGTGAGGGTGTGAATGCTCTTTCTGGGCACCTTTACCTGTGAGAACTTCACTGAAAGCTGCTTCAACATTGGTGGAGCCCAACGCTGATGTCTCCATGAACATCAGACCTTTCTTTTCTGAATCGCACCGGGGTTTGAAAAACAAAAAAACATTAATACAGAGCAAAATGTATTTAGCAGTGAAAACACCATTTATGAGAATTTTTGCAAAACATAGAAATAAAATCAGTCTCATATATTAGAAATATTCCAAAACAACATTAAAGAAATAACTATACAACACTACTTAACTTACCTGCAAAGTCTCTGGCCTCATCTGTGGGTACAGTCCTGAGAGTGTCCAGATCGCTTTTGTTTCCCACCAGCATGACCACAATATGAGGGTCTGCGTGGTCGTACAGCTCCTTCAGCCATCTCTCTGCGCTCTCATAGGTCAAGTGCTTGCTAATGTCATAGACCAGCAGCGCTCCAACTGCTCCCCTGTAATACCTGAGGAGGAACACACATGGGCTGGGTGTTACATTCAAACAGGAAACAATTCCTTTAAGTAGGTGTTGTGCATGAAAGAGGTGTGACCGTTAATTAAACACAGTGCAATCAGTGTTACTTAAACTGGCAAACATGTGTGAGCCAACACTGATAATCTCATAATTCCCACCTCAATTGTGTCTGTTACTCATTCGTAAATGGTGTGTGTGCTTATGTGTGTGTACCCACGCTGAGGTGATAGCTCTGTAGCGCTCCAGGCCAGCCGTGTCCCAGATTTGAGCTTTGATGGTGAGGTTATCAATCTGCACGGTCCGTGTGCTGAACTCGACACCGATGGTGGTACGGCTGTCATGGGCGAACTCATTCTTGGTGAAGCGAGACAGAAGGTTGCTCTTTCCTACGCCAGACTCTCCGATCAAAACCACTAAACAAACACACACAACAGGTATTGAAATGGCTCTTAATCCTTTATTTGATTAAAAAACTAGATACCAATAACACTGAGTATTAGAACAAATCAAGGATAAACCTATCTCATGGTAACTTGCTGAAACATATTCTTTTATATCCAGACTTTCTGTCACCCTCAAAAGATACTAGACACTATGACACCACACAGACGTGGCACATCTCCCCTGGGGCTGATTTCACTTTGGAATGGATGGAAGTTTATTTTAATAAGGAACATGCACATTATCATGAGGCTCTTTGTAAGATTATAACGTGTAGATTATATGTTTCTACAATAGGTCAAAGGTTAAATGGTTTACAGCCGAATGGATACAGAGCGATCACTTCCTACTTTCCCTGCTCTATTCACTTCCTTGGAAATAGCAGCAGGCAGCTACAGCCGGAGTTGTACCTGCCAGCTTCATTGTCTACAAATACGCAATAATACACAGAGAAAAAGACATTCATGTCTTCCTACACAATCACAGCTTAAGCAAACATGACTCACCTTTAAAGACAAAATTGTACGAATCATCAGACCCCATGCTGCACTCAGAGGCGAACGGTTCCTGCTTTGCTAAGTAAATATCCTGAAGGCACTTTAAATATTAGCTCCCAAAGTAGAGTTTAAAAAAGAAAGAAAAACAGAAAGAAAGAAAAAAAATCCAGCCTCAGTCCTGAGTCTCTCTCTCCGATGTGGAGAGAGAGCAAAGGTGAAGAAAAGAATGGAAAGAAAAAAGGGAACTGGTTGAGCCGCTTGCTTCTTTATCTACGCATAGTGGGTAGCTTCAGATTGAGGGCAGGCAGTCCTGAGCTCTCATCAGCTGACACCCAAAGGAGGGCTGGAGGGAGGAGAGCAGGTGGAACAGGTAGAACCACTGGCAGGTAGTCATGAAGCGTCTCCACCCTCTGCTGCTCTATTCACGCACTGATTCTGATCATTTGTGGTGTGACCTCACTTAAAAGGTGGTTTCTGTGTGCAAACACACGTCATCATTCCCCACCTTTCTGATCATTAAACTTGGAGTTAAGAGTGCTTTATAGTGTACTAACTATTATGTAACACACTGCTTAAACAGAATTTAATAAGCATATAGCAATAAGTCAGTTAAACTTCTGGGATATTTAACTGATCAGTTAAGTAGCAGCGGGGATTGTTATTCAGTTTCAGCTGCTTTAGTGTTGATGAGATTAACAACAGATGCACTAGAGAGGCAACAGTGACAGTTGTCCCTCATCTAGTTTTGCATTTGACAGTGTAAATATCTCTGACCGAACGATCAGAAACAGACTTCATGAGGGTGACTGAGGGTTCTCTATGGACTGCGGAGCCGGAGCCCAGCTGGCATTTAGTGTAGAAAACCAGAATTGCCAAGTATACCACTCGTGAATTGTGCTTATCACCGATCAGAGCAGGTTCACCCTGACAGACCAGCTGGAGAAGCTGTGACAAACTTTGTTTCCTGTAACAATGTTTAGCACGACCAGTTTGGTGGTGGGTCAGTGATGTTCTAGGGAGGCATATTCATGGAGGGACAAAGGCTGACTGCCATTAGGTATCAGGAGAAAGTCCTTGGACCTGCCATCTGACCCTACACTGATGCAGTGGGTCCTGGATTTCTCCTGGTGCACAATACTTGGCCTCATGTGGCGAGAGTACACAGGAAATGGGAAATGGCCTGTATTTGTATAGCACTTTTTACTAGTCCCGCCTAGGGACCCCAAAGCGCTTTACACACCCAGTCATCCACCCATTCACACACTGATGGAGGCAGCTACAGTTGTAGCCACAGCTGCCCTGGGGCAGACTGACAGAAGCGAGGCTGCCATATCGCGCCATCGGCCCTTCTGGCCAACACCAGTAGGCGGTAGGTGAAGTCTTGCCCAAGGACACAACGACCGAGCCGGGGCTCGAACCGGCAACCTTCCAATTACAAGGCGAACTCCCAACTCTTGAGCCACGATCGCCTCTGGGATGTATGAACTGGTATCAGTGACCCCACCCACATTTTCTTGACCCAAATCCAATAAAACACCTCTTGGACATTATTATCATCATTATTATTATTATTTCAGTCCGTCTGACACCATCAGGTTGCACCTCATTCTCCAGATCATGGATGCCCAGATCTAGATCCGAGAGGAGACCATCCAGTCTCATTAGGAGCCTACCCTGACATTGCATTTGCAGTATGCATACCTGATAAACTGAAGCTTTGGTCAAATTGACTAGTCTGCCACATCTTTTTTTCACTTGTGTCTTTAAATTTAGCCACCTGTAGGCTAATAATTACTATTTCCTTTAAAATATCTGGCATCCTTTCATTCCTAACCAATTACCCAGTCTATATCAATGTAGATATCAAGCATTTCCTTTTTTTTCTTCATAGATCTGATGTGTTCAAAATGTTCCTTTACGTTTTTTTAAAGTATATTTTAATTATCGTGATTAGCAGAACACAGCTACAATCGATCCTATATGAATACAAACCAGGAAACACAGTTCAGGCTCACACAGTAATTCATAACTCAGCACTCTATAAGAAGATAGCGTGTTATTGTTATAGTGACATGTTTGTCTTACAGACTATTTGTGACTGTATAAAATCTGAATTACCACGTTATTTTTGTAAGAAATACAATATTTGAATCAATAGAAAAGATAAAAATAATATACAGTAAGTTCATTTTTGACAAGACATTTCCTTACAAATAGTGAAAATATTGATTTTAACTGACTAAATTAATATCAGAGATGAAAACACTTCCTGGAACTTTTAAGCATCATTAATAGTAATCTGTGTACTTTTCTGCAAGCTTCCAAGGTATTTAAAATTAAAATATTTAAAATATCATCCAATTAGTGGTACCAAACTAAAACCTTAAAGGATGGCCAACTGTGTTTAAAAACAAAAAAAAAATAAAAAATAAAAAAACCCTCCAAAAGTAGATTTAATCTTACAGATTTCAACATTTCACATTTAACAAAAAAACAGAAACAAAGTTCAATGACTTCATACAAATTAACTTTCATAATCAACTGACACATGTGTGGGCTGTTTTTAAATCATGTTTTATTTTTTTAGTACAGTACTGTTAAAAGTTAGTTCCAACATGTTCAATTCGGAGATGGATTTTCTTTTTTTCCAGCTGAGGTCAACAGACAAAGCAAAGCTATAGCAGCAGTTGCCAAGGTTACCACAACTACATTGCTGAGAATTTCAAAAGGAAAAAAATAAAATAAAACAACCTAGGCTTGATTTGAGAAATTTATGATGCCACTGTACCAGAGTTGTTTGTAAAGCCATTCCATCGTTCATTTTTCGTTAATCATTTGATTTCCATTTTATTTTGATGAGACAAATCACCTCTAGGTACTAACTGCACCTTGAAAGAGAAATTAAAATGAAGAATAAGATTAAAACGAAAGGAAAACTTGTTTCATTCTTATTCATTCTAACTGCGCCCTCTGCTTCAGAGACGCTGCGATGTGATATCTGATTATGGCTAAAGTTCTGGATGGTGCGTGAAATTTTCTTAGTTGGGGCAGGGTCCTCAATAACCCACTGAGTGAGGCAATTCACTGATGATAGGGCAGTGGAAGACAGCAGGCACAGCAATGGTGCCTCAGTGGGGAAAAGCCACTGCACCTGTGAGTGGGCACTTTTATCTTGAATGACGTATTATGTCATGTTATTAAGAGCTTGCAATAAATAGTGAAAGCTGTTGGGGAACGACAGCCATTTAAGTAGAATCTTTAGAACAAGGAAAGGAGGAAATAAGGTGGATCATCTGCGTGGACAAGCTACCTTCCTGCTAACACTCAGGTTTGCCACCTGTAATCAGAAAATCTTCATTTATCAATTTGCTAGTTAAATACCAGCAAACCTCACAGTAGCCATGTAGGAAAAAGAGCCAGATGCCAATCACATCACGTGGGTTCAATTTGTATCATGAAAATGTTAACCTGTAGCACTCTACTCCAGTTTTACATGAAGAAAACAATATATAGTGAAAATGGTAGGGAATCCCTTTCCAGGAGAGATTTTCACTCTTATTCTCTGCACCAGAATACCCTTTACGGTAAGAGTGGTTCAGTCCAACTCTACGGCAGCACTCTTGACAGAGATCTGGTTGGATGGTGGCAAAGAGTGAAAGTATGGGAAATGGGGCATGATCTGAGAACAGATGTAGAGTGAAGGTCTTATAGATCCTGCCCACGTTCGTTCCGTTAAGTTGGGGACAATACACTGAAATTTATTTTGGTTCTCTGTAGATGCTGGGTGTTTTTGTGAGTTAGGTATGTATGCGCATGTCTGTGTATCACTAGGTACTGTATGTCTTTACGAGGGCTGTGAGCCCAGAAGTCTCTCGATTGCAGCATTGATGTCTCCTCCAGTAGCTATGAGCGCCTGCAGGTTGGCCTCGCGGTTGATGAAGCCCATAGCATTAAGCTGGTCCAGCTGGGACTGGAACCGAACCTCTGGGGTCTGGGTCTACAACGACAAAATGAGATGCGAGACAAATTATACTAGTACCATACTGTGACCATGTCCATTCCCCCCCCTTTTTTTCTGTAAAGCAGTCATTTCATCTGAGAGCACACATGTTCACAAATTGTACAGTATTGTGCAAAAGTCTTGAGCCACCATTTCTTTATATTTTGCTTAGCCACTTTTCTGTCCTTTTAAAAAGCGTCCTCAAGAAGGCTTTTTGAAGGCCTTTCAATGTTTTTCTTTGGCTGATTTTCCACTCATTTCAGTCCAGTCCTTTTACCTGACCATTTTCACAGGAATGTTATTTGACCACTTAACACAGGCTGATAAATCATCCACCCAAAGATAACAACCTAACTCAAGTGTTCCACCTAGTTATGTTTATGTATGTGACTAGAGAGCTAGAGACCAGTGAAACAAAGCAGCACTTGATGACAAAAAAGTTCAGGATATCCTCAACTCATCACACTATTGCTGTCATTTGCCAGAAGTACGCTTCAGCGACTCATCAGAAAGTGTTGACATTATTCAAATATTTTAAAGTGTAGTGTGTACCCCAGTGCTCACTGTACCTATGATTACACACTTGAATTAAGAGGGGTAAGAAAAATTGAATTCAGTTAACTGCAATTTGCAATCTACTGACATCTAGTGATATTTTACAGACTTTACCTTTAAGACAAAGGAAAAACTCCAGCAAAGACCTGACACAGGACCAGCAAGGTACATCTGGTCCTTCAGTGGATCGCTCACTGAAGTCTCATCATATATGGTCTAAACGGAAGGCGGCTGTCAAGAAGCCATTTCATAAGGAGGACAAACAGTGAGAAAAGGCTGAGGTATGTCAAAATCCAGTGTGAGATGATCTTGACAGAGGATGGAACAAAAGGCAGCAAACATCCATAGAAGAGCTTTAAATGTCCTTCAAGAAGCCTAGAGATCTATTCCCGAAGACATGACAAAACAGCTGCCTAAGAGAGTTCAGACTATGTTGAAGAATAAAGATAGTGAACCCAAATGTTGACTTTAAACCTTGTTAAAACTGAAAAAAAAAAAACTCAGTTTTTATACTTTTCCATGTTTCAATAAAACACTGGAACTATGTCCTATTTTACCACCAAAATATAAAAAGAAATGTGGCTCAAGACACAGTACTGTAATTCCTATGCATGTGTACCGTTGCGCTTCCGCCTCCACCTCCTCCTCCAGCAAACATCTGGAGCATCTGATGCATCAGCTGCTGCTGGGCAATGTTTGTTCCAGCACTGCTGGGTGAGGATGCAGGGTTCTCTGTGGGCATGGCCCCTCCTGTGGGTATTCCAGGAATTCCACCTGGCATCAAACTAGGATGAAAGAAAAATTAACAGCAGAGAGTATATCCACCTCAAAAATGAACGATGTTTAAATGTGTGTTAGCATACCTGGGCATGAGGCCTGGTGCTTCTGTCTGCAGTGTCTGTAGGCCCTGCTGGATCTGCATCAGAGCTTGCATGGCCCGTGGATTGGTCATCACTGACAGAGCTTCTGGGTTCTGCATCTGCAACCCAACAGTTCATTGAAATTGTCACAGGATTAGCAGTCTAAATTGTGTGAGCGTTACAGCTGTTTTCACACATGCACTGCAGGTTTGTTCAGCTGACAGAGGTGCATTGGACAACCTAAAAGTCAGGCTCAAAGGAGCTTGCAAAGAAAAGCGTCTGGACTTCTTGTTGCTTGAAGACGTTTCACCTCTCATCCGAGAAGCTTCTTCAGTTCTAAGGTCAAATGGTGGGGAGTCCCAGATTTAAACCCAGTGGGAGTAACCCCCCACAGAGGGACAAAAGGACCCCTGATGATCCTCTAATCGCCTGAGCCAAGGTGTGAAACTGGGTGTGGGTCCCAATCAGCCAGAGTTTCGGGTGAGCTCTTTGTGAAACCTGGCCCCACCTTATCATGCGAATTCCTGAGGTCAGATGGCCCAGGATGTGAGTGGGCGTTCAGGCGTCTGGGGAGGGAACTCAAAGCTGGATTATAGATGGCAGACAGTTGGTGTCGTAAACCACTGCCTCTGTTCAAAGATGGTCGCTCACAGTGGACATAGATGTAGCTCAGGCGATTAGAGGATCATCAGGGGGTCCTTTTGTTCCTCTGTGGGGGGATATTCTCCCACTAGGTTTAAATCTGGGACTCCCCACCATTTGACCTTAGAACTGAAGAAGCTTCTCGGATGACAGGTGAAATGTCTTCAAGCAACTTAAAGAAGTCCAGACGCTTTTCTTTGCAAGCCCCTTTGACTACGATGACCTGGATGACTGAGAACCTTCACAGACTAAAAGTCAGACGCAATTACATCAAACATTTTCCAGCTACCTAGTACAAAGTTCATGCTATGTCAAATGGTGCTGCTGTGTCAGCACCACAGGTAATATTCTGCTACATTTACTGTTAGCAAATATTTCCTGCATGCTAGGTCCAGTAGTTCCCTCAAGTGAACCCTGTGAAGTACTGCCAATAGTTTGAAAGCTGACACTTTGCTGTAAATTTGTGACATGTTGTGTGGTACATGTGAGAAAGAAGAACAGTAGAAACTGTATTGATGCAATTATCCAAAAACTGACTCAAGTGGGAAAGCGACTCAACTAACAAATAACAACTATTCAGGAGATTCTTCTAATATTCAGATTTCAGTTTTATTTAAAGAACCTGGGACATTTGCCAGCACTGCTCTAAGTGAGCGCAGCAGCACCTGTGAGGGAGCCGTTTGTGTGCTGTTGTCTTGTGGTTTGGTTGCCCAGATGGAGTCTGTTAACTATGAAACCGACAGTCACTTCCACCCTTCTGGGTGATCATTTGATATACTACTGCCAAATTCACTTCTAATTAAAAATGAAACACGTAATTTCCTCATATTTCAATGTGTTTAATGTATTTTAACTTCTAAATCAGGTATTAAATAGATATTATTTAATGATATAATTCATCATGTACCCTCGGCAGATACATAGACTGAGGCTCATTATGCCACCCTGCAGATCTAATCAGCTCCATTCTTTGTTACAGTCTTTTATAGAAAACATGCAAATCTAGAACTGCGGTACTAAACTAAACAAATATGCTGTACCTGCTGCAGAAAGATAGGCAGCTGAGCTCTGAACTGTTCCTGCAGTTGTTGGTTTCCAGCAAACAAGGGGTTATTCATCAAAACCTGGTAGAGAAAAAGGGAAATACAGTCAAGCAAAATGATCATTCCACATCAGGCTATGCTGCTTACTCACTAAAATAATAGAAAGATTTAAGTAAATTCATTTTAGCACCTCACCACAGCTTTCAAACTGATGCTGTAACCTAATCAATATGTCTTTAGTATCACTCAGCAGCACTTTATCATGAAGCTGCTCTGGTCTAAATATGAGCTTAAAAGACAATCTCTGTATTGTCTTAATGCCAGTGGCTAACCTGATACTGACAGTACATTTAAACCGAGTTGTTCATTATGATCCACTTGTCTATGTATAAACATGTGCACCTGTCTGATGCACATTCTGAACAGAAAAATATTTTAATCTAATTGTTTTCTGCATGGCTGTGCATTATATGTATGTTTAAATGTGTGTGTGTATCCATCTTTAAGCTTACCTGGGAGGCCAACTCTGGGTTTTGAGCCAGTGACTGCATCATGCTGCGCATGTAGGGAGCAGACAGCATGTTCTGCATCAGCTGAGGGTTTTCAGAGATCTGCTGCAGTAGACTCTGCATGCCTGGGCTGTTAAACATGCCTACAATAAAAAGAAAACAATAGAAAATATAGACAAGAAATTCAAAAAAAAGTAATGTATACATAATTCACTACATCAAAGTATTATTTACAAATAAATAATTTGATAGTTAGATAATATTAAATTTAAGGAATTCAGGCTCGCTCTGGCTTACCATTTCCCAGACTGCCAGGATTGATGCCCAGAGGGTTCGACACACTTGGGGTGGTGCCTGCGGTGGTACTACTGCTCCCCGTGCTGCCCCCTCCACTTTCAGAAGGGTTAGAAGAAGTTGGTGGCCCCCATGGATTTGGTAGGGGCTCTCGGTTCTCTGTCCGTGATGGCTGGGCACCAGACTCGGAGCTCCCTCCCAGAGCTGAGAATGGGTTGCTACCAAACTACAAGGAGGCACATTTGGAAACACAACTGTCAGAATACTACTAGCTATGCAATGCTGACAAAAAAGAGACAACAAATACTACAGAATGAGTGAGAAGTTCAACAAGCACCAACAGTGCACAAAAACAAAACATTTGTCAGCAAGTATTCCTCACAGATACCTGTTCTCTGGCAGCGCTAAACATGGGCTCCTGGATGTCTGTGTACATCCTCCGCAAAGCATTGTATCCTCCTGGGATGCTCTCCAAGTTGCTCAAAGCCCGGTCCTGGTTGCGCATCATTTCTTGCATCATGGCTGGGTTCCTGGCCAGCTCCATGGTCTGTGAGGTGTTATAAGAACAGGAAAGGAAACAACTGAATCAAGGTATCATTTTAAACAGAGCTTGTAAAATCCTTTAAAAAAAGGCAGATAATATAGTGGGAATCTAATATTGTGCTACCTGAATGACACATTCAGCCCTTCTTAGTTCTGTTTACCTGTCTCATAAGCTCAGGGTTGTTGAGCATGTGGGAGATCTCAGGGTTGCGTTCCATCAACTGTTGCATCTGAGGATTAGCCATAATCATCTGTCTCATCAAGTCTGGGTTTGACATCATGTTCTGCACCAGCGGGTTCTCCATAATTTGAGAAAGCATCTCTGGATTGGACATAAGCTGCCTCTGCATCTGCTGCTGCAGCTCCATGAAGTTAGCCGAGCCCATGCCCAGTCCAGCTAGACCACCCAGGTCACCGAAGCCAGCTGAAGGAGGAAAGATTGGAGAGTGCTGGTTAAACACACCGCATTTCTCAAACAGTGAAAGGTGTTTGCCTGTATAAAATTACACAAAGTTGCACTTACTCAGTATGTTGGGCGTCTGTGTGGGTGGTGGGGCTGAGCCAGTAGAACCTGTTGTGGTTGAGGGGTTGGTGCCTGGATTTGAAGTGGAGGTACTGCCTGCTTGGGTGGATGTTGAGCTAGAGGCTGATGTGCTACCACCATCTGCCGCCCTACAGAGATGATTTTTTTGGGGGGAAAAAGACAAACTTAGTAATGCTGTGAACGCCTTGTGCTTTGAAGAGAAACATGAATCCAAATGCACAAAAAAGACTGAACTGTAAATCTAATGAATCCTTTTTGAAGACAGACACGAAGCATTTGGTTGAATCAGCATGTTTGTTGACTTACTTGTGTGCTGTTTTTATGACCAAGTGCACTGTCAGGCCATCTTTGATGCCATGTTGGCTGAGGCTGTCGCCATCTTTTAAGATTTTCCCTGCAAAAATCAGAACCAGCTGGTCCTGTTTGGCTTTGAATCGCCTCGAGATCTCTTCTTTAAACTAAAAGACAAGAAAAAAGTAAAAACATAAGAAGTGAACCAGAAAATGTCTTACAAAAAGAGAAGAGATGGAGACAGAAACTGGAAATGAAAATTACAATATAAAGGAAGAGATGATTACTCACGTGACATGCTGCTATTATCTGGTTCTGTTTTGATGCAAACCTCTGGCATTACAGATGCCATTTCTAAATATCCCATTATCTGGGACCATGCACTCTAAATCTATCAGATTACCACTAGTCTTTCAACACTTTGTGAAAATTACATTGATAAAGTACACTTTTGATGAGTATTTTAAGGACAAAGGAAAAAGAAATCACTAGCACCCTATAATCGGCCTTCCTGACTGCAATCAGCCCTTTAGAAAATCAGAATGGTCAATGTCTACCTGTTACTTTTCATCAACTTTACTCTGTTTGATAAAACATGAAAAGCTTTAAGACCGCTTTCTGTAAAAGAAGAATTTAAAAAAGGAATCAGTACCATGGTTTAATAATGGCCCAGAATTGTTGACTACTATCGTTTCGTTCACAGGGGCCTAGCAACCTCTGTGTAAAAGCAGCACAGAATCTACACAAGTAAATACGCATGATTATACAATGCAACTTAAACAATTTAATACTTATACATGTAACCTGGTCATTGCACTAAATGTTATGTACACCAAACAAACACAGGCCCGTGTGCATGAACAGATTAAAGAACACGGCTAGCATGTATGAACAGTGAAACCACAACCATTCAGTGGCAACGCAGCCATAACAAACACATCTGAAGAGATTATCCTTTTATTGTGATTAAAAAGACTGCGTTATGCTTTCAGTGCCCCACGTCGCCAAGCCAACAGTAACACTGAGAAACTGTATATTCCCAAGAAAGCCCAATGACTCAGGGGCAGCACTGAGAATGTTCTAGAGGGAAAGCAAAGTTTAGCTTTCGCTAAAGCCGTCGGGCTGAAACAGAAAATTAAAGTATGTTGTAAATCCGAAACCCCTGTCGTGGTTACATCAACTATCGGTTATATCGGTTCCTACTTGTGGTAGTGGCATAACTAAAGCGTCAGCTGACACTTGTTTGGCTACATAGTTAGCTAATGGCTCTGCTAGCAAGTTGGCTGGCTAACTTGCTAAGTGCTAACACTTAGCAGGCTAACCGGTTCGCAATTTCATCTATTGTGTGGTCATATTCCTCGATTGGATGTCACCAACGTTAATATCACCGAACATTTGTTACCCTAAGCGGCAACATTTCCGCTAAACACAGCCCCTTTAATTTCACAAAGCCCCTGGTTGCCGGCTAGAGTGACGACAAATGCTAACAGGGCTAGCTCGTTAGCTTCCTAGCTGAACTTGTGGGCAGAGGCATGACGTTAGAGGCGCAGCAGCTAGCTCCCCACCAGCAAAACCCAACCAACCTGAGTAACAGAGGCATCTTCTGCGATGGCGATTTCTTCTTTGTCTTTAGGAGTTTTCACTGTGACCTTTATAATAGTTCCCTCGGAGGCTTCAGGTTTATTATTGTTGTTATTACCAGGATCTGCGGCGCCTTGGTCAGCCATCTTTACTCCGCCGATGGAACAGCTCGGGTCTTGGCGTCGGCTTCCGGATCATGAGAGGTCAAAACCTCTTTCCAGAACGAATTTCACAAGCTCCCGTATGTACGCTGTCTCTGCCTGGTCATCATTGGTCATCACATGTATCACCAGAGGAAACGGATGTTCTAAAACATCACACGTGTGATTAACATCCCCACCCCCCAAATAAACAAAATCGGAAATGATTTTCTAAAACATGTCTGCACTATAATCAGGCTTTTGGCAGCACATCGGGTATCTTACATACATTCTTTATTTTAGACCGGCGTATTCTTATTTATTTATTTAGGTATTAGGTGAGAGATAAGCCACCCAAGCTTTCATACATTTATCGATTTTCTCTATTCAAACTTTACAAAAACAAAACAAAATTTATTTAAACTTAAAGCATGTAGAAACAAAACGTTCTGTTTTTAAAAGTACAGTGCTGAGCCATATTCGTCCATGGAAATACAATATATACGGAAAAAAACAAACTTTGTAAATAGGAAAAGTAATAGTAAACAAATCAAGTGAAGGTCCAGATGCATCTCTCAGGTTCTGTATCAGGGCTTTACTGGATTTTTTCCTGTCCCTTAAGGACGTGACTTTCATCCATCATCTGCTGTGTTTTCAGCAGTTTAGCTCTTTGGTAATCAACTTTTTATTGCAAAACTGCTGTCTTATGCCGATCAAATTGTGTCATCTTTGGCCCTTTTCACAGATTCAGCTATAGAAATGTAAAACAATCATGTGTTTTTGTGATAGCCTGTGCCTAAAATAATATGTAAGGTATCTATTAAGTGTAGACAAAACAGCGATTACTCTCGTGAGTTTAGGTGCCTCTTTAAGCTTTAATGATTCATAGGTCAGTGTTAGGTGGCTTAAAAAATGGCCAGGCACTATGGCTGGACTGAAAATGAGAGAAAAAACCATCAACGTTCAAAGAATAAGTTAGAAAGGCCTCCAGAAAGCCTGTAGAATTATTGCTCAAGACCACTTATAAATTTACAGGAAGGTCTGGCTCTCTGGAAGCAAAATATAAAGACACGATAGGGTGATCGATACTTTTGCACAGTACTATAGGTTTTTGTTAATTAATTAACCCTTGTGATGAACCTTTATGCAGTGTTTTTTATTTATTTATTTTAGGTAAAGTCCTTTAACATTTCCTTTATCTGTTGGTTTAGTGTTTTGTCTATTAAGGATATGAACTCTGTCAGCAGTATTGTTAACACCTGCTTCAAAGTCACAGGGGCCAAGCAGAGACATCTGTGCTCACTCTTTGGGAAATCAGATAATGAAGCAGGCAATAAAAATTATTAACATATTTTTCATCTGATTTCAGGAAGTTCCTCCTAGGTCACCATTTCTGTGTACCCCAGAGTGGATCAAATGTATACTTTAAATCCTTCACTCCCGCGGCTATTAGATTACTCAACACTGACAGGGTCCATTTAGATTATTTTTTTCTATGATTGTTCATTTTTAGATACTTGTCCTGTTTATTTATTTTATGTTTAATGTATTTATTTTAATTCTTTTCCCATGACCTCATTCTTTGTTGATCTCTGCCTTGACATGCAACAGTGTTTGTGTTTAAGGACTAGGTTGTGTGAGCAGGTTGTGTCCGTAAGATGCAAACAAATAGTCCTTTTTTGGCATTAATAAAGTGATCTGAATCTCAATCGACTAAGCATAGATGATTTTCATGTATGTACCCCTTTTCCAATATACATGTAACTGTATCTAGAAAAAGTGGACAGATTTTCTAAAAAGCATCATAGGTTCGTCATAGGTAGGTTTAGGATAAGGGTGTGTGGGTGTGATAAGGTTTATAGTGAGAGTACAGAAATTCCCTACGTCAGTGAGTATTTTCACAGTGACCAAACATCCAAGTGTGTGGTGTGTTTTTTCCTATTTCATTTTGTGAACCATATAAGTTGTTTTTAAAATGTTTCAGACTAGTTAAAAATCTCCTTTATAACCTTGTCTGCAGGGTAGAGCTCGTGATCTGAACATATACTGTATCAGGTTTAAATTGTGACAGAGATACGGCTTGTATAGAGCGCTGCCTCTATATGTGTCTGTACATGCTGCCACAGGGGGTAAGAGCTGAAAGAAAAGTGTTTGCTTCAGCATGTTGCATTGACACTGACAGTCCTGCATACCTATGCACATCCCCAGTTCTAGAGCAAGCCATTTACAAACAAACAAAACCCCCCAAAAGGAACACCCCTTCTCTAAGGGCACACGAATGCCAGAGACTGCGCACACACACACGCACAAACACACACACACGCACACGCGTGTCATTTGCACCGTGGCCCCTGTGGTGTTTCATTCAAGTGTATCTCACTGAGCGAGACTCATGGCAGCAAAAGATTTTGCTTTCCTCAACAAAAAATCAGAGGGGACAACTTTACAGTTGTAGTATTGTCTCTGACTCTCTCGCTCTCTTTCCAGCCTGCTCTCTCTTCTCCCCCTCTGCCTGTTCGTATTTACTCTATCTACCTCTGGAAGGCGGGCAGTAGAGAAAGGTGCATTTCCAGAAACGAGGTAAGGGATCAGATTTAACTGCTATTTTTGAGTGTTTATCCTCCAGTGTCACGTTTGCGTTCATGGTCACTTACTGCTGAAGAAGAACCGGCGTAACATGAGAAACAAACTGCGGCATCACACAGAGTAGCTGTTACACATATTTTGCTTGTTCAAGTCACAGTAATGTTTCCTCTAAAGAACAGGTAATGTTAACTGCTAATCAAATGCTGGATTTCTGTAAAAGACAGCTAAAAATGTGATTGTTCTAAGATTGTATATAGAGTAATATTTTCAATCAGATTCATGTTGTTCCAGTGTACTTGTTGTGGATTGGTTGGCTTTATGTGCTGTTTTCAAACTGGGCTAAAAAATTCATAATTAGCTCCCTTTCCCCTTTTTTTCCTGTCGCCTTTGTGTAGTTTTGGGATAATTTGAATGATCGTGAACATTTAATTTTCTGTTTAATGTATTTTAGGTTGGGTAATGTTCTACTATCACATATGCACAGAGCAAAGGCAGAAACACACTGCAGGTGTTTGTTTCAGCTGTGACATATTTAACCTTTTCTTTGCAGGTTTTGATCAAACGGGCTTTTACAGTGTAAGAAAAATGTCTATCGTTTTCTGTTTTTACAGGTGCTCTACAGCGGCCCCATTATCTCTGCTCAAAATGTACAGCTTCATGGGAGGGGGTCTGTTCTGTGCCATAGTGGGTAATATCCTGTTAGTGGTCTCCACTGCTACGGACTACTGGATGCAGTATCGACTCTCTGGAAATTATGCCCACCAGGGTCTCTGGAGGTACTGCATGTCCAACAAGTGCTACATGCAGACCGACAGCATAGGTAAGAGATCCAGGGTGTCTTCAGCCCATTGGACCACCACAGTATTTGTAACAAATCAAAGGAGTGTGTACATTTATATGTCTGTTTTTCATTTTTGGATATTGACATGGCTGTGAAATAAAATCAATTGAATTTCTTTGGCTCAACAATCAAAACAATCCTGTCATACATGCCTTGTTCATTTCTGTCTGTTTTCACCCAGCTTACTGGAATGCCACCAGGGCCTTCATGATCCTTTCAGGGATGTCGTGCTTTGCAGGCATCATTGCTGGCATCATGTCCTTTGCGCACTTTTCCTCCTTTGAAAGGTTCAACCGCTCCTTTGCCGCAGGAATCATGTTTTTCGTCTCAAGTGAGTTGTCTTTCTTTTGAGTCGGCAAAAACACACCAACAGAAACAGTAATAATGGCACTAGAATCACTGACATGTGCATCCCAATCGCCCTCTCAGCTTTCTTTGTTCTCCTGGCGATGGCCATCTACACTGGGGTGACAATCAACTTCCTGGGAAAGCGATTCGGTGACTGGCGTTTCTCTTGGTCATATATACTCGGCTGGGTGGCGATGCTCATGACCTTCTTTGCAGGTGAGAAAGGACATCCAGTTGCAAAAGTCAATAACTGCTTAAGTTACCATTAAATACCTAAAATCCGACCATTTGAATATATTTGATGATCAAAGCCTCATCTCGGCCTGTTGCAGGTATTTTCTACATATGTGCCTACAGAATGTGTGAATGCAGGAGAGGAACCGGACCACGCTAGAGCGAGACAGGCAGCTTGTTTGAGAAAATAAAGACATGCTGCCTCTTCGAATACACGAAAGGCAGAAAGGTGGCCTTGACTGATCTACTGAAGAGATTATGTCTTATACCGATGCTGGAGGTCTTTGATGGTCTGTTTAGCATGTTTTTAAAAAGTCACTGCAGTACAGACTTTCTTTTAGTCACAGTAACAATATAGAGGACAAACGAAACTAATAAAGCTATAACATGACTGATGCTGTTTTTACTAGTGTAATTTGTTACTGGCTTAAGTTTTGTGTGGAAATCTCACCAGGAGATGGCAGCACTAAAACACCACGGAAGTCCTATCTTAGTCAGATTTGATGAGGAATGTAGGGCCACTATATTAAACATCAAATCAGGGATTAAATACCTGGTAAGGTTGTCGTTTTTGTAGATCAGATTTTTATACAGTCACTCCTTTAACTTTCAGCGCCGCAGACTAATGGAAATACTTTTTATTAATAAGCAAACTCTACTGGAGGAATGTATGTAATGCAAAAATATTAATCCACAAAGCAAAGAACAGCACATCAAACCTCTGTGGGGAATATTCTTGTCTCGGGGTTCCCCCTGAAGCTATCAGATTCAATACAGCTGACAAAGATTTCCCCAAAGTAATAGAAAAATATATGATCTTTTTTGGGCTGTTGTTTAAAGGCAGAGCTTTGCCTTTGATTTTTGACATCCCCTTAAGGCTTGACAGCTCATGGAAAACTAGAGGGAGATTGTTTGTGTTTGTGTGTCAAACAGGCTACAAACAGCAGAATAGATTTTGAGAGGAACGCCAAGCTCCCAGACCGGGGCACACATCAGGGCAGGGTCCACAGCAAGCGATTGTTTTACTGCCTTTATCTTTACTAACTGCTTCCGTCTTTTTCTTGGTACTCATCCACTTCTCGAATCAGCTGAAAGGAAGAGAGCAGGAGCTGTTCAGGTAATGAATGCTTGGCTACTCAATGACGCAGAAACAATGGGAGAAATGTAAACAGTCGGTGGACAGGTCCCTTGGTCCAAGTTTCCATACTTGGTCACCCGTGGCTGCTGTAGAGAGAGAAGCTTTGTAATATTGTGTGCTTTTCTCCAGATTCTTTCATAACCCTCTGTGAACCTTTCACCAGAGTCTGGGTTTACAGTCTGTGGTATGACTTGGCAATTTTTTCAATTTTGTTTTTATTTTAAGGACTTAATACAGTCCTGCAATAAGACATTTTTATAGCAGCAGAGTGAAACAAAGTAACAGAGTAAAGGGTACTGACATATTTTTATTCATCTATCTGTACACACATTTAAGATTTAAGGTTAACATTAGTGTTTTGTTTTTGATTTGTAACCAGAATCAAGAGAGGTTTATTATCAAATGAAAAGGTTATTAACTGGCAACTACACACGGTGGAAACACAAAAATGCAGGGGAGGTCGCCCTTCTAAGAGGTCTGCTCATAAATGTTTGCTGCTGTCACTGAGAGCACCTGGAAGGTTTTAGGTTTCACTGACACAACCTGATGATTTATGTGACAACATCTCTAGTAAATCTGACTTTGCAGACGTGTTATTTTTCTCACATCAAACACGCCATCCTTGTGCTGTCAGTCTGTTGGGGGATTTTGAAAACTTTTTTTTGGTTTTGGCACAAAGAGGTATCAAGAACAAGGCAAGGGGGTCCAACAGGTAATCAGAATATTTGATTTTAAAAAAAAAGCAGTGCAGAAAAGTGGCATGCAAAATAGTGAGCACATTTGTAAATTAATGTCTAGCCACATTACATGAAAAGTGATGCTACACAAGAGCTTGAAATGTCTATTTGTACTGAATCATCATTTTTTTAAGTGGTGAAAGAAGTATTCAGACCCTCCACTTAACTAAAAGTCATAATACTTAAAAAAATATATATATAGCATGAAGGTCAAGATCAAAATGTACTTTATATGTACCCAAAATGTATGTAGGTTTAATGCAAAATCTTATCCATTAGATTATTGGATCAGAAACATTGATTCATTAATGGTCATGTCTCTTTAATGATGGCAATTGTCTAACCAACAGTAAAACTTTATATTAACATGTGAAACAAATGTAGTATAAACAGACATTCCGGTTTTTATTGGGCCATTTGACAAAAAAGCTTTTTAGATAACAAAAAAACCAAAACATTAAAATACACATTCATATATTATTCTGAATTTTTTTTTTTAATGTTCTGTGGATTTTGGCTTCAAATTAAACAAGATGGAGCATATGAGCAAGAGCCAAACGTCTCTTTGCCCGGGTCGTCCACCGACTGATTAGTTATTGCCCTCGGAGATGGAAGAGTACGCTGACACAGCGCGACCTTATAAAAACTGTCCTCGTCCCACCCCGGCACATCGTGTGGAGATTCATCCTAAACACCCTGTGCCAGGTTCCTGCTATTGCTGCTCACTCATTACTTTCACCATCAGCTTATAGTCACGCGTGCACAGCAAGTATGAAACGAGACGTGTTTTTGATCGCTTCTCGGTCCCTGAATGCATCTATTTTTATTACACTGTGATATTTCAGGGGCAAGTTACATGGACGTGGTTTTAGAAAGACTTTATTATGTAAGTGAACACAACACGAGACAAAGAAATAATGAAACATTTCACAGGCAAATAAAGAAGAAAAAACTATATAATTTAAACAACTTGTATAAATAAAAGTCTACACAGCAGTGAATATGAAATGGTTCATTTTACACTAAATACACATTTTCTGAGTGAAAGTCTGCTGCTCGTGTAATTGGAGAAAGCATTTTGGTTAAAAGTAGGATCAGTTTCTGTGGCACATATTTGGAGTTTGCAGTGAACCTTCTGCAACTGTAATTGGTCCCACATGAACCTTGATAATATATCAACAAAATCACAACGTTAACGTTTTGAACATCTTCATGTGATAAGAGGGTTTTTAATATTTTATGTTTTCTATATATTCAGTGTCATCTATTGCATTTTGGTTAAAGCTAACAACTAATCCAAAGAACCACTAAGTGAAAGTAATGCAGGAAAACGAGCATGACGACAGGTTTCTGGTCAACAGAAAAAGAAAAAAAAAAAAAATCCAGCTTTGGTCAAATTCCACTGCTCTCTCTGCTTTTTTGTTTCTTTTTTTAAAATCAAGCCACTGATATGCACCTTTTCACACTGAGACCTGTTACTGACAGGTAGCGAGGACTACAACACACCTATATATAACAATTTAGCAGCTAGCGGCTTTTATTAAATCAATCCTTCCTCCCGTGTAAAGGATTTGTCCACAAGCAAAAATGTAGACTTGATTGATCCTTCTTTGTGTTAATGACATAATCACTTCCACCCCAGGACAGGAAGCCCAGTTTCATACTGTTTTTGGTGTATTTTTATTTACTGTCAACCTCCTGTGCAGCTCATGTCTCTTGATCCTTTCTGGAAAGCAACGATTCTTTGTGGGGGGATTGTTTTGTTGTTGTTTTTTTACAATGAACGAGGAACACGCAATTGACTGCTAATCTCTACCCTCTCCACCACATTGCACATTGCTTGAGCATCCAGACATTTCTCTTTGCTTTTATATTCATCCGCCAGTTCACGCCTGAAGGAATCAACGGAAAGGCCTTAAAGATCACAAGACGTGACGATGTAAAAAATGAAAAATCCTTTTGAAATTGTTACTGAAGCAAACCAGGGTGTAATTTCAGGCATGCAGTAATAACACGCTGTGCTTTGCTTTTCAAGTGAGCCTATGATAACAATGAAACTGAAAAGAAAAACATATATTTCAAATGGAGCTAGCTCAGTTTGATCTTACAGTTCCAGCAGAAAACAATAAAAAAAAAAAAAAAAAAAAAAAAAAAAAAAGTCACAACAAATAATGAGAACATAAAGTCATACAGCTTTGAATCCGTGTTACAGTGTTACTCTGAAGTGGCTTCATATGTTTATTACCTATCAGATGCACGAAGCTAAACACAAACAGCGCAGCGCAGACTGGCCTTTAGCAGCATTATCGCACGTCGCTCAAGCTACTCACCGTGTTCAGTTTCAAGAATGCAGAAGAAGAAAAGCAACAGAATCATGAGGGGGTTAAGAGAATTTCTACATACAGTACATTGTAAAACAAGTAGTTAAAAAATGTAAATGTAACTGCCGCAAAAGAATAAAGACATCTTTAGCTCAAACTGTAACAGTGTACACAGAACAGAGTACATTAAGAACATTATACATACTTCCTATTTTCTTCTGCAGTGATCAACTCTGTTTTATTTTTGTGTCTGTTTTTTTTTTAATTAATACAATCTTTAAACTCTGCAGACATCAGTTTTTAATTTAGTAAAATATTAGGACTGGGGAAAGCAGCATGGCTTTTTAAATCTTAATAACTGTCACAGAGACTTAACCTAATTTTATCTCTGCCACACAAAAAAAAAAACCCCAAAAGACAAATTATCCACAAAGTTTGACTTAGTAGCTCAAAACTCAAAAACTTGCCATTTTGGTCACGCTTTTTAATAATGTTACACTATTCAGGATTAAGAAGGTATTAGAAAGTGCTTGATTCACCATTTATATAGTAAATATAATAGATATATATGATATGACCATTAGTATAATTATGCTTATTACCAGTGTCTGTGCATGGTGTTAACACATCTGTATTTATAAATGACATAATAAGGAGGAGTAAAAATATATAAATGATGAATTAAGCACTTGCTAGTAGCGTACTAAAGAGCCAGGATTGTGCCCGTTTCATTGATATTTCTTTAAAAGATTTCATAGTTTTAGGAGGAACTGTGACTTTCCTTGTAATCTTACACTTTTAAGTCACCTTGTGTTTCCAGTGTCAGATTCTACCTTTTTACTGGAATGTGTGAGAAACCCTACAGCCTCCAGCTACTAACTCTTTACAAGTGCCCTCTCTGAAAACAAGAGAACGGGTCAAGCTACACCTCTGTTTAGCTGACAGGTAAATGTCAGTAAGGTCATCAGTGATATATTATTGAGTTACATGGTTTAGAAGGGTGTGTCTTGACATCTGGTATTTTAGCTCTCAGATTCCCTCTTTTCCAAGCCTGTCTGGTTAATACAGGTTTTGAGTTAGAAAAAACCGAAGAATAAAAAGATCACATCCTTCGTCGCCAGACATGATATGACATGATCACCAGATATTATACTGGGGATTCTGGGATGTGTGGTCTTTGGAGCAGTAGGTACCTGAGTTGCCTGATTGCAAGGCAAAGTGAAAGAACTTTAGCTTAGTTTGTCTTAGTTTTTGGTGCCATGAATCTTGAGATACACAGTCGTTCTATTAAAAGGCTACAGAGGGTGGAGAACAAGGTTCTGTATCGATCCCCAGAATAAACTAAAGTGTAAAAAAAAGAGGACTAGGGCTCACTTTATGGCCAGTAGAGGGGATGCGATGGCCTGCGACGCAGCTGCATAGAAAGACCAACTGTAGTTTGGACAATAATACAGGTTTTAATAGGGTTTTAAGATCTGCAGTGTCTTTAAATGTGCCTGCGGTGATGGTGGTGATGGTGGTTGTGCATGTCTTCCATTGAGATTCTGCCCCACGCGCCGATCACAAATGTTTCAATCTCACACTCGTTTTCCCCACGAGCGATCCGGAAGTAGCCGTTTTCACCCCAGTTCTTTCCCCAGGAGTTGGCAGCAATCTGGGGGAAATAAGATCACACTAACTGTAAAATACAATAAGACTTAAAGATGACAAGGTTTTATTTACTTTCCCCTACACCTCACCAATCAGGGGGGGAAAAAAAACAGCTTTTTACAACAGACTTTTTATTTTAATATCGAATAATCACTTATAGTAATTAAGATACTGTTTTTAAAATTTAATCATATTGAAAAGAAGCTTTAACTGTTTAATCGTTAAAACATATTGCCTGTGCTACAGCAGCAGGGTTTTTCAGTCAATCATTTTAAAAGGGACCTATTACACTTTTCCTTATTTTCTGCTGCTCAGTTTGAAACTCATTTTCTACTCTTGTGTCGAGCTGACATCAGCCTGAAACAGACATCCTTATATGATCATTTCAAGCTGGGATGAGGACTTGCAAACACTATAAGAACTCAATTTGTGGAAGCCACGAGAGGGGCAGCCAATCAGAAAACAGCGGCCTTTTAGAGTGGGAGGATAGAGAGTAGATTTAAAAGTAGTCATTTTTATTTTAAGTCCATCCATCCATCCATTCGCTTCCGCTTGTCCTTTTCAGGGTCGCGGGGGGCGCTGGAGCCTATCCCAGCTGTCATAGGGCGAGAGGCGGGGTACACCCTGGACAGGTCGCCAGTCTGTCGCAGGGCCAACACACAGGGACAGACAACCATTCGCACTCACATTCATTCGCACATTCACACCTAGTGACAATTTGGATTATCCAATTAACCTATCCCCACAAGCTGCATGTCTTTGGACGGTGGGAGGAAGCTGGAGTACCCGGAGGGAACCCACGCAAGCACGGGGAGAACATGCAAACTCCACACAGAAAGACCCTGGCCTGATGTTGGAATTGAACTCAGGACCTTCTTGCTGTGCGGCAACAGTGCTAACCACCGTGCCACCGTGCTGCCCTATTTTAAGTCTAAAAAACAAAAATAAGGAACTGGAAATAAGCATAATAGGCCACCTTGAACTACTGGTAAAGAAGGTGTAAAGTGAAAACTTACCCAATATTTTCTTGATGTTCCATCAACATTTCTCTCTTCTCCCCACCTAGTGCACAGATCAGAGATGATAGTGAATTAAAGCGCATAAAAATTAAAGTATAGCTACGTCTTATTAGAGCTGTAAAAATAATTTAAGACATGTAATGCATTACTTTGCCTCAGATGTGCTCAGTGAAAAGCAGATATGCAGGGTTCAAATGTTTAAAAAAAACAAAAAAAAAAAAAAAAAAAAAAAAAAACAACTTTTCCCTTGTTAACAACATCCTGAGTATTTATAGCTGGACATCATTTTGTTGCACTTTTGCATTCCAATACAAAGAAACACGGAGTTCCCCTCTTCATCGGGCGTAGGTCACAGGGAAGAGGAACAGCACCTCAGCTTCGTCAGAGCACCAACACTGCAAAAAACGAGCAGCCCACAGGGACACTGAACTTTATCTTTACCTTCTCTGGTGGCTGTGGCTTTGTTCTCAGGAAACCCTGGCAAAGGTCCATAAATTCCCACCATGCCATACACTTTGGTCTTAGCATAGCTGCTGCCAACCCCTGCAGTTTCTGCTCGTCATGATCAAAACAGACCTAAAGCCAATTCCCATCCTGTTTTTCCACACCCGGCCTTTCATTTCCAAAGAGACTCCCGGTCCGCAATCGGTTGTTATCTTTTATAAAGTAAAGGAATGCTGGGAAATACACTGGACGGCCTCAGGCCCTGCCAACTCAGTAGCCTGCCACCAAAACACTGGCAAACTGTGCCAGGCTTCATTCAGCGAGTGACTTTATTAGGCCACTACTCTCCCAAGTGGATTATAACGTCACATTGACCAGGAGCAGACACATTAAAAGCAGCTGTGTAAATACAACATCCCAGCCAGCGTCTAAAGTAGACCCTGGCTGGTGTTTGTGAGCATTGTTCACACCTGTATACAAGTGTGTGACCCCGTGTTTACTTGTGTGCATATTTATTGGTATAGAGACAGGCAGACAGAATCGGACCACTGCTGATCTCTTATCGGTCTTCCAATCAACTCACTTGCTCACTTGGGGACAATGATGGACATGCCCCTGTGCCCATGTACCCCCGCCCTTGCCCAGCGCCCCTCATCCCAGCTCTGACCTCTCCTCTCGGGCACTGATCCCCCTCTCTCTGTCCAGTGCAGTCAGGATCAGCACCCCAGACAATGCTCTTTCCGCCACAGTGGACCTCAATGCCATCTCCACAAACTTTCCCAGGCCCTGGGCTTAAATGAATACACAGCTATGGGATTTAGCCTATGTAAACATACTGAAGCCTGTGGCTGGCAGGTTTGGAGCTCAAAACAGTGCCTTTCACAGCCTCCATCCATCTCTAAACCTGCACCGCAGCTAAAGCCTCCATCCAGCCAAACCACATCCAAAGCAGTCAGAAATCACAGTAGTTGTAGAAGGAGGCTGTATCTTCATCCTCACCATCATCTCACACTGTGCATACCTCCACAGTTTACTGACAATGAAGCTGCAGAGAAGTAATTACACTCCAGAGGGTGTGGTTCTAACACGAGCGTGATAAGCAAACACGAATGCACTTGAAGAAAACTGAGAAAACTGTATAGGATTTAAATAAGCCAAGTACAGGTTGGAGGATGAGAAGTGTTTGGGGTTTTTTTTGTTTGTTTGTTTGCTTTTTATCCTACATGTGCTTATGCATGAAAGAAAAACTACAGACAGTGAAAGCTTCGAATAAAGAGATTTGTGTTTTATCCTTATCAGATAAAAGCAGAGAAGTTGCTTCTGTCATAATGCAGGACTTGCATGTTTGCTGTTTTTTGACACTCAGGTAAATGTTTACCTACAGTATGACACAAACCCACACGTCATTGGATGAATTAGCTGGTAATTGGGGTTTTATTATCTCACATAAAAACTGGAGGAGCCGGGGATCGATCAGACAACGTTCCAATTACTACCCATCTCTGACAGTCAAATGTTACCAAATACCAATTACTCAGAACCACTGTCACAGTTTAAAAATGTAAACTGAGCCAAATATATCAGTGACATATGTCAAAGGGAGCTGGATGAACTACAGCCTGTAAAATATTTAAAAGCAAAGAGCGGTTTATTCATCTTAAAGGTCAGAATATTTAAAAAAAAAAAAAAAAAAAAACAAACAAACCATAAAACAGTATCAGTCTGTCTGGAGTCTAAAATGATAAGAGGAATATTTTGGCTTAAATGTTAAGAGGAGTAAAAGAAAGGAAGTGGGACAGTCTGACGGCCAGATGAAGAGTGATGATGGAGACATCACAGAGCCAGAGAAACGCACGGCAGTGGGTGTGGGCAGGCAATCCAGGTGCGTCAGCCGTCTACCTGCCTGCATATTTGCGGTTGTTAAAGTGACTAGATGGGGGGGCAGGGGGGACTGTCTGGGGCAGATGAAGGAGTGGAGCCAAGGTGTGTCTCCGAGAGCAATAGTCTGGAAGGGAGGGAACGCTTATTCACAAGCAGACAGCTGGCTGTGTGCAAACACACGTGCAAGTGGAGCTTTGAATCAAACCCAGTACCAACAAGGACTCAATTAAAACCCTGATTCATCCTTATTAAACAACTTCTGAAGAGATAGGGCCACTGCTAAGCATGTAGCAACAGTTAAACCAGACACACTCGGGTTAAAGATGAAGAAAAGGTGAAAGCTTTTGTCTAAACAGGAGTCAGGTAAAGAAAAAAAATAAAAATAGAAAATTAAAACCTGGTGAGTTTATTTTAAGCCCAATCAGGTCTGTATATGCATGTCTCCAAGCCACGTTGTGACAAAGCATGTTGGTTCACTAAATGGGGGCAAAAATATGAACTGTTTTGGATTGTCTCGGTATTCTGGTAACTTACCCGGTGATCCTGACTGAGTGTGTGCCATGTTTACGGTATTGCGGTGGTTTAGTGAAACTGGCATCTGTGTGTTTGTAGATCCCAGTCTTATAGACAAAGAAGTCCTCGTGGACCTCCATAATAGCTGCAAGAACAAACAAGCACGGAGAATTAGAAGGTGGAAATAACCTGCATGAGTACACACGCACGCACGCACACACACACACACACACACACACACACACACACACACACACACACACACACACACACACACACTTTGATTAGCCATTTCCCAAAACTATTAAGCAATTTCACCAAACAAATTCTGATTTCCCCCCTGAGTCACACACCCAAACATCAGAGCAGGTTTGTGTGCGTGTGTCAGTGTAAGCTGCACATCTAAGCTATGTGTGACTTTGTTTTTCCAGCAGCTGTTTATGGATAGAAGAAGTTTTTAAAGCTGTATCAGCACTAGATGCAGTGTTCCCTGGTTGAGAATATAATGCAAACTTTCACTCTTATTAGAATCTCTTCAGCAGACACACACAAAGGACCACACACACTCATGCAGCTCTCCACGACTTTCTCAAAACTCTTCCTCCCTGGACTGTTGAACAATAAGTTGGCACACGCTCCCATACACACATGCACACATCCTTCGACATGTGACTCCTTTATTCAAGTGTACTTGAAGGCATTCCAGATGGGCTCCAGGCAGCTAGCCGCGCTAATATAGCAAAGTTAGATCAACCCTAGCAAGCCGCGGAGGCCGCTCATTTCTGACAGGGTGACTGGGGTCAGAGTTAAAACTCTGGTTAAAACCCATTCAGATGAAAAGGTTAAATATGACATCAGTCTAGGTCAGATACTTCAAGCTGTGTGTGTTTTAATTCATGAAAAGTCACACCCACGTGGGAGCAATGTTGACAATAAAATACAAGCATATTTAAGGAAGACATACACACACAGAAAGGCATTGCGTTACCTTGCACGGGGCCATTATCCATAATCTCCTTCATAATCTCCTTTTCCTAAGTGAGACGATAGAGAGAACGATTTATAGGCAAAGGAGAGTGAGACAGACAGAATGATCGTTACATGTCAGTGAAACGGAGAGGATGAAAACAACCCCCTGGAAGTTAAAAGCCAGATAACAAGATTGAGTTCAGCAGGGCCCCTTGGTCTTAATGCCTGGCTTATTGACTTCACAGGCTATCAAGAGACAGGAACAACAGGCTGTAATGATTTTGAGAAGCATTAGCCGTCACTTAGCCCTGACGGATAGCTTCTGGTGAAACCACATGTTGGCTGCTGCTCAGCGGTTGTCTGATTTGCAGAAGATCCATGCAGCAGCGTGGAGACACCGCTTCGGGAGGGAGTTTGTGCAAATGTTACATGATACTAGTGCATGGATTGCAGAGAGGGCGGAGATAATGTCTCCATGAAGTCATTTAGATTCATCCACCCATATTAGCAACCAAAATAGAGATATTTTACGGTTTTTATTGTTCGATTGAAGGATGAGGGCTTATGTAACTCACTTCTGTCTCTGAGCAGAAAGTAGAAACACTAATATGAGGAGGAAATCTCATTTCGGATTAACCCGCTGGTCCTGAAATGATAGCAGACAATGAGTGTTGTCTTTAAATTGGTGTAATTCACTCACTGCGGTGTTTCTCAAAGACAGCCTTTCTAAGTCATCGTACTAGAATAGTTTATAATTTAGTTTTATACACAAAGCTAACTCCTCAGTCCTGAATCCTACCTCCTGAGATATGGAAAACAAGTGGGTAAAAAACAAAACAAAAAAAAAAAAAAGCACATCCCACTGCCCTTCTACAATCTCAGACTCATTCCCAGGTGAGCCAGGCACACCATGGCTGATCAGTGTAGTTTTGTGAGCGAGAGTGGACGTTTTTGTGTACACTTGTGCAGCTTTCTTTCACTTACATTGGATGAGAGCCTGTAGGGCGGCGTGGACTGGTAGATGTCGTTGTGGTAGTTTTGCGTGTTGGGACATCGCTGCGTGGCTTGCCTCTTCCCCCGTCCAACCGAGCGGCTCTGCATCATGCAGCGACCCACCTCTGCCGGCGTTTGCTGCGGAGGTTGATATGGGTAACAGTCTTCTGTCACAACTCTGTCGGGAGGGATGGGAAGATGTAAGTCACCCATCATTCATTCACGAGCAGTAATAACTTTGTCTGAGATGAAGGGGGGCTTACCCCCTACGCCGAAGATACCACCAGGCTCCATCTATGCGTCCTCCGGCACAGCCTCCCTGGTTGCGTGTGTCACAGGAAATAAGATTTTGGGGAGACAGCCGAGGAGTCATGTGGCCCATAGACTGGATGGAGATTCTGTCTGATGCCACAGCTGGTGGCAACAAAGCAAACGCATAAACACGTAACTAAAATTTCATGGTGGAAGCTTCACTTCAAGAAGAAACTTGAGAACTAAAGAACTTCTATTTCCTAGAGTTCATGCACGTTTGCATGTGACACATTTTAAGGATATTTCCCTACAGTTCCCCCATTAGCCCTACAGATGTCATTTTCCCTAAGACAGCACCTGCTGTTGAGAAGGCCCAGGAAGCAGCGCAGTTGCCCTGATCCAGCGGTTCATGAATCTTCCCCGGCCACTTCTCTGCTGAATTGAAGTAGGGCGGCAGATTGTCGGTCTGAGGATCCATGTTCATCTGCAAGAGGGAAAGGAGTTTGTTCGTTCTTGCTTCAACTCCATCTTTTGCAGCAACCCACGAAGAAAACATTTATAGTTCTCAGTAAAAACAGTCATTATTACCAACTGACAGTCCAAGATGTGTGACATGAATTTATAGGGAAAAGAAAGGAAACGGTATTTAAAAACAGGCTAACATTTACGTGCAGCAGCACGGGTTGCTTGAATGTGGTGTCAGGTAGTGTAGTGCAACTGTTTGGCCACAGCAGAACACAAACTGAAGGGTGCAATTAAAATACTTGTGGGCAGCTTCGTAATACAAGCTTGGATCATGGGCAGATTACATAAGTCTACTAATCAAAGGCCACATTTAAAAAAAAAGAGAGGATTTCTTTACAACCATTTGAACCAGAATCCATTTCTAACGTTGCAGAATAGACAGGACCCTCTGAAGCCACTCCTCTTTGTGAAACAACAAGTCTCTTTGGTTATATTAGGGTTTTATCATGATGGTAAACTTCTGTTATAGAGTGTAACTGTCTCCCTGATAGAGCGCTTTCACTCAGACGTGCTCCATCATTTAATCGCCAGCTATTGTCGGATACTCTATTCATATCTCCTGGTATTATGTGATGAACATACACTTCAGATAGCTTCATCTCTCTCTCTCTGACAAAGACTCTGGCTGCCCGCGGTGCATTCCACTGCTTAATAGTGAAGCATTCAGAGCACAGACGGCCACCTGATACATCACTAAGATCAGAGACTTCCTCTCAGACCGTGTACAGAGAGTTAGAGTGGGGCCTCATCTTTCCTCAGCCCTCAGCCTCAACACCGGCTCTCCACAAGGCTGTGTACTGAGTCCCCTACTGTACACTCTGTACACACATGACTGTGTTAGTTCCCACCCAGACAACACAGTCATCAAGTTTGCAGATGATACCACTGTGGTGGGGCTCATCTCAGGGGGAGATGAGACTGCATACAGAGCTGAAGTTCAGAGGCTGTCAGATTGGTGTGCAGACAACAACCTGGACCTCAATACCACCAAAACAAAAGAACTGGTAGTTGACTTCAGAAGGAGGAAGTCCGAGCTGCAGCCTGTCAGCATCAACGGGGAGTGCGTGGAAAGGGTCTCCAGTTTCAAGTTTCTGGGTGTGCACATAGACACAGACCTCCAATGGAGCTCTAACACCTCTGCGGTCTTAAAGAAGGCCCAACAGCGTCTCCACTTTCTGAGAATCCTCAGAAAAATGGACCTGAAGAAGGAGCTGCTGACCGTCTTCTACCGCTGCTCCATTGAAAGTGTGCTGACATATTGCATCGGTGTGTGGTTCTCCAGCTGCACCACAGCACACAGAAAGGCACTCCAGAGGGTCATCAACATGGCCCAAAAAAATCATTGGACATCCTCTTCCCTCCCTGAAGGACCTGTACAGCACTCGCTGTCTCAAGAGGGCACGCAGCATCCTACGGGACTGCACACACCCAGGACACCGGGTGTTTAAGCTGCTGCAGTCTGGCAGGAGGTTCAGGCTGCTGAGGTCCCGAACAAATAGACTCAAGGACAGCTTTTACAACAGGGCAATAGCCCTGATCAATGTAAATAGCTGACCTGACTGGATACCTCCCTGGACTTTTTAGGGGGAGGTAACAATGTTTAAAACGATAACAATATTTATATTTATAACAAGGTGCAATAATAATTAATGTGCAATAATAACAGTGTGCAATACACATACACTTATTCTTCTTTTTTATACTAAGTTAATATACTGTGTTGTGTTGTTTGTTACGTTGTGATGTGTCATATCGTGTCGTGTTGTGTTATATGTAGTGCCGACGTAGGACAGTTTTTCCAATTTCATTGTACTACTGTACTATGTATGACTGTGCAATGACAATAAAGAGTTATCTTATCTTATCTTATCTTATCTTATCTTATCTTAAGGAATGTGCTGCTGCTCAGAGATTTGGAGCTCTGGCAGGTCAAAGTGCAAAAAAAGCACCTGATCCAAAAGGCATCTAAAATGTTGCATTAAGTGCATTTGACACGAGTCTGCAGAAACAACAGGAAAGGGGAGAGACTGAGAGTTTTGTGAATGGGCTGTGATCTGATTTGTGGCACAGGCAGGGACACGCTGACGGCGGAAGGAGTAGGGGGTGTTACAAAATTTCGAGGTGGAATGAATGCACGCAGGGCAAAGTGGGGATGCGCAGACCCAAGAGGAAGTCTTGTCTTTATTCTCAAAGCCGCCACCATCCTTTCCGTCTTCTCTATGTGATGTTTTGGTTGCGTCTTATGTAATCTTTCTGGGGTAAAAATGTAAACAAAGACAGAGCAGGCTGAGGTCTCCAAACAGAGAGGCCGTTACATACCAGCAGGCCACCATAATTAAGTGAAGCAGGTTTTGATCAGTGCTCACTTGTTTGTAATAGGTTTCAAGCGTGCAAGAGCTTGTAAAAAAAGAAAAGTTGAAAAGTAAAGATATGAGTAACTTTTTCTTTTTATTCTCACCTGTCTGTAAAACTTCCTGCTTCCACCCACATCTCTCCTCTTTATGTCATACACTCACACAAGTGGGAAACAGTTTGTGACTAATTCAGCATATGTTCCTATCGTGACTACAGAATAGAAACAATAGTTCTTTAAATTCAGCGTTGATCAAATTTCATATACTCTGATTTTAAAAACTATTTCTATGTAATATTTCAAATGTCTGTGTTTAAATACAAAAATAAGCAAAAGCAGATGTATACAATACCAATGATTTCTGTTGAATATTATTTCCCATGAATGTAAATCTCTATGTTACTTTTTTCCTGCTATTCATGAGTGAAGAAAGACATGATGGTCCAGCCAACCGGTAATCCAACGAGTCACTGCTCAGGGAACCTGAGTATGCACGCCAACCACTTGGTTATCAAATCACTCCATCGTACAATTCTGAAAATATCTAAAGACATCATTTTGGTTTTCTCTCCATAGTTGTAGTATTAGTGGAAACAGGAGATGAATGATATGTTATCCGTATGTTATGCCTTTTGTCGTTTTTAAGTGGAAACAGAGTTTAAGAAGTTACACCTAGTGGCGACCAGTACAGTTATATTCTTACACTTCCTGTATGGATATATCAAGGGCACCTAAGTGAATTTAATTTAATTTTATGTAAAACTCAGCCAACAGCTCAATGTGTTTTATATTGCAAAGTAAAGATCCTACAATATTAGAAAGAAATCCTAGCAATCACACAACCTTCTATGAGCAAGCATCTGGTGAAAGTGGGAAGGAAAAACTCCCTTTTAACAGGAAGAAACCTCTGGCAGAACCAGGAAATCTGCTGCAACTAATTGGAGGAGAGAGGAAAAAGAAGAAAGGGCAGAGAGAGGCAGGACAAGAGCCAGACTACAGGTGAGAGATTTAAATAAGGAGTCCAATCAGTGAAGTTTTGTATCTAAGCCTTTAGAAAGTTCACCCATATATTTATTTTCTAACGATGATTTGATGATTCAATGAACGAAGAGTCCTGTACCTGAATCTCATTCATGTTCATGACTGTTCTTGATGGTCTTTGTGTGCCCAGTCGGTAGCGGATGCCTTCGTTTAAAGTCATGCCATACAACTCACTGTGGTTAGCTGCCCTCCACCTAAAAACAATATGAAAGAGGCAGAAATCATATGTGTTTTTAACTACAAACAGAGTATTGTAAGTACGTGTCTATATTTATTTGTTTCTTACCCATAGTTTCCTCTGTTGACAGCTTGGATAATGTCCGGCTCAATGAGACAGGCGTTCTGCTCACACTCCCAACGTCCAGAAGTCCCACATGTGCTACAGGAGAGAGAGAAAAAAAGTTAGTAGGGGACATTCAAAGAAACTACAAGTGCCTGAAAAAATGTGTATTTTTATGCTACAGTCACTAAAGTCTATTAAACAAAGGCAAGTGAGCAGAGGCTGAGTGGATTTCCCAAATAAGACATAAATTGAAAGAAGAATGTTAGCAGCCGGAAAAGGCTGGAGAAATTATGGAGTGGGATGGTTAAAAATAAAAAGCTTAGATTATTCAGCCTTTTAAGGCTGCAGAATGCAGATCCGTTTTTATTCGGCAAAACGGAAAATAAGTGAGCAGGATATTAACGATGACACACAGATGTTTACTTTGGAGATGCTCAGAAACAGAGGATTTACTTTCTGATGACTCACTGCCGAGAAGTGTGCCTTTGTGTGTTTGTGTGTGTGGTAATACAACATCAGAATGGAAAGGCTTTAAAAAAAACAAAAAAAACAAACACACATATATATATACACAAGCAGTCCCCATCGCTATCACGCGTATTATAGTTGACAATTTGCAATGCACAGGTAGCCCTCCTGTATGTGTGCTCCCCTCCACCCCAATCATACCTCAGTCAGCAGTATTTCTCACTGGGTTATCGCTTCAATCACTTGCCTCAAAGCTGAGATAACACTAAACAGATCCACTCTGCATTATCTTTTTACTTGTACATCCAGTATGCACCAGTGGGTGTTTTAGTTATTTCTAATATATTTTCATGCACATGACATGTTTCAGATTATTATTTTAAACAGAAAACCCCCGCACAAATCCTGCATAAATGAAACGGAGAAAACAACTTCACATTTCCCTATGAAACATAGAAAAGCACAAAAAAGAAACGCATTCTCAAATGTATTGCAGATTTTCAATGATAAATGTATTATTGCTACTTATTAATATTAAACACACTTTATATGTCTTAGAACCATTGCCTGTTTTGTGCAAACCTTGTTTTATACATGCTATAAATAGCTCTGTGTAGCATACAACACATTGAGCTTACTCGTTTTTTTGTTCTTGTGACAAACTCAGTTTTAAAAATACATCAAATGTGCTAAAACTATAAACTGCCTGTGCAATTTTAAACAGACGGATCCACACATGAGTAGACGGTAAAATCTAGACACTTAATTTAAACCTAGGTGACATATACATTAAAACAAAACCAGGAACATAAAGCTAAAGCAGCTAAAGTTCAACTGCTAGTCTGGCAGGGAACAGCGGAAGCGTATGAGACAGACAGGTAATTAGGTGATAAGACACAGTGAAACAAGACAGAGGGATGTAAGTAAAGCCAACAGAAGTGAAACAATGTGATCTTAAAGTCAAATTGAAACAGAAAGAAGAATGAGTTTGTGTATAAAGTGACTATATTTTTGTTTTTAACAGTCACATGATCAGCAGCAGTGTTGAGGATGTGAGCCAAACAATAACAGGGGTGTTTCTCAGATAATTATGTAGCTAGCATGAATTGTGCATGAAATGTTTTACTACCCAGGACCATCACTAAACAAATGCGATGTGTGTGACTGAAGAGGAATTTGACCTCTTCAGTCACACAGAAACCCATGGACGGTATTCCCCTCTCAAATGGCTCACTTTCCTGCTGGGACACATGTGCCACGTTCATGTTACATTAAAAGGTTACACCAGTGTGTTTCTGCTCAGCATCCTACAGGGACCATCTGATGGCTTTTGATTGGTTCAAAGCAACTGTGACCTTTCACCTCTTCCACCCTCCAGCAGGAATACAGGCATGCAGCAGCACAGTGCCAGTAGGTCTGCGATAAACACACAGGGATAGGCTTGATTTATGGAGATTGAGGGACAGAGTGGGACTGAATATAAAATATAAGGGATGTGAGGACATATTTAACATTCCCCGTCACAGTCCCAATTTAAGATCTACTCGCCTGAGACAGCATGGATAACAGCTAGACAACACAAGGTGTAGTATCTCACCATATCTGGCCATTGATGCTTCCAGATCAGTCGGAGCAGAGCCATGTTTGTGTGTGTCTGAAGATACGGCGCATCTACAATATCTGAGCAAATAAATAAACTTAGAAAGTCTATGCTGGCATTGGCTGTTGTCCCATCTGACATAACGAGCCAACAGACGAAAGCAGCTGCCAAATCAAATTAGAGATCAACTGTTCCTTCAGACTGCTACCCCAGAGACCATCTTTGAAAGGAGAAGTCGCCGAGGTTCAGATCTTTCGGGACAGATAACATGTTATCGGGATGGCAGCAGATCTGTAAATAACCAAATTAGCTAGAAATCCCATTAACAAGACAAAAAGCTGACACATACTGCATTACACGTTAACACTCACAACAGTAAATATAAGCGCAGGCTGAATACACGACACTTAGTCTGTTCTAAAAACCAATCTGCGGATGATTAATTTTGTGCTGCACAGACAGATGACGTTTATACTGATTGTGGTGCTGATGTCAAAGTGCATTAAGTGCAGCTGTTAAACCAGTTAGTCATTAGAACAGTTTCCCTTTCCTGTTCAAATCAGTAAAGAAACATAGGCGGTACAGATAAGAGAGTGCAGGGGCGCTGCTAATGAGAGCCTCGGGAGGGGGAAAAGGGCGAGAGCCGATTTCTGAAAGAGCTGGGAGGACACGCATTTGGGAAATTAATAAGTGGAGGGAGTGGGAGTAGGAGAAGCATGTCCGCGTGTATCCGTCCGAGCCTAAGTTGTGGCGCAAATTTTCAAACTCCTGTGTGTATTGGTTTGATAAGCACGTGTGAGAGCACGTGATACCGAGACTCTCTTGTTTTCAGAGCGAACGGGGGAGTTAGCACATTATTGTTGGTTTTTAGGAACTGGAACACCAGAGGCTATTTTTAAACAACCTCCACAAGTCTTTCCTAAAGATAAAAATAGGACCCCCGCCTTTAATCAACTTCCATCAACTGTATTCCTTTCTTAATTGCTCCCGTGATAAGACTGAGTGACACACACACACACACACACACACACACACACACTTACTTTAAAGAGCAACAATTGACACAGACGTGAGAAACCAGCGTGGAGGACAGATGCGGAATTCAATTTCCGCTGCTCCTGCTTTCACTCACTTAACCTCCCTCCAGACTCTTGGGAACTACTACACAGCTCCTTGACTGCAGCTTATGTCATGCAGAAAAATGGCAGCCGTCGCACACGGGCTCTGTTCCCCTCAGGGTGCTGAAAATCACTGAGACAGAGATACTTTCCTGTCACTTAGAGTTAATCCACAATGCTCTTTGTAGAAGCTCTTGACTTCATGTCACGGTAGTAAAGTGAATTAGAAACACACTGAATTGGAAAAATAATGCAGGACTGCCAAGGAGATTTACTCAAGGAGTCAATTACAGAGAGCTGTATTACAGTGTACAGACTTATTATAATGTATTCAAGCAGAGTGGTTTTCTATCTCTATTGAAGTAGACTCAAACTCAACTGGAAAACTGTTTCAGTTCAGATTCAGTCTATCAAGTCACGTAGAAAGGCAAATGCAAACCTCTCTTCTTCCCTAGGGAGAAAAATAATTCGCATAAGGGCTGTCTAAGCTTACCACTAGGCTATCCTATAATTTATAATAACAGAAAAGCCTTTGGAGGACAGGCAGTAGAAAGTTTGAGAACAAGGATCTACACCTCAAAAACATGACATAAAGCAATGATTTTGAGTAAAATGCAACTCAAATATATAAAATCAAAGGTGTATTTATTCAAATAATTAATCATTAAGGGAAAAAATGCTTGGTATACACTCAGCTACAGCAATCGAGTTAATTATCTTTTGTGCTCACGTACAAAATTACATGGGAAATTTACATGTTATCAAATTATTTAAAGTCAGCATTTTGGGGCATAAATACATTTCTGAGTGTGTAACAGAGTGCTTAGCAGGTGTGGTTTGTAGACTATATACAAAAGATGAACACCATGAAATCCTTTGGTTTGACTGAGAGGTGTCAATAGACCAAGTAGCCTAAAAATACCCTGCTTTTTCTACTATTTTCCACCAGATGGGACCAAAATTTACAAAATAAACTGCTTTTGGTATCAAGTAACACTTTAAGCGAGGGATTGAGAGTAAAATCTGAAGTTGAACAACAAGACAGACATCTCTACAACTGGGCTTCTATCCGGTTGTTCAGTCTGACGTCACTAGCCGTGTCTGGGTCTAAACTCCGCTGCAGGTCCATATATCAAACGATCACTGTGGCATTACTGAGAGTTGAAAAACTGTCTAAAGTCTTTCATCTTTAATAAAATGATCAGCGTTCTGCTCTACCAGGTGTAACAATTGAGTTTAACATCCAGGCATCCATGAAAACGGAATTTATGACATTTAACGGAGTTAGAAGTTAGCAGGGAGTTAGCTCGCTAGCTTCTATCTAAATACAATATAGCATGTCCTGACTGCGGGGTTTTGGAAACAAATTAAAACGTACAGCTCTGTTATCACTTCCAGCATAAATGAAGACAGAAAACTAAACAGCAGTGACGCTTGTAGGGTTACTGAAGTTGGGCTAGCTGGTATATAGTAATGTGCTACGTGACCGCTAGCGACACAGCTATGTTAGCATAATATAAACAAGCTAACTTTTTTCCACTGGATAAAAGTTAACGTGAGTGTTCTCGGTGGTCAGAAACAAATGTAATCACATGGCAGGATGCTGTAAAAGGACCAAACTTCAGCCAGGAGAACAACTGAGATAATCCATCCACAATACGAGGTTAGTCATTCATATACTGTTGCATGGGCTGGGCTGTAGTTACATCCTAAGGTTTTAAAAACTGAGCTTAAATAAATGATTAGTGGTAATAAAAGCCGAGGGAGGTCAACAGGGATCACTGACTGTTTTAGGAGCTTTTTGAGATCAAATAGAAGAAAATACATAACATTAAACATGTTAACAACACAAAAGCCATATTAAACGCAGACTACTTTAGACCCGGAAGTAGGATTCGTCGCGTCATCACTGAACAACCGGATTTGCAGCCAGAGCAGTCACCCCCTGCTGGCCATTAGACAGAATGCAGCATTAAAACACAGATTCACATTTCAGCCCCAGAGGCTACAGCCATCTTTTATATACAGTTTATGATGGAGGTGTGATGGAGAATCACCAGAAGTTATTACAAGGAATCCTAAAGTGGAAATGATCTCTAAACAAAATATCATAATGAGCTGAGATATTTTATTTTTCAGGCCTAAAGTCATTTCTCCTATTTGGACAAACTAACACGGCTTATCTGTCATCTTATCTTATCTATACCTGCACATTTCTTACAGGCATTTAAAAAACTCAACAAAATTATGCACGCAGAGCTGGGCAGAAGGAGGCAGACAGAGTTTCAGGTGCAGGTGACTAAAGCTCATATGTGAGTAAGGATCATGTGATCAGCGAAAGATTTTCACTCAAAACAAGGATATAAAAATGAATAATGAACATTACTCCACAAAGCCACCAGCATAGTTAGAAACACATGCTGTGCAAAGGCACATTTTGCAACCTACAGCTTCATTTTAAACTGTGCAAATCCCCACAGCTTTTAGGAATACCAAGCGCTGTACGTCAGAGAGGGAGTCAGAGAAACTTGATGGTAAAAACAGATTTTTCAGCTTTTGTAAAGCCAAATCCATAAAAAAAAATTCCCCTCCAAATTATAAAAAAATATTACATGCATATTTATATAATGCTTAGTGTTTACATAGGTAAAAAAAACAAACTGGGAACCTGAAAATGTTCGAACTTAAAGATACTTCAGGGGGAAATTAAAGGGAAAACCCTTGATTTAAAAGGCAGAAAGAATGCATGGAAAAGGCGGGGTGTACATACCATAAATTGCAATTTTCTTTGTATGTTTGCCCCGTCAAGAACGTGTTTCCATTTCTTTCACAGGTGCCTGAGAAAAGACAAAGAGTGGCAATTTAATATACGCAGGTTTGATGTGGCTAAACAATAAAGATCCTATCGCTAATCTCAACAAAAGCTACGCACAGTCTCAATCACTGAGACACAAATGAGACACATGCTGTACACGGAGGCTTAAAAGCACACATACACACTTGATATTAATAACACAGTAACCACATTCCTTCACTTGCAACCACAGTAAAAGTTAACAGCAACTAGTCTTAGTATTAACACACAGAATATGTGAGGTCTAAGGAGCTCTAAGCCAGTAATCCTGTGTAGGAATGTGGCGTTAGCTTCTTTCCTGCCTTCCCAGGCTTCCCGGGCTCTCGTCATGCTTTAACCAGCTTACGCCCCACTGCACCAACTCTACTGAGATAGCATGGAAAGCCCCCACTTCCATCTATAATTAAACATCAAAAATTTTACAAAATTTGTGAGTTGCACACCCTGCGCTGTCACGACCCCAAAAGTGGCCCATCTTACTCGACTGTTAAAACGTTGGTGTCTTGGTGACAAGCTTACGTAAAGTGGAAGATGCTGTCAGAGGGGACTCCATGTGGAATTTAAGGCATAATCTGGCTGAGAATTTACAGTGTGAGCAGGTTTTCCCGGCCTCTGGTGTGAGGCCCCGTGCTGACAGTGTGATCTATGACTGATGCTCTCACAGCTGTCTCGCCCGGTCTATCGTAATTCAAATTACTGCAGAGCTTCGGCAAGTGGCAAGTTACACATTAATACAGAAGGAATGTGTGCAGACTGAACATATGCAATGGTTACCGTGACATTTTTTGTATAGCATTCCTTCAGCGCAGACCGAGTGAAAAAACAGTAGCAGTTAAGAGGAAAGACCTATCATAACAAGCTGTCTTTCAGTGGCTTCCCTCCGCTGACTGTGTGATCAAACATGCTTGCGTGCACATGCTTGTACGTCGGACCTCCTGAGTGCCAAACCTTATCGAGCACGGCCCACATACCTGCATCGACCTCTCTAACTTTGTAGTCCTGTACCCATTGTCTGGCCGCATACCCCACATTCTTTCTCCTGACCTCCATTCATCCCTCTACACACCCCTCCTCCCACCGTCTCGGTTAATAAGAAGCCTACTGTTCCCTACGCTGCTCTCAGGTAGCCCTTTGCCTTTGCTGGCACATTTCACACTTCGGCAGAGAGGATGGTGCTAGAACTGTGAGGGAGTCCAAATGTAGTCAACCAACCAGTAACACAGGTGAACGAACAGGAGTTTAATCTGCAATACAATCAGATGCTATATGTAGATGATTTAAGGGACAGGGAACGTACAGATAATCATTATGTATGCTGAAATATAGTTTGACTTTCTATTATTATTATTATTATTATTATTATTAAATCCATTATATTAATACTGTCGTTTACCCTGTAACTCTGTGATTAATCACACAGAAGAAATCAAAGAGACATTAGAAAGATCAAAGGTTTCTGTCCAAGTAAGAAACATTGGTATGATCACTTCATATAAATGCAGTAACAAGCTGAAGCTTTTAAAAGCAGGTATGCAATTCTAATCCATTTTCAGCATATTAGGGGCGTCACGCTGCTTTCCATCGTGGCCCAGCGTGGAGCTTGTCAGTGGGGTTTCCTGCAGCTCTCTGACAGAGTTTAACTAACAAAGACATGCCCACACGCTCACACACATGGCTGCAACACTTTCTGATGCCCCCCAAAACACATTTGTACCTTCACATACCAATGAAAGGCGGCTGCACGCCAAGACAGTGACCCCAGAAGTCGGGGCAGCAGTCGGACACCGTGCGGTTGCAGAACAGGTCACAGTAGCAGATCGTGTCCAGGTACGGCACGGTGCACAGGTCGTCCCTGCCAGGACAGCAGCCTCCTCGTCTCTGGCAGTAGGAGCCGAATGGGTCTCTGATGCCGCCAACATGAAGTGGACTGGCAAGCTCCCTCTTGGTCCTTCTGGAAAGGATTCTGTCTGCAGTGCCTTCTCCCACCACCAGGAGTAGCACGGTCACAGTCAACAGGATGAGCTTCATGATAAACCTGCGACAGGGAGGCGACAGAAATTAAACATTTAAGAGTTGTGGATAAAGCCAGTGCTATCCAAGGCATACCTCTGTATGATGCTCAAGAAGACACACTTAAAATGCTCCACTCTGCAGGGGGAAGAGCAGCAGAGTGTAGCAGAGGAATTGGGCATTACTGCTGCCAACTTCTGAGCAGTTCATATAAACAGAGAGACACACACACACACACACACACACACACACACACACACACACACACACACACACACACACACACACGATAAGTTTAAACAGACTTGGCAGCACATGGTTTAAATAGAAACCCATGTGATCCTTGGAGATTGTCTATTTATTTCCTCAACTTTCCTTTTAAACCGCCAAGACAAACAGCAGCTAAATATGAAAATACACACAGCGTGATGGAGAACATCGTCTCAGTGGCAAAAGTTATGTTATCAAATATGTTGAACGGTGCATGATGGGCAGGTTCTCTGACATGTCTATATGCACATGTAATATCCTCAATGCCCACGTTTAGTTTGTTTGTCCCTGCTCAAGGTCTCGGGATTATTAAAGGTCAAACAATCCCACGCATTGTTTTTTTGTTTGTGTTGGTCTCAGGTCACTGGATAGGGGAGTCTCTGCAGGGTCGGACCAAGAGGAGGGCTCGCCCCCGCTGCTTACATAAACAGCATCATTAATTATCCAATCAGATCTCTCGGCACAATGGACCCTGTGCACATAAAGCACAGCTCTGGAAAAGGCCTTTGCTCTGCTGTTTTCTGCATGACTGTGCCTTTACTTGGTGCACACACACACACACACACACACACACACACACACACACACACGGCAGCATGGGATGGGCAGGTCTTGTCCTTTACACAAGTGTTTTGTTGTGTCAGACTTTGAGCAGCAGTGCAATAAAACACCAGCCAGTGTGCTCATCATGCTGGTGATGTCTTTAGGTCAATCTAAAGCTAAAAAAAACCCACTTCTGCAGAGATCATAATGCAGTTGTCTTCAGAGGCTCTTCTTTATCATCTGTAGCTTCTTTTCACATATTAGATTAGATTGTTAAGCGATAAAGTATTTTGCTCAATTGCTTACTTAAATGAGACAGTATTTATAGATTTAGTCCATATTACTGTGTAAAATATCCTGTTAACACCCAATATTTCAATCATACGATCCTGAGAAAAAGATCTTAAAGCTTTCAGTAATGTCACAGATGGCATATGGTCCATCAGGGCTCCACACACTATAGCGCATGGACACATAACACAGTGGCAGATGAGACATGCGGAGTCAGTGTCAGCAGCTTCAGGACCACAGTTATGAACAGTGAGTTCATAAATCTGAGCAGTATTTCATTGCACGGCAGCACTTTTTTTTTTTTTTTTAAATGGGAACATTATAAACCACAAATACATTAATGCATCAACGTACTTTTCATTTTTATGCTTCACTGCTAATGAACAAGAAATTAAAACCTATCATCCAGTGATTTGTGGTTAAAGTAACTCATACAACCTTTTCAGTAGCGAAGCAAAAGAACATCCAAGGCTAGAAATATTTTTTAAGAAAAAACCCACACAAAAAAAACCCACAACAACAACAAAAACATAAAAACAAGGGCCAAATCTTGAACTGTAATTAAGGTGAACCAAACTTTTAGCTGCTTACACACGTGACTTGATCACTTTCCTTCCCAAGACTGAACTTTGACACATTGTTGCAACACCCAGCAGATAATTCATTCTTCAGTGCGTCTCTATAAAAGCCCTCTCAGCACCATTTTTCCTGTGTTACACAGTCCTGACTATTCTCTCAAACTAAAAAACATTAAGCTCGATTTTTAAGGGGGAGTGGGTTGGATCATGTATAACACCTTACAGGTGTCCAGTGAGGACTGCACCTCAGCAGGTGAGTGAAGAGATTACTGGTGTCTGGAGCGGCCACTCCACCTGAACCCAACAACCCTCCATTAAAAAAAAAAAGACAAAACAGCCTTCCGTTGATATTAATGTAGCTCTAATGTGCCCAACACACCCTTAAGATACATATGTCGTAACAGCAAAGGCTTGACTAACCAATGCTCTACAATACATCTAAATAATTATACAGAGAAAGACTAAAAACATGGAAGGTGATGACAATCCTCTGAAAGAGAGCTTAAAAGTTTCCTCTTCTTCTGTTTAAAGTAACTTGATAATAGTGTAAGCCAGACTATGACGCTCAGGCTGCACCTGCCTGAGAGCTGCTGCTGAAAAGTGCAGAGAAACAGAAACTGCTGTTACCTTGAGTTTAGAGAGAAATCCTGGTTTTGTAATCCAGTAAGAAACAGCTTATTTACTGCTGGTGTGCTGCTCAGGAAGTCCCTCACAGGTAGAGAGAGTTTAGGTAAAAGGTCAGGCTCCTTTTCTCTGTTCCAAACTCTCTCACAGGATCTGCTCTGTCAGTCTCGGTCTTCTCTATATACAGGCAACAAGCAAGCGTAACCACTCCCCCCTCCAGCCTCTGGCTTGTCCCCTGCTTCACTGCCTCTCCCTCAGCAGCTCACATTCACGCACGCCTTTCCCTGTGACTCCCACAGGTTGACTATCTCTGCGTGCTTTTCCTCTTCTTATCAGACTGGAGCCTGCATAGTGAACTGGCTCTCTGTTCATGTCACTGCTTCTCTCATATTTTCTTCCCACTGTCGCTATCAGTAGCCATGACTTCCCCCTTCTTTATCTGCGACTTTTCCCCAATCCCCACACAGGGCCAAATCCACTTGAGGTGGACGCCATTGCACGCCCCCTAGCGGCCGCAGGTTGAGTAGCTCCACCTATCAGCCACGAAATTATGGAGGAGCCAGAGAGAAACCTCCCATCTTCTAGAAAGTTACAGAGGAGTCTCTGGAGATGCGGTTTTGGTACGCATTGTCGGAATGTGAGAAATATTGCGGATGTTTTTTTGTAAGATGATGAATCTGTTTGTATCATCAGCCTCTTGTTGTGTAACATCTCCCCCTTTCCAAACAAAATCATTTCAGTGAAGGAATTTGATTTATTAAACAAATGAAGTTCATGTCTACACAAAGTTTGACTTTATTTTCTTAAATCTTAATATTGTGTGGTTTCCTGAGCAGTGAACACAAACAGGACACATTACACAGCTGCAGTGAGCGAATGACAGAGAATATCAGCTGTCAAATGTTTAACCCTCTTCTATATTTGGTAACCAGTGTGCTGAAAGTCCGCTTTCCTTAAGTTTATGAAAGTACATAAATGACATAAATGCTTCTGCAGAAGAAGACTGAATAAGGTTTTACTGAAGTGTTGCTGTGGCCCAGAAAGACCCAGCTGACCACTTTTGGGCTGATCAATAAGCTAAAAGCTGAATCAATAACTGTGACACCACATGGTGTTGGACAGGGTGGGTGAGGCTTCCCCAGAAAATGAAAGAAAACACTGAACACACAAAGGCTATGCTTTGCTTTGCATACATTTATTATTGAATATTTAGAAAAACAAATGAAAACATTGCTTTATTACTTAAAAATATTCATAAAACATACAATCGTTTCCCATTTATTAAGTAAGTAAGAAAAGATAAATCAAAGAACCTTCTATTAGTACAATAACAACTACTAATATAATATATAATATAATAATGATGATGATGATGATGATGATGATAATGATGCCTGTTAGCTACAGAGGCGCTGCTTGCTGCCAGATGAAGCAGGTAACTACTTAGGGCTCCAGGCCATTTTTGAAGGGTTTGGGACTGATATAATTAAAAGTACAGCAGTGGCATGTGTAAAGTTTTCTGTGACAATAGGAGAGCCCTGACCTCCCTAAGGAGGTCATTCCAGCTGCAAGTGGCATGTGCGATTCTGTTTACACAAACCCAATGACAAAAACAAAAGCTATTCAGTGAAAATGAAGAGGAGTGATCCATCTGGGAGTGAGAAAGAAAGAGGGTCAACAGAGGAAGAGGAGAGAAAAGCAAGACAGAGGCGAGCGAAGGAGACAATAATGATTAAATTTAAGGTTAGATAACTAAATGCTGCTAGTTTAGCCTTTACTGTGGAGGAGAGACGCTCGCGTGTACGGAGGAGTGTTGGAATGAATGTGAGGCTGTATGTGTGTCTGCAAGCTGGAACATGTTAAATCTGTGGTCTTATTCAAACTGTGAAACACTGTAACTATATGATTTTTAATAGTGCCATACGAATAAAGTTATTATTATTATTACCAAAATAAAGAATAAATGGTCTCTGCCATTTACAGTGTACTTTTTACATGTTTTTTCATAAGACTCTTCTTGTTTTTGGTAATGTTTGCATCAGGTTACTTACTAAATAAATGTGGTGAATGCTGGTCCGAGGGGCCACTGTAAACTTTTGCCTAGATGGCCAAAAGGGCTCTAGACTCATCACTGGTTAGCTGCTGAGCTGCAACAGTTAACTTAATCAAATAATCAGTCCAAAGGGAAACTTCAGCATAATTTAATAACTGTTTCATAAGACAAATAAGCTAATCCTCTCTCAATATAAATATTAACTGGTTTACTAAAACAAATTATTATTATTATTATTATTATTACATTAGACTGTAGAGAAAAGTGATTACTGTCTAATTTAAATAATTTAATTTAAAAAATGATCCGGGTAAGCCTCAGCAGAAAGCCCACTGGGATGGTTTTCTTTATTACATAATATGCTGTAGGATTACCTCACTTGGCAAATTAACATTTATAGTCATAAGAAAAATTAAGAATTTAGAAAGCAATAAAACACAAAGTTAATCACCACTAAAACAAAGCAATTCATGTTGCATTTTGAAAAATAGCTTGGGGCATCTTTGAATGTGAGCCAAACGTGGCTTTTACAGTTTCTTTGAAAAACATTTTTTACTGACTTCAGAGATTTTTGTCAGCCTTTACTTCCTGATTGGAGCGTGTCTATGCGCACGCCATAGTCTTTTGTCCAGCCTGTGCCAGTCATCCCCAAGATTCAAAGCGGCTTCTCTAAATTACACATCATATCTGAAAAGCTTTCAGACGGCTTCTGTCACTGATGTGAGCAAAGATGAGGCCGTTCTGCTTCTGCTTTCCAGACAACTCGGTAATTATAGCTATAACATCTCTTACACAACCTCATACCTTCTGAAGAAAGGTGCTCAGAGCGATGTATACCTCTGTTTCACAGTCATCGCCTTCTCAGTCATTATCATACCTCTTTACTGTACATGCTGTTTGCCTTTTAGTGATGACTGACTCATTGGCGCTAACATGCAAGGAATGCTGTTTTGCACACATATTGGTAGCTGCAGAGTAGCATACAAAAGCTTGACTGTAGCAATCTCCAAGAGAAGGTGTGTGTGTGTGTGTGTGTGTGTGTGTGTGTGTGTGTGTGTGTGTGTGTGTGTGTGTGTGTGTGTGTGTGTGTGTGTGTGGACCTCCCTGAAAATAAGACCCCTGAGTCAGGCATCAATAGATGAGGAAGCTTGCGTGTGATTCATCAGTGAAGGCGAGGATACTAAATCATCTTGGACGGTTGTTGTTGGAAATGTATTTCACAAGATCTGTAGGTGGTGTGTTGCAAGCCTCGTGTACGCGTGTACATTTAACACAAAGGCCTGACCCAGACTGCAGTGACTCAGGCCTTAAGAAGACCTCTAGATGTTTAACCGTGACACATAATCTGTCAGAGGAAAAAGCAGAAAAAAGCAACCCTAAACCGATCAGCAGTGCTTCTGTTTGTGAGGTCATTTCCCAAAAATAGACTGAACTGTGGAGGCTGAGGCCACACGTGTTAACAATAGAGGCTATACATACTCACGGAGCTGTCAGAGCGCGCAGTCAAGGGGAAAGCAGCACGTTTGCACACATGCTGACACACACAATCAAACACGCACTCACAAAAAGGAGTTGTGTGTGCATTTTGAGCGATTTGCTCTGTATTTTCCTGACAAGAACCTTCAGGAAGAATCAATGATGCTGGAGCTGACAGGCGCATGACAGCAGCCAGTCACAGACGCATGCACACATGCTCATCCTGAGGAACAATCCCCCTCTTGAGCTTTGCCTCATAATCCTCCCATGACACTACGCAGCAAGGCCAGATATACCAGCTGCACTGTGTCGGGGTGGAGGTCTGCACTTCTGACCCTGCGAAGGAGTGGACATGTATCCATCTCCATTTCTCTGGAGCATTTCCTGTTCCAGGAAGGAGCAGGACATGTGGTTGATAGTAAACAAGAATGGGCGTGCTGGCAGCACACATCAGCGAAGTACAGAGTGTGTCAGCAGTGTCTCTGGGTGTTTTTGAGGCAGTTAGTCGTAGGTGTATGGAAAAATCACCCACATGTCAGTGTTGATGAGAAGCACAGACGCTTGGAAGAATTTCACTGTACTGTTTGTTCTTCTCTGCAGCTGCACAGGGAGCATTGGACGTATCTTTGTTCGGTGGCTACGTATCTTACAGAGCTTGAAGATTATGATTCTACTGGTTTGGGTCACTTTCAGTCTCAGATTCCTGCTCGTGTAAAACAGATCTGGAGGGATCTATATCTCCATTTGCACTAAAACACTGGCTCACGGTCAGCTGGTGTTGGAGCAACAAGGGTGAAAAAGGAAGACATTTACTGACATTTAAGTTTTTAACTGTGGAAACTGTGGAAAGAGGATGTGAAAACGATTGACTTTAAATGAACAGCAACTATTGTCCATGTTCCCATTACTAGATTGATTTGACTCAAATATGAAGCCCTTTAAAAAAAACTCATATTAAGAGTTACCTGAGGAGCTCTTTCCAGAGATTTTTAAAATTAGAATAATTTCTCCACAAATGGAGGTAAATATAAGTTTTACAATCAGCTCAAAAATTTCTCCTGAGGGGAATGAGAAACTTCCCAATAAAATTTGTTCACTGTCCTAAATTTCTTGGTAATATATCTGATAGCTACCAAGAAATGTCTCCAAATTAGGAGAACCACAGATATCTGGAAAAAACAAATCATATCAAATCAAATAGCTGTTCAGACTCACAGTCAGGAAAAACGGAGCGACCCCCCCGCTGGCACGACAGAAGGATGTAAAGTTCAGCCTGTCTGTTACCCTCACATGTCTGTCACCTCTGATTCATATTGATTGTGAAAACACTGACTTCCATATTGATTATTGCTGACTGAGATTGAGAGATTCTGAATCATTCAGTTAGACTAAAAACTAAACTGCTGAAAATCTAGAAGCTCTTTTAATGTCAGCAGAGTAACTTCTGCTTAATACAATTCAGCAGTGACTGCATATGTCTTTATGTCCTGGAATAAGCAAGTCTAGCAGAATTTCAGCGGTGATAATCACTTTTCTATAGAACAAAGTGCAAGAAAATGTGTGGCTCATGCATCATGAATCATGAAAATCATGAAACTGTTCACATGCTAACAAAAAAAGATTATTGAATCAAACATTTCCTGCTTAAATATGGGACAGATCTGGACCTGCAGTCACTTTAAATGCGTTCAGGGCCAACAGTTACATATTATGGAACAAAGTCGTAGCCTCGAGGTGTTTCTGTATAATCAAATAAAAATCTCCTTCATTTTTCTTGCCACATGAAAAGGTGGAGGTGACTGCAGGCTGCATGCAGGGGCTTGTCGTTTTATTTCCTTTTTATTAATCCTGATGCATGAGAAGTGTTTTCATGGAGCTTTTCAGATATCATGGATTAATTGGTTACATTGTATTGCAAGCGCTACATCTTATGTAATAAAAACTGATTTTTTTTCCTACCAAAGTAAGGAAAAAAACAGGGGATAGCGAAGGAGGAGCTGGATAGATCTGTGTCCGCTGTGAGTAGAGAGGAAACGCACCCTCGAATACACACCCCTTTCCCTTGTTGATGATGTCATCTTTGGTGTTTAAAAAGAAAAAGGGAGGCCTCAGGTGGACCTTTATACACCCTTCTCCTCCAAACCCTCCCCCAGCCATATTCCATCTATGCATCTCCACAGGGACTGACCCTCGCTCAATACCTGTCACCCATCCCTGTGTTCATCCATCTGAAGGCAGTCATCTCTACTAATGGAGAATACATCCCAGGGCTGCTCTCTGGACCTCTTTGAAAATTCCAGCTTTTAAACAATATTCCCTTTGAATTACTTCAGTTTGTACCTTCACTCACCGGCCCAAAATACATTTTTACTTTGACACTTAAATTCACACAAACCAAATTATCACAAACCAAACTGAAAGCACGCAAAGAAGAAGTGTTTAGGGGTACTTAAGCCTACCTACAGTGGCAGCTGTCACTGAAAAGCACTTTAAAACTCACCCCACCCCATTTAATGCTGTCTGTTATTTACCCAAGAGCCTCTACAGCACCAGTGTCAAACATAAGGCCTGTAAAGAAGGTCGTCTTTATTAGTCAGATAAACATGAGTGATTTTAATATTTATATTAAAGAAAAGGGCACTCATATAAAAGTTTGTGGTTTTTTTGTTTTTTTGTTTTTTTGCTTATTTGGCTATAGGTTTTCCTTGTGGGCAGTCTTCCAGCTGGTACTGTTTAATGTCTGCCTAGGAAAGAAAATTTCCATTAGTACGAAGAGTTTGGTTAAGTTGGTGGAAGCCAACACTTTAACACTTACCTTTTGAATAAGATTATCTTACCTGTGTTTGCTCTTAATGGTGAAGAAGGGATTGAACAGCTACATTAGTTTAATGTTGATTGTACAATAAACTAACTACTAAACTAAGGTTGTGGATTGTTGTCGTTGGGCCAAGTGGGCAATATTTAATGGATGTTATCATGGTTGTCTGGAATATTGATTTGATATTAATATAGTTTATTAGGTAAGCAACATGTGTGCAGTTTAGTTCAGTATATAACCCCAGATAGTGGTATGTCTTCAGGGCCAGATAGCAGCAGTTTATAAAGGGCTGCCAGTTAACATCAGAGGCTGTTGTTGGAAACAAGTCCCACCACTGGGCTACATTTTTTTTATTTTGTGTTATGTGTCTGAAATTTTAATGTTGCTGAACAAACACATGGCTGGTCATCGCCTCATCATCTCACCTCTGCCTCAAGCCTCCTGTTTGAACCCAGCTGCTACAGGCTATCCTAACAGGCCCAGGGCCAGAACGGGCCCACCAAAGACTCTAATGCACCCCACTGGAAAATAGAAAACAAATAGTTTTTACTTTAGAAATTTCTATTTTAGTGGATCCACAGAGAAAAAAAGCAGGAAAAAAAGAGAAAATAGGACATTTTCTGTGAATTAACCAAAACTTTGCTACCAGCCTTGGTTCTGTGTGTTTACACTTCCTCTACTTTTATGATTAACCTTTAAAACTTTTGTTTCTGATAAAGTCTATAGTTAGAGCTATATCAGGTAACCCTGACAGCTGCGGGACTTCCTCTGATTCATTGCGATGCATCGAGCATCTCGTCCCCACTCACCTCTTGTCACTCCCCACATGTTTATATACCACTGTAGCAATCATTAACTCTTTCTCTTCTTCCCTTAGTCAGTGTTTTGTTCTGTCCTTTTCTATGCTCTTTGTTTTGTCTTGTCTTTCTTCTTTTCTCTCACCCCAACTGGTTGCGGCACATGGCTGTCCATCCCTGAGCCTGGTTTTGCCAGAGGTTTCTTCCTGTTAAAAGAGAGTTTTTCCTTCCCACCGTCTCAAAGTGCCTGCTCATACAAGGTCACTTCGTTCTTGGGGTTTTCTCTAAAATATTATAGAGTACAAAACAAAGTCCTTTGGAATGACCGTTGCTGTGATTTGTTGCTTTATTAATGACAGTCTTGGAAACAAAGTAACAGTCTATGAGAATAAACCCTGCAAGGAGCAGGATAAAAGAAACACAAGTTTGTGAGTAGTAATGTTTCTTAATTACTAAATGTAGCCCTACAAATTGTCAAAAAGTCAGAAAATACCTTTTACAAGGACTAAAATTTTGGTGAAAAGCTTTCGAATTGCAAGACTCACAGAATGACACGTATGCAGCACAAATATTTGTTCCATCAAGATCGGGTAGGTTGGTCCAAAGGAAGAGTTTTATTGTGTTTGGAGCAGAGAAGAGTTCAGGGGGCAAACAATGTGGGCAGCAGCATCAGCAGTGCTCCTCAGCTCTCTTATGTTTGTTATCTGTTCATCTGATCTTGTTCCTGTAAGTGTAACACAAGCCTTTCACAGGTCTCAACAGGGATTTGAGACGGAGGAAAGAGTTCATGGTTCAGGATAATTTGGTGTCTTTGTCAGTATTTTATCTCTGTACATGTCTCCCACTCCTTTCTCAGAATTTAGCAAGTTTTTCATATTTCATATTAAAGCACAACAGGACGGCATGGAGCTTCACTTCCAGTGAGCATGTAAAATAATCACACAAACATCAACATATGCCAGGCAGGCAGCAGTACAGTACGAGCTTGTCATTAGTTGTCAGTGTCACAGAAGCAAGATTGTCTCCGTCAGAGGCTACAACAAGTTGGCAAAGACTTGAGGTTACATTCCTGGAACATTCAGCTTCATGTTCTGTGTTAGGCAACTGCACATGGGGCATAAACACGGCGATGCGGGCGCAAACAGGCCAAACAGTGGAGAACTGGGATAAGAAGGGAGTCTCATAAATGTCAAGAGAGAGGAGGAACAAGTTCAGTCATCAGCTTGAAACTCAAATGATGTAAACGGAAAATGACATCAGCTTGGTATTCAAATGTTTGCCATCAAGGATTATAATATTGACCTGAAGTACAGTAAAAAAAAAAAAAAAAAAAAGACAGGAGGTTGAGCTGCAGATTAAGATTTTCATTGTGAGGTACAAGAAATGAATATATCAGAGGAACACCTCTGGTTGTGCAGTTTCATGGGATGGTGGATATATTTGGACAAAGGGTGCTGAAGGAGGAGAAGAGGAAGACCACAAAGGAGGTTCATGAAACGTAGGAAAGGAGGACATGCAGAGAGTTGGTGTGACAGAAGAGGATGCTAGGGATCGGGTGAGATAAAAGCTGGAAGAGGAAGAAGTTGATGTCTGTGTCACTAAGGGTGTCGCATACTGGAGAGTTCCTGAAATTAAGAGGAATTTCATCAGTGAAAGTGGCCAATGGATGGCTGTCAAACAGAAGAAAGGTGATGTGAGGTGGATGGCAGAGAGAAACAGAGTAAACTCCTGAGCCAGAGTAACGAGTGAAGACCAGACACTTGTAGAAGGACTGTGCTGAAACCAGCAGAGGTGTATTAGCAGATTATTACCTTTGTCATACTGAGGTGAAAGCAAATTATACTTTCAGAACCTCAGAATGGGAATCAACTGATAATTATCTCTGCAGGTTCACAGAGCTGCAAGGTTCACTTATGCTGCATCTAATGATTCTGACTTCTCACCTTTGCACAGCTGAAACCTCATTGTCTGCTAAACCACCACATTAATCCTGTTAAGAGACCATAGCCACTGCTCCCCAGGGACCATCGCTATCTGATGACTCCACCTGTTATCCATCAGTAGGTTTTGAGTTGCTGACAGCGCTGAGTTAAAGCGAGTGTGGTGAGGAGCCTCAGAACAGACAATCCACAGATATGATCAGACACACGCTAAAGGGCAGGCACACTGGTGAAGGTCTTATCTTAGCAAGATTTTTATGTCTGTAGCCCCCCACCCCTCCTCTATCCCTCTTGTCTCTTCTCTGATTTAGTCCTCCACCTCGACATGCCCCTACATGGCTCCTTTAGGAATCCCAGAATCTCTTAAATGCACTCAGTGAAGAAGGAAAGTAAAAGAAGAGAGTGTTCTCACAGGAAGATGGTCGGAAGTAGTTCAGGTTTCTGGGTTTGTCCGATGAGGCAAGAGCAATAAAAATAAAAGCTGTGCTCGCATGTGTCTTTCCATAGATGCTCAGAGCTGTGTAAAAACCCGATGGTGAATAGATTCATAACTTTAATTGAAATGATTTAAAATGATTTTAGGAAAACAAACTTTTGCCACTAAAGAATGAGCCAGACACAAATGTTAAATCTATGACGGCTGAACTAACAGTGATAAATCACGGCGTGCGGGTATAGTTGCTGTATTTAATGTTGACATGAACGATGCTGCTCCACAGCATCACAATATGCCATGCACACACGCAGCAGCTGTGCTGAGTGACTGAGAATAACTAAGATCCCTTTGGGACTCCCAACTTGTGCTGACTGACCCTGAACAGAATCAAAAGAGCTCAGTTACGCCATGACATCATCAGGAAAAGCTTCAGATAGTGATTCATTATTATCAAGATACTCCAGCAGCATTTTTCCATTGTTCTCCAAGTCTGGGCACAGCCCTTTCTTTCGATTACTTTGTTTCAACAGTGCTGTTTCGTCAATACGAGCATTCTGTAACTAAAGCAAATGTTCATGCCTTTCTTTGTGAGCTGGAGTTTTTTTTTTCCTTTTGCAGTATGTTTTGGGAATAGGAAACATGGCCATCACTGAGTCCATATCAGGCTAGCTCAGTTCAGCAGCACACGACGTGGAGACTGAGCACGCTGCTGCCACAGAGGCTTCACACAACGCTGGCTTTCAAAATGTTGTTAGCATTTCAAGCACTTGATCTTTAACTTTTTGTATCTGTCTTCGTTTGCTTTGTGTCACTGTCGTTCAAAACATCTCCCGCTCCACAACACTTTCATATTCCCAGGCACAGTGAGCATGGAGCATGGTGAATAACTATGTGTTACAGTAGCCTCTTGCTCAGTTGTGAAGGCACAGATAAGAAAGAGTCCCTCTTTTCAGGGATTCTTCTATCCGGTCGTTAAGTGATGACGTGATGAATCCTACTTCCGGGCCTAAAGTAGTCTGCGTTTAATATGGCTTTTGTGTTGTTAACATGTTTAATGTTTTGTATTTTCTTCTATTTAATCTCAAAAAGCTCCTAAAACAGTCAGTGATCACTGTTGACCTCCCTCGGCTTTTATTACCGCTAATCATTTATTTAAGCTCAGTTTTTAAAACCTTAGGATGTAACTACAGCCCAGCCCATGCAGCAGTATATGAATGACTAACCTCGTATTGTGGATGGATTATCTCAGTTGTTCTCCTGGCTGAAGTTTGGTCCTTTTAAAGCATCCTGCCATGCGATTATATTTGTTCCTGACCACCGAGAACACTCACGTTAACTTTTATCCAGTGGAAAAAAAGTTAGCTTGTTTATATTATGCTAACATAGCTGTGTCGCTAGCGGTCATGTAGCACATTATTATATACCAGCTAGCCAAACTTCAGTAACCCTACAAACGTCACTGCTGTTTAGTTTTCCGTCTTCATTTATGTTGGAAGTGATAGCAGAGCTGTACGTTTTACTTTGTTTCCAAAACCCCGCAGTCAGGACATGCTATATTGTATTTAGATAGAAGCTAGCGAGCTAACTTCCTGCTAACTTCCAACTCCGTTAAATGTCATAAATTCCGTTTTCATGGATGCCTGGACTCAATTGTTACACCTGGTAGAGCAGAACGCTGATCATTTTATTAAAGATGAAAGACTTTAGACAGTTTTTCAACTCTCAGTAATGCCACAGTGATCGTTTGATATATGGACCTGCAGCGGAGTTTAGGCCCAGACACGACTAGTGACATCAGACTTAACGACCGGATTGCTGTCATGCTTTTGATGTGAAAGCAGAATAAATTGGACCTATTGTGATTTTTTTTCTTTCTTTACTTTACTGCCTTGTGTATGCAGCATCATGCAAAAGTTTTAGCCACTCCTATGCTTATGTAAGACTTTATCACTGTTACATAAGCATGCATATGCTTTTACTGCATTGGCAGTGTGTTTTGACAAGCTCTCCCCTGGTGAAAATGCAGTGCCCAGACCATGATAGAGCCTCCACCATGTTTCACACATGGCTGTAAACTTATTATTGTTAGATTTATGGGGGGGGGGGGATTACATTTGGATTGATCACTCCATAAATCCAGCTCTTGTATAATTTGACATACCAAACTGAAAGGATGCATCTCTCAGGTCTTGTGTCCGATCTTTGCTGGATTTTTATTTTTTTCAGGTCATGACTTTCAGATACTGTTTATCCGCTGTAAATAGTTTTCTTCTTTTCTCTTCTACTTGTCCAGTTTCCTCTTTTGTTTTGTTTTTTTCAGGTTAAGACCATTAAGTTTTGGGATAATGGCTCCTTGAGAATAACTTCACTGATGGAAAAATAAAATGTTATGCTTGTCGAACTTTGTTTTCTGGAGCATTTTTTGTACATTCAACTAAAGTAACGAGAACAAATTATGTGTTGTTTTTTTTCCCAACAGGCTGTGAGTAACAAAGTGCCTAAAGATCCACTTTAAAATTGTATCTTTGGACACTTTGCTAATTTGTGTTTTATGTGTAGATTCAACACTGATTCATCTCTTGAGTGAATGATTCATAGGTCAGTGTTAAAGGGCTTGACTTTGAGTCAAAGACAGGGCTTATCCTGAGCACATGAACCCCACATAACTAGTTTTTAAACCTGACTGCAAGAGACAGCTAATCAGAAGACAGAAGAATGGGTAATCTGATCTAAAGGGAAACACTGTGCTGAGAAAATCACAATAAGCTGCACAGGGATTTAGTGTTACTGATGAGATTTTCTCCAGTATAAACTACTTCCCACTAAGCAACTTATCAGGGAAACCGAAAATCAAAAGAAAATGTATAAAATAAATAGATAATTGTATTTTTCTTATGATTTATTCACTAACGGTAGGTATCAACATGCAACATGCATGCTAGAATTTAATACTATTATATAATGCTCGATATATTGAAAGCAGATTGTCTTCATTATATCCTGACATGGGTGTAAGTGAAGAAGAAGAAGAAAAGGCAAAAAGCAGGAAATACATATTCGTTTATTCATTCACTGTGCTGTGGTATCACTATGTATGTACATATTATTATGATTATTGATTTTTAATAAAACTTCAGTTTATTTAATGAGCTCACTTTCCATTGTTTAGCCACTGCATGCCCACAAAAGCAGTGAAAATAGTTTATGAAACATAATTTCTTACACAATTACATAAACATTTTAGAATATCTGTCATGGGTAAAGAGAAAGCTCAAGGTATAGTAGACGCAAATGATGATTTTAGTGGGTAAAATCATCAATTATCATTAAATATTAACAACAGTGTTAAAAATTGACTTCAGAGTATCAGCCTTGTCCTTACTGAGCAGAACTACAGTGAGGGATCTCCTCGTATCCTTCATATCTGCCTCTGAATCTGCGTGGAAAGACTGAACTCGCCTCCCAACATTTCTCAGTTCTTACATCGTCTCACCTGCTTGGGCCTCGTGTTTGCCAGGCTGCAGTGTTTTGATCCCGATAGATCTAATGAGCAGAAATCAGGCATAATTACTACAAAGCAATCAGCTGAAAATGAGAATAATTCTTTTATTTTAGTAACCTGTTATGTTATGTTATTCCCTGGCTGTACAGTGTCAAAACAGCAATTTGGCATAATTTTCTGTCTCCTCCAATCCATTCATTGGGATGTAATTTGGCCCCATTTTGGTCCCATCCTGCATCCTGTTCTCTGAGCTTGTCACTGTCTAGACACACCGAATTATCCCCCGGCTGTGTGTTTTCATTATGACAACATGATATTTAACTATGGCTCAGTTTAATGCTCCATTTATCATCATTATTTTTAAGGATGGTCTAAAGCTAAACCTGTATGGCTAATGAGGTTTCATAGAGTGGTCAGGCTCACAGGACTAGTTTTTAACCACTGTGTCACCAAATGAAACTAATTCAAAAATACCATAATTTTTAAAAACATTAACCCTTAGGATATGTTGAAGTGTTTTCTTTAAAATGGTATTCATTTCCTTCCTCAGATTTATCAGCCGTCTCCCTGTATGCTTCGTGAGACCGTGGCAAATAAAAAATAAAGACACAACATTATCTTATCCTGTCTCCAGGAAGGGTGTCCCCATATCCTCTCTTAGAGGGATACGGTGTCCTGCACTGGAATGTGGACCAAAAGGATAGCACATCCTGGAATGTTGGGAATGTTAGTAACGAATTAAGTATTGGTGCCAGGAAGAAGTTTGTAGGGTTCTTAGTAAGACCTTCCTAGGATTGTTTTTCTTTTTTTCCCTAGAAGATTCTTTGAATGTGACGTCCAAAAATGGCATGTAGGGTAAATGTTAAATGGCACCTCGCCTTTGTGGTGCCCCAGGTGTTCCTGCCAGATTGTGAAATTTACAGGGAACATTTTGAAAGGTTGTTTTTTGGAATTAACCGAGTATGCAGAAAGGAAAAAAGAGAAGTTGAGAAAGGAAAATGACAGAATGAGGAATAAGTTAACAAAACCAGGAAAGAGGAATTTACATTTTGTGTTGACAAATGTCATGGAAATAAAGTCTGCTTTCTCTTTGGACGGCATCACAGCGTCCTCATCAGCAAATCCCATTAAACAGCCGACAGCAGGAGTTCATCCTCATACTGATAGATTCATGTCAGTGTCACTGGTGTTTCTTATCATTTGAAACCCGTTACAAAAGTACCAGACTTTAAATTTAAATTCGTTTGTCAACAGCTGTTTCCACATTCAGTAATAAACTGTGATCTCACTGCACTGTAACACGAGTTTATTACCCTGAAAAACTAACAGTTCCATGTTTGCCATTTCTATAGGAGATAGAGAAGGAGGAAACAAATCCAGAAGCATAAATAAGACAGTCGTGGAGACGGTAACACAGGAACACTGACGTGGGAACACGATTGACGCAGCACAGCAGGCGTGCGGAGCGTTTTCGCAGCCGGATAATGTCGCCCTCTTGTGGCTGATAGGAGAGGATGGCCTGCCAAAATATGACAAAAAATATGCTTTACGACATTTTTTTTACACAATTATGTGGTTTTTTTTAAATAAATTATTTTAAAAATTTTGTTCTTGAAAAATCTAATTTTAAATGTACAAATTTAAAAGTACAAATAACTATTTTCATTATTAACGTGAACTAATGTTACGTATTTGATGCGGAGCATGATCATCTTTTCCATTACCCCAAGTTCATTACCACATTTTTACTGTTCTATCTAATATGTATGTGTACATAAAAAGAAGATGTTTACAGTGTGGACTACAACAGCTAGTAATTGTCATAACTATTATGTAGTATCTGCAACAGGAAAAAATAAAAACAGGGGTTCCCCTCACAGCTGCTTGTCTTTTTTATTAACTGCGTGAATTTTACACTCCACGCTAAAAAATTAAAAAATAAAATAAATAAGAAATAAAATAAATATGAATCAATAATTTTGAGTAAATGCAATTGGATATATACAAAAACAGATTTATTAGATTAAATTGAATGTATACTTATCAGTTACATTTCTTTTAACCAGATTCTATAAAATTTAATATCGTAATTTTACATTGTTTTGTGTTCAAAATTAGACAGAAAATGGGCAGATTTTTATTTATTTTTTAAGATAATTTTATTGCATTTAATTGGGCCTTTTTTGAGTGTGTTTCATAAACGAGCATAAAATATACATTTTCTTTTTTGTTGATGTAATTTGCACAGTATTTGGCTTTATTCCGTAAAAAAGAAGCTTCCAGTCCAATTTGGGATGTCACGGGAGTCCGTTGCCAAAGCAACAAGTAAACGAAACAAACCTTAGATTGGGGGGGGGGGGCAAGTCACTACACAGGAAGTTTATTGGCTGGTCGTGAGGACACCTGTCGCTGATTGGCCTGCACTCGTTTATGGAAAAGGAGCAAGCCTTCGTGTTTCCCTTAACGATCAATTAAAGAGTAAACATGGACGAAGAAAAATACGCGTTTGAGCAGACTTTTTCTTTTAACGCTCTTCGCACTAAGACGTTTTCTTTCCTACAAGACAAAGACACCTTGGCACGGTTGATGAAATGGTGACGTAAGAAGTTAAGCCTAAAAAACAAAAGAAAAATCCTCTTCCTTTGTTTATCTGCGGTGTTGCTACCTGTTGGATGCTCTCTGATGGTTGTTTGTTACATTCAGGTCCATGCTGGGGAGGATTTCCGCTCAGTCGTTCAGTTTTGACCACAGTTTCTCCCCTTACTGCAGTGAAAAGTTTGCTCTGGTACGTCTCTAGGATTAAAATATAAAAATGTAATGCTGCTTTGTCAAACCCAATGTGACTGATTAAAACGATGAAAAGGCGTCTTGGTGTGTTTGGTCACTTTTGAACCCCCCTCCGTGTGTGCTCAGTGTTTCTTCAGAGACCCTGAGGTGCTGTCCAGCCTGAGAAAGATGGAGGCTGGAGTCTGGGTGCCTCTTGGTATGTCATGTACCTTTCATCACTGATATCAGGAAATTGCTCTCATCTGCTCCAGTTTTTGCAGTCAGGTCTCTTCAGATTTTTTTTTTTTTTCGTGTGTGTGTGTGTGTTTTGCAGACAAGCCAATGGTGTCTGTCAGTGTGGAGCCCACGCCTTGCACTAAGGTCTCCATGGAGCTGTTTGATCCAATTTATTCTTGCGGCATCTTGAGGCCCACTGGGCATGTAGTTAAATGCTTTCATGATGTCTACCCTGACTATGATGAACTCCGACAGGTGACTCTCATCTTTTTTTTCTTTTTTACTTTATTTCATTTTGTTGTTTTTATTAACTTTGAGCCAGTTCATGACCTCTTTGGTTGTTCCAGATGTTGCGGGACGAGGAGTCTGAGCACTACTATGTGGTTGGGAGGGAGGAGCGGGGAGAGTTTCTGTTTAGCCTCTTCAAGCACCTGTGTCTTGGGGGTGAGCTCTGTCAGTATGAAGACACCATTGATCCTTACATCAGCACCACGAAGCAAATATACAAAGATCTGATCAGGTGAGAAGCATCTGGCTCCATGTTTATTTATATGCATAAATGAGTCATGACCTAATGGTGAGATTTTGATGCATTTGTTTCGCAGTGTGCAGAAGGACCCAGAGACGAAAAAGATCGCCGTTGTCTCCAAAGTGCTCAAAGTTTGTGCCTTTGTAAGTCCCTGGTTCAGTGTCTGCCTGTTCCCCCGTGAAATGTAGAGAAAATGTTGTGCTGCTCATAAAGTTAGTCTAAATAAGAAGCTAGTCATTTTAGAAAAGCGAGTATTAGGGGGAGGATTAACATACGATGTAAACATGCATGTACTGACAGTACATAGACTTATATTCACTTACAGCTATATTTTATATTAAAGTTCACAGATAATTTTATTTGATGTCAAGTACACCTTTTTAGGCATATCTGAAACATTCCTCTGAGATTTTTGTCTGTATTGACCTGATAGCACATCCGAAAGGTGTTCAACTGGATTGAGATCTGATGATATTTAAGTACGGTGAACATTAACAGATAGACATGCTCGGTAACAATACTCAGGTAGGCTGTGGCATTTATAAACAATGGTCAGTTGGTACTGGGGGGGGCCACAAAGTAACCAAAGAAAATATTCCCCTCACCATTACCCCACCAACAGCATGTTGATACAAGGCTGGACGGATCCATGCTCTCATGTTGTTAATACCAGATTCTGACCTCACCATTTGAATGTAGCAGCAGAAATCAAGAGCAGTCTGGCCACGCTATGTTACGTTCAAAGTCTCTTAAATCACCTTTCTTCTCCATTCTGATGCTCAGTTTGAACTTCAGTACATTCAGTTCATTTCTATATGCCTAATTGCATTTTCTGCCGTGTGATTGGCTGATTACACTTATCCGCTAACGAGCGGATGAACAGGCATGCCTAATAAAGTGAGTGCATTCTTGAGACAGATTGAGACAAATCAGAGACGTGTTGTTCCCACATGTGTTAACCACATAATTTTATCGTCTGTAGGACGAGTCTGGCCGATGTTTCCCTGGGGTGCGAGAGGAGGAGCAGACATTTGCCTATTTGATTGTCGACCCTTATAAACGTCACGTGACTTTGTTCTGTCACTTCTACGGTGTGGGCAACTTCACAGTGTGACAGCAAAGAACTGGAAATAGAAAACCTGCTGATTTCCTGCTGCTCACTATGTATGCATAATAGACTGTATATAAAAGATGGGCATCTCCTATGGGTCTGAAAAGTAAGGCAAATGTTAAAGTGCCTTGACCCTGCATTCTTGGTGGGAGGGGGCAATTGTATAGAAGCCAGTGAGCAAACAAATATTACTGTTGCAGTCATTTATGACCTCAGGAAACTCTTCCATGGTGACTTTATAGTCTCAATTTCTACTAGCTTCATTGAATACAGCATGATTTCCATTTTGTAAATTAAGGTCCTTTAAAAAAAAAAAAAAAGACTATATATTTTTAGGTAAAGTCTCCAACAGCAAGATGGTGACAGTCAAAATGCTCAAAACAGGAGTCCACAAATCAGTGGATGACATCGTTGGAGGCTACATCCATCTTTTATATACAGGCTATCAGACATTTTCAGTTTTCTTCCCATGAGGAAAGCAGCTGAAGACCAGTTCCCTGTTTTGAGTGTAAACTGTGCAATAAAATGTTTTAATCCTGTCACATACAATTTACTAAAAGTGTGTCTTTGCAGCTGAATGTTTGGAGATAAACATCTAAATAAGGATGTCAATATTTTAAATACATTCTGTTTTTTTGGTCAGATATTCACCTTTAAACAATCTTGTCTCAGAAAGTCTTGAATAAATTGACTTATTTCTTGTATTTATTATTATTTTTTAGCTCCATTTCATTTCTACCTAAGGTATATGTTGCGGTTGTCATGCGCCACCTACTGGAAGGCTGAAATAATTTGAAGTTTGAGTGTGGATGATGTACATCGGAGCCTTCAGGGAGTTGAGTAGCAGCTCTTTTTCCACGTTTGTTGGCAGACGTTGAGTATCATTTTTATCTTGAAACAGAATTTTAAGCATTTTTATAGTTCCTTTTGAAAATTTGTATTATTTCCAGATAAAAGACACCCAACAGCAAACAGTCCAAAGAGCTTTAATAAATTAATAATTAGTCAAGTGATCCAATTTCATCTCCAGCAGATGTTGTTGTTGTTGCATCTCCTAAAAGGATCAAATGGAGGTGCTCATTAGATTAGAAAATAAATCAGCGCCATGTTTCATTCAACCAGTAGCCACATCAATTAGAGTTGGAAGACTTTGTTCAGTTTTCTTATTGCTTGATCAGTTTGAGTTTCACTTTAACGACAGTTCAGACAAATAGAGACGCTACAGAGCGATGCTGGAATGTCAGATGGCAGCAAGACAGTGAAAGATGGGCGTCATGAAGAAGACATGAAAAAAGAACGTGCAGATTGAGTCATGCATAGCATTCAGTCAGACAGTTAAAGTTTCTCATACTCGGGTTTCTAGACTAGCGCCCCCTAGTGGCCTCAGAGGTAGTTGTGTGGAAGCCATTCTGAGCTACGTGACATGCTTATGAGAGAAGACATGACAGCAGAGACTCCTGCAACGACACAAATGTCCATGCCTCCAGCCTCCACATCTAATACAGAAAGGGTGTCGATGCAATAAGGACCTGTTAGGTACAACGATGTCCCGAACATTCAGCAAAATTCTCAAATATACCAAAGTTTACAGCAGTCAGAACAAATCTTTAGAACAATCTTGACGTTTTGCGGTAACGTAGCATGTGACCATCCTCGCGTGATTTCAGTTAAACACGTCTCTTCGAAGCGGGCTTACGATAGAACGAGGGAGTAGAAGGCACAGGTAATTTCCTTTCCTGTCTTAACTCTAGGTTTTACATCCTTTAAGTTGGTCTTCTAATACTGGGGCTACCACGAAACAAACAACATGCAGTACAGAGATCTCGCAGACATTTTCATAATGCTGACAATAAAGTGACGGTGGCACTGTTCAGTTTAATAATGCCTCTAATAAATAGGCACCTCTTCTATAATCTAGGCCACGTAATAAAGCTACCGAGCGCCTCTCCGTGAATTAAATGAGAGCAAAACTGCAAGCTCATAGTGCCATTTTATTCCTCATGGCAGCAAGAGCAACAGACCATAAACAGATCTAAAAGGACCGTGCGAGGAAGTACATTCACTGTGTAAGTCTAAAGTGGAGCACCTGAGTCAACTGGCGTGACCGGAACAAATGAATGAATGATTTACAGGGACAGAAGACGTGTTTTTACTGGCCAAATACAGCAAGATGGATGTTTTCTCAGTCAATTAAACGAAAACATTTTAAAAAAAAAAAGTATATATATATAATACATATGAGCTCTTCAATTCGTGCGTGTGAACCATGATTTAACTTGAAAATAAAATGCTACATTAATTGAACAATCATATCTAGCTTAATTAAATATATTAACTTAAATCCTGCATTCACAACCGAAATCGTTAAAAAACATCCTCTCTTCTAGGTTACATGAAATCGAGTGCATGAACACAATTACAGTAAAGAAATCAAAACAAAAGATTCATCAAGTGCCAGAGTATTTAAGTAAAAAGGACTTTCATATATGTGTGTATGTGTGTGCATTTGTGCACTCTCCAGTTTTTTCCATCAGCAGAGAGCATTTAGAGCGCAAAAGGGCAACGAGAAAGAAACCAGAAAAGACAAAGAGAGTGCGCCGGCTGCAAGCTGAGGCTGTAAGGCTGTAACCGTTTCCCAGCACACAAGCGTTCATCCGGGTAAGGAAATTCATGCATTTGACCTGGATGCGTTTCAGGATTCGATGTTTAACAAAACTGCGCCAAACTGGGTCAAAATGTCCCAGTGAGAGTTAAGAGCGGGCGCTGCAGACTGCCTGAAGCAGCTGACCTGAAGGTAAGGGTGAGTGACAGGAAGCTCTGGAGAAAGTGACGCTTTCCTGTCCATGAAATTCTCATTTTTTTTCCCCATCTGGTCTGAGGAGCATGCGTGCCGGGAACGTGGGCTGCAAGACAGCAAGTTTTAAAGGGCGGGTTTAAATTTAAATACAGGTTACTGAGATAAGTGGCATTTGAAAGCCTGTTAAAGAACATTTTGGCTCTATTAAATTCTAAACAAGTACGAGCATTCCTTATTTCAGTCAAACAGGGATGTGTGTGGGTTGTTTTCTTTCTTTCTCTGTTGTTTTTTTTGCATGTGGGCTTGTTGGAGACCAAACTTCTAAGGAGTAATGTACTGTATACACACCAGTCCAACACATTCTCCTAACTCTGTTTCATGTGTGTAGTTTGGGCAATTAAAGCAGGATTTACACGTTTAACCCCTTCCTTTTGTTCAGATGATACCACTGGAGTCTGGTGGCTGTCAGTCGAGCCTGAGAGATTCTCCCCTTTTCCACAGGAGCACCTTGTCTCAGCTCCTTTGGTGCTACTCAAGAGCTGTGATGCCATCCTAAATTATCAAAGTAATCACAGACAAATCAGTGTCTGATGAAAACTGATGGTGTGGACAAAAGATTTCTCTAAAACTTTAAAAAACTTCAGTGAACCGCACCGATTATCTACAGCTTTAAATTAGGCATCGATGTATATAGCATGAAGTGAGCGGCTGGGAGTGGTTCAGTAGTCAAGTATTAGTCGTTCACGTGTCCTTTCTTCATCTCCATCCTCATGTACAGTAGTGGGTTCAGAGGTGTGTGCGGTGAGCAGCTTTGGCTGTGGCTCCCTGTCAGGTGGAGCCATCTGTTGGCCACGGGCTGGAAACGTTCACTCGAGAGGGAAAGTAAAGGGGGGATGCAGAGTGAAGACTGAAATGAAAGGAAGTGATGAGAAGTCATTTAGGCTGAGTGAGGACACAGCCTTAGGAAGACATACTGTAAAGGGTTTGTGCCTTTGTTCGAACAGTCAGCTCATTGTCATTCCAAGTTGCCGCTCTCAGACTGAGAGATGTTGAGTGTGTTAGCAGAGGGGAAGAGGTCTCTTTGGTCCGTGGGGCTGTGGTAGTCAGAAGTCAGGTCGGGGTCGAGGAGGGAGGACAAGGTAAAGTTGGACGAGCCTTTCTTCAGGCACTGGGAGTAAAAGTTGAGCAGGAGGTCCAGCTTGTTTTCTATGGACTGAACCTGAACAAACACACACAGACATGAATGGCACTCATGTAAGCTACATCTCATCACTTCCTAACAGCACATGAGAGCTACAGAACAGAAAGAAAACACACTTTAACAGGTCCACTGTTCATATATCAAACTCTACTCCATTACTCGGCCCTGAAAATCTTAGAAATATGGTATCTAACCAGATTCTTACTCTGGATGGCATTACCTTGGCCTCCAGTAACACTGTGAGGAACCTTGGAGTCATTTTTGACCAGGACATGTCCTTCAAAGCACATATTAAACAAATATGTAAGACTGCTTTCTTCCATTTGCGCAACATCTCTAAAATTAGAAATATCCTGTCTCAGAGTGACGCTGAAAAACTAGTTCATGCATTTATTACTTCCAGGCTGGACTACTGTAATTCATTATTATCAGGATGTCCAAAAAACTCACTGAAAAGCCTTCAGCTAATCCAAAATGCTGCAGCAAGAGTACTGACAGGGACTAGAAAGAGAGAGCATATTTCTCCTGTTTTGGCTTCCCTTCATTGGCTTCCTGTTAAATCCAGAATTGAATTCAAAATCCTGCTCCTCACATACAAGGTCTTAAATAATCAGGCCCCATCTTATCTTAATGACCTTGTAGTACCATATCACCCTATTAGAGCGCTCCGCTCTCGCTCTGCAGGCCTACTTGTTGTTCCTAGAGTATTTAAAAGTAGAATGGGAGGCAGAGCCTTCAGTTTTCAGGCCCCTCTTCTGTGGAACCAGCTTCCAGTTTGGATTCGGGAGACAGACACTATCTCTGCTTTTAAGATTAGACTTAAAACTTTCCTTTTTGCTAAAGCATATAGTTAGGGCTGGACCAGGTGACCCTGAATCCTCCCTTAGTTATGCTGCAATAGACATAGGCTGCCGGGGGATTCCCATGATGCATTGAGTTTTTCCTTTCCAGTCACCTTTCTCACTCACTATGTATTAACAGACCTCTCTGCATTGAATCATATCTGTTATTAACCTCTGTCTCTCTTCCACAGCATGTCTTTTATCCTGTCTTCCTTCTCTCACCCCAACCGGTCGCAGCAGATGGCCGCCCCTCCCTGAGCCTGGTTCTGCCAGAGGTTTCTTCCTGTTAAAAGGGAGTTTTTCCTTCCCACTGTCGCCAAAGTGCTTGCTCATAGGGGGTCATATGATTGTTGGGTTTTTCTCTGTATCTATGAAGCGCCTTGAGGCGACTTTTGTTGTGATTTGGCACTATATAAATAAAATTGAATTGAATTGAATTGAATTACCTGTTTCTCCACCTTGACTACACGGCCCATCATGCTTAGCTCATCCAGTGAGTCCAGTTCTGGCTGTGTCTTCTCTCCCTTTTCAGGACGTGTCTTCTTATCTGGCTGAACAGCTCCTCGTCCAATTATCTGGTCCACCCTTTTTCACAAAAATAAACCATAATAAAGAGTAAATACCCAAAAACTACAAGACTTTTTTTTGGCTCAGCATGATTGATGGGAGGGCAATGGAGAAAGTGAATAGTTTCACAACTGAGTTCAGGTGCTTTAATTTAACAAGCTCAGTTCAGCTGCACAAACGAGCAGTCGTTGCTGCTCATCAATCGGGGAATGGTTACAAGGCCATCCAAACAATCTGAGGTCCATGTTTCAACAGTGAGGAAGATTATTCAGAGGTAGAAAACATTCAAGACAAGAAATCTCCCCAGGAAAGGACATCCCAGCATATGCAAAAAAAAAAACCAGAGCTATGACTCAGACTCTAGGCGTCAGTTAGCATGTTAAATGTTAAAGTTCATGGCAGTACATGTTTGGCGAAAACCAAATAGCCTATCAGGCAACAGATTCTGTGAAATGCTGCCTCTGACGTTCACAAACAGGACATCTTTGTGATCTGATACCAAACCATTTTGGTCCGGATCAGAGTCATATTTTGGGTTTTTGTGTTCAGAGTATCTTTGGCTTCATGCAGTTAAACCATCTTTGCAGAGAGTAAAGGAGTAATGCAACTTTTTCTTTTTATTAGCTTTTTTGGCCTAAGTTCATCTGCACTCAAAATAAAATGTTTTCCATAATCCGAACCTGACCTAAACACTGATTATTACCCTAAAAGGATAAAACATGACACAAAAAGCCAGTGAGTTTCTAGACTGTCCTCATAGAGCCACAAGTCACTTCTTCTACTGATTTTTCTTCTTTTTTTTTGTTAAATAAACAAGAGATAACATGTTGTTTGTTGAGCTTTAAAGAGTGCTTCAGAGCAGATTCACAAAAATATCTTCCTATGAAACACACAATTAAAAGAGCTACCTGGTCTGCAGGCTCTTGATGCGGCCCAGCATGTCCAAGTGTCCAGCAGAATACTGCTCTATGACATCCTTCACATCGTACGGGCGTAGTGTCTCCTTAAACTTCCTCTTGGCCACAAGGAACTTCAAGATCCTACACACAGACAACACACACAGAACTCACTGTTAATGCTCCTCCGTTCACCTTTAGATGGCTTCAAAGCGCACGCTCACACAAGCGGGGTTTGAGTGAACTTTTGGAAGAATGCAGGGGTGGGAGGCTATCACATGAGGCAGCCCACCTTGACAATAACAAGATTAATTAAAGTCAGCGTGACCTTATCGTTCACAAACAGCTGCATAATGGTAACAGTCACAAACCTGCTAAACCATGTGGATATATTGTGACGATGAGAGCATCTCCCAGAGACATTTCCTTATCAGTATTTGCCGTTTCAGCTTTTCTTCGGACAGAAACGGGTAACACACGCACACGTGCCTCTAGCCCCCACTCCCCCTTCCTCTTTTGTCAGTGTGACAGCCACACTGGAGCCACTGGTGGACCACAGCTGCTCCGGCTCCCAGTGGATGCATCATCACCATCCACATCCCGGCGTGGGGGGAGTCACACACCGAGGATTGTCGAGCCAGCACTACTGTACGCAGCAAACACATCGATGACAACATGCGCCGCCAGAGCTGTTCTGGTCGGACGTTTCGCTGGAAGGAGCAGAGCGAGTGCAAGAGATAACGGGAAGAGAGCAGAGGAAAGTTTGAGGATGGGTGCGAGTGCGCGCCAGGCTTTCTGTGTTGGATGGGTCATTCAATTTCCTTCTTATCACTTAGTCAGCTTAGACATGCTGGACACAGCTACACATCCAAGCTTTCTCCACACCCTGTGATAGATTGTTCTTCACGTCATGTCAAGAGAGTTTTGGGAGAATGAGGGAAGGAAAGGCAAGGAAGCAGAAGGACGGAAGATGGGATTTTTTTTTTATGAGACAATCCTATCTCTCCAACCCCATACGACTGAGTCGCTGTAATAAGCCGGAAATCAGAAATGCTCAGCTGTTTTGGGAAATAAAAAACACACATGCATAGGTAACTGTGTGCACAAACACAATAATGTAATAGCACAAATGCATACATGAATGTAGCTGCTGCTCGCTGATGTACACACCAACACAAGTGCGCATGTGGGCGATGCACGAGCAGTGAAATCTCAACTTGCGCGAGGGGTCATTTTCTGTAATAACCACTGTAACCTTTGTTGAGGTCTGCAGCTCTTGCATTTCCAGTGACCGCGTGTTGTATAGTGACCGTCCTGCAAAGAAAGGGAGAAGGTGCAAGCGAAGGAGAAGAGGAGCGCGAGGAGGAGGAGTGGAGGTCTGCAGCTGGTGCCGAAGCAGCCATCAGCACACTCCTCCTCCTCCTCCTCTCGCAGCACTCTATTTCTTGATGACTTCTGCGTTTTGGGGTATTTTTGCAGGCGATCTTTTCTTATTTTGCAGGTAGGTGCAGATTTTTTGCCAGGGTGGGCCTCAGGTGCGGGTAAAAGAAAAGGTTGAGACAGGATGGGAGGGGGTGGTGGGCTTAGATTTGGATCCTCCAAGGATTTCTTCAAAATGCTGACTCTCCTTCCTGGCCACTGATATGGTTTTCATAATACACAGTCGGATAAGAGTAGGGCTCCCCTCTCTCTCCAGTTAACTTCCTGTCAGTCGCAGTTCTACACTACACCTGGCACTGCTCACTGAAAGATACCATCACCACCCCCCGACTTCTCGGAAGCTGAGACGTAAAAACACAGTAATGACTGAACAAATAGAAGTGTCAATTGTGTCCTAAAATGCTTGCTTAGCCAATGCAAATATTTTTGCAAGTCAGCAAAGGTGGATCTCTGATAGTGTCAAATGGCAAGGATTTATCTGGGAATTAAAAACGACTGTTGTGCTGACACAAATTCTACGTGGGCCAAGTAGGGTGAGCCCCTGAAGGTCTGATCCTTCACTAGATTACTGAATAAACCCTATAAGCTACAGTACGTGGCTAAGTATGCTTATGGAAAATTTGATGTGTAAATCTGATAACTTTAAAAAATATTCAGCTGAAAGAACACAAAATCTGATGATTCAAGATTAAACACTATAAATAGTGGCCGTGTCCAAGCTATTTTTGTCACTTCGTCTGAGCCATCATTTCTTTATATTTTGCTTCCCAGGAGTCAGATTTCAAAGTGGGCTTGAGCAATAGTTCTCCAGGCTTCCTGAAGTTCTTTGTGACGAGTTATTTGTTTGACACTGGCTGCTATTTGACTCATTTTCAGTTCAATCCTTGTACCTGATCATTTTCAGAGGAATATTTGTTTTGTTTGTTTGTTTGTTAAGCCATTTAATGCAGACCTATGAATCATTCCAACTACAAAGAAAGTTACAAATTACAGGAAAGCTTTCCTAAGAGAGTTCAGGCTGCGTTAAAGAATAAAGGCCATAACAAAAATTCACTTTAATGCTCATTAGATTTGTACAAACTCAGTTTTTGCCTCATATACTGTATTTTCATGTGTTTTTGCACATTTCAATAACTGTCTGCACCTGTATCCCATTTTTCTAGCATAAATATAAACACATCAGCAGCGGCTCAAGACATTTGCATAGTACTTTAGATTATTGGATTTGTTTGGAGGAGACTTACAATAAAGGAAATACAGAAAAACACCAGACCTAATTTCCCCACACCCTCCTCCTTTCTCCCACTACCAATCCCTTCGCACATACGCAAACAGAACGGGCATTTACGCATTTATTCAGTCAGCCGGGCACTGATTAATAACATTCACCGAAAGTGAAAGATCAGCACTAAGACCTGCTGCAAAATGTGGTGTTTTCACTTACACCAATCAAATACCTTTCTGAGAAGCTGCATGCATGTGTGTGTGTTAACACAGTGATGCACCTGCTGTTTACACACCTGCACTATATATAGGAAGCTCCTCACTTCTATTGTCTGCAGCACTGAGCAGCTGAGGTCAGAGCTATCTGCTGAGTCAAGTGAAAACCCGAGGAGAGATCATATAATGGCCTATCAGTGGCATTACACTATCAAACCATTATACATCATCTCTGCAATGGTAAACATCCATCTGCTGTGCACCCAATGAAGAGAAAGCATCACTCTATGTGTTAACAAGCACTGTGTTCAGACAGCTCATTAGTAAGTGGACAAGAGTAAAGTCTGATCGGTTTAAACAGCGTCAAACTTAGAAAACCTGAGAGACGGGGCAGAGATGTCCTGTTGACCTTGTTGGGTAAGAAGACAAATGTGCTGCATTTCATAACTGCCTGTCTTTATAACGGATGCAGCTTTTTCCATTTCTGATATGATACTGATACCAATCTGATACCAGTGATAAATTAACAAGCTGTATCCACAGATACAGACACCTAAAAAACACCATGCGACAAATCCAAGACTGGTGTTTTTATTAGTGAAATAATAAATGCGGGCAGGCCTCAGATAAATACAATAAAGAATCAAAGCTGTAATATAATCTTCCATTTTTCCAGTTTATTTCACTAGTTTAATTTAAGCATATTATCATATTATCATATTAAGAGTCAATATTTACACTCACACCAGCTGACAACATCTTTTGCCAACATGCATGAAGGAAAGCAACAAGTGTGGTATGAAGAACAACTTCATCAATGCATTTTGGTCTGTGGCCTTTGTCCAGGTAATCAAAACCATGTTATGTGACCATAAGTGTAATAAATATTCCAACACAATCAAGCTTTTCGGGTTCAGATCGGACTGACAGCATAAGCTGTTCCCTTGTTAAGTGTCTGTGTCTCTACTGTTCGATCATAATACTCTTTCAACCTTAGAAAATATTCAATTGATTGTTGTTTCTCCAAGCTATGAAGTCACCATGGTAACTTGCACACACCTTACCTGCTCCAGAGCAGGTCATGTTTCTCTAGCTCGCCTCTGATGCAGCTAGAAAGTTAGAGGTATAGATGATGGCTTATAAACACATAGGTGTACTGTACATGAGATAGCAGCTACTCTGTACCTAATGGAAATGCTCCGAAAGGTCGTAACTGTTTATGCCATAAAACTTTTTGTATTTAAAGTGTAGTCACCCTCAGTGTTCAGAGTTAACTCGTTGTAGTAAAGCGTTCCCTCTGCAGTATGGAATGATTTTCTTCACAGGAAAATATCTACAGTGTTCTATGTGAGATATAAGAAGAGGGAAAACATTTCTAAAAAAGGGTGCTGATGTATAATACACAATATAAACCAAAAGAAGAGGTTTTGAGAACTGTCCCATACTGCACTTGAACTGACAACCTTCAATCTAAAGAGAGAGGTGAGCACATATGGTAACTTACCCACTAAGCAAGAGATGAGAGAGAGTTTAGCAGCTTTACTGTCCTATAAGATGCCATGTAGTAAAATAATCCTGAAGCATAAAGGCTTGAACTTGTAGTACAAAATTTATGTACTTAGTTTTGCACACACTAAGTTTACTGACTGACACAGTCTGCATTTTTTCCTTCTTGGCTTTAAATGGACTTTATTTATTCAGTGCTTTTACACTGCAGGCTTTTTCACTTAGCGTACACATTCGTACCTTAGTTTTAAATAGATTACTATATGCTGTACATCTCCTCAGACACACTGAGTGGCTACACCAAGAGTGTTGCTTTTAGCCCGTGTTACCTCTATAACCTCTTTGGCTTTTTCAGCTCACGGTTTACAGCCTCAGCTGACAATAGAAATGTTTACAATTAGTCACATGTTGTCAACACCACTTGTGTTGTAGCTGGTCTCTGGTACCTTGAGTTGATTTACCAACTGCCTTTGTGTGATATTATGAACTTACAGGCCAGAAATCTGTCTAAAACAAGTTACTGTTGAATGACAGCTGAATTTCACAATCCCTGATGTCATGATATATAGATTTTCATTTTATGCATATAACCGCTATTTTTTAAAGTATATATGGAACCACACAGACGCTGTCACGCTATCAAGAGAAATGCTCTGAGGGTACAGTGCTGACATCAGGGACCAGAGTCATTTTAATGTGCTCTCATCGTCACCCCAACCTGCACCCCGGGAGACAAACTAGACCGTAACACCAGATGTTTGCTAGCAATTGTAGTATTCCTCTGCTACAATCTCTTACTATTATGTGAGAATGAATGTGACTGTGTACATGAGGTGGGAGGACACTGGACCTATGTCCACATGTCTCTCCACTTTTCGGCGTGATAGGAATTAACATCAATCTCAGCTCAGGTGTAAGCAACTTCTAATTTTTGGTGTCATTGTTGAAATGACACAGCATCATCTGGATGCTTGTATACTCTCTAATACATTTTTCCAGTCATGCCACCTCACACATGAATGAGTCGGGCCTGCTGAGACACAAGGTCACATGGAGGGAACTAACCCAGCCTGCAGGAGGGCCCAGTTACCTCTCCTAAGAGGACATTTTTACTCAGTCAGCTGAATCTGCGCACGCCAGCTCTTAAATGGAGGAGAGGCATGTTCACCTATTAATGAAGGCTGTGTACAATAGGAACCACCACTGGCTGGTGAGTGATCTTATCCAGTCAATAACAGGACGGACAGCAGCTCTGGCTTGTAGCTGAAAATTATGATTTAATAGAGAAACTACACTCATGTAGAAAAGAAAGTACAACCTTGGTCAGTTCAAAGGTTTTACATATGAAAATATAAAAAAGTCGCTTTATGCTTGGAGCGCTACAACCATGCAAGAACAGCAACATATTACATCGTGTCACTACTTACTCAACAAAGGCTAAGCCAAATACAGAAGCAGTATTTGTAAAACTAAACAAATCCATGATTCAGTAGCTTGTAGAGTTACCTTTGCCAACAATAAGTTGAAGTAATTGTTTTATCACTCTCTCACATCACTGTGGAGCATTTCTGACCTGTTCTTCTTTACAGCGTTGCTTCAGTTCATTAATGTTTGGGTCCTTCATTTAAGCAAAACTCTGTTAAGGTTCCTCCACAGCTTTTCAATCAGGTTGAGGTCTGAGCTTTGACTCGACCAATGCGACATCTTGATTCTTTTCTTTTTCAGCCCTTCTGTTGTATATTTGTGTTTGGGGATCATTGTCTTGTTGGATGACCCAATTTGGGCCCAGCTTCAGCTGTTGGACAAATGTCTTCACATTTGACTCTAGAATGCTTTGGTGTACAGAGGAGTTCATGGTCAACTTAATGCAAGGTGTTCATGTCCTATGGCTGCAAAACAAGCCCAAGTCATCACCCCTCCACCACCATGCTTGACAGTTTGTATGAGGTGTTGGTGCTGATATGCTGCAGGTGGTTTTTGTGCATTATAGCCATATAGCCATGCAAATAAGTAACGAGACAGTGTAAAGATTTTTTTTATTATATCCTGACTCCTAGACAGAGCTGAAAGATAGTTTCTTTGTCAAATGACTGTAGTTGACTTTATATTATTTTCTTTTATTAAATAGAGAATATTTTGATGTCTAATATCAACCTGCTAAAAGTGTCATCACTAAAACTTGGCTGTAGTGCGATGGAGACAAAGGAATCAACCATAAAGCTCAATAAAAGACTATATTAGGTATGGTTTCAGTATTAAAATTATTATTTCAGTATCATTTGAGATGTTTCTAATTAAGTCACAAATTACAAAAGATCAAAAATACAACAATGGATCAGCAAATACAAGTTTTATACTTCAGCGTGGTCACTAAGAGAGGAGATGATTGAAGCATAAAAGAAATACTTGTAATAGAAGATATGTTATCCAATAAAACTCCACAGTTAAAGCTTCTGCGACAAAATACAGATAAACTAGTGTTTAAGTCTTTGATGTCAAGTACAGAAATACAATTTAAAAAATTAAGGAAGGACCTCCAAATGTTTATTTCACACTCACACAAAAAGAAAAAAACCTCAATTTCAGGAAGTACAGCTGATGGCAGGACTCACCTGACAGCTCGTATAAGCGTCTTCACTGCTGGGATCACCTCCTCCATTGTTACGTCACAGTATGGTTTGTCTTCCACGCTGTCCTCCCCGAGTCCCTCTATTAGTGCAGAGCAGCGGTGAGTTACTCAGACACATTTAAATGCAAAGAGAATAGAAAGTGTGTGTGGGCTGCTCACCATCAACAGGAGGACGCGGTTTGAGGCGCAGGGAGGTGCGGAAGCGTGTGCGGTCATTGAAGCTCCAGCTCTTTTGGACCTTTCCCGGGCTCGTGGCCTCGGGGACGTTCTCCTGGCTGGGAGAGCGGCGGACACCAGAGCTAGGGGACAACGGCGAAGCCTTGTTCCGAATAGTTTGGGATGAACGGGAATTGTTCATCCTGATCCGATCCCGAAAGCCTATTTTACCGCTGACAGCAAAGTAGAAAGAGTTAAACATATGCAGGCACTGGTATTCATTTTGGAAAACTGCAGTTTTGTCACTGATCGCAATGTCCATGCCTTTGACTTTACAGGTCACTACACCGTGTTATCCTGCGAGCTTAGGGAAGCGAGAGAAGGGCAGCCTGAGCTTGTTGGAAAGGAGTCTGTTAGTAATTGTGGAAGAACACCAAAAATGTGGCCTGTCTTTCTAAACAGTCATCACATATACAAACAGACGAAGCAAGGAGACGGACAGACATTTATATTTTGTCCCAACGAAAGACAGACTAGCTGACTTATCATGGAGGCAGTGTCCAAATGCAGCACTCTGAATTGCTAGAAACTCATTCTGCCCTGAGGATTTGTTCATTTAATGTGCCTATCACAGCACCTGAATCAGCAAAATCAAAACCCGAAACCTGATTCAAGACTTGCACTAGTGCTGGGACGGCGGAAAAATGCTCCACCTACCATCAGAAAAGCTCTCTTAATCCGTTCAACGGTGTATAAGCATCAAAATATTAGGTTCAAAGTGCAGCCATATAAAAGGTGTCTCATTAAGTACTCTATACCACTCACCACAAGTCAGCCCCATACGTGAGGTCATCTCTTTACAGTAGAAAAGCTATTTAGCAGCCATTCTCTACGGATGATTGACTCCTAACGCTGCTGTTATAGCATGCACTTGTAGTCCAACCCAACACTATGGCCACTCACATGTTCCTGTCACGGATCCATAAGGCAACACAAACATCATGCACCACGGAGCAATTTTGGCCAAGTCATTCGCTCAAGAATTTGTTTTTTACGATGATATACTCTTTGTTTTGCATGTGTTACAAGGTAGCCGGCCATTTAAATGAAAATATAAACAGCTTGGGAGTGTTGTTGGAAACCGCATTTCATTCAAGCAATGAGAAATGCTTTGGTTAGAGTAGAAGAAATGGGGGAGGTAGAGTGAAAGGAGTTTGCATGCTGCTGGGAAAGGACGTAAAATCATTTGGATCCACTGAGGACCACGAACTTTACTGAATCTTTCCACAGCCATGCAGGAATACTGCATGCAATCTAAAGTATTTGAGCACTAAAGAATACATTGTTTGCAAACTAATATGACTAATATGAACAGGAAAGTGGAAAGCATGCTTAATCGTTTAAGCAGTTTCTCCAAGAAGAGACTAAAAACTGAACTGACTAACTGAAATGAAAGCAGGAAGCAAGACTAGAGCATGACATTTATCAGACTTTTCAAAGAGTAAAAAGTCACAGATTTTTGAGGGAATACTCAATATCCTCAAAATCCTCAAAATCCATGTGTTTAACTTGTCAGAGTCGTAAATCACCCACGACTTCTGCAGTGATTTTAACACATGATTTCGTCGCTTCTTTGCCAAAACAAAAACATTCAGCTCTACATTCTCCAGCAATTACAATAAAGAAGAACTTGGAGAAATTTCCTCATATTAAAACATAGGAGAGCATGTTTTTATAATAAAGGATTCACGCAAGCATTTGTGGACCAGAACGTAGTGACTGTTTGAAGTTTCACATGGCAGCTTGTTGATTGCTTAAAACAAAATGAAATGCTGTAGCATCAGCTAACTCGTGCTACTTTAATTTAAGTGGTTACTGTTAAAAAAATTTCACATCAGAATTTTTTTTTTCCATGAACGAAACATTTAAATCACTGCACTGGCCCACAATCATTTGGGTGTTTCAGGCAAGGTAAGGAGGATGTGCCGTTAAAGGAGGATGCTAGGTATTGATCTGTGACAATTTAGCGTGCCCCGTGCACAGGCTTGTTGCCGTGGATACCTCTGCTTGCGGCCAGCGTGTATCCGGAAGAGACCCCGCTTTTTAGAGAGGAGTTGACTGGGGAGACACACAAGGCAGAGGGAGAGAGGAAGTGAGGGGAAGAGAGGAGTGGAAGAAGTGGGGGAGGATGGCGGAGAAGTTCTGGGACACAACCTGAGTACGTGTTGTTACCCGTGAGGATAAAACGCAGCAAGAAACGGAGAGAGGAGGGGTGAGGTGTAACATCTCAATAGTCCAAACAGCCTCTTCCCTTACCTTCAACTGGAAAATATATTTCTGAGAGGCAAGTTTGGATTACTGAGACACGCTCAGTTAGCAGTTAGGTGGGATCAGTTGGTGGGAAAGGGTCATGCCAGGGTAGAAGGTAATGCTTCACCTGAGTATATTCATCAAGACAGTCCATTAAACATCACGGTGGGACAGCAGCTCCTCAATAACGAGACAATCCTACCAACAAAACTTAATATTCAAAAACCTTAATGTGCTTCGCTCTCATGCATAACTCCACTGTTTACAAATTAGATAAACAGCCCTGTGTTACTTTGGTTTGAGTTTATGCTAATGAATCTATCCCAGCTATGAATGCCCTTTACTCAACAAGCACATCTCATGACTTGGAGAACAAACCTGCATGGAACTTCTGCCTTCCTGAGAACAGATGGAGGATGGATGGCATGGAAAAGATACGATGGAAATAATAGGGGAAGAAAGATGAAGACAGGAAGAGGAAACTGGTGAGTGAACAGCAAGAGGTGGTGGAAATGGCAGGAGTATGCGCTAAAGCAGACAAAGATGCAGAGAAGCAGGAGGGCCTGCAACACAGTGGTCTCAGATCACATTAGTGAAGAACTGTTAGATAAAAGGCGTACATGCAGAAAGCTCTGGAAGCAGCGTGTCTTTTGCATGTGTACACCTGCTGAGTGTATTGTTCTGTGTCTTATTGCCTACAGCAGGACTATAGGCAGACTTTTGTCACCCTGCCTGGATGTACTGTGAGGCTGTTGCGTACCTGTCCCCCGACAGGTAGGGGGAGCTGTAGGGCCGCAGCCCAGACAGCAGCGTGTGGTAGGAGTTGTGGAGAACCTTCTTGGTGTTACGCTGTCTCTGGAGGTGACTGAACAGTAGCGTCAGTTCTCTGACACCCACGTGCACAAATAAACAAAAAACACATGAACAAATGAACAAAAAGGCAACAAATGGAGGAAAAACTAACAAAAAGGCCAAATCGATGGTCCAAACGCTCAAAACAAGAGGGATACATGAAAGATCTAAGATGTAGAGTACTGTGCAAATGTCTTGAGCCAAAGCTGATTTGTTTATATTTGAAAATGGGAAATAGGTGCACAGAGATATTAAAAACACGTGCAAACATACATGGAAACACAAAATACTAGGAAAAAGGCGAGCATTCTTATCGAGTCTTTAAGCAGTCTTCAGTAGGGCTGCCACAAACGATTATTTTGATAGTCGACTAGTCAGCGATTACTTTTGCGATTAGTCGACTAATCAGATCATCATCCATTGAACATACAGCATACAGCTTATTGCACCAGCAGCATCTGCTCTTATATAACTATCATTAGCTTTCAGCTTTAAGTGTTTAAGGTATGTGCTAACTAAAAATAAAGACAAGATGATAGTTTATTAAATTTTAATGACATTTGCAGAGTGTTTCGGTGGAGTTTAATAAACTCCTTGCTATCTAAAATATAACAGGACACCGAGTAAATTCTCCAGCATCTCACACTTCTGATGATCAGCTGTCTGCTTGACGTTTATTCAGCTGTGTAAAAACTATAACTTTAATCTCATCCAAACCGATTTACTCAGGAACAAATAAAACACTGAAAAAAGCCAAACAACATTTTGAAGTTATCTAAGTGACTTATATATCATGTTTAACCTGAGTAGTGAAAGACAGCGGTGGGTTTGAAAACGATCTGCCGGGAGTCCGGTGTTCTCACGGCTCTAGTTAGCCTAGCCCCCGGCTAGCTATCGAGCTAGTGGGTAACAGATGCCTCCAAAAACGTCGGAGCGCTTTTGAAAATATGTGGTGTCTTGATAAACTGAGCAGATATTTGAGGTTTACACAGCTACATTCTCGCCTGAAAATATGTTAAACGTTTATTTTGTGACCCAGAAAGAATAATAAGAATAATATTAAAACTAACCAGCTGCCGCCATTGTTGGAAACTAAGCAGGGCCGCGATGGGCCGCGCTATGAATTCTGGGACACAGTTTCTTCTTCTTCGGGGTTTAACGGCAGCTGGCATCCTTGGACATGCAGTGCTGCCATCTTCTGTTTCAGTCCATTATTACACTCTTAAATCCTACTACTGATTCCTGCGTCTTTTGTGATCTTACAAAGCTTCAAACGACGCGTCGACTATTAAATTAGTCGTCGACGATTTTGATAGTCGACGTAATCGTGACTAGTCGACTAATCGTGGCAGCCCTAGTCTTCAGTAATATTTCTTCAGACTCCTTGAAGGACATTCAAAGCTCTTCTGTTGGCTACCTTTTGTTCGGTTCTTTGCCAGCATGATCAATAATGTTGATGTCTGGGCTCTGGGGAGGCCAATCCATGACTGATAGTGTTTCTTTGTGTGTTTTTTATGCAGGCTTGCTTTCACTCAATAGGCAATGTGTTTGTGATCACTGCAATCCTGAAAAATGAAGCCGTTACAAATCAGATGATTTCCATATGGTACTAAATCAGTGGGCTTTTTTGTGTTCATAATTCCATCAGTTTTGACACTTTTTGATCACAGATCAGATCAGACAGTGGTAGATCTAATACAACTATCTGCTACAGATAGTTGTATTAGAGCTGCCATTTGTCCACATGTTCAGTTTCTTTAAACTGATACAATTCAACCTTGGTTCTTTGTCGTCTGTTAGACACAGAAGCAGAACTGGTTCAGCGCTTTATTTCTTTTTTTTGCTTGAATGATTCGTAGGACAATGTTAAGTGGCTTAAGAAAATGAATAAATAAACAAACAAAGCATTCCTCTGATAATTGCCAGGTAACAAAACATAAAGAAATGAGGAGTAGTTCAAGACTTTGCACGGTACTGTACATGTGTGAAGAGTAAGAATCGGGCAGTGCAAGTCTGACTTAATTTAAATGTAAACAGATGCATGTGTCTCTTCATGTTTCTCAGGTTCCCCTCCTTTTAAGAAAATAAAAATTAGTCAAATTAATACATAAATGCAAAACGTAAGAAACCACTGCGTAGAAGAAAAATCTGTAAAAATAAACGAGGTGGCAGAAATCTTAAATAATAAATGGAGAGCAAATCAAAATCATTTCTGTCACTACAATCCTCAGTTTAACTGAGAGAGGGTTGCAGGTAGCAGACATGATGTGTGCAGCGATATGAACGCATGAGCAGAAACCAAACCACAAACTTCTCTACATGTTTCAGGATTTGCTTTTTGAGAAATGTTCTGATGCAACTCTCAAATCTCTGTCTGCCTTTACACTCCAACCAAACACGGCCAAAGGTGCCCGCAGATTTCTGATGGCTGAATCCACTCAGTGCTCAGCCTGGTAGGAGCGCCTACCTGAAAGAAGGCAACATGCTGTCGTAGAAGTACCAAGTAGCTGTTAGATAGGAGTGTTTGGCATCTGTTGAGTAGAGACGCCATGCAGCCTGAAGAAAAAAAAAACACAAAGCGATAAAAACAGCGAAAGTTAGCAGCCTGTGTGGTTTCCTGCTTGAGTGTGAATGAAACAGCTTTTGAGACTCTTGCTGTGGCCGTCACCTGTATCAGGTTTGCTGCAGGCATCCTCCTCTTCTCAAAGTGTTTCTGCCTGTGTTGCTCTTGAACCTTTAAGGCAAAGCCTGACCCCAAAATTCCCTGAGGGTCAAAGATCAAATTAATGTCAGGAGTGCAACTCGTGACTTTGGGCAATGCCGAAGGAGTCGCGAACTGTGAGTAAATATAGGACACTTACAGCAGGCAGGGCAAAGAAAGAGACTCCCAGAAGAGCAAAGCCGGCAGCTAGGAGCCGTCCCTGCCACGTATGAGGGGTCTTGTCACCGTAGCCAATCGTAGTTAAAGTTATCTGAGTAGAGGAAGAAATACAGATCTCGAGCTCAAAATAGAAGAGGCCTAATAAATTACCAGTTTTCAAAAACTGCACTGACATGTTGCACTGTTTCTTTTACAAAGAGCCAATTTTTTCAAGCATATATTCACGAAAGCTGAAGTTACTCCCACAAAAAAGATCTGATATGAAAGTGCACTCACTTCCACCCGTGATTTCTGTCAATTTAAAAACCACAGCAATCTTTCATGACATGTTTTGCAGTGACTAGAAATCACTGTGAATTATCTCACGCTGAACCCTCCTCTAAGACTAAGAGTGAGAAGTTTAATAGAAGCTCTGTGGATCCACGCCAAAGCTTAATGGGCTCTTCTATTGCTCTTGCTCCATTGTGGAACTCAGCCTGGCAGATTTTTTGCAGTCTTGTTGACAGTCAGACAGACAAAATGCACAGCTCACATACCTAAAGGTTTGTGAAATGCACATTCAGATAACACAACAATCACTCACCTACAACTGAGTCTTCTTTAAACAAACTGGCCAAAAACAACACATTTACCACCTCCTGAATCTTAATTTATAGATCCCATCTGGGTATACTCGAGCATTTAAATCACAGATGATAAGATGATAAAGGGATGTTTGCAAAGGGAGTCCAAATATGGGCACAGTTAGCAATACTCACAGTCCCCCACCAGAGGGAGTCTGCATAAGTGTTGAAGTCTGAGTTGATGTCTTTCTCTGCCAGGTAGACGAGGAAGGAGGCAAAGATCAGGACCAGGAAACCTATGTACCAGGCTGTGATCAACTCCTGTGAGACAGACAGTGGTATTAGTCACACCTGTCAGCAGCATCACAATCCACCACAGTCTCTGCTGTATCTCTATTATCATTATGGGCTAAAATCTCATCATAATCACATTTGGCTTCCACTTTGACTTGGCTGCTCTGACAGCTGATGCATCAATTCATCACCATTATCATCATGACAGCCGTATATAGGTGTTCTCCAACCGAATGCTGGGTGACAGGCGAGGAAGTCAGCACAACAAGGTAACAGCTAATTTGCCAGAAATGAGCAGCGAGTTTGATGTTTGAGGCCTGTGAATGTAATCAAACAACGGCTGGTCATCCATTAGAGTCACAAGATATTCCTTGACGCTGAAAGCTATTGAGATATTTATCCCATTAGTTCCCATCATGTCATCGCGGGCCTTTTAATGGCAGCCCTCAGCCTCCTCTCTGCTCTTATAATAATCCATAATGTTGCAAGTGGCTACTGTGTATTAGCTTACTTTTCATTTTCAGTGTACAACTTAATCAATGAAATGTTATTGCTTAAACATAAACCAGATAAACAGTGTTTACATGTCAGAACATGTGTATGATGAGTTTGGACAACGTACACCACCACAGTGGATTTTACATCAAACAATCACCATGCCACTGAAGTGCAAATTTCACTTTTACTTGAAAGTTTTTACCAAAGTATTACGTTAACTGTTCAGAAACTACAGACGTTGTTATACACAGCTCCCCATTTTCACAGGTTTAAAATAACTGCCAAGCTAAATGATTGTTTTTAATATGCAGATGAAATTTTGCATTTAGGGACTGAAGTGTAGATCCCAGGGGCATCATTGAAAGCCATGTTTCCTCCTTGCTTGTTCGTGGGTTTCTCCACCTCCAGTTTTGACTTCAGTAACTGAAAAGCTGCTCTGTTGTGCTGGAATTAAGAAACTGATTTGGCCATTGTTTGATTTGAAAAACTCTTATTTAAGCTACTTTTGAAAATCTTACTTTGTGTCACCACCCAAAAACATAGGGACCTAACTGCATATTTATCAGCCTCTCATTCCCACCTTGCTGTGAGCATACACCACGGAGCCCAGAAGTTTCCAGGTGCCTCCTCGTCGGTCCATGCGTACCATACGCAAAATCTGAAGAAAACGCATGCTGCGCAGGGCGGACGTAGCAAAGATGTTGCCCTGCGTGCCTGCTGCAATCACTCCCAGTGACGCCACGAACACAATGAAGTCTAGAGAGAAGATGTTCACATCATGACAAAGAAAGAAACAGCACCCGAGGGATACTTTTATATGAATACATTAATAGTTTCACATATTTTCCAGCGACGTGGCGCAGGCTTATTTCAGTGTTACATAATGTAGCTATTATAGAGGCAATTCCCATAAGAGGAGAAACATCCCTTACAGGCTCCTTCTGTGAATTATGAAATTTCACCCCCTCTTAATGCCATAAATGTCAGTGGTTCCAACTTTAAGCTGCTTTTTCAGCACCAAATCAGTAGAAAACAGGTGGAAAACACAAATAAACACACTCTAACCTATGACACAAAAAGGCTTCCTGGCAAATTTCAGTCGTCCTTTCCATCCTCGGTATCTGCAGCAACATCCGGCTGCCCAAACCCTGATGAAGTACTCCAAGCCAAACACCACGATCATAACAAATTCCTGCAAGCGACACACACAGAGTGAAAGAGGGGTCAGTTATGTTTGTTCAACTAATCATCATTTTACAGGGTTCCCATTAAATTGTTAAACCAGTGTCACGCTCACCAACTGCCTCCCAAACAGAGCTGTCTATTTTATTTAAAGTAGCAATCTGGTGTTTATCTGCCCAACGTCTATCAAGTTGCCAGTGATCCATTTTGGATCATGGTTATGTTCAGCTTGTGTTGTAGCCACACGCTAAACGCCTTTTTCGGAAAAAGGACCATGTTACCTTTCAAGTGAACTCAACACAGCCTCTATGTTGAGAGACCACAAAGAAAAACAAAAGGAAAAATATCAGTGCTGTGGAAAGGATCATGGTAACATGAAAAGTACACAATATGTCACACTGCATGTGATGAACATCTAGCTGGGAAGTATATTTTACATTTTTTTAAAGTAACACATGAACTAATGTGAATCTTCATAACATGATTTACATTCCCTGCACTCTGTTTATTAAACCTTTCCCATGATATCATTTTAAAGGTCTTAGCAGAGAGAGAAAAACCGTAGCCAGGGACATTCGTGTCATGTGTTCAGTTTCTAAACTGAAAATTTAACAGCTTTAGAGTTCTGACTCAAGTCAAACCATTTTCCACGCGTCTTTCCTGCTTTCAGGTTTCTGGACCGTGCAGACAGTTTATAATGCGCTGAACCAATCTGTCATTAGAGCAAATGTTCATGTAAGTAAAATCCACTAATGGGTGATTGTCTGCTAATGGCCAGGTGATTGATCGAAAGAGTGAAGGGAGGGAATGTGGAAGTGAAGAGTACTACCATTAAATAACACGTTATGAAGCGCAAGGTGGGAAGAGAGAGGGGGAAAAGGTGGCTGAGAGAGGACGAGTCAGGTTAGGAAGGAGGAAAAGGGTGTCCATTACCTTTCACTAAAGCAGCTGAAGTACAGAGGAAGAGAGGGGATTAAGGGATAGCTATTAGGATTAGTGCATCATGTCTGTGATTTCCTGCGCAGTCAACAACACCTGAATCCTCCCACCTGCTTACATGGCTATCTGCGCCGCTAACGGTAAAGAAAAGCACATACGCAAGCACGCATGGATGGACTGCAGCAAGTGAGACGGCATGCATGCAAGGACAGCGTGTGACGATGTGCACTGGAGCTGCCATAAATGTGTTTGTATAAGTATAAACAAGAGGGCAAACTAGAGGGAAGAAGGGGGTCCTACCAGGATGAAGAGACCTTGGTTTGCGGCTTTCTGGTGTTCGGGGATGGTGGAGAACACGGACAGCACTAAGCAGCTGAACACCAGAAGAAAACTGAAACACACACAAAAACACACCAGTTACACACACAGTTCATTACATATATTGTTTAGTCTCTGCATGATTAACCGCTAACACAAAAAATTACTGCACACAAAGCAGGAAAACACTTGCTGATCTGTAACACAATGCAAACGGTCATATTCAGTGAGTAGGACAAAAATCACTCTAATGGAACCAAGTTTGTTTGTTTTTTGCATAAATTGTCAGGCCATTCAACTGCCACCTTATTACGTACCCTGATTTAACTGTTCATTACTGCAAATATCTAATGAGCAGCAATGGCAGCAACTCTGTGCACAACCGTCTCTAGGGTTTACTGACAATGGTTTGAAGAAGAGAAAATATCCAATGAGCAGCAGTTCTCTGAGTGAAAAAAAAACCTTGTTGATGTCAGAGGTCAGAGGAAAAGGGGCAGACTGCTTTGATAGGAAGGCAACAGTAACTAAAGATATACAGAACATCTCTAAATACACAGATTAGCTAGAGCAGCAGAAGACTGCACCCAGTCCTGGGAGCTAAGCTGAGGTTACAATTTGCATGGACTCACCAAAATATCCCCCTGGCAAGTGAGTATATAAAAGTTATAAATAAATAAATGTTTAAATTTTATTTCATTTTCATATTTAATTGTATTTTTATTTTTATTATCAAAAAATAAAAATGTGGTCCACATACAAGCCAGAAACTATTTCATTCTGTTGTGAAACATCCTGAATAACTCTGCGAACGATCAATGAAATCAATAAAACAGCTAAACATAAATCAGAAGACAAGAAAACCAGCCGCAATCACTTGATCTTCTGAGTGTGGTTTGTGTATCAGAAGTACTGCTTATTCCTGCCATAAACCTTTATTGTGACATGCTAATGATATTTTAGTCTCGCTCTCCACTCGCAGCACATATAACATCACAGTTATATATATAATCATATATAATCATCAGGAGTATATATATGATTATAATAATATAATAAAAATTCAGAAGGGTTGGTCTAATGGCACATGGATAATATAATTATTATTATTATGGCTAAAATAATAAAATAAATAATCTAAAATAATCTTTTAGATTAGGACAATAGCAAATGGAAACCTGCGGTTCAGCTAGGAAAAAAACTTCGCCCCACAGAAGTAATGGCCACTTGAGCTCAAGAACTCCCCTGAAATTAAACACAACATAAATTCTGACTGATTCTGTCTCATGCTTAAGCCGCTCTCATCTTTATATAAGCACTTAATTTTTTTCAGTGTCTCTGCAGATGTGGGAAGTCAGAATTTCCATCATTAAGTTCAGGACAACTGTTAGGGAACATTTTAAAATGCCGAATCTATTATCACAGTTCTCACATGCAGACATTAGCTGTTAACAACAAAATATTTGATGCCATTCAACAATATTTTCCTCACTACGCACAGGGCATCAACTCTAATTTCATGTTAGTGTGTTTCTGGAATTGCGTGGGGCCTAAAAGAGGAAAACACTGGCACTACTGCACCTCGCTGTCCCACTTAACAGGTGGAAAAAGTTATTGCTAGATTCAGTGTAAGTGCGATTAAAGGAGGCTCAGCATGCTGATTATGTTAGAAAATAATGTATATTTTTATTTTCATTATCCGTTAATGATGTTATTGTATTTATATATATATAATTGGTTCCTCAAGAGAGCTACAATGAATTTATTTAATCGCATATTCTCGGTGAGACTAAAAACTAACTGTCAGACAACCACAAGAACTTCATTACCCACACCGAGATTACCTCAACAATGGTAAGATTATCACAGATCACCCCAATAGCGTGATGGAGCTCAGCTGCTTTGCTTTTGGCTTTAACCACATACTGCAACTCCGCAGCTCCACAACATGATCCACAGCACAATAACAGTGAACATGGAAGGACCATTTGAGAACAAAGTGGGTAAAAGATACAGCAAAAAAGAGCTGAGAGAAATGAACAAACACACAACCACTCCCTGGCTGCCCTTTGTGCCATTTGAAATCTAGAACAACAAGGCAGGATTATCCAGGTGGCAGCTGCTGGTCCAGCTGGTCAACATGTCACAGCCCAAAGTTAGAGAACACTTGCTGGACCCGAAACCAGTTCTCAAAGCCTCGCACAATGGTGCCCTTTATCTTCAGTAATACGATCAACAAGTCTCTAACTGGGCTAATGTGTGAGAAATGAAATGCATTTAAAGCGTTTGCATTAAAAAGCTGCTTTGCAAAAAAGCAGCAGGTCAGCTGAACTGAGAAGCACACAAAGCCTGATCTGTATACCGTTTCCACTGAGAAATGTTCCACTGGGAAAGAGGACAACAGCCATGTGAAACAAAAACAAAAAGAAATTGGAAACCTATTTATGTTCAGCAGAAGAAGAAACGATAAGAAAGACCTGATTTGTCTCAGTCCATCACCATCTCTTGGGTTCACATGAAGTGTAAGAAAAATAAAAATAACAGGCAGGAGCAAGAATAAATGAGTAGATCTTTTTTGTGACCTCTTGACTGATTGATCAGGAAAAACTAACAAATGTCCAGGGAAGACAGCACAGATAGACAGGAGGCAATATGTGGATTTATTTCTTTGGTCATGATGTGAAGAAATAGATCTACATGTTTTTTAAGGGGGAAATAATCATTCAAACAGCATGTGTGACGCCAGGTTGTAAAGAATATACAGCTGAGAATATACAGCTGCACATAGTCATTCATTACTATATTAAAAAGCTGTAGCAAGTCGACGTAAATGAGGCTACATTGACATGTGCATGGGTATATTTTTAAATGGGGGCTTTCTGCTTTTACTCTTTAAATCAAATGCACACAAACACCGTCTAAAACACATCTCCCTCCACACGAAAACTTTAAAAACTACATCAAGCGCTGCCAAGACCACGCCAAAGCGACTGTATGTATATAACTGTAGGCCAATCAGAAGCCTGGGAGGAAATCAATTACTAGGTGAGCAAAGCTGGAGCAGAAGAAGTGAGTGTTTGCAATGATGTTGTACTATTTCTCAAAATAGTGTGAACGGGTTAAAAATATGGTCTATACTAAAAAGTAAATTAAGTGTGTGAAAGTGTTGAAAGAGTATGTTTCATTGGAAATAATTTATCTGAATTTCAGGAGCAGGACCACACATTCATCCTTTTGGCGTTCTGTCGGCTTTTCCTCGCTCCCTTTTTCAATTCATTCACCTCTCATTAGTGCATGCGGATCGGCCCGGCCCAATGCTACTCCCCTCTGAGGCCTTTCCCCAAAACCGCAGGCTCAATTCATGCACACGCCTCCTACAAATGAGGATGTGGTCCCAGCTACTGAAAAGTTATTTAAGACAAGTGAAAAGACCACATTTGGAACATGACGACAGATGAAGAGGAACTTATTAAAATCAGACAAAAAGGGTGGCTAAGTACTGCTTTAAAGGGCTACTATAACCCCACAGCAAGAAGGTCCTGAGTTCAATTCCACCATCAGGCCGGGGTCTTTCTGTGTGGAGTTTGCATGTTCTCCCCGTGCTTGCGTGGGTTCCCTCCGGGTACTCCGGCTTCCTCCCACCATCCAAAGACATGCAGCTTGAGGGGATATGTTAATTGGATAATCCAAATAATGAGTACGAATGGTTGTCTGTCCCTGTGTGTTGGCCCTGTGACAGACTGGCGACCTGTCCAGGGTGTACCCCGCCTCTCGCCCTATGACAGCTGGAATAGGCTCCAGCGCCCCCTGCGACCCTGAAAAGAATAAGCGGAAGCGAATGGATGGATGGATGGATTAAATATAATAAATATAATACGTTAAATATAATGGAAAGTATATAATAAGTATATACTTCCCAATTATTAATAAGTACATAATAACTAAATATATTTTACAAATTTACAAAATGTTAATAAATTATAGAGACTGGCTGATTTTTAGGAATTTTAAGACCGATACTGACACCAATATTAGGTGATTTAAAACTCTGATATTCCAATATATCGGCTGATTTTCTTTCTTTTTTTACACTATGCAACCCCAACACTCGTAACACGGTTTATGGGTTATCTCTCATTTCTTCTTTTCTTTTTTCTTTTTCACTTATTGGCCATTAGAAATTTCAATATAAAAACAGCCAATTATCAGCCGATAATATTAGCCTTCATTATCAATTAAGCTGATTAAAATCCAGCAGTAAAGATTTAGTTGATCTGAATGGTCTAACTCGTGCTCTCGTAAAAAAAAAAAAAAAAAACACGTCTCACTTTCACTCTTCTCAACTGAATGTGAGATGTGAGTCAGTGAGCAACTTCTCAGACTGTTTTTGTTTTGTCTGCCTGCCCAGCCACAGTTTCCCAATAGTGAGACAAATAGAAAGACAGAGCAGATCTTAGACAGCTAGAAAGACATCGGACACCACGCGTGAATAAACAGACACCTCCTAATTACCATTGTATATTTTTTAGCCCACCGAGGCGTAAACAGTGCTCCAGCCACAGAAGGGATAGTTTGAAAAATACACTGAGATGACTCTCGGCAAACAATGCATTTTGGTCATTCATCAGCTGAGCAATGTGCTGACTAAACCCTCTCCTTCCTCTCCAATTAACTCAAAGCGTTGTGTGTAATACGGTGAGGAGGAGATTCGTTGGAGCAGCATTTCAGGGGGGTTCATTGACTTGTGCTTTATGACAGGAAACAAGTTAGAGCACAGACAGCGGGATCGACAGCTTGACTTTTACAAAATGCAGACACAACATTCCCGTAGAAACACAACTCTGCATTTACCTGAATACAATACTATCCCTTGCATACAGCAATTTCTATACAGTTCAATGAGTCATCGTATCCGTTTCTGCAACTAGACTGCATATTTATAAAATCTACTTCCGCTATGATGCAACAAACCCTTCAAAACTCATCTCATCCTGTTCACAAGCCACAGATGAGCATTAATATCAGCCAAACGTACATGTAGCATTAAAAGACCAAAGTAGATTTTATATCAAACAGTCGTTTGATTTGAAGCACAAAGTGCAGAATTTGAGCTTTAATTCCACACATGTTTAATAAAAGTATTTCATTAACTATTCATGAAATACAGGCTCCAAATTGTTTGATTCAAAATCCACGGTGGTGCTGCAGAGAGGTAAAGTTACATAAATGGTGTGGACATTATCACATTTTCTCCAGTATGTTGGATATGTACCCTTATCTGTCACAACATTAAAACAAAATGTCAAGGAGGTCTCCCCTTGTGCTGCCAAAAATAGCTCTGACCAATCAGGGCCTGGGTGTAGAGCCTCCGTAGGTCAAGATCGCATCAACATCTGGGGTGAAGACCTCAAGTGCTCCTCAATGATACTCCTGAGTATTTCTGTTCTAACGGGGGAGGCTGCTGCCTTCGGGGAGTGCTGTTGCCATGCAGAACTCTGCTCTGCGTCTAATATATACATTAACCCTATGACCCCAGGTTTCCCAGCAGAGCATTGTAATGAGTGAATAAATGTTATTTATTCACTTCACCTATAAGGAGTGTGCCTGATTGGTGCAAATGTCAGAGGAAAATAAGATCCTAAAATCACTAAGCACAAAGTGTTACTCCCCCTTTCAGTTTCCCTCCATTTTTTCTGACCACCAACCCCACTTAGCTCCTTGGCTCAAATAAAAACAAAAATCCTTTGAAATAATTCACTGATATATTGTTTATTACTAATACAAATAACAAAGCAATTTGGATGACAATGCTGACTAGTGCTTGGGAAAATATAATATGCCCAAATTCAGTCAAAGAGACCACTGATACTGCATAATATCCAGATTTTTAAAGTTATCTGACATGTATGATGACCTTTTTCATTGCCTTCACTTTTACGTTCTGTTACGGCTCTTCTATATATTTAAGAGGCCTGTTAAGATCCACCAAGTAGACGCATTTGCTTCTTTCTACTTATGAACATTAAGATATAAATGCATAATCAAGCAAAATAGACGAGCAGACAGTTAGGCCACGCATGATGAATATCGAGAGGGAGTCACATTTCTGCTGAAGGCACATTTCTCCATCCACCCCAGCATCACCACACACCATCACGCCCTCCCTTTCAGGGAAATGTCAATTAAGAGCAAAGCATCAGTTGAAATCCACCAATTCAGCATGGTTGGCCTCATGGGACACTGAAAGAAAATTGACTCAGCTTTGACTTTAACCTGCCTCAATAAAGTACCCTTATATTGAGGTTATTTTTTTAAAGAGATTCAAAATGGATTTAGATGTAAGAATTTTGAGAAGAAAGAACAGAAATGTCAGAGTAAAAATGCTCTTTTGAGGTCGGCATTAAAGATATAATGTTTTTTATGAGGTAGAGATCAAAGTGCCGTTGCTTTACATATTCAGCACAGGATGATGACAGGCCCGGGTGACCTCAGAGGAAAAGAAGGTTAAAAGCACATTATAAATAAACATACATCCAGTCCTGTGAAAAAGAAAGTTTTCACAGCACTCTGTGCAGTCCTGTACAGCCCATGATTCAGTAGCTTATAAAACCACCTTTGGCAGCACTAACTTGAAGTAATTATTTTTTGTTTGACTCTCACATCGTTGTGGAGGAATTTTGGCCCAGCCTTATTTACAAACCTTCAGTTCATTGAGGATTGCAGGCATTTGATTATGCACAGCTCTCTTAAGCTCCCACTACAGCTTTTCAATCAGGTTGAGGTATGGACGTTTACTGGGCCTTTGCAGCTCCTTGATTCTTGTATTTTTCAGACATCCAGCTGGAGATTTGCTGCTCTGCTTGAGAGCGTTATCCTGTCGCATGACCCACATTTGACTTGTGTTCTTCGAGGTCTTGGTTGACTCAGGTCATGTGGCTACTTCCACCATCATTGTGACACTTGATGTGTTTGTGCTAATATGCGGTTTTCTCCTAACTTGGTGCTGTACAGTATGGCCAAACATCTTCACTTTGGTCTCATCTGTCCAAAGCGCATTGCTCCAGAAGTCTTGTGGCTTGTCCAGATGCAGCTTTGCAAACCTAGGCTAAGGTTTCCTCCTGGCAACTCTTCCAAACAACCCATTCTTGTGCAGCCTTTCTCTAATGGTACCATCGTCAACTTTAACATTTACCATGACGACTGAGGCGGGGAGATTCTGAAATGTAGCTCTTGGGTTTTTTGCAGACTTTGGGGTGACTTTACTGGGACGCCCAATCATGGGTAGACTGACTTATATGTTTCTGCTGTGGATGATCAAAGTGTTTGGATGGCCTATCTATCTGAGATTGCTGCTGATGTCGTTCCTGCTTGGCACTGTGTTAACACACACATGAATGCTCCAGACAAGAAGCCTGCCAAGACTTCCGCTTTTATAGCGATGCTCACACTTATTATTTATCAGTTAATCAAGTGGATTTGATTAGCAACACATGGTTGTTACTTAATTCCTATAGTGAGTGTGTACTTAATTGTTTTCCACAGGACTGCAAATGTGTCCTGTGAAAACTTTCTTTTTCATATGAGTGTAGATGTTTCACATCAAAAAGATTGCCATGATGTAATAAATACAATACATTATGTAAGTGAGCCACTCAATAAGTTTACTGAAAGGCTGTCTGCTCAAAGGCTTAGTAATTGCCCCAGAAGTTTATAAAAAGAATAATGCATGCTCTGCTTTGTACAGAGAATATCTGACTTTTCTCCAACATCCAAGAGTGTAATTTGTCTCGTGGACACGGTGGAGAATCAAGAAAAATGCAAGCACAGTAAGAGAGGGAGAGATAGAGAGACCAAGAGAGAAAGAGAAGCATCTCTATGCTGAAACTCTAAAGATCCGTAATACAGACCACAAGCCTCTGTATGTATAAAGTGCACAGAATTTGGCTCTGGGCCTTTAGACCTCCAGAGGGTCATTGGTCTGCTGTTGGGGCAGACAACAAATGAATGTTCGGCAGCTCGCAGAGCAGGAAGATTGCTTTTAATGGAAGCTAGGCAAGGTGCTTTTACTGCTGTTTTCCTGTAAGCATACATAAGTGAAAAAGGAGTTCTCACATTACTTCAGCCGGCCTGTGAGTACGCTGAAGTGAGATAAAAAGGTGTTACCAGCTCTAATAAACATACATCAAATTGTGTATTGTTTCATTACACTGTGTGTGCATGTTAGCACTCTATGCGTACACCAGCCAGTATACCAGGTCGAGAGAAACAGAGCTGGATTGTGGGAAAATGCAGGTTTGATTCAATCACGACTTGGTGATAAAGCAGCTATCAGTTACAGAAAACAGAGGAGGGGGAGGACGAGGAGGCGGCAGTACAGAAGACAGAGAAAGAAAAAGAGATAATGTAGTCTTTATTTTCACCATATATTTATAAGAATTAGGTATCAAGTACCTAAAGTGAAAGTGAAAAATAGTTCCACAATTTCAGTCAGTGAAGGGAAAGAAGTTAAAGAGAAGCAGGAGAATAAGAGCAGGTGAATATGGACATAAACCGAAAGGGCCATGGGGTCAAGTCATAGTACCTATTACTGTACATGTGTGTGTCTGCGTGTTTGTGTGGACGGCGCCGGCCTGGATCCCTGAGGCTCTGACGACGACTCTCAGGCATTGACCTGCAATCTGTGCACATGCTCCAGGTGCACAAACACAAATAACAGCACGGTCCAATTATTGAACACACACTTGCAGTGACACCTTCTGCAAGGGCACGCACTGGCAAACATATAGACCGGCTTGAACAAATGCTCAGAAAAGCTCGGTTGGAACGAGAGATTTATTTATAGTCTGACAAACACATCAGAATCTATGTCAAATGCCACTGTGGCAATTTAGCATATCACAGTTACACGTAATGGGGACACAAAAAGAAAACTACAATAAACAGTTCTAGACTTTCATTGGACTAACGAGCTGTGCCTGGAGAGGAAAAAGGTGAAGCAGCAGGGAGTGAAAAGGAGGAGGAAGCGTGTCGTCAGCAGAGAAAAAGAAGAGGGAGAGACTGGAGAAAGGTGGAAACGGTAGAAAGATATTAATAGCATTTCACTCTCCTTAAATAGCGACTGCAGGGAAAATGTGCGCAGGTTGGCTGCACGGCACCAAGCAGGCCAGCCTCCGGGCCTATTGGTTACCCCACCCCTTCCCCCTACTCCTACTCCTTCTGGGACAGCAAACTTTTTAAGGCAAAAAAAAAAAATGCAAACAAATGAGATGAAATGTGCTTTTTCACAAGAAAAGAAGCTGACTGAGCAATTCATAGGTTCTTGTACTGGCACACCAGGAAAGGCGGGAGCTGATGTGTGTGGTGGCAGCAGTGGGGGTGTGTGTGTGTGGGGGGGGGACATAAGTGTCTTGTGCAGGAACAAGAGGAACACGTTTGTTTTCCTCTGAATGCTACAACCTACAGGAATATTAGACTAGATAAATTATTTACATCTTGAGAGGTCAAGAGAGAAGCGCTGCTGTGCAACCTTGGCAGCTTGCATCACGAGATGTGGCGCTACCTGACACTTGTGCCCAAACAGTTTGTTTTACATACGCAGGCTCCTGCTGCACGTTCTCATTACGTTCTCTCTCAGTCGCAGGCCAAGCCTGCTGCAAAGCCAGACAATCAAACGTAGTCACCAAAGAGCCACTGACTGCCACGCTGTTCCACTGTCTGTCCACAGATGATGAATTTTAAACAGAGTGCCAATTAGACTGATACATTTTCCCTGCTGGGGAATGTCACTCCCAGTCACAGCAGCCTTAAAAGTATCTGCCAGCCACACATATACACACACACACATACACACAATTAATGTGACATCACAGTGTAATCGAGTCCTTTGTTCCTTGCTTTTGATTCATTGACACTATTCGTTTAGGTGCAGGAAGAACAGAAAGCTTCTTCCGTTCCCTGGATGTTTGCTCCAGGCTCTCACTGACTGTGAACATGAAATTTAGCTTAAAGGATTATTGAAAATAACAGTGCACTTTTAAAAGGCCACATTTCTTTAATGGTTTTACTGTGTGTCTGAATATCAGTAACATAATGGTTTCAGTGACTCTCCACCAGAGCATCAGGTCTAATTTGTTGGTTTTTTTAAATCCACAAATTCCAAGGGACATTTCCAATATTTATTTAGTTGGTTTTCCAACAATTTATACTTCTAAGACATATTTTCAAACCTTATCATTTTGAAAACACTTGACTTTAAACTCCCTTGTCTATTTTTCTCCACTTTTTTTCCATTACTGTCAGGATTAAAGTTGAAATATGAGCTTAAGACTGTGCACCTCTTAAAACCACAGCAGATATCCATCCCAGCAACAGTCGGTTTAAAATGTTTTAATCTTTGGCAGGCAAATTTTCCCTTTTTGTTTTCAACTTCAGTCCAAAACCTTGAGTTAAAGAACTCATAAAGGTACTAATAAACATGTCAGTTTTAAGAAAGGCCTAAGCAAACAGGTGAATGTGGTCTTACAGCGGATCCGGAGATGCTGGAGTTGCACACAAGCTGTCCTTTGGCTGCACAGCTTGAAGGTCCAGTTTATGGCATTAGTGAGACAGGTCTCTCACTCCAATTTGTCATTTTTCGACATGCACGGTCACGTGTGTGAAACGGCAACTTTGATCCTAAACCTGAACCTTTTCCTAAAATGACCAAAGTATGTTTTAGTACCCACATCTAACCAGTCAGTGAAAGTAAAACTGAAACAAATTAGCAAGTGACATAATAAAAGCACACAATATGTAAAAACACACAGTCCCACTTTAACCTCATGGGTGACTTTTAAAAAATATTTTTTCCTTTGTTACTTTGACCAGCGAGCAACACTTTGATTAACTGATCATTTCATGGACATTCAGTAGAAGTCTAGCAATCTTCACATAAATATCGAGGACATGACCCTTGTGGTGTCAGTGGCTGCTCTGACCTTGACATTATGTGAAGACCTTACTGAAACATGTAACAGTTACATTTGAATGAATTGGAATGGCTTGGTTTCAATTTAATGCTCCTAGTTTTTCATTCCTGTTATTATTCTACTATGCTGAGTATTATTTCTGGTTGCATATGAGTTGATGGAGTTTGTTTAGTTCCCTCAGATTTTCCTCTTCGTCTTTCTGTGCAGGAGCTTTTTTTCTGTTCAAGGAAGATGTGAACATGCTCCAGAAAAGCCATCATCTTCTCTTCAAGTTGAAAACTGACTCAGACCAGTCAAATGAAAATCTGAATTTTTTGGGGGGATAATATGGACACCACATTATCCAAACTAAAGAGGAGAGGAACAGTTTAGCTTGTTATCAGCACACAATTCAAAGGCCTGCATCTCTGATTGTATAGGGGTACACTAGTGCCTATTAAATTGGCAGCTTTTATTTGGAAAGACAGATGCTGAAAAGTCACATGCAAGTATATACAACACATGCTCCCATCCAGATGATGTCTTATTCAGGGAAGGCCTTGCATATTTCAGCAAGACAATGCTAAACTGCATGCTGCATTTATTACAGAAGCATGGCTTTTGGTTTTCCTTTTTCAAATGTGAATTAAATAAAGTTTAATGAGATTTGCACATAATTGCCTCTGTTTTTATTTATATTTTATACAGCATCCACACATTTCTAGAATTGGGCTTGTAGCTCAATGACATTTAAAGAAATTTCAGTGTACTCAGAAGAATCCAGCAATGTGAACAGAAAGTAAATAAAATTAAAGCCTCCTTTAAACACCAGTTATTCCACTCTTGCACCCGAGAGAGATACTGAGCTGAAGAGCGAGGGAGGACAGAAAGTGCAAAGAGACGGGAAAAAGAGGCAGCAAACACAAAGGTAGGGGACATAACCCTGCTTATTGTTGGTGTTGCTGCTTTTATCTACTCTGTATGCTTATTTGCATTATCAGCAATGATTCACTAAACAAATTGATTTAAGAACTATAATTAAGCACCACCGTAATCTGTCTTGATGCAATCATCTTACACTTTTATATCTGTGCAGATGCATTAACTCATCCTGGAAGTCTGAGGGTTTTGTTTTTGTTTTACCTCTCATGCGCTACGCACACATATTTTGCGTGCTAATGTAGAGTCAGCGTATTCTGATGGTTTCCTGTGGCTCAGTGTTATGACGATTCATATACAGTATACAGTACGGATGGTTAGAGACTAAAGAAATATGTCTGATGCGGTCAGCTTTTTAAATAGTAAATGGAGTGAAATAATATTATAACCACAGACAGAGGGTCATTTTATGATGTCAGAGTGGTTTCATGGGGGCTGCAAAAGCCTGCGTGTGTATTTTATAACCAGACTTGGATTGATAGAAATTACACATGATTTTCTTTGTGATTGTTGAAATGTTTTCACCTCAAAGAAAATGTTTGTTTTTTAATATCTGGACAATTCAGCATAAAATTGTTTGCACGCTTTATATAAGATTTATGTTCCTGTAGACAAAGAGGCTGGAAAATATAAACTGTGAGATTTATATAAACAATATTAGCAAAAATTATCCACTAAGCTGGAAAAATAGTGACCTGAATGAGCTTATAATCAGGCTTACACACTAACCCACACTCCCACACACACAACCTCCCACTCCAGCCCAACTCACGAGGTCTATTGTCTCCTGAGTGGGTTTTTTTTTCTAATCAATGAAGAGTATTATACAGAACTGAGAAGCAACCAGCATGGAGACAAAGTGCTGAGGGAGCCCTGACATTTAGCTGCTGTATTGTTACCAGGAGCGGGCCAATTAGCACAGAGCCTACAAACCCTTTAGTAGGTGTATGGGCAGCCACTTCACACACCAGTGTGCATCCATAGCGCTGACATTTCACCAACACGAGCTCAGCCTTCACACAGCTTCCATCGGAGGGGCTGGAGGTTGATTAAGGGTGCTCACTGAAACCTTGTTTTTGAACAAACAAAACCTGGATATCTTGAAAACTTCTCCTAGAAGAGAAATTAGTCTTGCTCAGAAAACCACCGACTTCACAGGGGTTTATTGGGCATACATCCTCGTGACTCAAAACACATGTTCACACTACTCTACAGATACCCCTGCCCCCCTTGACCGAAGCTATGACTGAATTTCAGGCCAATCATCATTACTCTGTGACACGTTTAATTTGGTTACTACGGCAGCGGGGATCTCCAGAGATGGATTACAAAGGGTCAGGGGCAGCTCTCAAGGATTGAGAAACAACACAAAGAAAGCTGTGACTGTAACATTTGAACTCGGTGTAATGGGATTGAGGCAAAGAGTGTGAGAAAGTGAAGACAGGTGGGACACAACTGAGGTGGTCAGCAGATCTCAAGGAGCTGATGGGATTTAACCAGAAGTAAAGCTGGGGCCACCATTACCAAGATTTGAGCACATTTAGAGAACTGCAATATGAGCAATGACCTCATCTAAAGTCACACAGGTTTGTTAATAATACTTTGTTGGGTCTGACCCTAAATTAGTGCAAATGTCATTATATCTATTAAATTATATATTTGTCAGTATATCAGTCAGGCTCATCAAGGTAACTACCATTTATTTCACATTTCCTCATCTGTAAGTGCTTTGACCTGATAGCCACACAAACATGACCTACAACAGACTACTCCCATTAAGCAAAAAAATAAAAAATAAAAATACAAACATGAATTCTTTGAATAAACAGGAACTTTAAAAAAATGCATTTATCCACTGCTTTGTTTAGTTTTATTTTTTAAAGGAAAGGGCAGTTACAAAAACGTGGAGTGAGGGAAAACCAGAGCAATGGCGTGCAGTAAAACCATCCCGCAGGAGCTAAACTGGGTAGTGACACATTATGTGTCTTAATCACGACTGACTGCAGGAAAGGCCCGCACTCCAACTGCCTCCAGCAACTTATTCACTGAGAAACAGCATAATATTTTGGCCATCTATTAAATTGACACAAAAAGACAGCTACAGGTTTTCCACGTCAAATGAAGGACGCGCTGTCTCAATGCTGCTGCATGCTTTGCACTCCTACTTACTATTTTAAAGGCAAATATGGCTCCATGCAGCGCAGCGAGTAGCCAGATGGTGTTCATATACCAGTAAAAATCTATACACTCATCAATCAATATTCATTTCTAATAAGCACCCAAATGGACATGGGTGATTTTAAACAAATGCACTGTCAAAGCCAACATTTATAGCCTATAGCACATTTGAACACAGAAGTCGACCCAAAGCGCTTTAGCGACCGGCACATTTACATCCCACGACCCATCACACAGCGCTGCACAGTGCACTACTGAAGCCTACCTAAGGTGTCATGGGGCAAGAAGCAGGGTACACCCTGCACAGGTTACCAGTCTAGACCAACACATAGAGGCATTCACACTTGCATTCATACCTATGGTCGATTTAGAACCACCAATTAACATAACATCCATGTGTTTCGACTGTGGGATTGTAATGTCTCTCTGTAATGAGTTTAGATCATTCTGCTAGTTTAGTCTGAACAAACTAAAAATGATTTCAAATGCATTAAATTGTATCACAATTAAAAATGCCGAATGATAGTGGCCTCTCAGTTGAAATGGGACAGACGGGTAGCAGCTATAGGTGTGATGAGTTCTCTAATGAAAAACTAGAGTCTGTCTCACTATTCCTTTATTAATGTCGGTTCTATTGTTTTTATGGTTAAACACATGTATCCAGGTCGCATCACACGGAGGGGCTGCGCTGTGTTACTCCTCAGCTATCGCTTGCTGTCACACCGAATGTTTCTTTGTGTGCCTCTGCGTGGCTTTGTGTAACTGTCAGTGTCTATGTGTAATTTTAGGACAGAGTCCAGAGCCATTTGAAAAAGGCTTATAGTACATCACCCTCCAGTGAAGCTATTTTCCACACAGACACATCACACATATGCAGGGACTTTGCCATTTTCCATAACGACTTCCTGAGTTGCGCCACTAGCTACAAACATCTTTGGCAACACTGAGAGGTTTAACACTGGGCTGGTTATAATTTCTCATTGTACACTGAGCAATATCACAATCTGAGCCAGTGGGTAAAAGAGCACAGTGAGTGCAGGCTGTGATACTTGTAGGGCGAAGGGCACCGCTCCTCACTGTACTACTTCGAGTAAACAGATGCTGATTAAATAAACACCAAAACCACTCCGTGAAAACTGTTGACCTTTGTTGAACGAATATAGCGAAGGCAGGATGTGTGCACTACTTTAACTTTTACTTTCTCTTACATTTATCTAAACTATGAGCAGTGTAGTGTTATTTTTTTCCCTCTGACACACATCCCTCTACAGACTAACAAAAACATGAAGCAGGATGGAAAGCAGTCATCAAGCTCCCACTGTGGGTCCAACACACAGAGTCCCTCCTTCATGTTGCTGGGATGGAAATGCAAACACAAGTAAAAAAAAACCCGAAACTCAACATTTCTCTTCACGTTAATACAGAGGACTGATTATGTGATGCTGCTGAAACAGAAATACGAGAAAGTTATGTTTGGAGTAACTTTATCCGTAGCTGCTCCGTGACTTTCAATTTTGATCTTTTTCTGACTTGTTCACTCTCCCCTGCTCTTGAGAACGGACCACTTTCAAGCCTCTTAGTTACACATGTTCCCCCTCTTTAACTCATTACAGCCAATTAGATGATAGCGGAGTAGATAACCCTCGTCTGCATTATTCATTCCTATACTGAACCTCAGCATACCTCCACATTACTCCAGCTCTCCTGCCACCCAGACGTGGTCGGTTGCTCTTCTTTCTCTGTTATCCCTTCAGATTCTCCCTCAAACTGCCGACACTACAGATCTCTGTACTGGGACCAGTAACTATGTGCAGTGCCAGTTTTGCTAAGCATGGCACAGTCAGTGAAGAGGCTGCATAGTAAGCTGTGAAGCTTATGTTACATTGTAGCGCTTAATTTGTGCTGAATCAAATTTGAATGAAATTAGAACAGGATTCATTACATTAATGTTTAAAAATAATTTCAGGTTATGAAAATTGCCCTGAGCTTAACGACTTAACCTCTGCAGCTTCTGGGAACACATACTGGCACTGTAGGGTGTGCATATAACTATAAGTGCATATTATTTATGGGCGCTCGAATAACTTGATTCTCCAACACATCAATGTAAAGCTCTATACTTTAGTCTGAGATGGTCAAGTGTTCTCAGCCTGATGCCACTTAACTTATGTTGTCTTTAGCGCTGCGTTCCATTTAACTTGGAAGTCAGATGCTGGAACTGTAGCATGTTCACGGCTAGAGCCTGGTCATTGTTCCACGTGTGGATCATTGAGCGAGCCACAAATTCTGCACACGGGCAGCACAAAGTTTTACAGTTTTACTACTGTTTACATGCACTGCTGCCATCTTGGATTGTGAAGATGGGTCTGGTGTTTCTTCTCCTACTCCAACTACCAACTACCAAGTTGGAAATCTGACTTGAGGGGCTATCCCAGTTGAATATTCGCACACCAATAAGGCAGAAAACCAGCTGCTTAATATTTACAGTTCTCTAGTGCTACCAAACACAACTTTGAACCACTTGAACCAAACTGGAAAGTGGATTTCTGGGGGAGTCCTGTGGTGTACGGCAGCCCCTGTGGCTCCTCTGACTCTTTGTTGTGTTTCTCGAGCTTGGCTGGCACTGTTTTTTGTAGTGTGACAGGGCACACTGTCCTGCAGGGGAAGCGGTTGTCCTTACAATAAGAAGGTGTGCTCGGTCTCCAACAGTGATGGGTGGCAGATGTCAAAGCAACATCCAGATAGATGCCAGGACCCAAAGCTTCCCAGCAGAACGCTACAGTGTAGCAAACCTATTACTGTTACTGACGTCACGCATCAGCAGTTTTAACGTTTCTTTCTTTCTTTACAATTTTATTTTATCAGAACATAACACTTTCAGTGAAATCGTGCTTTTGCTGGTCCTGTAAACGAGTCATTTAAAAAATCTTGTAACATAAGAATTATAAAGGTGATTATAGAGCAAAAATGGAAAATCTTTACATACATTCATTTACAGATTTGACAGCTTAGTGTGGATTTCTGATCGCACAGCTTCGTGTCGTATTCTTCCTGCTCCCCTCAGTAATGTTAACTCTGGCGCACTGCTTGCACATCACAGGAAACCACAAGGTCTGGCAGTCGGAGGGCAAAATGATTGAGTGTGCAAGAGACAGCGAGAACGCTAAGAAGAGATGGAGGATGGGAGAGGGAGAATAGATATAGTACAGTAATATATATTAAGATAGGAGGAACTGCGCTGACCACAAGGAGTTAGTATCAGTCAGACAGCAAGAAAGATAATGAGAAAAAAATAGTAGACAAGAGACAGAAAGTGGTGGCTGAATAATGGATTGGACAGACGAGAGACAGCGAGACAAGGAGATCCAGAATGGAAAAGAGCTAGCCATCGTCTGTGAGGTCTCATCACACACTTGCTGACATTGCTTTAATCTCGGGGCCAAGACAAGACCAGAGAGTCCGCACACACTCGCACACACGCATGCATGCATGTAGAGACAGATTTACTGTTTCCCTGTGTGTGTGTGTGTGTGTGTGTGTGTGTGTGTGTGTGTGTGTGTGTGTGTGTGTGTGTGTGTGTGTGTGTACAGCAGTAGTTCTGAAAGCTGTTTTTGCAAAGGAAGTGTGAAAAAAAACTTCAAGTCAGTCAGTCCTGCATGACATCAAAACATGCAAAAATGAGGACAGTTTGATTTGGCAGCTTTATGTTCATGTTTGCTTTTAACCTTTTGCGAGAAAACATGTTTTGACATCTTGCGTCATCAATAATCATTCATTACCTTCAACTGCTGAAAAGAAGGGGGAGTGAATCAGGGGGTGATAGAAGCCATGAAAGCAGCTGTAGATGCAGAAGAGCATCTATAGCTTGTGGGGTCGTGGAGAGGGGGCGAAGAGCTTGAAAACAGGGGCAATCTGAAAATTCTCCCCTCCTCCTCAGCTTACAGTGGGACTCGTTGACACAGAATCACTTCACGTAGCGCGTAACGAGCAGAAAGAGGTTAAAAAAACAGATAATATGGAACTGAGAAGAGGCCCAAAACGGAAGCAAAACTTGCTGATGAAGAGACGAAGATAAGAGAAGCAAATATATCACAACAGGAACTGAAAAAGTAACCGTTGAACAGGAAACAAAGAAAATGGTGCTGTGATCGAAGGAAGCAGTTGCAAATAAGATATTTGAGAGCAGTGGCAGGGTGTAATGGAGGTAAAGAAAACAATCTCACCAGACTGACAGCCAGCATGGCGTAATTATGGCTTCCTCGTTAACATTTGATTATTGTTTATGGTGTGCCCACAGCACCGCTAACCAGGCCTTCACACACACACACGTGCAGGCAAACCCACGCACACGCTCTCCATAAACACACACTTGCATGAATGCACACGTCTTGCAAAAGTGCCAATCAAGACTTCTTCTGACAGCACGCGCTTTCAACCACATGAGCAATGACACACACACAGCTGTACCCGGCTTTTTGCACACAAGGCAGGCCTTATAAATACTGTCTTACATTGTGATTTTGTTTGAGCTCCATCTCCATGGTGCTGCTTCCTCACATGTTTATAGTGACTGCCATTATAAATTAAGATGATCTTAACAACTCTTAAGCTGGGCTGTGCATGCGGGTGCAGCCAGGCAGGGTCAACAGGAGAAAGAAATAGAGAGAGAGACACGGGCTATCCCAGCCTTTACAAGAGACAGAGCAGAATGAGAAGAGAGGGGGGAGAAAAAGAAAGGCCAAGGTTCATCCCAAACAGCAACAGCACCTTTATAATCATACATACAAATCAGGCATGCCTGCACAGTTACACTGCCTCCGCGTCCTGAAAACTACAGGTTATGCCTGATTGGTTCAAGTTACAAACACGTGGAGAGAGGCTAAAATCTAACACCAGCAGCCAGAGAGACATGGCGTGATATCCCGAAGATGCTTGTGACCGAATTGCATCCATGAGACATCCATCCATCTCTTCTGTGCAGGGATGCACATCATGAACGAGAACGTGTGAGAGCTTTATTCAGTATTCTGATGATAAGGACTACAGAATCAGAAAATTCTGACTTTAAATATGAAATAAAACATATTAAATTTGTGAAGCACAGTGAAGAGAGCACTGCTGGCTCGCAAGAAGACGGTTCCTGCTTTGAAGCGGCCGGCTGGCCTTTCTGTGGGGAGTTTCCATGTTTTCCCTGTGCCTGCGTGGGTCCTCACAGTGCAAACACACGCATGCTGGTTTAATTGATCACTAAGTTGGCCACAGGTAATGTATGTAATTGGAGTTGTATAACAAGAAGCTTTTGCTGTACATTTTCATTTCACTTCCTTTGGTCCAGTCTCATGGCAAATTGACAAATGAATTTAACAGGACGTATATTTGATGTGTACAGTTTCCTCAACTGGCCGTTGTATCTGAACCTAAAGCAAGTTTAATCACATCATTTTGATGCCTGGCCCTAACAAAGCGCCTGGCGCTTTTTGAGTGAACAATATTTTCAAAATAAAAGGATGCAAATGTAAAACTCTGTCCTCTGTAGGACTCACACAACAGTCTCCAGTGTGAACAGTGAAAGCTTTCACGCCACCCACAAATGCAATGAGCCTCTAAATGCAGACTCATTCATCCTTCAAAAATGGAAATATTCATTTTGTGTGTATGGACACAAACCAGGAGACCGGTCAGATATAAATATATGTTATGGGCCACAGAAATAAGGAGGGGAAATTTGTGCCCAGCAAAATAAAAAAAGCTGGGAAGTTCACGTCCAGAAATATGAAACAACAGATTTAAAGTCTATTTCAAAAACCTCTATGAGGCTGGGTTGCTCCCTCGCCAGCAGTTAAAGTCCTCACCCCTATCTGCCTTCACTTATCCATGAATGTCTCAGTGCTGCTGAAATTAATTCAGTAAATAAGATAAGGAGACACGGGCAATTCCACATTTTATATAAATTAACATGTTAATCTCTTATCAGCGGTTAGCTACAGTTAGTTTCCACATTATTCACCATCTGCTGATCATCTGTGGTGCGCTGGTACAGCCACCCATTAGGCTGAGGCTTTAAGTGTGCTGCCGAGAGATAATGGCTAAAGCTATTGATTTATTTTTGACTTGCTTTATGGTCTTCGCAGCTGCTGGCGACACACAGACCCTGCTTCCTAAGCACTCTAAACACTCGCACCGAATACCTTTATGGACACATTCAACCTGCTCACTGCATTCACTGAAATCGCCAGGACTTGCAATCGCAGGAGAAAATCACCCCGAACTTGGGTCCGCGTTCACACACTGAGCAAGCTGGGACTGTTGCTGCGCAGAAGGTGCACGGTGCTTTTGTGCACAATCATATTTAAAGTAAGTATATTCAGTGGATAACGGCCGGTGATTTTAGAGAGCAGCTTTCACATGGCTGGTTGAATTAGAAACCGGTGGCGTGCAGCTTTAATTAAAATCAGGGCAAAATGCGAATGAGGCTCAGAGAACAAGGAGGTGTTGGGTGAAAGAGAAAAAACTATGTTTAAATCTAATGTAAATCAGAATTAAATTATTAAAGTCTCGTAACAACTTTGTCACTTGTCTGTTGACATGTTTAAGTGTGGCTTCAGCTTTTTCCACATACGCCCTTCAAGTGAGTAATCTGACATCTAATAATTAACTCATCATACATGTGATGGAATGTGGAAATCCAACTGAAGCTAGCCCACTTAACTTCAATGTGTGCATAGAAATGTATCTGCACATAAAGAAAGAGGAACACTGTTATTTATTAGGCACCAACATTAATTTTAAAAGAAGACTTGCTCTTAGCGGTAATCTAATATTCATGTTTCAATTAAAATAGTTACATTTACACTGACGATCATCCTAAGAAGTAGGAGTGGTGTGTTCTGAATTCAGTGACTACAGGGGTAACAACAATCCCAGACAACTGCTCAACCCCCCCCCCCCCCCCCCCCCCCCCCCCCGCCCCCGCCACCTACTGCATTTTGGTTTGAATAACAGCTACAGTAAAATGACATCTCAATTTGTCAGTATTTGCAGCTCTGGTAATATGTCTACTTGAGCAGATTCACCACCTCTGCAGAAATTACTGTTACTATACAGTAACAGTAATTTCATTGTGTACTGAGACATACAGCAAACTGGAGCTAGGAGGCCGTCTTTGGATTTTCCTGGCTGTCAAAGCAGAACTGGAGTGTTTAGAGGGTCTTGAGTAATCAAAATAAACTCTTGGCATTCCCCTCAGAATCCTCCTGTCTAAATGCTACAGTATTCCTGGCACACTTCCGCGGCAATAACATTACATAAACACAGATTACAGCAGATTAGATGGTGTCAACACCCCTATTAGTCAGTTATCTCCAAGAGAATAAAACAAAATCAGTGTCGGTGGCTCAAGGTCTCTGCTGTGTGTGTGTGTGTGTGTGTGTGTGTGTGTGTGTGTGTGTGTGTGTGTGTGTGTGTGTGTGTGTTGGGTTTCACCTTCAGTATTTTGACATGTTTTGCACTGCTGAGTAAATAAGCAGCAGTAGTTTGTTTTCGCACTGACCATAATGGTATGTGTGTGTGTGTGTGTGTGTGTGTGTGTGTGTGTGTGTGTGTGTGTGTGTGTGTGTGTGTGTGTGTGTGTGTGTGTGTGTGTGTGTATTTGCACTTGTCCTGCTCCTTGGTGGAAGTGAGCACAGGGAGCAGGGCTGGTTATTGGAGGGAAATCTGACTCCTGATCAGCCATCCCAGGACAGACAGTCCCCTCCCCAGGGGAGACACATTTTGCCCCGAAAGGAGAAATTAATACAGCAACTAACCTCCACTTTCCTCTCTCTCCAGCTCACTGCCTTCCACTTTTCCTGTTTCTACCTCCACACAGACACTAATCACATGTCCTGATACAAGCTCTTTCTTCCTCTGAAGGACGATCAGGCTATGAACACCAACGTCTTTCTCTGACTCTCCAAAGCACGGGTGTTTTATTTTTATTCATTTCAGCTGTTTTGGGGGTATGCACTGTGTGTCCTCTCATATTTTTCAAGCCAACCTTTAGCATATCAGTCACCAACAGCAAGCATCTGCCAAACTGGCATTGTCCTTGAGCAACATTTTATACCTCAGCCAGCCGTAGCTGTTGAAGTAGGGGACAAGGGGAAACAGAATTTTCCTACAGGGATCAATATAGTATCACATTATCACTATTAGCATTCATTCTTAGCAACCAGAATGAATCTCTCTCCTGCTTCTTCCTCCTTCTTGCCCTCTGTCGCACGCTGCTGCTGTCAGTGGGTACCCAGCCGCTCGGTGGAAAAATAAACCCAAGGATGTTAAAGCAGTTGCTCCAGAATGTGACAGGCCTTTGAAAGAGACGTCAGGACACATGACGGGAGAACTTCAGAGAAGCCGAGGTCCACGTGGGCTAGGTGTAAAAGGGCTGGGGAAGACCTCGTAACCTTTAAAGCATGAAAGGTCAACATCGAGTAACACGGCAGCACGTTCTTTGAGTGTCACGTGGATTTTTACATCTCAATACATCAAAATAAAAATTTTAAATATGGCCATCGAGGATTCGCCTGAACAAAATGAAAATATGCATTATTCCTTAACAGGAATTCAGATCTGAGAGGAAGCCTTGACAATTTGAGTCTGTCTGTTAGCTTTCTATGTATTTCAAGGGGAGAATGAAGGGCTGTTTTTAGATGTTTTTCTATCATCATTTTTGAGGGGCCAATTTAAAAATCCATTATCCAGAAAACTGCTTGAGCTAAGGCCTTTAATTTTTTCTATGGTAAATATCTGGTGCTATGTTATTCTGTAGCTATGGACAAAAAAAACAGGAAGCTTGAATTCACTAAAATATTTTGATGGTTTACCTCTCACAGCAGATTTGGAGGCCTGCAGAAACGACAACTTTGCAAATGCGGGACTGATGTTTTGATTACAGCTTCTCATGTATAAGGCACAATATCTTCTTTAAACAGTCCAGATGACAAACAGTTGTTCTTACAGGAAGCCAGGCCACCCCAGATCACACTGATCTCCAGTTGAAATGACCACTTGCATTTCCCCAAAACAGCCTTAAAAATATCAAGAACACAAAGCAGACAAAATCCTTTTCTCCGAGTTCCTGTCCAATGAAGTTACTCTGGGCTTAATCTGATTAGCAGCTCAGATGGCTTTTGGTTCCTCCTTCAATCAAATCAGAGGAAATGCAAAAGATGCTCTTTCAGAGAAGCACAGCAGAAGCCGTGTTTTAGGGGGGCCAGAGTCTAAACACGAGACAGAAAACAATACAAGAAGAAAGCTTCCCCTTCATACATCATCGATGCAGGTTTCAAAATCTTCCATGTTTTGCTAAAAGGTGACAAATTTCGCCGTTCATCGAATGATTCGAGTGGCAATCAGATTATGATTCTTCTTGTAAAATGTCAGAAAATAGAGAAAATCATCATTTCCAGTCTGGCCAAAATCCAAAAGATAATCACTTTTAGTTTATCGTGTTAAAGAAAAACATTAAGCTGTCACACGAGACAGGAAGCCAGTTATAAACACGAGAAGTTTGATTAATTAATTGACAAATGTCTTGAATTATTGACTCAAATTTATGTATTTACATATGTATCCTTCCCATTTAAGCATACACAGAAAGGAGGAAAGGAGATGATGAAGACGTGAGGGAGGGGAAGTCGGCCAGTGCTGCAAATAAGATGTTGCTGGCACAGGAATAAAGGGAAGCATGAAAGGAGACACAGACAGAGTGAAGGAGGAGAAATTCTTATATTAGATCCTTATACAGATATTCCTAATGGAGCAGAATTTGCACAACTTGCTGAGGTGAACACATTAAAACAAAAGCAGCACTAAATGAACACCAAGCATCTAATCTGCAGCCCCGAGCAGGTTAAAAGTGCAGCGTAGCTCTCTCCCCACACCATTTCACAATGGCACTTCGCTCTGGTGAGACTTCCCTCTCACCTTTCTTTCTCTCTTCCTTAGTCATCAATAAAAAACACTTTTGTGTGCAAGCTAAAAATGCAAACAACCTACAAAAAGCAATTTTCCAGCATTACTCAAACTATTAATAATAAAAAAAGGTCCAGCATCAAACGCATCAGTGGCTCTTTGGAGGACGGCAGAGGGCGGCGATTTTAGCGGATTTTGTGTCGCGTGGTTGAAAACCTGGGGGGGAAAAAAGACCACACGGTTTCCCTGAGCCAGGTGAGAAAGTAGATTAGCTGGCTCAAAGTGGCTTCAGAAGGAGGCAAAACTGCAAGAGTCGACGGATAGAGGGAGCACATTCAATCAACAAGCTGTCTGAGCTAAATGAGTTTAATAATGTCACAAAGGCAATTCACCTTTAGTTGAAAAAGCTTGCGAGATCCATTCGGTGTGGAGCTGCTCTGTTTACTGAAAAGATGTGTGAAAAATTAACTATAGCCACACAGGCGCTCTGGGTAAACATCGGTGGAGAGGTTATGGAGAGCATTAGGCCGTATCTCCCTTAACATCTATAAATAATGTGGCTTTAGGCTCAAGCTTTCATAAACACACACCATCACTGATGCTTGTGCCATAAAAGGTTGCAGTAAAGATATTCATACATGGCGTGGAGTCTCGGTGGTTCATCTGACAAAGATTAAGCTTGCTTTGGAAATGATTGTTTACAGATCTGATAGATTAACGATCATTTCTTTAGAAACATTAACATTTGCAAGAGTAAAGTGAGCTCCTTTCAGATGTAATTTAATGTGGGTTAGAAGAAAGTCATCTTAAAAGGATTCAATTTTTTTTTAAAAAGGAACGGTAAAGCAGGAGAGGCTTTTGAAAGAGAGCCTTTGAAAGGCCTACGAGTACTTCTCCATAATTTCTTTCACCTGTCTTTCCTTGTTAGTAAAGTCCACAGTTTCACTTTGTGTGCTTGACTGGATATTTTGAAAGCTAGTGTGGAAATTTGACATCTTTTCATCTTTACAAATAAAAAAAGTCTTTCAAGCAGTTATTGTAATTAGGTTGGGAGCAAAGAAGAAAGGCAGGTGGACTTAAATATGAGTTACATATTTAGAGGTCATTTTTATCCTGCAAATGACTGCTAAAATAAGCCTGGTGATTCCCCTTTGACTTCATCAGGGTTTGTTTTGTTTCTAGGACTTGACAAAGCATCTGCAGAGCAACAAAAGGTATTGTATTACTGTTTTCACAGAGTGCACTTGAGCAAAGCCAGAAAAGAGAGGAGAAAGTGTCTTTTAACCTGCTAATAGTCCTACACAGAGCGTTTGCAAAGAGGTCTCATTGAAGCAACTACTTGCTCAAACCAAAACCTCCATGTGATATTTTTCCTGCACATTTCTGCTCCTTCACTATAGGACATCAATAATACATGACCGGTATATTTTTGCCCTCCTTCGAGCCAATCAATCACTCTGGCTGGCCAATGCTCAGTCCATCCTCACACACTCTTTCTGTATATTAAGAATGAAGTCCGAATGCTGCACCAAACCAGAGACTTAAGATCGAGCACAGAACTGTGCAAAAGTCTTGAGCCACCTTCCATTTATGTATAGTTTGCTAGAAAAAAAAACGTGCAGATGTGAAAACATGCAAACGGGCCTTGTATGGCATGCTTACATATTACGTAAGGCAAAAAGAGAGTTTGTACAATTCAAATGAAAGTCATTTTGCCCTAATGAGTCATATGTCAACGATAAGTGCCTTAATCCCCAAGAAGAAAATCACATATATATATATGTGTGTAATACTGGGTTTCCACAGCACTAACAGACCTCATGTGTTGGCGCTGGCTAAAATATCTCCCTGTTTTCTGGGAAACTGTGATGGGACATTTACACAATTTTAGCAAAATAAGCAATTTTTTTGAAAATCTTACAGGCTAATTAATTACAAAAGCAATCATTAGTGACAGTATTAACGAATAGGCTTCTTGTCAGGCAGCTGGTCTTTAACAGAGTTAAACACATTGCAGCTGAAATAAAGCTGTGGGACTCAAAGGTGTCAAAGAGGTCTTGAGCTTTGACAGTGAGTAAGGGAAAGGCTATCAAAGGGCACGCCAAACTTAACACGGTTCAAAGGCTCCACTCACCATTTGAACCAGAGCCTCTGCAAGAACCTGTCTGCCGTCTACACAACCGACCAAATTTACGAGCAAAGGAACTCTCTCTGTGTTTATTACAGAACTTTCCATGAACGCTATAATCCCTTTTAACAAATTCCTGCCTTAACGCCCTTTTTTTATTTTATTAGTAAGCACAAAAAAAAGAGATTTGATGAGATGATAGAAGAGGAGAGCAAAGGATGGAGAGTAGAAGAGAACTTTTTGTCAGCTCTGAATCAGCAGCTGTTACACCTGCAGGAGAGAATGTGTAAGAAATGTTTTCTCCATCCCACACACTCAAGATCCAGACATTTACAACACTGTAACCAAAACCTTTAAAAGGCAAGATTTAAAGAGCAAAATCTCTCTCTGTGTATGTTCGCAGGTTTGACAAGCAGAGGTGAGGAACTTGTGGGACTTCATGTGAGGAGTCATTACAGTGGAGACCTGCTTCAATGCTTTTCCATGCACACTCCAACAGCTGCAAAGAGAGGCCCTCTAAGCAACACATCTGTTCCAGGGTCCCCTGTTACAACACAGGATTAATTAAAGGATCAAGGGAAAGTTAGCACAGCACCCTACACAGCAGTGTATAGCTCAATTTAATTACAACAGATCAACACAGCCTTAATTGAGCTTCGTCGTACAAAGAGTTTTCTTCACACAGTTATCCTCTTGGAGAGCAACACACATGTAATTAATCAAAATAAATGCCCAGCTGAGAAGGATGAAGTACCGTGGGAATGATGCGCTCAGGTAGACATATGTGCAGCAAATATATTTCACGTCTTAGTGCAAGGCTTCTTGAAAAGCTTTGCACATTTTATTCTCAGGTACATTCTGCAGTCAACGTAAAATAGGCCGCCACAGGAGCAACTCGCTTCCAAAATCAGCTTTGAGGCCGTGACATCTGAAACTCGATCTGGGCACCTCCGAGTGCCTGCTTTGCCTCTCTAACAGAGAAATAACAACAATGGCAGAGCCACGATTCGCTCCAACACCCCAGTAATGTCAAGGAGAATGTCACAGGCTGCCACCCTGTAAAGGCCATCGCTCTTAATGAGTAACACATCAGGTGGAAGAGGTGCATGACACATAGTCCCGTGTGTGCTGGAAATGCATGCTCACAGTCCTGTAGCAATGGCATAAGAAGAAACAAATGGAGAAAAGTGAAGTGGGTTAAAGTGTTGCTGTAGCATTTACTGACGTGCTCTTGTTAATATACAGACAGTATAGGATGTGGACATGTGAGAATCACTGCCCTGAAGTGGGATTTCCCTCTGTTATAAACACATGATGGCACCGGCAGGCAGACAGCTGCACTCTTCTAAACAACGACGCAGAAAGCACGACCCGGTCCGAGGAGCTCCCATACATGAAGCTCTGTCCACTACATGCCAGCCGCAGACACAGCTGGGAGACAGGTGCCGGTGCACAGCTGCCCTATGCTTGACTTAAAAAGACGCTCAAATATAGTGAGACATTTAGGCTAACACATATATGCAGCTTTGAATTCAAATTGAAGAGAAGTGAAGAGGGTAAAAACCAGACTCAGTTGGGTTTTATGTCTTGATATAATGAATGACTTATGTCTCACATACTACTCTTAAGTTGCTGGTGTGTCAGAGGGGACCGGCACCACCAGCAGTGAGCTCATACTCTCCCTGTGTTTACATGTTGTATATACATTCTTGAACATTAAGGCCATACAGGCTCCTTTAAAAGCCCCGACTTAATACTTTCTGCAGCAGGAGAGTTGCTTTAGTTTCACATCTATGTTTAATACACGCTTTTAATTGTAGTACTCATCTTTAGGCTTCCGGTGTTAGGGTTCAGAATGAGTTCTTACTTCACCGGTGAGGAGAGTTTCTATTTCTTAATAGAGCTTCTTTAAAATTTATTAATCATTATCATCATAATCCACACTTTTACTTTTCAGCGCCTTGAGTGAAGCATGTAAACCTACAAAACACAAACTTCAGACAGACATCAAAGTGTTTACAAAATGACTATGATTTAAAAAATAAAATAAAAATTCCCCCATGTGGATTAGAGCAAATTAAATTTAACATCATAAGTCCCCCTGATGATTTAATGAGACAGAGACAAGGGGAAATTGAACAGCAGACCCCATGTTGAGATGATGTATGGCATATGACCAGGCTAATTGCGGCATAAGCAACTCTGTTGGCTAATTGGGAAATTTATCTAATAACTGCTGGCATGCAGAGATCAAACAGCTGGATTGGGAAGTCCAACATTTTCTTTATTTTCCAAACTTTTTGATACTTTTATAAAGTTATTGTTTAAGGTGTTAGGGATGTTCACACTCACACAAAATTAAAGCCATGACACACTTACATGAATGCATGGTAGATGAATGCCCATCCTCTTGGTCTTTCTAGCACGTTGTACAGGCAGTTTTGCAACTTTCTGTAGCGCTTGCTTGAAGCGGACATGTTGGCCCGAGGTCCGGGCGGTCCAGGCAGCGGGGTGCCCAGCAGACCCGTGCGGTGAGACGGGTGTCCGCGCTCCGGAGTGGACGGCTCGCTTCTCTCCGTCTGGACGGCGGTGAGAGCCACAAACTCTACGCGCCTCTCGTCGTTCGGAGCCGGAGGCGCCAGCATCCTGATGCCGCCGTTGTTTGATGGACTTCCTAACATCTCAAGGCTGTCGCGATTAAACTACAGACAACTTGACACGTTTCACTGGATCATCCGCAGGAGCGCAGAGCAAAGTTTGGACCAAGTCATAGTCCGACTGAAACTAGTCCACAGCCTGAGTTTGAGTTCAGATTTAAAAGTTATCTGCAAATAAAGTCGCGGCCGCAAAAGACGAGATGCACATGCACAGTAGATGTTGTGTAAGCGAGTCGCGCTGAAACGGGACCTCCGGCGATCATTGTTAACAGTCAGGTGTAAGAAGTAATCAGAGGGGTGCAGAGAAGTAATCACACACACACGCGCACACACCAACTCCGAGAAAACTGAAAGCAAGCTGCTAACGACCTGCCATCACTTTGCAAAAAAAAAAAAAATCATCTGGGCTCAATCAAGTGAAGCATCTATTCCGCACACTTCACAAAAGTAACCCGCCAGGACAGAGGCCGTGCAGCGGATCCATGGTCTCTAAACCGAGCCCAGCAGCCACAGTTGTTCATTAAACGAGTCTTAGCTGTTTCTTTAGTTTTAAACTGGCAGACAGAGCCTCACCACAGCCGCTAACATCAGCCTGCTCTCCCCTGCTTGTGCGTCTCTCTGGTCCAGCGCTCCCCTGCTGACTGGGTGGAGAGCTCAGAAGTAAAGAACATCAGCGTGATGTCAAGAACTGCAGACGAGGAACCCTTCCAAAAAATTATAATGATAAAATTAAGAAGAAAAAAAGACCAAATATCTGCAGTTGATTTGGAAACGCGCACAAAGGTGAGAAGCCCGCTCTCCGCTGAGTTGACGTGCACAAACAGAAACGCTAGCTGGCAGGACTCTGCGCACGGGATGGGTACGAGCGTGGGATGCTCTCAGCGACTAGAGGCGCACTTTTTCTGTTTTGTTTTTTAATGACGCTTTCCGGGAACCGTGAGCGATCTCTGACAGAGCAGCAAAGTTAGCTGGTGAATATACATGCTGCTAACAGTTTGCAAGTAGTGAACCGGACACCATCTGTGAGGCTTCCAAAAAATATGCATGGAGTCTAGGGTGGGGGTGATCAGTCAATCTGGGGATGAAGTGTAAGAAGGGTCTTTTTGTGTACGTTCTAATATATTTAAAATGTATTCAAATGATTTTTTCAAATGTTTGTTGTTTGTTTTACAAAAATGTCCAGCAGTGTGTTTTATTATTATTTGTTTTATTCTAATTCACACATCACTTTTAGCTCCATCTCCCACTCACCTCTATGCCTCCTATATATATGTATTTATAATTCTTCCCTGTCATCATCATTGCGCGCTCTACCTCTCTCTACACTCTGAAGTCATCACAATGATCACGATATGATATTATCAGTAATTATTATCAGTAAAGAGGTCGTTTTGGTAACAGCATGACTAATTTTTTCCGACTTCAGTGTCTATGGTCATCCTGTCAGTATTTTAACCAGTGTGTAATCATCTGTTTCCTCGTTTTCTCACAGCTCTCAACTTCATTTTTTCTTTTTTCTCATTAAATATACCTATATTTAATGCATGTATATACGGTAAACTATATGATCAGTGCAATTCACAATTCCATATCATTTTTCAAAGTATTATATTTCTACTTTTTTCTTCTTTTGGAACTTGTTTACTCAAAATTTCACCCAGAATTAGTTGGTTTTTAGACCCGAGTGTGCATTCTTTACATCCATGTTCATGTAAATTTGACCTTTTCACCCAAAAAAATATTTGCTTCCACCCCTGACGATTACCAAAACTTTGATCAAGCATTACACTCTCAGCAAAAACTAATCTCCCCTCCTGCACACATTTTACGTTGTTGCTTTCCAATGATAAAGTGTTCAAACAACAAAAGTTTAATTTGACTTTCCTTGAAGTGAAAATGCCACTTGTGTTTATTGTGGGAGGAGGTTTGAATCCATGGCTACAGGAGTTTTGGACAGCAGAGACAGGTGCTCTGCGACACAGCAACACTGATCACCACAGACCGCTACCCCTCCATGGACACAGCTTTCTAAATCTATGACTGTGACACACAGAGGGGCTTGTGGTTATGACACAAATATAGGGTTATGGAGACTGAGCCCTGTAGAGACATCACCTGTCGGAGGAACTGAGGAATGCAATGTGAGGTAGTCCCCAAACTCCTGCTGGCCTGACTGTATCATCTGGCGGCCAAAAAAAATGACATCAGGGAATAATGATATAATTCACACTGATGTGTTTTTTCTTTAAACCTAAACAAGCACCGGGTCAAATGTTCACAAGGAGAAAAAGAAGAACAACAAACCTGCTTTTTGTTTCTTCCCTTCACTACCTCATCACTTCCACCTCTGACATCTACTTCTGTCCTCTGCTGTTGAATGCGAGTGAAGTATATAATCATTCATCTTGAATAAAAGCAAACCGCACTCTCAACAACAGAAACTGACAGCCTGCCCTAAACATACATTCAGCATGGTGTAAGTTTTACGTTGTCCTACAACAATAGCAGAGGCAGGTTACTCATGCTAACTATGTGCATTCCTGTCAATTGTCGTGCAGCAGTTTATGGAACATGCAGGTCGGTGGCATGAAACGTGGGAATGCAGCTGCAGTCTTTCACAAGTCACAAATCTCAACATTATTCCCTGGGCTCGCTCCCATTACATAACATAATATCACATAATCCTTAACTCTTTACTAGCATCTCATATAGACACCAGCTGACAGCTGATCTTTACAGCGATGACTGGTGAACTCTTCCCAATGGATGTTCTGCTTTTAAGGTTCAATCAATTATTAAGTATTGTTTGTTTGTTTGCTTTAGTGTTGGCATTTAAACAGACCTTTGGGCTGCAATATTTAATCTGGTTATTAATTGATAAACTTTATTGATACCTGCAGGGGAAGTGGAATGTCACAAGTCAAGGTGACATAAAAGAGTGGAAAATTAACATGGCGGTCAGCATTTCCACATAGAAAAGCTGATTGCTAGAACCAATTGAAGATTGCAGTGCTTTTATAACTGCAGCAACAATTAGAATGAATCCTTTTGGCTTACTAAAACGAAGTTTGACAAAGTTCTGAGTGGAAGTTTTACAAATATCTGATTTAAAGACATACTGATTGTTAGAAATCACAGTGTTTATGAGACAGGATATGGCCGGGTTTTATTTTGAATTACAATCATCGGAGAGGCATGCAAACTAGTCAAAACTATGCAAGTTAATTTAGGGATAACATTTAGGGTGCAAAGTTACAGCCCAGGGCTTTTAAAAACAGGCAAATGTACGATATCTATTTCTGACTTGGAAGGTGAGACTGACAGAAAGATAAAGGACAATCAGTGGGGGAAGATGGTTACATAACAGTAGGGTATTGTGGATCCTAACACTCCCACCCCACAATGACATCCTGTAGGAGGAATCCCCCCTACACTACAACCCTCTCTCTTTTAGTCCGGTCTCCTCTCCTCCCCTCAGCAGTCCTAATGAGGACCGGCAGCAACCTAAGAAAAAGCTGTTGACAGACATGTCAGCTTTACTTGTACCCTCAGGGATTAAAAATCAAAGTTTCGCTGTGGCAAAGCTACACCCACCCTCGTCTCTTTCTATTACAGTACCCTTCTTCAACGTTGCTTTCATCTAGTGATCAACACTAAGAGCCGGGCAGTGGCCTCTGAGCTGAAGGCGGCCCCGTGACAACAAACAACAGCTGAGCGAGGACAGCGGGTGGTCGAAGGCACAAATGTATAAAGCTGACCATGACGAAGAGCTCTCGCACTCATACACAGCAAAATCTCCAGTGTTAAATTAACACTAGAGAGTGTCTATATGGGTCCACACCTCTGAGTGTTAAATACAACACTGTTGAGTGTTAAATTAACAGTTTTGACAGTGTTATATGTTTAAAAGTAACCTAGTCAGTTTTGAAGATTAACAATGGCTAACACTGAGCAGTGCTGATTTTCTAACACTGGAATATTTCTAACATTTTGAGTTATTTTCCAGTGTTAGAAAATCAGCACTGCTCAGTGTTAGCCATTGTTAATCTTCAAAACTGACTAGGTTACTTTTAAACATACAACACTGTCAAAAGTGTTAATTTAACACTCAACAGTGTTGTATTTAACACTCAGAGGTGTGGACCCATATAGACACTCTCTAGTGTTAATTTAACACTGGAGATTTTGCTGTGTATACACAGATTTGGTGGCACTCATAAACAACTCTGGTGTGAAGCTGGAATTACCCTTGGAGATGACCCAGAGTGGACTACAGGGGCCTCAGTGTTAGGAGGCTTCTGCTCTTTATGCTGTTTTTCCACCACACTTCCACCCCTCCAAGCATACACTCACGCTCCACAGAGCCCACTGAGCTCCAGGAGCCGACAGTCACTCAGGGAATCTATGGGAACGTAAAAATACTCACATCAGCAAATGCGCGGCACACATAGTACAGCGCAAACTTGCTCCGCTCGACCCCATCAACCTTTTATTTCCACTGCCGACGTTTACTTACACCACTTAATGGCTTTCCCAGACAGCACGCTTGTTTGTCTTTATTTAATCTCGTTTCTGTGCTGCTTTTCATGTATCGTCTCCTCTTTAAAACAGATCCCTTCTTAAAGGGAAGACCTCAGAGGACAAGGGAAAGAGGAGGAATATGTACAGGGCAGTCGAATTGTTGATATAGCGTCTGTTGTGCTGGGTTAATGTTGTTGTGATAAGTCTGGTTATAGTCTTTGGAGAGTTGAAATGACATTGTCAAACAGCGCTGTGCTTGAAGCAAGAACCCCCAGTGAGTGCACAGTCCAACCATCACGTAGACACTGAAAAAAGACCAGCAAGCGGATTTCCCCGTTCCAATCAATGTAACAGTTCGCCATTCAACTGTAAGAATATGCCAAAGTGTCAACCACAACACTTCGTGACTAAGTCAGGAAATGACAGCGTGGTGGGTAGAGACGTCACTCAGTGGTCCATTCATAACCAGTCAAAAGCTCCTTTGTAACTTACTGCAACTTTTAGTGCCACTATAGAGGTGAGTGAGCAGGCCCCTAAAAGGACCCTGCAGCATTTTACTAACACTCACAGGGGGTAGAGGGGGGCACACAGTAGACACTACCTCACTTCCATCAGTCAAAAACAATCCTGAACCATAAATCCCGAGCTAAAAAAAAACGACTACACACACACACAAAGTAACAGAAATGTTAACACTGTGTCTGATTTCTAAAAATAATCAGAACACATACTGCCTCGTTTTATTTAACAAACGGTTAAGGGCTTAAAGGAGAGATCGGTCCTTTATTATAAACGCCAATGTGAGTTTGAAATTGTATAATTTTTGCTACATTTGACATATTTGTGTAGTTTCAGTCAGAGTAGCAGTGCAACTGTCAGATCGGTGAATGGTGACGTAGAGGACTCAAAAACTCAAATATGATAGACTGGACGCTACAGAATAAATATAGTCATCTCAGCCTGACTGTCAGCAGCCCCGCCCACCTGCTGCTCAAACCTGTGTATGAGGGGCAGCCAATCAAAAGAAAGAGAGAAAACTGTTTCTCCAGCTGTGGGTCATAGTGAGAAGTTGGAATAATATTTTTCTTTAAAAGATAAACAAGACTTACAGTCTTTCACCTTTAATCATATTTTAATTATTATTTTAACATTTTGTTTGACTTTTTTTGTATTTTTAATAAAAATCCATAGAGTATGAGCTTTTTTTAAGCTTCTGATTTTGCATGTGCCAATAGGGACTTTTTAAAACTGTGAATCATACTAATCTACTGTTGTAGAGTTAAAAAAAAATAAAAAATGTGGAGCTGAAAAAGGACATAATAGGCTCCAATTAAAAGATCCAGGGAGTCTCATGTGAAGAGAGGCTCATGAACATTCCTGCAGCATTCCTGATTCAACCAGAAGTGAATCGGGAACAGTTGTACCCTGTAACCATCTTCATTCAGGAAACTACAGATTAAAGTTGGGGTTTTTTTGCTGAATAAATATTAACTGATAGAAGAGAATACATTAAATCCCACGTACATAGTTGGAATGAAATAAATTTCTTAGTTGAGATGGGAATTATTTTATACCTTCATAACTTAGAAGATCTTCTGCAAGCACGAAGCCTTTGTCGAGATTTACTGCCTCAAATTTTCAGAAGTGACGTGGGTTAGCACCAGAATTAAACGGATCCTTTCTTTGCCCCTGATGGCAGCTTTTGCACCATGTTGCATTCAAACAAACTGATCATGTATCTCTGCCTCAGTGCTCACAACGTTCAGGCTCTTTGATGCAACTTTAATGCGCAGAATAGCTCAGCTGCTTAACCCTACAGTATAAGCTTATTATGAACAGACATAAGCAATACGAAAATTACTCTACATGGATCATTGAACTGTCACATTATTCTTATACAACGCTGACACGCCAAGACCTGGGAAGAGCTCACACTGAAGCCTGACAATGATTAACCCTTGTGTGGTGTTCATATTTTTGTTACTCAGCCAGTGTTCATGGGTCTGGTGGACCCGCTAGAGTTTTGGCTTTCCAAATTAACACTATCAAACAATTTTATGTTAAATTACTCAACAGATGTTTACTTCATCCCAATTACAAGCCATATGAACAGTAAACATGGTTAATTTTTTCCCTTTACCTTTGTTAGATCACATTTATGAATTAATGTGCTTCTCGTTTTTTTTATTTTTATTTTTTTTTATAAAATGTTATAAAAACATAAATCAGTTATAATCAAGTGGAGTGAGTGGAAAGACAACACATTTACACGTGAAGCAATATGTTTCACAACTAAATGGGATCAGCTGCTCATCAATGGTGACATTAGGCCCAGGGTTGTAAAACAGGGGTAGGTGGTGCACACACTTATCCCACACTGTCCTGATGGCAGCTAGCTTGTCTCTCTGCCGTCGAGCTGGTCTATCGTCTCGGCTATCAAAACGGATAATCCTGGAAATTTTGTGGAAGTTTTCCAGAGACATTGATGCACGGAAAGGTTCTTGCCGGTTTCTGCATCCCACAGGATTCTGTGAATTCCCCTTTGGACCTGAAAACTCCTGCAAGGATAAGAACCCCAAAGTAGGCCTGCAGATCAATTTGGTCCATCTCCTTCCACCTCTCTCCAAAAACACACCTTCCTTCTAGATTACTGCAATCCAGAATAATTTTCTGGATGTAATCTGGGATGAAAAGCTCAAATGAAGACTTGATGTCCTGCACATGAGTAACTGTCAGCCGTGTTGGCCCTGGCTTATCACAGTAACAGCTCTGCAGGGTGGCTCATTTCTTGGGCAAGAAGACCATTCAATTTCACCAGTTATTGACATCCATATTTCTTCACTTGCTGTCTGGTGGGCTTGTTCTGGTCCTGGAGCTGGCAGCAGATGGGGTGCTCGTCTTCGTTTTGTTACTAAATGGTGCTCAACCTCTTCTTCAAAGTCACTGTCAGACTCTAAATTTTCAGAAATGTGAAATATTCTGAAACCTCTTTTGTCAACATCATCATCCGAAGCCACTCTCTCTTCCAAAATCAATCGGATGGCCCTCGCAGCAGATAATCTTTTGCCATCTTGATCAGTTGTGATAAAGAACCACACTGGCAAAGTCTTATTTATAGTATTATGCCCCTAATTTGCAGGTGGGACAGGGGATGAGAAAATTTGGATCCCTCAAGAAAGAGGGTAAAATGTGCGGGAATGTCAGAGCAGACGGTGTTGATAGTTGAATTTTCAACAATGTTGCAACTTTGTGCGGAGCAGGAGGGGAAGAAAACACTATCAGCAGCACCAGAAAGGAGGAAGACAGAGTGTGGGAACACAGGACCTGCACTTTCAACACTTTTATTAGGCCTGGGTCCAGTGGACCCGATCACCTTGTATGTAATGTAAATGAGTGGGGGGAGGTACAGTATGAGGACATTGAAAATTAGTTCGGATTCATGTTCTTCACAGAAAATAAGCCAAAGCCAATGAATTTCAGGTTGAAAAAATAATTAATTGTTTAATTTTTCTTTTGAGAAAAACTGAAAACGGGTCTCACAGACCCGAACACCATACAAGGGTTAAAGGAAAACATCCTGACACCTAAGAAGGAGAGAAAAGAAGATCAAACACGAAAGCCGAGTGAAAGATGATGCTTAGCCTCCAGCCGAACTCTTAACGTGGGTTTGTCACAAAGTTGGTGAGGACATTTGGTGCTGTGGCCAAATCACAAGGTCTAGACCACAGCCAGAGCAGTGAGCTCGAGTTCATACGCCCAAAGCTGATCTTTGATCTGACCAGACGAGGCAGCCAAGAAAAATACCACCAGACAATCCTTTTCACGCTCAACTTAAGCTCAAACATTCTCACAATCCTCGTTCCTCTCATTAGAAAGAGCCGAGCATGAGTCTGCATTCATTAATGCAGTTATTGTTCACTGATTAAGTCGATTAAGAAAGGACCCCCCGGTCAGAGTAATGTTTACTTGTGCCTCCAACTGCCATGGGTCAAGCAGGGAATTGCAGAGTGAGTGATATACATAAGTGCAATTTTTTAAAAACACAATTTGATTGACCAGCATTTCAAAGTACTTCCACTTTTGAACTTTGACTTTCAGTTAAATATGACATTTTATTAGTATTTTCTCTTCCACCGCAATTATTTCTCCTTCCCTTTTAAAATTTAATTCAATTCAGGTTTATTTATATAGTGCCAAATCACAACAACAGTCACCTCAAGATGTTTTATACAAAAAGGTAAAGACCTACAGCATACAGGAGGAAACCCAAATAATCAAATGACCCCCAAGTGACCCCATATGACCAAGTACTTAGGTTGGAGAAGGAATGCAGTCTGATCTCGCAGGAGCTGAGCGGCCTCTAGCCAAATAACTCGTGACTCTATTGTTAACCGCTGACCCTTTGTGGCACACAAAGCTTTTCCAGGACAGCAGCACTGCTCACATAGTCTTGTTTGGGTGCAGCGTGGATAGATACTGATGGTGCGGTCATGAGAGCACGTTAAAGATAGATTTGTTGCTAAATGTTACTTTTAGTGACATTACCCTTACTGAAAAATAATGAACCTCTGTTTGGACATAAATCGGGTGCCCAATTACAGTATATCAGTAGTGTTTAAAATGTGTTAGATCAGTGCTGCCCTCCTATGGCCATTTGGGAAAACAACAACAGGTTCCAATCTGACATAGTAATAAGCACATGATTGTTTGAAATGAGTTTTTGTCTTTTTAAACTTGTAAATGTTAATTGGATTGTTCTTTTCTATTCTGTCTACCTGAGCACTCAAAGCGCTATATACAACTTGCCTTATTCACCCATTCATACAAGCACTTTTTTTCTATGCATAATTGCTTACTATCTAACATTCACACATTCATACCCTGATGAATGCATTGGAGAGCAATTTTGGGTTACTATGTTGCCAAAAGATATTTGGCACATAGAGTGGAGCAGCCCAGGACTCATACCACCAACCTTCCAATTAGTAGATGACCTGCTCGTCCTCCTGAGTTACAGCCACCCCAGCTCGTCAGGCTACCTGAAGCCTGCCTTCATCACTCATTTTCAGAAGAATGCCTTTTTGTTTCTTAAACCACCTACTGCTGACCATGAATGATTAAGTATATAAAATAAAAAGTTAAAATTGTATCTTTAGTCACTTTGTTACCAGCAGGCTGTCACAAAAGGCACATAATTTATTCCAATTTCTTAAGCTGAACTTATGAAAAGAGACACAAATGACCCAATTTGACCTATAATATAATATTGTCGCACAAACAAGGTGACTACCAGAGATATTAGCTGAAAATGTGAGATATCTCGGTGTAGTATGAAGTGTTTCCTTAAAAATAAAACAGATGAAACAAGTGGAGCGAAAAAGAACAAGGATCAGGCATTAAAAACTATCGACAGCAGGTGAGCAGAATCTGAAAGTCATCCATCTACTGTTCACTGAAGCATCTTCAGAAATGGTCTCTGGAAGGGTGGCTGCCAAGAAGCCATTCTTAAAGTAGGGAAACAGGCAGAAAAGACTGAGGTGTGCCAAATTACACAAGAACTGAAATAAAAATCAGTGGCAACAGGTCTAAAGGAGTGAAGAATCCAAATTTGACATTTTTGGTTCAAATCGTTATCAATGTGCACAGAGGAGGTCAGTGGTGAGCGTCTACAGCCATCTGTAAAACATGATTGAGACTCTGTCGTGGTTTGGGGTTGCATATCAGCTAAAGGTATTGGGGATCTTGTCAAAATTGATGAAATTACAGACACAGAAAAGGATTTTGATCCACCACGTAATACCAACAAGAAATTTAATAAAAGCACACTGGGATAGAAACACAAACACCGGAATACCAACAGTCATGGATTGGCCTCCTCAGAGCCCGAGCTCAAAAGTACTAAAGCAGTGCAGAAAAATCTTGACAGAAAGCAGAATAAAAGGCAGCCAACATCCGAGCTTTGAATGTGCTGGAGAACTATTCCTGATAACGACTTAAACTAAAGACAAGAAAGAGATATTGCCATTGAAGCTCATTAGAATTGTACAAATTGTTTTTGTCTTATATACTGTATTTCCAATCATATAATATGTGTGAATGTGTGTGTGAATGGGTGGATGACAGGTTGTGTAAAGCGCTTTGGGGTCCTTAGGGACTAGAAAAGCGCTATACAAATACAGGCCATTTACCATTAATATGGTGTATTGTATTTTGTAAATCACTGGACCCATTTTCCTGCCAAACAGCACTACAGGGAGTGCAGAATTATTAGGCAAATGAGTATTTTGTCCACATCATCCTCTTCATGCATGTTGTCTTACTCCAAGCTGTATAGGCTCGAAAGCCTACTACCAATTAAGCATATTAGGTGATGTGCATCTCTGTAATGAGAAGGGGTGTGGTCTAATGACATCAACACCCTAGATCAGGTGTGCATAATTATTAGGCAACGTCCTTTCCTTTGGCAAAATGGGTCAAAAGAAGGACTTGACAGGCTCAGAAAAGTCAAAAATAGTGAGATATCTTGCAGAGGGATGCAGCAGTCTCAAAATTGCAAAGCTTCTGACGCGTGATCATCGAACAATCAAGCGTTTCATTCAAAATAGTCAACAGGGTCGCAAGAAGCGCGTGGAAAAACCAAGGCGCAAAATAACTGCCCATGAACTGAGAAAAGTCAAGCGTGCAGCTGCCAAGATGCCACTTGCCACCAGTTTGGCCATATTTCAGAGCTGCAACATCACTGGAGTGCCCAAAAGCACAAGGTGTGCAATACTCAGAGACATGGCCAAGGTAAGAAAGGCTGAAAGACGACCACCACTGAACAAGACACACAAGCTGAAACGTCAAGACTGGGCCAAGAAATATCTCAAGACTGGTTTTTCTAAGGTTTTATGGACTGATGAAATGAGAGTGAGTCTTGATGGGCCAGATGGATGGGCCCGTGGCTGGATTGGTAAAGGGCAGAGAGCTCCAGTCCGACTCAGACGCCAGCAAGGTGGAGGTGGAGTACTGGTTTGGGCTGGTATCATCAAAGATGAGCTTGTGGGGCCTTTTCGGGTTGAGGATGGAGTCAAGCTCAACTCCCAGTCCTACTGCCAGTTTCTGGAAGACACCTTCTTCAAGCAGTGGTACAGGAAGAAGTCTGCATCCTTCAAGAAAAACATGATTTTCATGCAGGACAATGCTCCATCACACGCGTCCAAGTACTCCACAGCGTGGCTGGCAAGAAAGGGTATAAAAGAAGAAAAACTAATGACATGGCCACCTTGTTCACCTGATCTGAACCCCATTGAGAACCTGTGGTCCATCATCAAATGTGAGATTTACAAGGAGGGAAAACAGTACACCTCTCTGAACAGTGTCTGGGAGGCTGTGGTTGCTGCTGCACGCAATGTTGATGGTGAACAGATCAAAACACTGACAGAATCCATGGATGGCAGGCTTTTGAGTGTCCTTGCAAAGAAAGGTGGCTATATTGGTCGCTGATTTGTTTTGGTTTTGTTTTTGAATGTCAGAAATGTATATTTGTGAATGTGGAGATGTTATATTGGTTTCACTGGTAAAAATAAATAATTGAAATGGGTATATATTTGTTTTTTGTTAAGTTGCCTAATAATTATGCACAGTAATAGTCACCTGCACACACAGATATCCCCCTAAAACAGCTAAAACTAAAAACAAACTAAAAACTACTTCCAAAAACATTCAGCTTTGATATTAATGAGTTTTTTGGGGTTCATTGAGAACATGGTTGTTGTTCAATAATACAATTATTCCTCAAAAATACAACTTGCCTAATAATTCTGCACTCCCTGTATATGGCAAAGACCTGTTGTGGTGGGACGCGTCTACCTGTAAATATAGCATATGGTGATGCCTAGGTTGGTTCAGTCCTATCTCGTGGTCCTGGTGACTTTCTCTCCTGTCTCCCTGTATACTAGCAAGGTGCTTAACTGCCCTAAAACAATAAACAATGGAGACGTAGATTAGCTCTTAATAACACAAACTCAAAGATAACCAAACAGACCAAGTTGAGAAGGTATGGCTTTTAATTTTTTTTGTCGTCACAAAGTTTGTTTACAAAAAAAAACAGGAACATCAAAAATAAAATTGTACCTATCTATTGCATGTCATGCTGGCAGTTTGAACTACATGCAAAAACAACAATAATAATAACATTGATAATACTCATTACTGTACAAAAAAAATAAAAAAAATAATGGGCAATATATAGGGCCAAACATCATTTTAAGCCAAAAGAAAAACACTCATTGAAAACAAGGAGAGTTCTATAAAAAGGGTGCTTTTCCCCCTCCAGACGGAGTCATGTGTTTGTACATGAGACTCAAACCGGGGCACAAGACTCGAGACTCGAAAACCACCCAAGCCGAGAGGGCTGTGTGAAACTGCATAGAGGCAGAAAAAAGTTTCCCCACTCTAAGGACAAAGGGATGGGGGGGGAAATAATCAGAAGAGTAAGGATGAATGTGCGTGTGCTTCCATCGCAAACATCACATTCACAAATAGCCTGTACAGTTTGAAGCCCTTACAACGTAAAGTCATGCGTCATCATCATTATGGAAAACACAACAAACTACATGAAAATATCCTTAAACCTCAACCTCTTCACTATCCCTTAGATTGACTTGGTGTATAAAGTGATATCTGAGGTATATGGTTTAGTTTTATCCAACTACATGACAAACAATGAGTAAGGTGGGTTTTTTTTAATAATGATAATAAAAAATAATAATAATAATAAAAAATAAAAATAAAAACTTCCCATGGCTACCCTAAACCTAGAGCAGCTTCTGTAGACAAAGACGGACATTTTCCAAATTCATTTCCAAATGAAGAGCAAGGTGTGAATCAACACTTTATAGTCTAAAAATCTGTAAAAGGTTGGAAATGACGGGAAGAAAAATAAATTTAGTCTGTGCAAAGACTGTTGTCAGGGACTGTGGAAGTGGCTGCACAACGTAAAGTCATCCATTCAATAAGGGTGACACAAGCACAAGATTGGATGATCATAACGTATGATTGTGAAAGAGTCAATCAGCGTCCCTTTGGTTTTTGATCCAGTGTAGCAAATTTATTACAAAACATGAGTGTTACAAGATTTCAGGTCCCTCGTTGCAATGAGCCGTGCTTAAAATGAATTATTGAGAGTCCTTTTTGTCAAAGTTGATGGCATCCGTCTGCATCGCGTGGGCTGGTGTGCGTGCTGTATGTGTGAGAGGAGAAAGTCTCCTGGCAGGGCTCATTCAGTGCTGACCTGCGTGACCTGTGTGTCAGTTGTCTGGTTGGTAGACTGGATGAACATTGGCTGGGTCAGCTCCTGTCCTGCTGGCATTGTCACCTGCTGTATCTGATACAATTGCTGAGAAAAAGGAGGAAAGATGGCGAGGTTTAAGGTTGTGTGTGTTCAGTTTTCTGTGAGCTTTTTTTATTAGATCTTAGTGGATTACACACCTTTCATTGTTACAAGATGACATTAAAAATGCTCAATAAGACATTTAATTTATGATCTTCTGATAACAATTCCCTCTACTGTTTGAATTAACAGGATTTAGAAGTGCAAATGTCCACTGGTTATCAGCCAGTTGTTTAAGTAGTTAAAATGAGACAATCCAAGAAAGATAGAAAAGCGTAAATAAGAACAATGTGCCATTTGTCACCTGAAAACAAATAAAACACTAAAATTTCAAAATTGTATTTATTTGTTGCATGTGTTACCTGGCCATCAGTAAACTGGCCGAATTGCTGCTGTCCTTGTTGTACTTCTGTCTGTGTGATCTAAAGAGAGAGCAAGTTATTCACTCACTGGGATTCACAAGCAGCTTCATACCATAACTGACAAGTGTAAACACATCCAGTCATAGTTTATTACAGCTAAGTGCTTGGACATCAGCTGGATTTCTTGCTGTTGTAGGGTTACCTGCTGGGTGTTTGCAAGAGTCTGAATCTGCCCCTGGACCACTTGTGCTCCAGAGACGGGCTGGGCTAGGCGGATGTATTGCAGCTGTCCCGTATTTAGTTGTACCTACAGCCAACCGACACAAGGGGGAGACAAAGTTTGGTTTAGAGAAAAGGTCATTTGAGCAGAGAGGTCACAGCCATTTTCCTGCTCTGGACTACAGGAATGAGAAACCTTAACGTTCCTCTAGTGAATTTTTAACCTTTTCGAACTTAACAGCTCACATCAAATACTGATGGATGTTAAATTCACATGTTTGTCTTGCACCACAATATCAAACAACATCATGCAGCAAACACATTACACTGTCCATCATCTCTCTTTAAAAAAAAACCAAAACTGATAATTTCCTTTTCCATCCTGTCATTTCTTACTGGGATTTGCTGGATCTCTCCAGTGTTGGTGATGATCTGCTGCATGACCTGCATGGTCTGGCCTTGGGCTTGAGCTGTCTGAGCCTGACCCTGGGCTGTGGCAGCCTGGACAATCTGCACCTGCTGGCCTTCACCCACCTGCATGGCGACAGGCGCACTCTAAAGCAGACAAGAGCAGAAAAGAGAAGAAAACACAGATAAACAAACAGACGACACCGGTTGTTTACGTAGCAGAAGCATGTAGTTAAGCAAGGAAGCAGTAAATCATTATCTTTTCTGGAGTACAATAAATCTTAAACCAAGAGTTGGAAGCCTAGGTATCCTTAAATTTTAAGTCTGCGAGTAGCTTATTAAGCAGGCACAATAAGATTCAGGGACATAACGTGAAAACGCAGGTTCGTCCTCTCTCTCTGTTTTGTCTGCAGGTGATGTTTGTTAGGATCATGTGACAATCACCCCTAAAGACCTCAGTCACCTGAGCAGGACAGAGTTTGTAGGCGGCCATCACCTAAGAGGCTGTGGCACAAAGCAGTGGCCTCTTTCTCTGTGTGTGGTTAGCAAACATATGAAAGCATGTGTGTTTACCGTGATGGGCGTGCCCTGTGATTGCACCTGCACCTGCTGTAACTGCTGCATGGTGGCACCTTGCAACATCTGATGGCCGACAGAAAAGAAATGGGAAAATGAGAGAAAGACACATAGTGAGAAAGCAGCGAGTGCACAAACTCAACACAAAAACGTAAGCGGAACTGGCACGTATGCAGAGAAAGATTGAAATGTAGGAGCAGCAAACAGTGGCATATAGGCAGTTGATGACATTTACGAGCATGTTTATGAAATATGCAAGTAAAACGGGAGGAGGTTGATAAAAAGGATGATGTGAAATGATAAAAATTAAATTGTTAAAAAAAAAAAACACAAAAAGAAAACATGGTGGTAACTGAACAGGTAGTTAAAAATGTATAAAATACATCACAGTTGCATTTACAGAAGCTCAACAAAGGCCAACTGCAGATTTTAAGTTGTTGAGGGTTGTTGGCCTGAGAGAAAAGTGACAGAATCGGTACAGCACTGACAGTGACGCTGAAAGCGCCACACACAGACGCACAAATAAAGGATGTGAAATGGGAACTCGCCTCATTTTAATCTCTGCACTGACTTATACTTCTTCATCCTGCAGGACTACTGCTAACACCTTAATGCGCACTCCAAATCTGTTGTACCAAACATGACATCTGTCTGATGAGGTTAGAAGTAATCCAATCAGCTCCGTCTTTCACATGGGAATTATGTCATTTGAATAGACAACTACGTAACCTTTAGTCCTGACATTACTAAGTGGATAAAAACAATCAGAGAAATGTTGCAAAGCTTCAAAATTTCACAGATTTTAATTTAAAACTGAGTTAAAATCTCACCTTTTTGAAGTGCCACCTTGTAAACAGTCAAAGATTGCATTTACATAAGGTTAATGTCAAAGTGTGGCTTGGGACTGCAGCAGGAGCAGGAGTGTGAATCACACCAGGTCTAAACAAGTATGACAGCTCAGCTACAGGCAGTGTGCTGAAGCAGCATGAAGCATCACACCAGCCCAGCAGCAAGGCTACATGACATGCAGAGTGCAAACCGGAGAGGAGGAGTGCTCAGCAGAAAAAGTAGCAGGAATGAAATAATTAGAGAGATGAACTGAATGGTGCCCCTACATATGTGTGCTTGTTATCTCGATGGGTGGTGAAAATGCAGAATCCTCAGGAGAAAAACCTCATCCTAGGACTCTGAGTGTGTATTTGTTTGTATATAAATGGGGATGTTGTTCCATTAAGAGGTTATTGATTCACAGTAAATAAGAGATCAGGGAACGTTCTGTTCCCTGTGTGCAAGGTGTCCATGTATGTGTAAAGCTGGATTTGCTGGGTGTGTTTCGATGCCGTATTAATCCTGCTGGCAGGAGAGTGGTCAGCTCCTACATGTTAGCTACGAATAATATCAATAAATCCAGTGAGTCAATCCAAGAAATATGAGACTCCTAGGACTTCTAGGAAGAGGACTTCTAGAAAGAGGTCATCTTTCAGGTGTTACTCCAGCACACAATGAAACCAATTTTTTTCCCCCTCTAAAGTACCATACATGAGTCTAACGGGGATTTTGCAGAATTAGTTTTTGCAGGTGGTTTCACTTTGAGTGTTTCCTTGCGACGTGCACTACAAAGCACATTGCTAACCGTACCTGTCCCTGTTGCGGCTGTGCGATGATGATCTGTCCGGGCTGGATGGTCGCCGCTGTCTGTGCAGCAGGTTGCTGGCCCTGCTGTGCGCCCTGCACCTGCACGGCTCCGGGCTGCTGGGCCAAGGTGAAGTAGTACTGCACTGGCTCTGCTGGAGCAACAGACTGACGCATCTCCTCCTGAGAAATATACACACATTGGACGCCTATCAGTCCGTTGCATCTCCATGAATTATTTTTACCGGTGTAACGGTAGACCGAGTCTGATAAATAACTGATGGGATGTGACTGGGGAAGAGTAACGTAATCTGGGTACAAGGTCCATCCATACTGGTTGATAACATGCAATGCAAGTCCGGAGGCATGCTGAGGTGATGTGTTGGTGCTAATCAGCCTTAAAATTTCAGTATTACAACCTGTAATGCTAAAGGGGTAACTTACAAATCGAATGAAACTTAATAATGTGATAACCGCTGGCATGCTTTCCCTGGTCCAGCAACAGAAATGTAACATCAGGGTTGTCAGATAAATCAGGGCAGTTCAGCACCTTAAATGCTGAGCTGGTATACAGGTGTTAAACTTAAAACCCAATAAACTGTCCATAAACACCGACCCATATCATTTTGTTTTGTAATTCACTAATGAGCAGGCTTCGTCTGGATGAGGTTTCTCCATCACCAGAAGCGTAAACACCCCTCTCCCAGCTCCATGACAACACAGCTGAGAGTGTAGGATGTTTACATGTCTGGAGACAGTCTACGTGACAGCAAATTTAAATATCTCACTCCTCCACCTTTGAAAGTTCCTTATACATCAATTTAATGTAACTGATATTGGCCATTAATCGCCTGCCATAACATTTTAAGCAGTTTTCTTTCAGCATCTTCATTGAGTCATGTCCTGACCGGAGCCATGGTTTTAACACTTTGTTATAGCAGACACTGTATGGTATCAGCTTCCACAAACTAGTTTAATCACTGAGGTTACTGTTGGCGGTCTGAGGCAATAAGACGCTGCAAACATCCGACTGAAAGCCCTCGCTGTCAAAACCTCAGCTTCCAGTCAAGGATGTTTACAGCACCTCCAGGTTGCCAACAATGGAAAGTACCTGAGATGAATACCCAAATCATCAGCTCTTTATCCTGTGGTAACTTTAATGAGATACCAGCTGTTTCCCTGTCACAGTGTAGGTAATAAATACTATAATGAGGCCGCTTTCCTACCTGTCGTTTGGGGGGCTTCAGGTCGTCCCGGGGCACGATGTCAATCAGGAAGTCAAACTGGTCGAACTTTGTTATTGCCATGGCAATGTCATTCCTCTGTGAATATAAAATATAAAGAGAAAGTCAAGCAAAGAGGTCAGCGCTTTAGTATGCCAATTCTATATGCGCAGCCACCTATTTATAAACATGCCTCTAGGTCTGAGGTCATCACTCCCAAAACAACCAGACAAGGGAGATTTGTATACAGTTCCTAGTAGTACTTAGATGGGTGTTTGCTTTAATATTTGAATTTAAAGGATACGTTTAGAGCTTAATCAGTTAGTCAGCTCAAAACTCTAGCAACACATGCAGTATACAAAAGGACTGTGTTTCTAGACCAACACATCTTCATGAGTGTTATCATATAAAAAGGTATTAAGCAGGGAACCAAAAACACCGTAACACATTTATCCACATGCAAATCGACCTCTAGGGCACCCAAGCCAAAACATGCTGATCTACCCATAAACGTCTTTGTTCTACACAAGTTTTGACTTCCAGCAGATCAGATTGATAATTTATTGTGCGATTCAAATAACACTGTCTCCAAACAAAACATTACTAAAGGCAAACGGAATAATAAACCCACCACAAGAGGACCACAGTGAGAAACGCACATGTGTGTGTGAGATAAGTGTAAATGAGGACGAATGACATTTTCCTGCCCTCATGAGCACATTCTCTGCTTCTATACCCCTTCCTATATCCACACCAGTGTGCTGTCTCTGTGGAATTTTCCACAGGATACTGGCTGTCAGGACCCCCCACCCCCCTCCATTGTGACCCTCCCCTTCACTAGAGGCTATATTTAGTACCTTGATTAATATCTGGTAACATCAGGTCACATCCACACTTGTTCTATTGATGAGCGTTGCTATGGTGACCCCAATTGGCGTGCCCTCTTCACAAAAGGATCAGGCTCTACATGTGTATGCGTGTGGAAATGGAGGGCACCACTTTCCCTCACTTAGGGAAATGAAAAAAAAAAAATCCTGTATTCATGAAGTGAAGCATCACATGCAACTAATGCGTCATCTGTAGTGTACAAGGCAATTAACGTGTGCACAGTCACAGTAGATGAAGTTTCTATTTTAAAGTGTGCACTGCAGAGCTCTAAAAAACAGTTTCTTGACCAATAAAAAACATAGAACTACCATTTGGGACAGAGCTATATTAACAGCAAAACAAGTGTACTTCCAAAGCAGGCCTTCAGCACAAGACAAACTGTGATAAGATAGATTTTCTCCTCTTTCTACCTGCGTTGGCATACACAAACATATCCAGTCTCTCAGAGGTATGTGAATGGATAAAGTGGACTTAAGGGCTTTCATGTTCTGCTCCACAGTTTTTCTCTACTTGACATGCAGGTGAGACATATTCCAGACTGATTCTTCTCAACCGCTTCCGTCAGTGCTTTCATGTTCTCCGATTCCTTTTTCATCCGTATCTTTCCAGGCCTCACCTTTATTCAGCTCTGGTACAGCAGAGGATGCTAAAAGGCACCAGGGGAAAAGTGGGTCACCGGCACCCGCCTGGATTTGCTTTTAAAGTGAATGGAGGGAGAAGGAACTTAACAGAGAGACCGTCCTCAAGGGGATGCTGGTATGGGGTCTCTGCTTGTACATGCACACTGACACTGGCACTTAGTGAATAAGAAGCACGAAACCAAAAAGATAGCCAATTGATGTCAGAGTGTGGGTATTACAACTGGGGCTGTGTGTGTATTGGGAGGTCCAATCCACTTAAAGTAGGATTTGCTAAGGATTACAAAAAAGCATGTCATATGGAGGAGTTTAAATATAAAGAAAAAGAAATGTCTATAACCTGTAGTGTGCGTCGCTTGTTGTCCTCGGTGTGGATCCACGCCCTGAGGGTGAGCTCTGTGATGAAGATCTGAGCTGCTTTGGCAAACAGGACCGGAGCTTCTGCGCTGATCATCTGTACAGTAGAGATAGTGTTACACCTGGTTAAACACACCCACAGTCCATCAATCAAACATCAGCAATTACACGAATCGCTCAGGACCTCAGTCACAGCCGGCCACATCAAAGTCACAGCTGCTGCAAAAATAACCAACATACATTCACTTGTTAAATAAAGACTGCGTAGTTACTAGCATAGATGCTTACGCAGAGTTGAGTGGGTACTTTTAATCTATTTCTTTCTGCTCATAAGCACTGAACTCTAAAATCAATTCCCATAAAAATGTATTTCTTATATGTTCATAAAAGCAATGCTTAAATGAACAGTTGTACTGACGCTATAACACTCACACATGCTTGCACTGCATCTGTGCAAGGTGCTGTGTCAGGACTGACAGAAGAGTCTTTCCTTCGGATATGTTAGTGATCTCCTGATCTCTTTACCGCTGTAAGCTGCTGCTTAACTAAGGGGATAGCATTCTTGACACGACATACTCAAGCCACACAAACAAACACAGAGCAGAGGCTTTCTTTTTAGAGGCTATGAACAATTCTGACTGACAATCAGGTGTAATGGGGGGGGGGAAACCACTCCTCCATGACTCGTAACTGCCTGGTGGAGTGGTTCCTTCTGTCACATCAAAAAAAAAAGAAAAAAAGCCACGTTAACCTGAGCAGATCTTCAAATGTAGCAGTGGTATTACAATATGGCCCAAATCAATGCTTTTATCTGTAATAACTTGTGATATTCTTCTGGTTCATTTTAGCCATTAACATGAAGTGCAATTCCCAGCAAAGTGGGTTATATTTTAAAAATTCCACAAGTGGAAAAAGAGAAATCTTAAAACCAAAAAGCAGTTCACTGCTACAAATGTCTGCATTAGCAGCTTTCTACATAAAATCACATTAATTAGCTACTTGCTACACTGCAGGTCTTGCAATGTCACAAAATGATGCCCAATTATTCCTTCACGCATCGATAATGTTTTAACGTAAACCCATTTGATTAAAAAAAAAAAAAAAAAAAAAAAAAAAAAAAGAGCTACTATCACCAGTGGCTGCTGAATGCAAAGAGTTGATACAACTTTTTAATTGAAAAATTATCTTTAATTATGAAATAATAATTGCATCTTTGAGTCCATTTATTGAGTGGTCTGAGCACAAAAAACCACAGACCAACAACTTGATAAGAACCAAGCTTCAAATGAATCAACAATTTCCAACACAGCAATACGTTTTTGTCAGAAAATAAAGTTAAACTAGAAATATCAAAGGGGCAACCAATTAAACGAAAACAACAGAACTACATTTTGCCATAATTTGTCCTGTCCCAGGGGACTGGAGTAGTTTCTTCCATATAGATGGATCATGACAGGTCACCGTGTGGTCTGGTATGTGAATTATATATTATGTAACTTCACAGTTACCAGACACAACCCAAATCACCAGCTATGGAACGTTTTGACCCAACGCGCTGGACAGAGCTCTTTATTGCACGTCTGTCAAAAAACACCACGAGAAAATATACCTGCAGGGAAGTGGAGTATCACCTCACAAGATACTTTTTTTTTTTTTTTTTTTTTTTTATTTGGGGGGCCTAGGATTAAGCTACATGTTTCCCACTTTTGATAGCATGTTCTTTAAAACAAGTATGGCACACCCTTCGTGAAAGGCATAGTAATAAAGATATCTAGTTCTTTTTAATACACACCCTCTCTCTCAGTTTCATTATTCAGGTTCTCCTCTTACCTTCACATCCTCATCCAACTTCATGATTTTCTTGATTCGGGCTAAAGGCAACTCCTGCACACGGAAATCCTTCTGAGGACAACAGATTGATACAGTTAAGTACAGAATAGAGCTGAAACTGCAACTTTTTCCTTTTTTTCTGCATTATTTGTCTGTTTGCATGAGTGTTACGTACCACAGTCAAGTTCCTGATCTCCTCCATGACACGAGGCCAGAAGGACTGCAGTGTTTGCTGGGCATCGCTGCCCGTGGCTCCAAAACCATCTCCAGACATCTTCTAATCTGCTCAAAGAGAAGAAGAGAAAGAAGATGATGGATACAAGAAAATGATCGATCATTTCAAAGCAAAAAACAAGCGATATGGAGATTCGGAGACAGATCAAGAATGTAATACCATTGCAAAACAAGGCCTTACTGCACAGAGCTCTTCCTGTGTGTCAGAACCACATATCCTATCAAAGTCTGTAATTATAATACAGTGAAATTGAAAATAGAACCCCGGCAGGCTTCTATTATTGTCCCTGTGGGATGTTGACAAGCCTAAGAACCCACCAATAGACTGGCTGCGCACTCCACGATTATGAATGGGTCCCTCACCTTTGGCACATAGCTGCAGCTCCTCTACAAACACGCACATCATGTGCAAGTCAACTGCTTTTGGTGAGCCCGCAAGTGAACAGTGTTGAAGCAACAGATGCAAGAGTGTGCCATAAAGAAACAACCTAATTGCAAACTGACAAATTGTGAAGACACGCAGAGATACAAACCATCCAAATAAACTGAAATAAATTACTGCTAACACAGCCAGAGCTCCTACAGAGGATCCAACGGTTGAAAGAGGATCCAGCAGGTTACTATGGCATGCCAGGAATCTGCTGGAGGAATATTAGCCGGCCTGTCTGAGCATGTAGAGCTTCAAGTGCCCTGATTGTTCCACCTCACTCTCCCCCTTTTCTCCGTACCTCGATGAAAAGATTGAGCAGGAGGGAGAAGACGGAGAAACGTGAAGGTACAGAACAAGAGATGAGTGTGTAAAGCTACTCAAGAGAGACCGGATGTGTTTGTGTGTGTTGCTGTGGGAGGGCTAGTGCCTTGTCCAGTTCAGCATTAATCCAGCGCTAAGACAAAGTGCCAAAGGCTTTAGACAGATACTTTGGGGGAAGTAAGAGACAGACAGGGCCACAGCGACACTGCTATGCAAACCAGCAATGTGGGTCAAACAAGACAGAAAAAGGGAGACACAGAGTGGTAGAAAAGGAGATATGTCACTATAAAGAAAATGTTAGAAGAATGAAGGGGGGGGGGGCTTCTTTTTCTTTTCTCACCCTGGGCCAACAAGCATGAATAGTTCCATGTCTGGTTCAGCTGACAGACCAATACATTACAAGAAACAGCCTTTCAAACACGCCATCCAGTGTCTCTCCCTCTAGGTTCAGTCACAGCTTTGTTGTAAGGGACTGTTTGACTTTGGGGCCACATCAGCTCTTTTAACTGCAGCGCTTAAGTGCAGTTATAAATATTTTAAACCAATGAACGACTGATTCTGCATGCAGGCTCGTTACCTGATTGATTTTTGACAGGAAAGATTGACTCTCCTGCAAGTTGCATCAGTAGAATAATATAGAAGAAGCACTGCTGCATCCTGTTCTGTTGTTCAGTTTTCGACAGACAGTAGCCTAAATCAATAAGACAGAATGCCGGGTGAGAGAGGGGGGAGAGGGGGCTTTATATAAATCAATCAGGCCGCTTGTAGCTATGGCATGCCAGGCTAGTGATTGACCTTGACAGTGTCTCTCCTTCCCTGTCTGACGCTCCAGTGTCCAGTTGCATTTCAAGGTTGATTGAAAACCTGCAGTCTCCAGAACAATCCCAGCATCCCACAGGGCAGGAATGACTGATGGGAATTGTAGTTTTTTTTATTCCTCCATTCTTCCCACATAAGACAGGTGGACTGACCTCTGCCAGTTCTTTTGCTGCCTCCAAGTACCTTGCAACAAAATGAACCCAAAGACCGGATGAACAAAATAAGCATCATCCACATAACACATCATCTTGTAAACAAAACAATTTGGTATCAATGAATGTGCATTATATGTGAGACTATGTGGTTCAAACTGGGGCAAAATAAGACGATGAGAAACAAATAATTAGGCTTAGGATTACAGAAGCCCTATCAGTTATAAAACGGCAACTATAAAACACATAAACCTCCCAAGTTCCTCCTCCTGCGCCCTTATACACCTCACTTCTCATAAACTAAAGCTGTTAGAGGAGTGTGCTAATATCAAACCACACACAAACCCCCAACTACCTCTTTCTGACCCTGTGACCTTCAATGTAAATATACGCAACTACATTAACCACAGCGGCAAAAAGAGGGAGGGGAGGTGCAGGGGAAGTCGCTATGTGAGAAGAAATGAGAAAGCATATGTGAGGAGAGGCATGCTAAAGCGTGAGAGAGGAAAGAAGCAACAGAACAATATAAGCGAAAGAGAAGAGAAGGCTAAGTGTCAACATGCCCTTGAGCATTGCTCCTCCAGCTTGGTAGCATATTCTACCGAGTATATAACTGCATAACCAAATTGCCCAATGCTTTGCATCAACGGAAAGTTTGCGTGGGAGCCGATTCCGCTGACTTTGTGCAACACCTTCTATGGTCTGGGCCTACCCTTGTCAAATAAACACAGTGAATGGGGCTATCCTCTGCACGAAAAAAAAATGTTGAATCTCCTCAAAAGCTAATAAATGTCAACACTGTAAGACACGAAAAAGGTCTGGAGATTGATGCAAAGTCAAGACGGCTTATTTTATCTGAAGGGATAAGCACCATTTACCTCCATATTTCAGTTCAGCAAGCTTTAAAGCGCTACTTAAATGGAAACTTGTACTATTACTAAAGAATTTTCTTGCTAGTCCAGTTCACTTCTTACTACTTATGGGGAGCGTTATCAGTCACTCAAGATAAAGTCTCTGTAAATGTTGTGCTTGTGTTTGCTTTGAAGCAGACTCGCTATTGCTAAAAATTCCAAATTATTCTGTTGAATCACGCAATGAAATTGACAAGCTCATTCCTGCTGTGTTGTTCTAATCTGCTGCTGTTGCTATATTAGGGTACATGGTGTTGTTCTCTGCTGTGCTTCTCTCTTCTCCTCTTCCCTGCAGCTCTGTTGTCCTTCATCAGGTCATCGAGACAGAATCGCTGGTGTTGGGTTTCCTTCAGCTCTTTTCTATGTGTGCATCTTTGAGGACAAACGTCTCGACCTCGTCGACTTCGTTCCAACACAGCAACTTGCTCTTCCTCCTTCAGCAGCTCTACAGTCTCTTCTCCTAGCGCTTCCCTTCTCCCTTTATCACTCACGAGTATGCTTTTCTTGCATTTTCTGTCTTGTCTTACTTTCACCTGATCTCTTTGAGAAAGTCAACACTGCTCGGCTTCCAGCAGCTGAATCAGCGCTAATGCTGTTCTGCCAGCCGGGCCCTGCATCTCTATCTCATCCTCACCTCCCTCCCCACTCTTTCTGGCACGTCACATTAAGTGGCCATTCACAGCAGCACTGGCGTCTCGCTCGAACTCTGACATCACACCGCTTTACATGAGCTTTCAATTCCTGTCCAAATAAACCCGATAGGACCCCGGCTTGATGGCAGGCAGAAATGCAGCAAACTGGAAACAAGGAGATCGTATCGCTTGGCTGATCCGTTTTTGTTTTTTTCTTTTTTTAAAGATAAGTGAACGAGAAAAGAAGAAGTAACATGCTTCTTTCTGCACAGTGACAATGTGCGAGATAACAGAGTTGGAATTAATTAACTGGCTTCTAGTTAAAGTGAAATGTTCTGCTTTTAATTGCCCTCTTAATGACCTGACAATCTGTGTAAACTGAGCCCAATTCTGAGGAGCATATTTGAAAGTGAACAAGTCGAGGCAGTGTGGGAGGACCTGAAGCCCCACTCGAGGCTACCGAGTGAACTTTTCACTGAGGTGTTTCAGTATCGCTATCACCGCCATGGATGATGAAGAAGCAGGCAGCTCATCTCAGATCTCTCTGTCACGTCACGTGTAAGCAAATGTAAAGCTAAGATAAAGTGAATCATATACTGAACCTTTATATATTTATACTGAATCTTCAAAGCCGGTTGACCATTTTTAAAATAATATTAAATATGAATATAAAGAGTTATCGCTGCCTCACCATTTTTTCAGATTAGTGTACAACTGCATGACAGCTACTACAGCAGTTGTAGTTTTAAAGAGTGACTTCTTGCTTTACAACTCTCCTTTCAATTCCCAAGGTTATCATATCTTTGCACATATAAAGACAACTGAGTTGACAGAAGAAATAGATTACTTTCAGTTTCTGTGCGTATTATAACCTCAGAGTAACCTTCTGCATTGTACCCTTCACACTTTCACATGTCAGCCTGGACAAAGAGTAAATACATACCCACATAGACTAGTTACCACCAAGAAGAAAGGTGAGATTTTTTTTCCTAAGATATAATACCAGCTATTGGATAGTCACTGGTCCACTGAGAGGTCTTAGGCAAGAAGTTAAATTTCCACATGCTGCTTTGTCACAAAACTGTCAGTGATGCAGAGTGGGCATTTCTGGAGGAAGGTCACCTAAGGTTGAAATCTGCTAGATTTCAACTAGATCACTAAGCAGAAAACTCAGTATAGTGCTCACATAAACCAAGCTATGTCATTTGGACATTTGAGAACCTAACCAATGTTTAATGATGACTGTTTAATAAGACAGCTTTATCCTGATTTAGTGCACTCAGTCTGTTGGAACAAATACAGCCTAAGTAACAAACGTCACACTAACAAACACTGATGTTAAATCGTGGTCATAAATCCAATGAGCGTATCCACAGATTCTCAAATATTAAAGCACTAACCGTGCTGAACCCGATCACAAATACCAGTCAGAAATAAACTGGCAAGGATACAGCATACAGGGTAAATGATCTACTCAGGAAAAAACAAAAAACAAGAAGTTTGCAGCCAGGAATTACAGATTAACTACTCAAATGCACGCAGTGGTTTCACAGATGGTGGTACAATTAAATATGAACAGACAGGATTTTAATGACACACATGCTCACTTTGACCTACAGCGTAACATCCTTTTGGCATGGCCGGACCGATCTAGCCGACCCAACGGCCCTGTAAACTTTGCCCTTGGTTCTGCTTCAAGCCAACTCCAGGAAGTGCTAGTCACTGATCTCCCAAGGTCATTCAACAGAGGAGAGAAACCAGAGAGGGGGGAGGGAGAGAGAGAGATGAAAGAGAGAAGGGGAGGGAGAGGGGGAGGATAGAAAAGAGCAGGTTTTCCAACTTTCACTGCAGCACTTAAGTGACCCCAGCGGTTCAGGCGGTGTACTTTCTAAGAAGCCTAATGAAAACACCACATAATGTACATACTAGCTGTGCTCTGCATCCCGCTTTTAATTTCACTTCTTCTTGGGCCTCTCCTTCCCTCTGCATGTTTCCCTCTCGGTGCGGTTGGAGAGACTGCAGGAGTCAATCTCACATTCCTATGACCTTCATCCAATGCTAGGCCCAGTCTCTGGCGTCAAAGTAGGCAGGGCTAAAGGCACCTGCATATTACAAGCTGGGATACGGCCGACTCCCCCTGGGTGCCGACACACACTGTCTTTAGTGAAAGTGTACACATGTAAGAGCACAGTGGGGGCGGGAACAAAAGAGTAAACCTACAGTTGCTGTGGTCACCTTAGTGATGAGCGGAAAGGCCTAGCTATGTGCAAGAGGTTTGCGTGTTTTGTTTACTTTTTCCTCCCCTGGTGTGCCTATGGTTTGGCGTAGGGTACAAATGATATTCAAATCTCATGCAGACCGCAGCCAACCCTGGGATTTGGCAGCGAGGGCTTCAACTTAAGAGTTATTTTTAGTCTCCCTCTCTCAATCTCCCTCGCTTGCTCGCTCTTTCCCCAACGGGACTTTGTTTTGTCAAAGGCACCAATGGAAACTTTCAATTAGGGAGAAAAGGAGGAGAGAGGCACGGAGTCAGAGGCAAAGTGAGAGAAGAGGCACCCTACACAGATTCCATCAGAAGAGATCAGATCAAACTATTAGCCTCCTCTGCCCCTGAAGCTGACAAGCTGACAGTCTGTCCCATCTGGGTGTCTGGCACTGTCATGGTGAGGGGCCTGGGGGGTCCTGAGGTCACTGCAACCAGCTGCACCTCCACCCCTGGGGACTACTGACGCCAACAGTGACAACAACTCTCAGAGATATCCTCTCCACATATACAGCAAATCTTCTTTTAACATGGATGTCTTCTTTGCTGCTGAACTCTGCGCCACCATCTGCCATGAAAATGTTAATTGGGACATTAGGAGAAAAAGTGGGGTCTTGGCCAGCGACCCCAAGACTCTGTGGCCACAGGGCCCAAGGACACCACCGTAACAGCAGAGTGCATCTAAGCACAAAGTCAGTATCTGGCTGCCGTGCACTTCTATGCAGTCGATAACGGGGCACTGAGTACGTGAAGCGTGTTTGTGTGCACACTGGTCCAAAGTCAAAACAAGTGACATCCAAAGACAGAGCAATAATGCAAAGTGAAATTCGACGATGAAAACATAATGCTAAACAGCTATATTATTTTATGAACACCGTTCTGTAAAACCATATAGCACTGAAATGACAAATGAAGGACGTAGATGACAGCCATGCACGTAAATACACAAATTGCACAACACCAATCTCCCAAGGTGAGAACTACAGGACAGGTGAGGGGAGGGGGAGGAAATGGGGGGGGAGGGGTGAGGATGGCTGTAAAGGACAGACATCTCATCGTTGCAGAGTGATGGAGAAACATCAAAAAGTGGACTTTTTTTTTTTTGAAAAAAAACCAAAAACCAAAGACAACTTAAGGTCTTCTCGCTGTGTATGTGTTCAGCTGTCAGACTTACCCCTGTGCCCTTCATGGTGAACGACCTGGAGCACAGCAGAGTAGAGAGAAACAGATAGCCCTGTCCAAGTCTCCTTGAAAGCAGCAGCAGAGGCAGCACAGAGGTTGACAGAAAAACTCTCGTGCTCCTTCACTTCCTTCAGTCCCCCTGATCGTATCAACAGACAAAAAGGCACTCTGGCTGGCTTTAAAAAGGCTTTAAGCCCGGACACAGAGCGAAGAGCGAGCCCCCCCTTCTTCCACCCCTCCCTCTTTTCTCTCTCTCTCCCACTCTGCCTTTACACATTGCCCCGTCTCCTTCAACAGCCTCCCAATGTCCTCTTCCAACCTAGACATACAACCCCGTCTCTGCTGTTTCTCTTCAGCCCAATTCCCCTCAACTCGCTGACCTTCTCTCTCTTTCTCCTCCTTTTCTGCTCCCTAACCCTCCTCCTCCTCTCCCATGTGTTTGTCTTTGAGGTGACCCCTGGCCTGGTGCAGAGAAGAAGGTGAGAAGGAATAGAAGGACCAGCACAGCGGCAGGCAACAGAGCAACAGCAGGCAAACAGTACAGCGGCACTCCCGACTCACAGACAAAAATCTCTAGCCTCCTTCCCCTTTAACATTCAAGAGTAATCAATCTAGCATGCTACATGATACTCAAACCCCGCCTCACAGCCAGCTCCCACCTCACTCCGATACTCGAAACCAATGAGACGACTGTGTCCTCACACACTATTGGTAGCCACACACACCAATCAGCTCTGACAAATCCCCTGCTCCTCCTCTTTCCTCTGCCCAACCCCCTTTTACCGACAGCCAACTTCCTGCTCTAAGTTACCTTGAGCTGCAGGATAGGGGTCAGGGAAAAGAAAAGAGGAAGAGAGAGTAGACATGAGTATAGATGGAAAAGAGCAGATAAAGTTGTGGAAAGCTCTGCAGGGAGTGCGTGAGGGTGTGCTGGTTGTGGCTTGCCTTGCCATTGTCTGTCCTCAAGCGGTCTCTACTTCTCCTGCTGCTGGACGGATGAAAAAGCTTCCACGGGCTGCTCTCTGACAACTGCTCTCTGCTTATTTACAATGTCAAACTAAATGTCTCCCTAAGCCCCGCCTGCGCTCTGCTTGTACAGGCTGATGGCAATGTGATGCAGGCAGCTAGGCGGGTCCCTTATTGGCTGAACCAAGTGCCAGAATTGATGCCGCATGTTGCATCCACATGATTTAAAGTACAAAAGCATACTAAGCAGACTCCCTGTCTCATACCTGTGCACGGTCTTACATGCACACCCACACACATGCACATTTTGTCCTTGCATTCTCAGTTATCCTTGCTCACAGTCACAGGTACACAATGAAAACATCTAACCTCCAGCCAGCCTACCTCTAACAATGAGATCACGTCACTCTTAATATTATTCTAACAGAGGAACAAATATGTCTACATGCATGGTCATGCATTATTTATTCAGAATATGAATTAGCTACATGAACTCCATTCAACTCATTTTTTGAGGCAACTTAATGCAACCACTATAAATCCCATGACATCTTACACAGTGTCAATGAAATACACACAATAAACTATTCTGTGCAAAACAAATCAATGGAGAGCCTTTGTACAAAATGGAACAATCAGCTGACTAGATAGCAGTTGTGGAAGAAGGCAGAGAGAAAAAAAAGAAGAAAAAAAAAAGAGAAAGAGTTCATTTGACTCTCATCCTATTTGTGGATAAACAAGAATTAAGAGATATGGGTGAAAACCCATAAACAAAGACAATGTTGTCTTGACCCCAAAAACTGTGCTCACAGCAACTTCCACAATGGTAACGTCATCAAAAAAACCATGTCAGCAATGTCACACAATGTCCTTCTTGTTAAGTCTCCATTGCTTAAATGTGCATACTTTCGACACAAAAACCTTTAGTTTGCAACTCAAGAGAGTGATTTTAGTACTCATGTGCACAACTCATGATGTTTAATGCACCACCTACGATGTGAATGCTTCTACTTCTAATGGGCAAACCTGTTAAAAGCTTAAAATAAACTGCTGAGATGCGACCAAGTGGCGGTGCAGCCCAAAGGTTAAGCTTTAATTTAAAAAAAACAAAAAAAACATACAGACTGTAGAGAGGAACACATCCAGCTACAAAAGTCTGGAGAGATAATAAACTGCCCTATCAATGAAAAACCGTGGTGGGGGTGGAGTGGGGACCGGAAGGATGGAGAAGGACAGAGAGGAGAGTTGCTACAGGATGGGAGGGGTAGAACAAGTGGAGGGAGGGCGAGAGCACAAGATAGACTCAAGAGAAACAAAGCTAAATGTTCCCTTTACTATTTTTGTGAGGAGCATGGGGACTAGAGCAGGTACTACAGACATCCAGTTAATGATTAGAGCAGAGCTGCACAAAGACTAATCTCTCCACTGCTGCTGCCATGCTCGAACAGCTCTCTGTAGCTGCATTCAGCCTACCCAAAATGCCTCAGTAATGACACCTGGCAAGGTCACCGCAGAAATGAGACCTTCCCATGACCTGTACTGCCCATAGCAGGAACATGTTTGCTTTCTCTGACGCTGTTTAGAGATAAACATGCACCAAGTAGACGTTGGGTTTCATAAACACAGCAGCTACCCTGAGGGTAGCCAGGCCAAGCATTCACCTGCAAACATGGAAAAAACACATGAGCACCTGCAAAACGACATGGTAAGCTGGGTGACTTGCACACAGCTTACTTATGCTGTCTAAGGTGTTCTAATATCCCAGGCTTTTTAAATATGATCTCAACTGCTCAATTAAACCTACACACAAATGATGACGTAATGCATACCTTCTCTAGAGAGATAAAGTTTACTAAGCTGCACACCGTTTTTGCCCCGCTGATAAGAGCTGATTAAACTCTCATATTCTTTATTAAGTTCTTATTTTCGTGGGAACACAAAGAGACTATTGTTTTTTGCACACAGGTCGTAATGAGAATGGGGTGAATGTCTGTTAGGTTTAAAGCATAACTAAACTAAATATTAACTTGGTGAAGCTTCATGTTGTGTGACTTTGTTTGGTTAGTATGGTTGAAAATACATTTGTATTCATTAATTGAACACTGTGTGAAGATTTTTTCCCCAAAGTACTAAATAGTGGAAACAAAGGCATGATATAGTCATCACAGGGAATTCACACGAAGACTAGAGCAGCTTTGCTGTTTAACACCCCAGCATTTAGCACGGAGTTTGACTTCAAAAAGTCGCTACATTATAAGGTGTTTGGGTTTAACACAGAGGCTAACAGGAGCCACTGAATTCAATGCTATATTCAACGCTAGCATACGGAAGCCGGTATATATTCGTCACACAAAGGATGCTAAATAAACTACAAAATACTGAGATGCACTGTAGTGCTGTGTATCCACTGTGAAATGCTTAACGGAGTAGGCGTAGGGAGACACATGCAGCATACTAGCTAATAGGATGGTCACTGCCGACGGTGACTTTATGCTAACGTTAGTGGAGTTAATGTTAGCTTGCTGGGGATACAGACTGATGAGCGCTGTACAGCTCAGCGTGTGTAATTTTAATTACCAGCTGACAGCGAGCCTTCCAACATATGAAAGTTTGCAAAGGTTTGCAATGCTAGGAAGAAACAGTCTAACCAATAAAGACAACGTTTGGATCTGTCCTTCAGACCAATCAAACCTCGGACTAGATTCCACCAATCAAGGTTTTTAGGGCTAAGTTCGTTCTGCAACTGGCGCCATTCGGGGTCAGGAGCAAATAGCCAGTGTGTCTGACAATCGCTCGGATATGAGCCAAAATGGTGGACACAAAACATCAGTTTCCTGAGCGTCCGTGATCCTTTCAGCGGGCCACCAATAAGCGCCTCAGAGAGCGGGGAGGGAAATGGCGCCTATGTTCATCTTCCAAAACAATCGTCTATTGGTCAAGAACAGCAAATGAAAAGAAGCGAAGTAATTACCGCTACCTCCAGCCAACACGGACAACTTTCATGTAAACACTCCACATATAAATGAATTTTAATTTCTTACTCACTTTCTTTAACGGGTTCGAAGTGAAGTCCAGCTCAGCGTATTATTTATTTTATTTAGCCTGCAAGGGGAAACAAGATGGCTGCTATTCGAACCGGAAAGAGTCCAACGCGATGACGTAGAGGTTACGTTCCCTGAGAAACAGCGTCAGTTTTTTTTTTAATGATTTGATTCACTAAACAGTTAATAGCTGGGTTTCATTTGACGTAGACGTGACGTCGACGTAAAGCGCGAAATTTGACTGGAGGGCGGAAGTGAAAAAGATCAGCGCAAAATCACAGACAGACAGTACGCAAAATGCCTTTGTCCTGTTGTGTTTACGGATGCTCCAGTAGGTCGACCCGAGAAACTGATAAACGGTATTTTAGGGTACCAAAAATAGCCCAACGAAGAGGAGAAAAATGGAAAATTCTAACCGAAAAACGTAGGAAAAAATGGATTTTAAATTTACGTTTACAGTCGGGAGGAGCAGAGTCTGCCAATGCCCGTGTCTGCAGCGACCACTTCGTCAGAGGTAATGTTATGTTTGCAAACGAACTTATTAGCATTATGTTGTCGTTAAATTCTCGTTTACTTAGTGCTTTTAAGTTAGTAGTCTAATATTGACTTGATTGGGACTATAGGCTGCCCAAGTGCTTTGGATGACGAAGAGTCGGAGGACTGGGCTCCGACGGTCAATCTCGGCTACGAACGAAAACCCAGATCGGAATCAGTTCTCAAACGAGATAAAAGAATGAAGCTTAAGGCAGAACAGCATCGATGTGCAGAGGCGATTTTGGATATGCAACAGACGGCTGAGAGCCCGGATTTGAGCCTAGTGACAGTGGAGAACCCCGAACTGCAGCTTCCAGCTGAGAATCCACAACCAGAAGACTTCAGTGTGAATGAGACATTCACTTATCCAGGTAAGATATTGTGCTGAGATGTAAAACAAACAAGAATCATGTCAAAGAGAAAAAGATGCCATTATCTGTAATGATTATGGTCCAAGTTACATATTACATGTTTGTGATTTTTTTAATCACAGAGTAAATCCATACCATTTTATTCAGAAAAAAAGAAAAAGTGGCACTTATTACCGTCAGGCACACACCACAGGTTTTTGTACACTGCTGTGGTTCTTATATTGCCAGATTCCAGACAGTCTCCTTTCACAGATAAGTAAAGATATCCGTAATGTAAGGTTTCTGTGGTGAGAAACATATAAATATATTTTTTGTTTAGACGCAACATGTTTTTTTGTTGATTAAAAAAAATAATTACATTAAATTAACATAGTGAATTAAACACATTACACCAGATTCTAATAGCCCACTAAAAAACTCCTACAGTGAAAATGAGTAAAAATTGAGGTTGCCTCTATTATGCTGATTATGCTCCCCCACTGTTATATTGCAGGCTGTGCGGATGCTGGATGCCAGACAGAGCTGACGATGGATGACATCGAGAAGATGGAGGATGTTTTGAGACAGAACACAGCAGAGCTGGTTGATCTTCGGAGCAAGGCTCTGGACACACAGTTCAGCCAGGAGGCTTTTGAAAAAAATGAAGACAAGACAAAGTTCTACACAGGGCTCCCCAACTTCTTAGTTTTAATTCAGATTTTTGAACTGTGCGAGCCCTATATCACCTCGGGACCTATGTCTTTGTTGTCCAAATTTGAACAATTCATACTAGTTTTGCTGAGGCTGAGACTAAATCTGCCCCTGAAAGATTTAGCTTTCAGGTTCAATATTTCTCTGTCCACTGCTTCTAGAGTTTGGCATAAAGTAATTGACATACTTCATAAAAGGTTAGAGTTCCTAATTGAGTGGCCAGAGCGACATGTTCTTCAAGCTACGATGCCACTGAGTTTCAGACAGGCATTTGGATGTAAAGTGGCTGTGATTGTTGATTGCTTTGAAGTCTTTATTGAGAGACCATCTAATCTTCTTGCACAAGCTCAAACTTGGTCCAACTACAAGCACCATCACACTGTAAAATTTTTGATTGGTGTTGCCCCCCAAGGCTACGTCACTTACATATCTTCTGCCTGGGGAGGGAGAATTAGCGATAAGCAGATCACAATAGAGAGTGGCCTCCTAAAGAACTTGTTACCTGGAGATATTGTCCTTGCAGATCGTGGGTTCAATATTGGCGATAATGTGGGGTTTTACTGTGCTTCACTACAGACACCGGCATTCACTAAAGGGAGAAAACAGCTGTCAGCCTATGAAGTGGCAGAGACAAGGAAAATAGCCAATTTGCGTATCCATGTTGAGCGAGTCATAGGTTTAGTCAGGAGGAAATATCAAATTCTGCAGAGCAGGGCTATGCCAATAGAGAACATGTCCACAAAGCCAGGTGAGACACATGCATTGATCGACAAGATTGGGGTAATTTGTTGTGCCTTATCAAATCTCTCCGAGTCTGTTGTCCCACTGGAGTAAGGGGGGTGGGTGGTAATCAATCAGTTAAAAAAAATTAAATGTCTTGTCACTGTCACGGCTCACAGACGGGGGTGGAGAGGAAGAGTAGTGTCCAGTATCTGCTGCTTGGCTCTGGTGATAAGTAGAACAGGGTAGAGTAATAGTAGTACCTAAGTCCTGACTCCTGATTAGTCTGTAAATGTTTTCAAATGAAATATTTTTCTCCAACTGTCATATTGTGCTGGCAGTTTGTACAGTATTATACTGTGAGATGGATTGCAATCTATTTTGTTTATTTGTTTAAAAGTCTAATCTTGTAAATAAACCACCAATGTATTATTATGCTGCCTCAATAGCATTTAATCATTGTGTAGTGTTACACAACACTTAAATGACACAATTAAATGTACAATAAAATTAAATGACAATCTGTGCTCTAATGCTACGTCAGAGCAAATACAATAGCCAGAACTCATAATGACTACCATCAGGTCATAACAATATTCAAAATGTCATTATGTTGTCGTCCTTTTATCACATTACACATGTATGTTTGTAACTTGCTGTCCCAGTATTTCTGGGAGTATACTGTTTCTAAAAAAACACTCAACTTTAGGAATCGCATCATCCCAAAACTCAAGGTCAGGCAAAATCCTTTCAACAAATATGTCATTGCGGTTCCACACAACAAAGTCACAGTACTCTGCATTTGCAATGTGAAGCTGTGCCTGAATTTGGTAATAGTAGTCATGAGTTGGGTCCAGTGTGACATTATCCCCGTCACTGATGAGGCAGAAGCCCTTCTCCCCAGCACGCATGCGCAGGTTGACCGCATCTCTCTGAGAGTGTGGGCACTAAAATCACAGTGATGAGAACAACAATCAAGATTTATCTGATGAAACAGTGAAGAAGCAAAGATGATGGGTGTGGTCTGTGTTATCATAATCTCTCATTGCCCAAAACAAATGTCTATTTGAGACAGACAATAAAGCCTCATCTTATCTTAATTGAACAATAGATTAGAAATTAGAAAAGGTATTTCCTGCATTTTTACTCAGTTCACTGATTCTTATGGAAAGATGTCACACCTATGGCCTTGACTACAACAGAGTCAATACCTTAATCTCGCAGATGCCAGTTCCATGACAGTCACAAGTGACTATCCCATCAGGGGTGGACCCCATGTATGGCCACTTGGGGTTCAGCCAGAGACCGCTGTCCATACATGAGAAGCCTGCATGCTCCTGGCTCATAAGCTTCTCATATGCTCCTCTGGCTTGTGCTTCATGTTTGCATCCATAACTATAAACAGTACACATGCCAAACATGAAAAGGAAATTATTACTTAGTATTGGATGTGTAAAACAGTAAAGTGATGTATTATACAATATGCCATTACCCTAAACTATACTTAGTTCTTACCCTGTATAACCCTAGCCGTATAAGCCTATAACTAACCTCCATCTTCATAACACTTTTTTAGTTACAGTTATGGACAGTTTCATACCCCAAATCTTAACTCTGCCTTACCCTACATCAAACCCTAAATACCTTGTAGCAGCTGTGGTGAACCTATATGCCTCTGGATAGCATATGGCCTTGATCAAGCTCTTTGATGGTTGCTGGGGGTTGGTCTTAAGAACTTGTTTCAGCTTAGAGGCAGTTACGCGTCCAGCTCTTTGCCTAAACCAAATACTGCTTGCACTCTGACTTCGAGTCGCCCTCTCTACAGCCTGGACTTGGGACAGGGTGAGCTCTTCAAGCTGGAAGTCCAGGCATAGCTCTTCAAGGTCTTTGGGGGGGAGCTGCAGTGTCTCTGGTGTTCTGTACTCAGGCACAGTTTTAGGAAGCATGCTAGACTGGGGGACAAATTCTTTGTGGTAAGGTTCCCTAGACATCAGTGCTGCACTCCTTGGACAGTTTTTGCTTAAACTCTCAAAAAACCTACAGTATGTCTCTGAATCTCTCTGCACTCTTGGGCATGGAAGTGATTTCCCAACCTTTTGTGTACTTGTGCAGCCATCAATGGAACACTCAAGCTTTCGTTTTTTTGACTTTGCTGAAGAGAAGTCAATCAGAGTTACTGGGCAAGCAGGAATCTGGAAAAATTAAGCCAAAGAAGATCATTAAAATTTAAAAAGCTCTTTTCCAAAACGCTATATATGCCCGGCTTGATTAGATCTACCAGGAGCTTGAAGCCCCCGCCGGTATAGCCTACAGGGTCATTGAGGCACTCAAGCTTCCCCACCACGACAAGGTAGCAGTATAGGGGAAGATATTTTATCCTACTGTCACATGAAGTCCCAATATAACATTCTTTATCCTACATTTTGCTTTTTGGCTTACCTTTTTAACATGAGATGGCATCAGCCACTTGCACTGCTCTGATGTGCATGTCGCTCTCATTTTCACCCCAGCTTCAACTGCAAAAAGAACAGCTCCAACGTGCGAGCATGATTCTGATAGTCTGGAAATAGAGCACATAATCTTTTTAACATGAAATGCAATATTTACAGTACATTTTGATGATGCATAGCTTACTAATACTAATGTGCAATGGCACTTTATTTGAAGTAACATGTTTATTCATTAACTCTTTCTCAACAGCCTATAGAGAAATCATTATCTAGGTGATGACATGACTGAATAGTTCTACCCTCTATCTGAAAAATGCATCTGAGTGTCATGAGGGATCTAAGGCAATCACACAAATTCTTAGCTGATGAATTCTTAGCTAAAAGAAAACACTCTCTCCCCACTACTACTGAAGTACACCTGCAAAATGCTAGCAGTGCCCTATGCGTATATGTGTGTGTGCTCATTGCAATAACATCCTACTTAATTAGGCTACTAACCCTGCCATACAATTGCAATGGGCTGCAATCACTTCTCCATCCTCCTTTGCAATTACCCAAGTCTTCAGAGGTGTCTCGTTAGACCTCTGAGAATGGTTTACCTTGAAACAAACAACTGTCACTCTAACGAAGTCCTAAGGATTTGGCATGTTTGTTGACGTTAAAGCCGCTAACGCTAACTGTTAGCGTGTTTAAGATAAAGCAATATAAGAACAAACACTCACCCTTGCAAACACCAAACTGTATCCATCACGGAGACGTTTTGTTCCAAGGTTGTGGACCCACACGCTGACAAAAAAATTGTACGCCTCCAGACTCTTGAAAGCTTTCATTTGCTCCCTAGTGTAGTAAGAAGTCTGGAGGACCAAGTAGTTGGTGATATCCACAGCGTCGATAGTAGGCAAATCCTTTACTTCTGTGGTGTATTCGGACATTTTCAAAGAATACGGATCACGTCCGATATATTTTTTAACTATCTGTTTATATCTCTCCCGAGAAACGGGGTCTAAAGTTGCACAATAGCTGCTCTCCTGACTCTCCACAGTGTCCTCCATGTTTACTTCCGCCCTCCACTCAAAAATCGCGCTGCCTCCGCACGTCATCAGAACCACGTGACTGCAACCCAAGTATTGCTCAGGTAGTCCTCATTTATAGTAAAATTAGCAAAGTGACTTGGAAAAAACAACAAATGCATTTTATATATACACAGATACACAAAATGAGCATCGGAATGGGGGAAAAGGTGATTTCATTGACTTTGAATGAGGCATGGCTGCTGGTCTGAGTATTTCAGAAACTGCTGATCAACTGAGATCTTCACAGTCAACCAAAAAAATAAATATATCAAATCAAATCACTTTTATTGTCACATCACATGTGCAGGTACACTGGTACAGAACATGTGAGTGAAATTCTTGTGTGCAAGCTTCATCCATATATCCAGTGAGTTCTCTGAGAGAAAATGCCTTGTTGATGTCAGTGGTCAGAGAACAGACTGTTTCAAGCTTAGAGGAAGGCATCAGTCACTCAAATAACCACTCATTAAACACAATTTATGCAGCAGCGTATTTCTTAATGCACAATAAGTCCAACCTTGAAGTAGATGAGCTTTAGCTGCAGAAGATCACATTGGGTGCCACTTGTGTCAGCTAAGAACAGGAAACTGAGGCTACAATTTGCCCAGGCTAAGCAAAATTGGGCAATAGAAGATTGTAGAGCAGTCAGTGTTTTCCTCAGAGTCTCACTTTCTGCTGCAACATTCAGATGGTAGGTTCAGAATTTGGCATAAATATGAAAGCCCTTCCCTTTATAACCAGTGTTCCCATCTTCTAATGGCTGCAGCCAGCATGATAAAGCACCACAAAGCTCAAATGATCGCAAATTAATTCAGTTAATTCAAAATAAATTCACTGAAAATATGAAATACAACGATGGCAATAACAGTATTACTTCTCTGGTTGTTGGTCAGTAAGAAATTTGAAAAAATGAAATGATTACAACTGCAGTAGACAAATGTTTTAATTCTTACACCAGATGTCAACATTTGATCAACCAAGGTCTTTGCAAATATCCAACACAAACAACAACAAAAAAATAGAAAGAAAAATGAAGGGAAAGAAATTTAAACCCAAATCACATTTTAAAATCTGAACTTTACCTTAAAACACTGCATTACAATAAATGATTATTAAGGAGATTGCAGTGATGACATTTATTTCCTTGCCACAAGTTCCAGGAGGGCGGAAGTGATTTTGTCCAGGTTGTTAGAGTACCGGGGTCCTCTGGGCATCCTGGATTCTTGATCCATGTGGAGGGGAGGTGCAGAAGAGTGAGAGTCGAAAAACTCTCCAACAGGAGGCTGGTAGTCACGAGAGGGCAGGGATTCTGGAAACCTTTCAGGATAAAAGGGCGGCTCATCTAAGCGGTTTGTATGAGGAGTTCCAGATTCCTCTGACAAAAAAAAAAAAAAAAGAGGAATGAAATTGAATTACATGAAAGAAAGTGGAATCAGCCACACTTCCTCTGACACAGGGAAGCTGAATATACAACTTATTGTTTATTATCTTATTTAACGATGCAATCAAATTCATTCAGTACATAAAATCAAAAGCTCAACTTGGACACCTTTGCAAACTATGCCTCATTATACATAAATTCAACTAAACTATCCTAAAAGGATACCACAACAAAACTCAAAATACATTCAAAGAAGAAAATCCCATCAAATTTCATCAAAACCTCAAAGTTCATAAGTTTATTTTATTAATACGTCAATAAATTGGCATTCGACCCATACAACAACACATACAGCACAATTCCAGACAAAAGGCATGATTATACCCCTCCCTCTCCTGTTTATCACACCTGAACCATGCCTGTTGTTAATGTGATGAACTATACCTGTGGTTATTCTGCTACAGACACCTGTTCATGTGGAACTGACTTGAAGAATATATTCTAATAGAGGGGCCCTCCCAGAGCCCTGACCCAAATCCCACACATCACCTGAGGGATACCATGGAGAAAATTACGTCAGCTGGTCGAAGCTCTGGTGTGGATGAACTGAAAGCCTTGCTGACTGGAACATTAGGGAAAACTTTGCAGGTATTATAGAAACTGATCTGCCCTACCTTTCTGGTATAAGCAGCTCTACTAATGGATGAAAGAGTCTTTAAAGAAGCAACTATTGAGTGGCCATCTACTGTCTGCCTTTATTTTGAGCTGTACTTATTTTTGCCTAAAATCTTTCAAGAAAATTATGCTCGTGTTATTTTTATCGATGTCTAACTTTTATAAAAGACTATTGAACCCTAATGGGCTTAAATAAACTGCACTGTGCACATACCTTCAAAGCGGCCTCTTTTTGAGTATCTGGACTCTTCGTGTGCAGGGGGGGGATAAACATTGTGCCGCTCCTCTGGAAGATGCTCACGCTGCCTCCAGTCTCTGAAGTCGAGGTCTTCTGGCTGTCTGTGGTGCGAATCATCTCTCATGGTCCTTTCGAACGGCGGCTGTCGAGGGTCCAGCTCCATGTTGCTGTAGTTTCTGGGGATCCCTTCTCGACCGTGGCTGTTCTGCTACCATGACAAAACCATACGTTTTGTTAATATAAGCAAAGTCTTTGTGTTCTTCTACTAATATTATATTAAAAAGACAGGCGGTGTGCAGAATGACACATACCACAGCTTTCTCCATCTTTTTTGTTTTGAATTCTTTAAGCAGGTTGCAAAGTTTACTTTTCAAGAAGTCAGCCTCTTCAGCATTCTCAATTTCAATGTTGCTCTAAGAAAATGTGAAAGGGAAAAAAAACAACACACTGAGAACTCTTTGAGTGAATAGTTGCATAACAAAAACATGTGCAAGTCGCCAATAAGGATTAATCATCTTACCAGCATATCAAAGACGCCCTCCGACTCAGAGCCTCCTCTTTGGTTCATTTCAGGATGATGTGGACCCTAAAAAAGCAAAAGGTCTTGCTCAAATAAAGATTTGTTTTACTGGATATTACTCTACTGTGATGTGAAAATAAACTACGGTACCTGTGGTTCTCTGTAGATGTCTGAAAATTGTCCTCCACTCATTGGTGCACTACCTGGCCTTGGGTCACCTCCAAACTTTGGAATTGGAGATCCATAATTATCCCCATACCTTAAAGCAGCAATCAAACATGTTTTTTTGGGGTTTTTAAAAAAAAAAAAAAAAAGCCCACAACACTTACAAAAAAACAACTACAATTTTTACACTTACATCTCCCTTGTCCCTTCCACTTCCTCTGGAGTAGCATCAGAGAAGCGGCTCTTTCTTTTCCTTTTACCGTGAACATCATCTTCGGCGCCTCCTTTCAGGAACCGCCTGAATGGCTCTGGGATGTTAGAAATGGCTCTGCCAACATCCATGTGTCTCTGTGAGGCTGGGCCTCCTGCTCTCCTATCAACTCCCTCATCCTGATGTACCTCTCTCATCTCATGACGATAATCTTGAATTATATTGAACAAATTGTCACGTGATCGGTCCCCCTCCATAGATGCAGAGAAGTTCCTCCTCCTGGCTTCTGGTTCACTTGATCCCTGTCTACCTGCTTTGTTCATACCGTCGTGCCTATCAGCTTCCCTCTCCAGGGACCACCGCAGTTTATCAACTTCAGGGTACATGGCCTGGGAGGGTGAATACTCAGAACGACCGTTCCCACCCCTGACATCCTCAGAGTGGAAATCCTGAACAGACTCTCTTTCTGGATAGGCTCTTCTATAAGGAGGCACCCCCTCAGGGTAATAGTCAGACTGACCGAGGCCACCAGGCAGCTCCTCCCTAAAATCATACTTGGGAGCATCACCTTGCTCAAGTGCCAAACATCTTTGTGAATCGCCACCATATCCCTCTTCATACTGATGACGATAATCAGAGTCCATGTAGCCTTCTCTGTACGCATGGCCTTCCCTAAAATCCGACCTTCGCGGTTCATCTCTGGTGCGCTCATTGCTAAGCCTGTTCTCCCGCTGGCTGCGCCTGTCTACGTTCATGTTAGGGTCATTCGGAGGAAATGCAGATGCGTTTGGGTAACTTGAGGCATGCTTCCTTCGGTGATAGTCCTTGAGTTCGGGTAGGAGTGGTGGCAAATCTTGTGGGTTCGTCTGCTCCCTGTTTTGCCTCGGCCTTTGGGAAGCTAATAATAAAGTCATAATTAGAGAAAAATACAACCAAACGTTTACTTTTTAACCATGTTTACTATCAATCAAGGTACCTCTTGAGCTGTTTGATCTACTCTCGTTCCCCTTTTTGAACAATGACTGGGGGAAAAAAAAACATGAATAATAAACATTTACTGTATGTAACAAAATGTATAGAATTTTAGAAGCACAAAAAATATGGTGTGTAATCTGGGTAATTCATCTGGCATACCTTTGGAGTCCCTCTCCCATCCTGTCTCTCTATTATTTCTGCTTTGGCGCGCATAATCTTCCCCCCGAGGGTTTGTACAGAGGGTCTATCCCAGGTCACCAAGTCAGGCCGCTTCAATTCCTACATAGACAGAAAGGGAATGTGATCTCTCTTTGCTTTAACATCTTATTATAAAGAAAACAGAATAACAAAGAAGTATTTAAGTAATGCTCTGAATGCTTTACCACATATTTCTGCCTGTGTTTGCGTCCAATCACATGACAGACCATTTCTGCAAGGACGGCTGACTGATTACAGAGCTTACATAAGTATTTGGGGCCTATTTGTCGGTCACTAGGAGGCCCCTCTTCCAAAAAGTTCAAACCTGGAAATTAAGAACAAGCAAAAAGTTAAAAACAATCAAATAATCTGGTATTTTAAAAAAAACAAAAAACATCTGCTTAAAACTTTCTGCAAAGTTATTCACCAATGATAGGCTCATCCAGATTCAGGTAATCCAGGTACTCTATAATATCCTTAAACTCCGGTACGTGTCTTCTGACAGACCGTCCTGGGAAGCCACATGCTAATAGTTAGCAAAAAGACAAAAACTACACAGTGTTTTTAAAAGTCATCATCACAGTATAACAATAAGACAAGAGCAATACTAACTGCTTCAATTTAAACTCCTTATTAGAGGATGAGTCTTTATTAAGGGTTAACAGGGGTAAGGGAAGATTATAAGTCAATATAAGACAAGGCCTGGTGTATTGTAGCTGCAGCTGAATGGTATAAAATCTTCAGCTTAGATCTTAACTATCTTAGATTTCTGATAAACTATCATCTAATGTATGAGCCCCAGTAGAACTTCTAGTCCAGACAGTTTATTTATTTCATGTTGCTTTTTGAATGTCATCAGACAAGGAAAAAAAATGTTTCCATGATTTTCTGAAACATGTACCTTGTGTGGCATAATGGATTTAATGGCAAAAAACATCTGAACTCTAATGGTACCTATATTACCAACTAAGAAATGTTGTTGTTTTTTTTGTTTTTTTACAATATCCCAATATTATTGTATTAAAAATATCCCAATAATGGTGTAAATGTTTAATTTACTTGTGCAAAAGGCATAAATAAAACAAAGTTATTGAAGTGCATACTTGTACAACATGTTCCTTTATAAAAGACATTACACCAAACTCTGGACAGATCTGCAGAGATGTTTACTTATCCTTTCGTCATCTGAGTGTGGAGTATTAGTGCACCCACAGATGTCCTGCCACTAGAATAACTGAATACATATGTATAGTTGCTAAATTTAGTCAGAGTGGATTTTGAGGGAGTCATACAGACACAGGCTGGCCAGTGCCATCTAATTTTGTGCAAACAGCTTGTTTGACTGACATTTTTAGAAGTTGTGAAGATTTCCAACAAGCTGCAGCTGTTGCTTGAAGAGCAACACTGGAAAAGCTGCATTTTAGTAGCCATGTGTGGTTTAAGAGCAGTACAGTATTTTTTCTGATCTTGATACGACAATGCTACACATTTATTTCAGCAACTTATCATGTAACACCATAATTAAATCACAAAAAGGCTGTTAATGCAACCAAATTTGGCAAAAAGTGCAAAGATCCAGAAAGGAAAAGAAAAACTAAATGAGCGGAGAAACCCAACAAATGCAGATGCTTCTACAAGTGCACTTCATGGTAAATAGCATCCAGTCACGCTCAGCGGCACGTATACAAACGCAGGCCCAGTTGGTTCTGTTTTTGAATCACGATGGCAAGTGCAAAACATCAAAGTGGCTTTGAAACAGGGTTCATTCTTGGGGCACGAGTGGCAGGAGCTTTAATCGCTTGAGGCACCAACACGCTCTGCGGCAGTGATCTAATAAGCATGGGTAGGACATCAAGTTTGATGCATGAAGGCTGTACGATAATACCTACTGACTCAAGGGCAACAACGTACCGCTGCAAAATCTTCATTGTTTGTTTCCTTGCTATGTCCACCTTGTCACGGGTCCTGTAAACTGATGTAGACACACTGCAGCTGCCACAGCTAAGACACATTTTCCTCTGTGTTGGAAACAGGTGGTAGGGAATGTAACACTTACATGTATTCAGTTTTTCCCCCACATATGCTGATGTCTCTCTTGCATTCCCATTGGCTGGGTAGTAGACACAGGTCATGGCTGACGTTTCACTGTGAGCTGTCCTAAACTTCTGACCCTGTCAGAAAATTTCCCCAGCCTCTGTTTTGGTAGAAAAGCTGTTAGAACAGCCAGCTTTGATCCTCTCTCGCTGTAAGATGTTGGATCACGGCTTTGGAGCCACAATCAAAGATGGCACCACTGCCATCCATACCCAGCTCCCCGAATATGGGATTTTGGGGGCAGATGCTGATACTTATTTTCCATCCTTCCATTCATTTAAAAAAAAAAAAACAAATAATTTTCCACTTATCCAATTCAAGGTGGTGGGGGATCTGGAGTCTATCCCAGGTGGCTTGGTGTGAGTGTGAGGCAAGGTAAACCCTGGACAGGTCATCAATCCGCAACAGGGTTAACATGGGCAGACAGACAACCATTCACACCTATGGGCAATTTAGAATCACCAATTACTTTAACCCCAATAACTGGATGTCTTTGGACTGTGGGAGGACGCTTGAGTACCCGGAGAGAACTCCCGCAGACACAGGGAGAACATGTGAACTCCACAGAGAAAGGCCCTGGGTCAAACACTAGATTCAAATGATATGTGTATTATGTATCTGTGAAAGGCCCATATCTGCTGATTTTAATCAGCCAACCAATCAGTCAATTCAAATCCTTTTGGGTCATTAAAGGAGTTTTATGGGTTCACCTATGGAAGAGTTTGGGGAAAATTGTTACATAGGTGTAACAATAGCTCCATATTGCAGTGGTTCTAACAGCGAAATATCCAGTTTAAACTCAAGAAGGGGACAAACATCCCGTTTGGCTTGCCTCGGGAAGGATATCCAGAGTTTAAAAAAAACCTGCCAAATCATCTACCCACTGTGGCGACTCCTGGTGAATAAAAGAGCAGCTGAAAGTATCTTTTTACACAGGTGTAATCATTTTCACCATTCCAACTATGGAAGGTTTCAAACTGGGTCCACGTGATGGAAATTTGATCATTAGATGGTTAGAGCGATGCTCTGACATACATCCACATCGCTGCAAGTTTTCTGTGACCCTGTGGACCCATCTACAGAGATGAGTCCACCAGGTAGAAGTGGAAAAAGTATGCCAAGACTTCTTCTCCGTAGCGTCTTCAGCTGTCCGAGTGTAATCTTCTACTTACGGCTTTCAAGTTGGTAGTTTGCAGAGTTTACCACCAGCTCTGCAGACCATTGTCACATGGTGTAGCTGTTTACTGTCAGCAGGGGGCTGACAGTAACAACCAGTGCCCAGGCTTGCTTGGGCTGCTGTTGGTTGGTCCTTCAGGCACCCGCGGAGAGGCTTTTTTTTCTCCCGTTCATGTTAGACTTCTGCTGTCGGTCCCTTTCCTATTCCAGGCAACTTTTCAACCAGTCAGCACTGGACTTGCATCGTCCACATTGAGCTATGTGCTGTTGGGGCTTTGGAGAACCGCACACAAGCGCATTTGCATAGGTTGCCTCTGCGTGGGCAAATACCTACACAAACATAGTACTGTAATTCCCACATTAGACTGCACTTTTCACCACCACCAAAACCAAAAGATGGAGTATCTTTTGGAAGAAATGTATTAAATCCCCCAGTTGAAATCCAGACACTTGTTGAATTAATATCCACTTCACTTCTTGGAGACTGTGTTTACCCACTGAGGTGATTACATACCTTCTGAGCCTTGTTTCCCATTTGCACTCACATCATTAATAGGAACTCTGAAGTCATGTAGTAGCTTTCCTGACACGTCACCCCTGTTGACATCTTACGTTTTCCTATAATTGTGTTTCATGTTCTTCACTTTCTGTTTGCATTTCTTCATTGCGTGACAGATGCCATGAGAGGATTCGTTTCAATACAATGTTCACTCTTCTGGTGCTGCATTCCTTTGTTTGACCAGTGCACACTTATATCTGGAGCATATGTGTACACCTTCATCACTCAAAGTTTCTCTTTCCCTGCTGGGAAAGTACCTACCCTAAAAACCCTGTGAAGAACTGTGATGATTCAGAGTTCCAGGAGTGTGGATGCAGAAAAATGGGGGTACTACGTCCAACAGTCAGCAAACCTAAGAAAACGTTCTTGCAGTCCTATAGGACCAAATACCAAGGTGCTCTGAAGATGGTCTGGCCCAACGCCATAATGAAAAACTTATCTGAATATCAACTTGGAAACATCGAAGCCATGTGACCATTTTAAAGTCCACATTTGTTGGAGCAGAAAGCTGAGTCGATGTGAATCCAGTTCCTCATACAGACTTCCATTTCATTTTCAAAAATAAACATGAAATCACTGCACTGTGCTAAATGAAAAGTATAAATCTCTTAAATAAACTTCAAATTTCTAACTCTCCATACCCAAATTAAGAAAACAAAATGGCTGAACACACACTGGCAGACAAAAAAGCCACAACATCATCAGTGAGAACACACACTGATGTTCAAAAACAAGTCCTGACTTGCAGCCGATGTTAACCGATTTGATCACTGATGTTAAGTTTGGGGCTTTGTGTCAGTGGTCCAGATATAACCTGAGATGCATCTAAGGAGCCTAAGCCAAACCACCAAAGAAAAAACAAAATCTGGACAAACTATTTGTCCTTACACGTTGACTTCTGGGTATCTTTATACATTTACTTCTAAACAAAACTGCTGCCCATTCAAACCGGAATGGGCACTATTCACATGTACATTGAATTACCCATCAGAACAGACACATGGCCAGGGAAGGAATGAAAAAATAAAAAAATAATAAAAGAGGGAAGATGAATTCTACTTACCAGAAGTTACTAAGCCACTCTCTTTCTGCCAGGAACGAAAGGAGAACAATAAAAATAAAGTCAATCAGTGCTGGATAAACAACACTGGATGTAGTTCACCTCTGCTACAAACAGAAAAGGAGTTATTTTATGGAATCAAACGCATATTAAAACCAAAACCACAGCTCAAATGAGGTGCAGTAAAGGTGCCTGTCCACACCTGTCTTCTTAGTGTGCGTTAGATCATAAAGAGATAAAGCAGTTAAGGACTAAAGAGTTTGTACTCCAGTCACTTTTCACACAACTGTATAAATTAAACCCCCACCGCGGGAGGTGGGAGTTATATCTGCATGTGAATATATTAATGCAAAAAGCAGGATGTAGCTTTCTTCAGGATGACCAAAAGTTCTATTGAAACATCTGGAGGGATCCTTCTAGGAACTGTTTATAGGAATGAAATGCGCCAGCACACTGCTGGGGCTAAACCAAGGTCCAAATAAAACTTTACCATTACAAAAAGCTTCAGTACGGATGTCAAACTGAAGCTGTAGAGGTCTGCAGAGTAGCCTCCTTGCACTTGTTGTCGTCGTCGTTGTTGGTGGTGGCAGCGCTGCTAGGAAAGTATAAATGTATACCTACGTATACATTTTTCTGGCTCATAGAAAATAAAACCAGTTTTAAGTAGGTCTGCGCCTCAGCGGAACGCCAAACCAGCACCATCCAAGAATTAGCAGCTGATTTGCCATAGTGGTTAGAAGACAGCCAAAAGACAGGAACTCAGTTCAAGCAACTTCTGCTTATGTGCTACACAGATTCTGCACTTGGCAATAAGGTCTGCCAAAACATAGCTACCCAAATAACCAAACAGTGGCTGACTTCCTCTAGTGTAAAGACAGGAAGAGAAGGGCACCAGTTTAGTTCAGCGAGATGAGCAGGTGACCATATGCCATATGGCCAGAGAGCAGTAGGCCCGGGTTTGAGTCCCACCCGCGGCCCTTTGCTGCATGTCTTCCCCTATCTCGCTCTCTCCCCGCTTTCCTGTCTCTCGACACTGTCACTATCAACAAAAGAAGAGAAAGTAAGAAGCTGAAGAAATGTTGCCATGGCTCCACAGTGCACTGTTTTTGTTTTGTATTTTTTAATTCAGTTTGTCTTCCAGGCTTGACTGTACAACAAGTCACTTGTTAAATCAGCACGTGTGTCTTGGAAGGCACACTTCCCAACATAATGAACAAGAACAACCAAGAAAGCTCACATGACTTTACCTAGTGGAACAGACCCGAACCTGGCTCAAAGGCACAGCAGACAAGTTCCTGAAATTTTCTTGGGCATTAACAGGAAGACGTTCAAAGACTTATGAAGCTGACACATCATACATGACATGGTTCAAGACCATTTCCTTTGTGAAACTCCACTGTGTCAGCATAGTCTGTGGCCACTATTAAAAAGAAAAACAAGTTTGTTTTCCTCCTTTAAAACAAACACAACTGTCCATTATTGGCGCAAAGTTCAGGATGCATTGATGTGAAGGGGCCACTAAAAAAGGCAGATGGTGGTAGGGGCCTGGTTTTAGTAGAACATCTGCATCTGGGGAGGTGAGCAAAGTGTTGAGAAGAAATGTCTGGCTTTTCTTTGCAGAAATCCTTAAACCCCTTCACCCAAAGAACCAACCAAGCCTGCCTTTTTCAAGACTCCTTCAGAACTTGCCATTTTCAGGTTGTCAGTTGCTCGCTCCAAGAGTAATTGTAGTTGTTTCCCAGACTGAAGGAGAAGAAGAATGCTGTGTGAAATACACAGCCAGGCAGGCTTTCACACTCTGTTATACATCATCGAACTAAATATTACCCTGTCATCCTTGCACAAACTTACTGCAATGGCGAGAGACACAGTACTCTTCTGAAATGGCCAATCCAGCTTCTTCATAGCAGTCAAACACAAAGGTGGAAAGCATCCAGCTTTCCTGGTTGATTCTGTAGCTCAAAACTCACTGAACCCTTGACGGCAACGGCTGAAGAGAGGCAACCCATGTCAACTTTTGTTGTCACTACTCTTGTACTTACTGTAACATGATTTTTTTTTTAAATCTTCAGAAGAAACAATGTGTTCGACTGTCAAGACTGAAATAAGAAGAGCTGTCAGATGCAAAACCAGGAATTAAACCAGGAGGGGAAAACTGTAGGTGGGCTTCAAACAAAAAAAAAAATTAAAAGATGTGAGCAGCTTGGAAAACTTGTTTCTCACAGACGTCTGGTACCTGTGGAAATCTGAGACTAAAGAGAAAGTACATGGAATAATGCAAAAACGATGATGACATCACTTTTGAATACATTTTAAATGACTGCATTACTATTAATGTTTAGCTTTCTACACAAGTAGATTTCTTGAGTACCTTTATATGTCCTGGGGTGGTCAGGTGTATCTTGTACAGGGTATCACCCCTTAAGGATTTTTCACAGATCTTGATTGAGAAAGAGCAAAAAACAGATGAATTAATAACAATAAGCTGACAGACACAAATAGACACACTAAATTAAGCCTTATTCTGTATTTTAGTTACAAAAGGTAACTTAACTCTAAACTATATGACCACTTTTAACCCTTGAATACTGTTCATTTTATATGCTTTCATACTATAGTCTGTGTCAAAATTGAACTGGGCCAAGAATTCCTTCACATCAAGTGTATAAAACAAATTCTAATATACATATATCTTTATAAAGTATAAATAGTCTATCTGACATTAATAAAATGATGAATAGTCCTTAATTGATGTCTCAGAGAACAGGGTGAGTGTTTTTTAGATTTTACAACACTTATATTTGGAGAAAAACATGAGATATCACAAAATATGATGACCTATTTTACTTAAGGTGAAAATGTAGCACCTGTAATGTTTAAAAGATATTATAATGAGATGGAAAGAATGTTACAACCATTAAAACACTCAACTCTTCATTCTGGATCATATAAAAATCCTTATGACTACCATATATCAAAACAAATTTATTAAATACTTAGAGCAGGTACTTAGCATGTGTGGGACACATTTTAGCTTTTCGTGTACAACTGGGATTTTTGGAGACCTGCAATGTAAATGTGTCTGTCTTAAAAGCACTTTGAGTTAACTTCTGTTTAAATGTGCTATTGGCTATAAATAAAACAGATTTGATGGTTAACACAAAAAGGTTCAGACATTTTTCATAGTGCATGTGTTCATGATTTTACAAGATTCATTTGGCTACTTACTGAACTTAGAAGAGAAACAAATAGCGCACTAGTATCTGGTATATCAATACCAGCGTTGTTATCGATACTACAGATATTTGGATCGATTCGCCCACCTCTACAACAAAGGCAATTTTCGTGACTTAACGAAGGTTCCTCTGCCACCTTTGTCCCGTAAAAAATACGCACAACTTGGTATGTACAGTTTTAGTTTCAGGGTTGCCTAAAATCAACGTTTCTTTGATTTTCCCCACAGTGATGGATCCAGAATCCTTCTGAGTAAATACGCGACCCAGATCCATTCAAATTTTAATTTTATTTTTGCCTCACTTCATGAAAAGTCATGACATTTTCAAGCTAAAAGAATCACATGCTGAATCACTGCAGTCAAACGTAAAAATTGATGGAATTTGACCCGAACAGGTTAAAAAGAGCAGGACTAATTCACGTCCGATGTCATATACCTCCAGAGGCTAGCTAAAAACGTTAGCTTTGCTCGCGGCACGCTTCCTTTTTTCCGGGAACCTCGCTTTCGCCAAATTATTACGTCTCTCAGCTAACGTTAGCATGCTTACCTCGCATTCAATAAACGCGATATCCTCCTCCTCATATGGCGTTTCGAAGTTATCCATCATGAACTTTAATCAGTGGCCGTACCCTCTAGAGGTAAAGCTACCTGCTTAGCGACTGTTTACTAGCTAAATCGCCTGAACCAAGCTAGTTAACTGTTGTGATCAGCAAGCGTTATTGTTGTAACACTAGCGAATTGGCGTGTTTTGTTTCTTTTGTTTTCTATATTAAATACTTTGTATCATATCCAACAAATGTTTACACAGCTATTGTATTATTAAGAAACCAGGGGAAAAATAGCTTCGTCTTCCTGGTTGATGGGCGGACGCTCGCTCTAAGAAACCCACGTGACCGAGGCTGTCGCCACAGAGGCGTAAAAAAGGAACTCCCCCTGGTGTTCACATATTTAATTGCACTCAATAGCACATACTGCAGATAAGACGATAAAACATTTGTGCACTTTGTTTATTTGGTTCTAAGCATTTGCTTCATATTTACAAAAACAGCTTGTTTTTTTCCTTTTCCTTTTAAGTCTGGCTTTGGAAACCGGGGCACTTCTCAAGCTGTGTGAGGCATCTGCACAGCATTCAGGAGACTTCCAAGATAAAACTATGGAGCGATACAGTAAACAAGACAACAAAACCCATTATCTCACCCTTTCCGTACTGTGGATATCTGACATAGCTCATTAATTTGAATGAGCAACATTTTCTTCACCATGTTGACACAATTACAAACCAAAAGCACTTATGACACTTATGACAAGGAGCAGGCACAACTCCATATTTACATGCAAACTACAATATGTACACTGACCAATGATTTACATTCCCCTTTCACAAACAGTAAATCATAAATACACACTTGGGTTTGCTTTAAGGAACATGGCTTCCTACTCAGTTTCAGACATTTGAGGCTATTATTACAAACAAGGATCTATAACCCTTAACTTAAGACAGTTAAAGGGAACGTAATGCCAGCAGAATACAGCAAATTAAAATGAATGATCACACTAGAGCAATGTACTCTGATGCATTATCTTAATCAGTATAAATAAAAAAATATCACACCAGAGTCATCCATACAACTGGAAAGCTGGAAAGTTAGGCAGCTGGGGCCAAAGCACAACAGGCCTGTGTCGGGATGATTTTAAATCTTCTAAATGATAATAAGATGTTTATGTTCATAAACCCACGTGGATAAATAATTGGCTGTAGACAGAATGAGAACCACAGATTACTGCACAGAGACAAAGATACACCCCAAAGTCAGGAACAGAGGACTATGGCAAGGTCACAGATCAAATATTAAACAGGCGTCTGATCAGATGCGTCAGTAGCACGGGAGGTGAAGTCAGTTCGAAGAGTTGTAGTGTCCTTCTGGGAGATTGTTCAGACGTGATCGCAGCTCCTTTCGAACCTGGGTGACCCTCGCCAGTTTGCGTTTGTATTCCTGAAAAAGTCCACAATGACAGACAGCCATCAGACGCCAAAGATCCTGCAGTCTGAATCACACCGATTTATGGTGTTGGTTTTTTTCCCCCCTAGTCTCAGTAGCAGTATTACATGAGATAAATACACACACATATTATAATTTTAAATTATAATGTAATATAAGAAACTGAAGTGTTGAATGTGCGCTTCATGGATTACAGACCAAGAGCAGCTTAAAGCTCCAGTTAAAGTTCAGATTTAAATTCAAGGATTTCCAATAAACATGTTTCATGTATTTTAATTAGTGGCCACCACTAAACAGTGTGTCAGGGTGTTTTAGTTTTATCCAAACACCCAAATCATTCAGCAAAAATGCCACGCTCTTTCTCTCCATGTTTATGAATGACTTTGCTCGACTTAGATCAACCTCCACTGTAATGAGCCACACTAAAGGGCACCAAAAAACATTTACCTTTGCAACAGCTTTTTTTTTTCCCCTAATAAAAGACTGGCCACACAAACTGCATGCAAAGTACAGTGTAAGGTACTGAAAACAGGACTGCATGTGGACAAAATGATTTCTGATCCATGTATTTGATGTTTTTTCCCACCTTAATCTTGTCACATTTTACTTTCTGTGCCATGTTTCTCAAATGTGTTCAGTGACTATATCTGCCAGCCAATGCATGCAGTGTGTGTAGGTCATCAGTACTTTTCCAGCATAGATAACAGAAATGTCCAAATGAGGGAAGGGGAGAGGAAAAGAAAAAAAACAAACTATGTTCTCTTTGTGTCCCATCGTGTTGCAAATGACATAAATCTCGTCAGAAAGCATAAAGCAAAAGTACCAAGAAAGATAAATGAACAAGATTTTAATCAAATTTGAATCTCATTAATTTATGTTTATTAATCATGACAATGATTATGATAAATATCTGATCTACATCTCCCACTAATCAGAAAATCCTAAAGTGTATAACTGCCATTTACTGTCAACTCCACAACCAAAAGTACGTTTCATAAACCACCTTCAAACCTGAATAAGAGGGTAAACTGTAGGTGTTCGAGCACAAAAAAAGGACTCACAAAATCATTTTCACTTTTTATTTTCAGACTTTTTCTTTTCTTTTTTTAAAACAAAAGGTATTGACTGAGTGACGATACAAAGATGAGACGTGGGATCCTTGTGGTGCCCTGTAGATAAGATCTGAACAATTACCGTCAACGTGAAAAGCACAGCTTTGAGCAAACAAGAAAACTCAGTGGTTACATTTTTAAAGCTCTAACGGGTTCATTTTGATTACTACTTACCTCATAGGCAGGACACACTGAGTGAAGTGAGCAGAAAGAAAAAGGCTCAAAGAGAAAGCCAGTGACGAGGGAAAAGATAACTTAGACATTAAGTCTGTATCTAATCGAGAGGCTTCCCCTCAGTTTGCACATCAGCAGGGCTAACACTAAAAACATGCAGGGTAGCTTTATAAAAAAAAAAAATTTAAAAAAAAAGCATGACAGAAAGCGTGCAGCATGCTGAGAAACTTGTAAAAATACTTATAGAAATTTGTGCTCAAACATAATTTGTCCACACAGCACAAAAAGATGAACACCAAGGAGAGGTGAGGCAGACAGGACGCACACAGACATATAACAGAGAAAAACTTATTCACGCACTTCAAGTTTCTGCTCATTCTGGGCCAGGCCGTCCTTCTGGCTCTGCAGGAAGACAGTTAGTGTACGCGTGAGCTGCCTCCTGTCGTCAATCTCTGCCGCCAAGCGGCCGCTGTAGTCTGCTAGCAGCATGCAGGCCTCCTCCACCAGCCGGGAAAGTCGCTCTCCTGATTCTTTATCTAAAGCACAGAAAGCACAGAGAGAGCAGAGAACAAAGCCTAAATGCACGTCACTCAGTTATGCATCAATCCTGAAACAATGTAAACAGCATCTGTATAATCAGTGCCAAATCAAAACCTTCAATTTGTTTCTGCTGAGGTAAAGGCAAGGGCATTGTCAGACAGATACGAGGGAGACTCAAACACACAAACAATCATGTGTCATGTAATCAAATCTGTAGTGAGTGCTGTGTGCTACACATTCATGTAAATGATCTCTCTTTGTCATAAGGTCAATATCTTTCAGAGCCATCCCCTCTCTCCCATAAATAAGCCTGCAGGTATCCTTCAGAGCGAAAGAACGTCAGCTGCAGAAGTGAGTGTTTGTTTGGCCCAACAAGGACGTCCAGGCGACTGCATATCCCATGTTTTTGTCTCGACTCTCCCTTGTTTGTGCACACCTTATTTCCTCTGAAATACAGTCGTGACAAAACTAAATACACCCCATGATTCAAAAGTTTATATCAACAAAGATGCGGTTTTGATTAACATTAGAATAGTTTTCAGGTTATTCCAACGGACAGAGTCCACAATCACTACTTCTGATGCACACCCGGTCATTTTGTTGTGCAAGTTGGTCTGAAGTATGAAAGAAACCAAACCACTCAGTTCAGAAAAGAGCCTCAAAGCTTACTCCTAAGAGGCTTTCAATGGGAAAAGAGTAAAGTAATCATTTCTTTTAAGACTTTATCAGTCTCTCATTTTGTCTGGAGGTATATTGGCCCAATCGTCTTTACGTTGTTGTTTTAGTTCATTAAGACTTGAGGCAATTGTTTATACACAGCTCTCTGAGGGTCCCACCGCAGCAGTTCAGTCAGGTTCATGTCTGGACTGGACTGCAACACCTTGAATCTTATTCAGCCTCTCCGTTTTAAAATTTGCTGCAGTGTTTGAAATCATCATCCTCTTGCATGATCCGATTTTAGACAGGCTTTAGTTGGTGGACAGTTAGAGTGCACAGCTAACTAAGCAAGCCAAATCTTTAACTGCCTGATAATAAAATAGTGAGAACTGCTAGATTGTCTCCCAGCAGAAAAAGGGCATGACAACTTCAAACAGGAAATGGCCTTAATTCCCAGATTGCTGGCCAGGAACATTTGCTTAGAACAACTGTTCTAAGATCATTGTTGATGTTTTTCCTCCTTTCCTTTTATAGAGGTCCTCACGCTTGCTAATGATCAGTTAATTCCTGTGGAAGCACTAAGAGTATACTTAATTTTTCACAGGAATCTAGATGTTAAGTGTTTTCTGTAATGTGCAGTATATCAGAGTGGTTCAACAACATTTTCTCAGTCTAAACAACACATGTTCTGTCTAAAGTTTGGTATAAAGTGCGCAGAGCTTCCTTACCTGTGATCCTGTGAAGCAGTGACGTGTCCTGCACCTCAGCAGGAAGGGAGGAGATGCGCTGACGCAGCACTGAGTCGCCAGAAGCAGCGTTCTCCAGCTCCTGCAGAGCTCGGATTAACTCTGCCGTCTGAGGTATAGCGAGCATGATAAAGGCAAGAGGTGAGGGGGGAGCAGAAGAAGGTATTTACACTCAGGAGGAGACACAAAGGCAAACATGAAAACACAGACAGCTGTAAATCATTAACTAGCATGTGTGTGGATCAAAGTGTTATATGATTAGCACTCTGTATTTATAACTGCTCTGTATAACAAGGACAGCACCTGTGGGGGCTCGGTTGGAGAGCTCTGGGAGGCAAAGCCTTCATCATCTGGCTGGATCTCCTCATATGACCTCTTCTTTGTCTTCTTTTCTCCATCTAAGATTTATAAAAAGCAAGAAAAGCAAAACATAACAAGTCAAAAGTCCAGTTTGAAGGTGTGCGTTTTATGTATTATACTACATCTTTAGCCACTTTAAAGCCACAAGCCTGATTAGCTGCATGTTTAGAAATAAAGCAAACATTTGCAAAATAGTGCAAGTAAATAATATAACTATGCTTATCAAGTTTAAACCTCTAGGCACACAGCACACTTGCTATAATTGAATGGTAAGCACTACTGACAAGCTGGTACAGGTTTTGGCTCGTTGAACTTACACAGGACTTGCGAGAGCTGATCGAGCAGGTTATTCTCATACACGGCTCTCTCCTGCCAGATGGATAAAACCCGACCCAGCTGTTTCTTACAGCCCTCCTCACCATCTCTGCACGGGAACACACAGGAAAGAAAAGAAAGAAAGAAAGAACACACGCTTTAAACAGCTTTGCAAACCTGAAGTCAGGACTGGACAAAATTGAATTTAAAAAAAAAAAAAAAAAAAATCAGTTCTTGGATAGAAATTCTTTAAATGGGAAAATATTAGGGATGCACCTCATTTACCGCCACAGGCCAACTGGCCACTTCTGTCACATTTTCTTTAATGGAAATAAGTTCAAAGATGGACAGCTGATGGCCAAAATGTCATTTTAAACATTGTAATCAGCTCATAATACATCAGTGTGTGCATCCCTAGAACATACAGTATGTGTGTGTTTATACACGTCTTCTCATCAAGCCTACTTATGGCTGCCACCCTCAACCAGTTCTAAAATGTTACTTAAATTTCATACATTTAAAATCCAAAATGATGACAAAATGAGAAAGTTGACATCAGGACAACCATCCATGCCTTTGTCCAATAAAAACTGACCTGTACACATGTTTGAATGCATCAACGATGACTGGAGCAAAGTCCTGGGTGAACTCTGGTCCTTTCCTCTTGCTGTTTTGGATGACGTCATTGGCCAAATACAGGAAGGTCAGCTTGCGCGATACCTGAGCTGCACATGTTTGAAAAAAACAAAGAAACACACATACTATCTGATTATGATTTACAAAAAGGTACAACACAACAATGCCTATTAATGGGCAAGCGCATTTTAACCACTAAAGAACTAAAAACAAAAAACAAAAGTCATGACATACAAAAAATGAAATAGAGCCGATTTAAATCTTCAACAGTTTTTTTATTATTGTATATAGTATTTTATTCTATACAGTTGTGTACAGCATCTTATTCTTATTCTATTCCAGTGTTCTCTAATTTTTGCTATATAACTTTGCACTGTCCACTTTCTGCTGTAACAAAACAAATTTCCCACATGTGGGACTAATAAAGGTCATCTTATCTTTAATATGCAAAGCCACGTTTAAAAAATTCAAGATACTCGTTATGCTTCACTATAAGCAGGGCTATGACCTTTGCTAATTTAATATGAGCAATGCACCAGATGCACAGGCGAACTGTGCAGTCACATCAGCTGCATGATGCAGAACAAGGTGGCCCTGCAGAAAGAATAATTAAAAAAAAAAAAAAAGATTTAATCTGTGGATATTATTTCACAAGTTTAGTGCACGATATGAAGAAGCAATCTGACAAAAATGCATGTTCAGATTTGTATGCCCCAGGATTTTGAAGGCATCAAAGAGATCAAAAACAAAAGCTGATTCTTCTTACTATTTTTAACAATAGAGCACTGGCTCTTGCCTGACTTTGTTCTGGAGAAGCCGAGTGCCCGATTGAGTTCCAGTGAAGGATACTTACACCCCTTCTCGGTTTGTTGTTTTTATGATAAACTAACTGATGCACAAGCCTTTGTTGTTGTTGGACGAGACACAGTCGACACTGAGGTGAGTGTAAAGCTCCGTGGAGAGCCATTTCTATCCCCACTTGCCATTAACACTGGTCTCAGTCACCACCCAAAATACCTCACCCACAAGAGGTATCATTAGGTTGTTGACTAGCACCCCGAGGAAAAATGCACCATTATTAGCTACAATTACAGTAATGCCTGATGTCCCTACAACCCAACTCACTGAATAAATTCAACAACTCCATTATGTACCGTCTACTTAATAAACTTTGTGAACATTTTCTTATAAAAAAAAAAAAAAAAAAATCATTGACAGTCATCAGATACTATGAAAATCAGAAAAAAGTTAGATCCACCAGTCATTGCTTATATTTTATCACACAACAATGTTCAATAGTCTTTCTCCAGTGAAATGATTGACACAGCTAAATGAGCCAAAAAAAGCAATGCAATTAAAGAATAAATATGCACTTACTCTTAAAACTGTTACATATGTTTAATTAAAACAATGTCATGTGGTTCGTTTAACATCGACACATTTACTTATGCTTCTCCTTATATAATATATGCACCATTGCAACTATGCATTTTTTAAAAATATTATTATTTAGGGCATTTCACTTTTATTAGGTGGTGCATTGATGATTAGAGGAGAGTGAGTGCGTCTTGTATGTGGTCATCTCAAGCAAACGGCTCTGGCTGTGAGCACAATCTCCACCCACGTGCTAGTCAAACCTTTTGTTTGTGCGGAGTAGCCTATCAGAAGAAAGCTGGCTTAAAGCAAAGCTATACTGTGTATGAATTGCGGTGATTTATCAAGGGTTAGTATAGGATTATTTTGATGAGTTAATCACGCAAAGCTACTGTAGCAGAGAAAAGAAATGAGCATAAGTGGCTTCCTTTATGCTTTATAGTAAAGCTCATTGTAACTGTTGATGTGGGTTTAATTTAAAGCTATTCCCTCAGGTGTTATAAAGTTTAATTTAGTGCAGCTTTAACTGATCGAGACTTACTATAAGCAAAGATGGGAGATTATGGAGATTTTCTAACACAAACACATTTAAGGGAACACACGTTGTCGTCACTTTTCGACAATGCTACTTAGACAAAGCAGTGAAAACCTTTGGCTAGTGACCGAAAGTTGCCAGCCTTTAGCAGCCACCGTGCTAACAGGGACTCTGTGTTTTAACTTTAACAGCAGTTTGGTCTGGCAGTTTTAGCCAGAGCTAGCCTGCAGCTACATGTTACTCACTCTCTGAAGCATGCTCGCTGTGTTTGTTTGGAGGAACTCCTCGGCTCTCACCAGCCTTACCTTTTTTCAGTTCGTTGAACCAAACGTTGACAATGGTCTTCGAGTGTTTTCTGTGGTGGATGAGCCACAGCGACAGTGTCTGTACACTTTGCTGAGAGTTGCTAAGCTCGGACAGTTTCTTCTCTAAAGCCGCCTCGGAGAAAGCTGACATCTCGGCGAGATTAGGGGAGGGAGTGCGAGGCTAGACGCTGGGAGAGGCTGCTGTAAGGTTTCTCCCAAATGTGTGGACTACAGCACGCTAGCCGGTCACAGGGTCTTTGCAGGAGTTTCAGCCATCCAAACTAAATGTCGCAACCTGACTCTGCTACACAAAAGGATGGCTGGTAATACTGACTAGCTATCTCCGTCCTCTCTGTGACTGCTCGGTTGCCTGTGCTTGGGACTGCTTCTTCCTCCTTATCTTAATGGCAGCTGGGGATAAAACTTTTGGTTACCTTAGCGCCACCTTCCGGACTGGAGTGCGGGTCGCATTGGTTATTACGCTAACCAACGTTAATATGCTTAAAATCTGAAGTTAAATACAAAAAATCTGCAATATTCATCTACCATTAGATAGTAATTCATTTTTCTGAAATGCTAATTTAAATATCAATCTCTATTGTTAATATATTGGACATCAGAAACATGTAATTCCACAAATTTCTTTACTATCCAGACTGACGAGTATTGCATATATTTATACAGTCTAAGATTCATGATGTCCTCCTCCTCTCAACTTTTACTTCTGCCTCTTATTCCTCTTACATTTCTTAGGAGGCCACTGCAGTGATATCAACCTGTGTTTATTTTCTTCGTGACCACCTCTGTTGTACAATCAATCATATGCAGATATTTTAAAGTTGAGTACATGATATTGTGTTGTTCCTGTTCCAATCTATTGCCCAAAGTTTACATGCATCTGCATAAACATTAATATAATGTATTTTTTGATGTATTCACTGTTCATAATAAATATTCTGTGCATATAGAAATTAGTTACTATCTAGCACTACCTGGATTTACTGGAAGTGTGATTCACATTCATAGATAGCTCACAAATTTAGTACATGCTGTTTCCATAGGAGCCAGGTGCTGCTAATCAAATGCACTTGATTAACTGATCATCAGCAAGTGTGAGCACCTCTATATAAGCAGAGGTTTTGGCAATTTACTGGTAGGCAACTGATCTGTGTTAACACAATGCCACAATCAATCCAGCAGTAAAGAGCCCCAAATTGTATCTTTTCTGTGTCCAGTGTTGCTGCAAAGAAAAGATACAATTTCAAAAAGACTGAACAAATGTGGCTTGTTTGAAATGGTCGCCAGGAGAAAAGAACACGGCAGCACAGCTTAGGTTTGCAAAGTTGCACCACAAGACCTCAGAACTGAAAAGATGAGCTTGCACAGAAAGCCACTACGTTATTGCTGGTAAACATGGTTCTGCAAGGTATTGAATAATGGGCGTACTACAGAGTCAAACTTACTCCAAAGCAAACACAGAACCATTAACGTGTTTTAATATTTACAGTAAGACTGGCTTTTTACAGTGATCTGCATTAATCGCTGAGTGGACAAAGTTTGTGTTTCCTCGCTGAATTTGAGCAAGCTTGTGAGTATTACGCCACAGGACATTACATAACCTACCGTGACTGCTTGAAAGGAAAAATAACAAACTCTTTTGTTTGAACCTGCAAGGAAAACGATATTTGGTCACATAATTGGTTAAAGTTCAAACTCTACTGGTGCAAAAAAAAAATAAAATAAAAATTCAGCCACACGGGTCAGAACTGTTTTAAAAAACTGTTTTTTAATTTCATAAAAGCAGTCAAACATATCTCAATATTTCTCCTAAAAAAATACAGTGAATCCACTTAAACCTAATGTGATGTTTCACACATTTGTCTTGTTTTCTGGAGTTAAAAAGGCATAAATGTAGATTTAAAAAACAAAAAAACAAAAACAAAAAACACTGCTGTAACGGTCAAAAACAGAAAACAAATAGCCAGTTTGAACAACTTCATAACAAACACAATAAAAGAATAAAAATATACACACAGGCAGCTGTTTAGTGTTTACGGGCACGTTTCTCAGCCTTCACTGAATGTGAACTTGGAAATACACGAGTGAGTTCTATTTAAATGCTCAGTATCTTCAATTCTTCTACTTCTCTTATAACGACTGGATTAGTGGATAAGGAGTGCTGTTTCACCTCATTAGTGCTCTTTGACTTTCAGTCTCCACAAAGTTTAAACCTAAAAGTCCCAGCAGACAAAAAAAAAAACAAAAAAAAAAAAACCAAAAAAAAACAAAAACCCGACACTGCTTATATTACTGCACCTCCATCAGCAGGCTCACATTCATTACAGAAATCAGCAGAACTATAATAAAAAAATAAAGAAAGTCACATTGCAAGTAAATCCCCCGCTGGACCATCCAAATGTGATTTGATTCAGCTGAAATACAGATCAGTTTGGGACACAGCACACTGAGGTTTAGAAGGTTGGCTGAAGGCATAAGAGTGTGTTAGACTCCAGTCCGTAACACTACTGCAGACCGGAGGGAGAAAGTGCTGGCCAGGGTTTGCCAGAGAGCCAGTGTTGTAGCTGGGGTAAGACATCCACCCACGCGGTCCTTGACTGGCTTCATAAGATGTAGTCGGTATCCCATAATTGTGTGGAGCTGCCTGGGCACAGTCATTGGTGAGCGCTGTGTAGTGTGCAATGCTGCCGCTGTACACACAGGGATCTACTGATTGAGTTAGCATGTTCACACCAGCACTATTTATATAAGGACCCAGATGACCCCATACATCGTAATACCCACTTACACTGCCCGTCTGAAGACTTGCATTATCGCACGGCATGTGCGGATTCTGAAAGTGTTGTTGGTAATAATGTGGACCAGCGTCTATGCGTGCCTCTTCTCTCAAACCCTGCTCTCTTGTTCCATTCTTATCCTCTGCAGCTGGCTTATACCCCTCCTCGGTCCAACACTCCCTATGTCCGTAGGAAGAGTTAGAGGAAGATGGCACAGCTAATATTGTAAAGTTTCCTTCTGGCGTGTACCCACCAGTCTCTGGACCTCCATCACAGGGGCTGTGCTGTAGTGGAGAGGTTTCTGCATGGTTTAGTTCAGATGACAAACCATCACAGTCTAACTCCACAATCTCTGACCCCGGGGAGGACGTGAGATCTAAATTAAAGGGAGGGGATGTAGCTGATGGAGGGAGGCTTTTGCTGCTGAAAGACATCCTCTTCATCAGTAATAAACCTTTGGTAATAGGCAGGCTGACATTAAAAACAGTCTCTCTCTTTGCTTTTACTCTTTTCTTCCTCTTTGACTTCATTAAAGTGCATTTCTCTGACATGCCTTCAGCGGATGTCTGGTTCATGCTCAGCCCTTAGACATAAAGAAAAGGAATAAGTTAAAAGCAGTTTGCTGAGAAAGTGTGAACTCTAGCTTGCAAAGATACAAACCTTTGGCATCCACTTCCTTTTTTTTAATGTCAGCACCTTTCCATCCAGATTGCAGCATCTTTATGCCTGGAAAATATCCAAAACAATACAGTGGCATACAAAAATAAAATAAAATAAAGAAATGCAAGGAACACTGGGTGGGGGGGGGGGGGAAAAAAAAAAAAAAAAAAAAAAAAAAAAAATTCAAGTGGGCATTAATGAATACAAGAAAATCTAGAGAGCCGACATCCCTGACAAGTGGGAAACTGCACTGAACAAAGGACACACTCTGCATGGTGAGTGCCAAAGATGCACTGACAAAACGTGATCCAGGCAAAATTCAGACGGCATAAAAGTTACACTTCTCTGTAAAAATCCAGTTATAGCATAACTCTACACATAAGTATACAGTTGTATAAATATACATACACTCGCTTACATTTTTAAATAAGTGGTGGTAAAGGTTCCACAATGTCTTTTGACATTTTTAAATTGGTTGGGATGTTCAGGAATGACCCAGGAACACATTCACAGTCCACAGGTTTATACTGCAAGAAAGAAACCTGTGCTCCAAAAATTGACACCGTCAAGCTGAACATAAAACCAAAGCGTTTTATGGTCAGAAAGATTGAGCTGTTTGCAGCTATGAAGGTGAGGTTTTCAAACCTGAGAGCATGGCACCAACTTTCAAGTATTGTGGTGGTAGCACATATTTCAACTTCACCTCAAATTAACAGCTAGATGGTTCAAATTGAACACAGATGTGCCAATTATATAATGGTTCAAAAAGTTAATAAAAATTGGTTTTGGGGATGGATAAAGCAGGCTAATATTAAGCTGCTGGAATGGCCTTCCCGAAGTCCCGACCTCAACTAATTTGTAAATTTGTGGACTACACTTAAAGCTGGTTCTGTGCCAGGAAACAAACAGATTTAAATGAACTCAAAGAATCAATCACTTCACCCTGGAAAAAGAACAGTTCAAAGAAATCATTAAAAGCCCAGAAATGCCATGATATTCATGCCCAGGATGACTGGATGTAACCTTCTTCTCTCTTTTTTTTTTTTCTCCTTAAAAAAGATTTCTGACCACAACTGTATTTAGAGTATAACACTTTCAACAAATCACTGAGTAGGTACCTGTGTCTGTGCCTGTAGAACAACTCTACGATATGTCTATTTTGTCCTGCTTTTTAACTGAATGTTTCAATAATGACACGTCAGGAAAAAAAAAAGCCTGTTTTTTGCAGTGGTTTGATCTATCACAGACCTGCTGTCAAAAAAAAAAAAAAAAAAAAAAAAAAAAAAGGAGGCAGGTAAATGTTACACTTACAAGAGCAGAGATGTAGAAAATGAAGTGAATGGTTTATGGCCAAGCAAAAGAAAAATAACCCATACTTACACCAGTGGTAACTTTTGCCAGTGAGTAGCGCACAAAGGTTTTCTGGAACATGCACTACCTGAGAACATGAGAGGTTTATAAACTAAAGGACAGACGAGTACAGGTGAAACCAACACTGTTTGGGGGAAAAGACACTGAGAGTCACGTCACATGTGGCAGAATCCCAGCAGGAAATTCTGTGCTGCAAAGAAAAAGGGATACCTTCAACTCTCCTCGCCCCGTTTCTCGCTCCACTTTCTTTGCCAAAGACTGAAGAAGGTGAGGTTTGTCTTTAAGCTCCGCAGTCACCTCCTCAGGATGAGTTTCCATCTATAAAAAATTATATTCACTAACTTTAAACTATACTTACCTCGCTTTTTGCATGCATAATACTAAAGAACCTTTGCTATAATCTATTCTGGTAACTGATCCAGAACAAACAGACCAAGTAGTTGATGAGGTGTGAGGGGCTGGTCAGGTGTTCAGTGATGTCCTTCTTGTTGGATTTGATGCGGCAGCAGTGGCATAAGAAACAGTAAGAGCAGCCATCTTCACTTCTATACTCGACCACACAGTCGAGACCTGTTGAAAACATGAGAAACAAAAAAAATAAAGAACATTTCCATTTCATGGGAATTACGATCACCAGCTGTGGTTCGAGACTGGAGTTGGACTGTGAGATGAGAAACTTTACTGGAGAGGCACATGAAAGAGTTTGCAGTCCGCCACAACCGTGCAACTTCAAGGCCTTTTTTTATTATTATTTTTTGTTTTTTTTAACTCTTTTGGTGCCATTCTTTGTGTGTTCTCACCTATGAGAGTCTTGGTTCCAGTGTAGTCATCAGGAAAGCTGCTGGTGTGCTCTGAAAACACAAAGGGTTCGGGAGAATCCAACTGGGATGTGAACGGGTTGACTAAGTAGACCTCTGACTTAACAGAAGGATCAAAGTTTGCATGCATCAGCTGCGGTGCTGGCTTGTTAGTGTGCGCTGAGATCTTGCCTGAGTTTGTGTCAGCCTTGAAGGATTTCTTGGACCGTGTGGGCTGGTTCTGTGCAAACACTACAGTCCTCTGGGATTCAGTGGGATAGTGCAAAGCTGTAGTCTCTGGATAACTCTCAGTTTCACCCTGTGCATCTCTTAAGGAACCTATGAGAGTTACTGCTGCAGTATCAGAGAGATGAAAAGATACCTATGAAGGGAAAAATAATCACGTGCATGCAGAAAAATTGCCAAAAACATAAAAAGTGAGAGTAATCAAGAGAAGACAGTGAGATGGGGAAAGAACAGTCAAACATTCACTGACCGTCATTTTCACTGGATGTTTCCATCCTCTGGTATACACCATCTTCAACCTCTAACAACTTCGTATGAAGGTGCAAAAACATATGAGCATCCACAATAATTTGCAGTTTATGACTACAAGAAAGCACGCACAATAAAAGCAACAGACCTGGATGTCTCCCGGTCCCTCTTTTTCCTCAAGCTTCTTGGCCATCTCCATCAGCGGCCACGCCAGCTTGGACAGGTCGGAGCTCTCCTGCCATTTTGATACCAAGTGAGGGTGCCAGGTTTTCTTTTAAAAACAAACAAACCATAATCTGTTAGTAAAATCCAACGCAGCACATGATCTGCTGTCACCAATCCTTCTCCAGTACTACTTACAATGTAGTTGAATCTGTGGAGACTTCCCAGTATGTGGTTACGCATGTCAGCCTTACTGAGGCGACACACGCACGCCCCACACACGTACAGCGCTTCTGTGCTCCACGCACCAGCCTTCACACATTCTGTAATGCAGCCCAAGCCTAAGTGCACATTAAAAACACATATTACTTCAGCACACACTGAATAAAGAACCGTTTACACACTAAAAGTGGGATTTGCTGCGGCACACCTATTATGGGTTGTAGTCTCTCCTTGTTGCTCAGGTACGCCTTCAGAGAATCCAGCAGCTGGCTTCTTCTTAAAACACCTACAAATGGAGGAATTACAGAAAGAGAATGGGCTATATGCAGCAAGCTTACATACAGTTAGTAGAAGGCATGACTTACCTGGCTGCATGCTGCAACTGTAGAAAAACACCACCTGAAAACCCAAGATGGAGCTTAAGTTTCAAAGCAATGCTGGTTTGTTCACCTCATGCAGAGTTATGGTAGAGACACGGGAGATGTCTCCTGGTAGGGAGGGGGATTCTCATACTGTGTGTGTTGGCTAATCGCTCTTTGGGAATCTCCTTGTTGGTACAAAAATACAATTTTTGTCAATCGCGGTGTGTTATCGTTGGCATTTTTATAGATTCAACTAAGGGAATGGGAACAAATTACAAACCCAATTAAAAAAAACAAACTCTGGATGCTGTAAATAAACGAGTTTTTTTATTAGTAAAATATAAATAAAAATGCAATGTTATAAACCTACATGTTATTCACAACTGAAATTAAAGCATGAAAGTTTAAACAAGTTTTGACTCTTTCACTGAAAAGAAATTCAGCTCGTTTTCAGTTTGACGGTAGCCAAACTCTAGTCCACACTTTTCAGATGCTCACAGGAGAAACAGCTCACGGGCTACACTTTCTGCTCAGATGCTGCTAAATGTGGACCACGCTTCACAGTCCTAATAAATAATGACCCCAAGCACGCTGCAAAAGCAACCTGAGCTTTTCAAAACAAAGAAACAGCTAACACAGCTAAGGCAAGTGTCGGACCGATTGTCCCTCCCTGATTTTTGGATTCTGACCTGGTAAAAGAAACAACTCGAGACAGAACGCTTCAATCCAACAATTCTTTATTCACCATGTACCTGGGAGATGCGCACAGCGCGAAACCTCCTGCAGAGCCGATGGGTGCGCCCTCAGTCTGTTACAGATATAGTATTTCTTACCAGATTTCCTCCTTTCACACCTGCTTTTCCTGTATGCTTAGTACTCTGTGTTGTTGTCCAAATTATTCATGCGCAGTTTCAATAAAAACACCTCCTTGCGTGGTTCTCCTCCCCAACTTCTGCTTCCCTGCACGTGCCCTCATTTCTTACCTATGCAGGTGGCTTTTAAATGAACTCTTTAGGCACCTTAAGCTTCGCTACCTAGTTCTGCTTTCCACTCTATACTTATCCAGATGTGTTAGACAGCTGTTAGTGATGCTTTTTCTGCACCATTTCCTGTAAATGCTGTTTTCTCTCTCTGACTATTTTTCTCCTACAGCTTCACACAGAAGGCTGTCTTTGCACAAAGGCCTGACCCTAAGATAATACATACTACAATGCAGCTAGATAATATTATTAATCTATATAACCCAGCAAGCTAATACTATCACATATAATATAACATAACTCCACACAAGTCAACTGATCTCAACCAAGTAACTGAAGGTGGCTGCAGTAAAGCACCTGATGATGCCCATGGGTTAAAAACATCAAACACAAGAGTTTCATCCAAGTATTAAAAACAATCCTTATTTGAGTTAGTACGGTTACTTTTGAGCCTCTAAAAATTGAGAGGGTGACTGTGTATAAAACTCGAAATTATTCTAAATTCAGAAGTTTTGTAAAACTCCTTGAAATAAAGCTGAAAGAAAGATGGAAGGAAATGCAGCTGCAATTACACTGTCACCATCGGGTGGCGCTGCATGTCAGTCTGTTAAAGCAGCTTCCTGCCGTCCTGGACACGACGCAAAACAAAGGTCCACATATTGCACAAAATATCAGAGGATTTGTTGCTGTGACTTGTCTCAGAGTTGACTAAAAAAAAGTCCGTTTTAACTAATGAACTAATTAAACTTGAGCAGGAACATTAAACAAACGCGGAGCCGCTACTTTCTGGATAACAAAGTTTCTCCGTGGTGTCTAATACCGCAGTATGCTGAAGCAGTTAGGTTGGGTGCTTACCTGTGGAGCTGGAGGGTCTCGCAGCTGCAGTGAGCTTTAACCGTGGATTCAAACGACGCTGGTAGTAGTAAGACAGCGTAGCGTCACATGTTCCGTCCGCTGGGTAGTAATGTGGTCTATGCCACACCCACCTTTATAATGAACGCCAAGCAATCGCATCTAACCTGCTTCACCCCCATGCTTTGTCTAATCTGTTCATTCTTTAAAGGTAAAAAGTGAAAGACACGCTGATCCTGCTGCAGGCTGTTGATGTCAGAAAATTAGGGCTCTTCTGCTTGTTTCCTCGTTGAAGTATCTTGAAGTTTGTGACTTCACAGCATTGTTTCAAAAACCCCTGTCTTCAGAGAGCTGGCCAAGAGAGGGAGTAGCTGTGCTTCAAGGGCTGTGGAAGACCAGTTGTGCCACAACTCTCCTCATGTCATTATTGTCGATCCACCTATGTGCATCAGCAGTTTGTAACGAATTTTCTTATAACTGCACACCCCTTCAGACTGAATTCAACTCATCTTCCAGTCATAATCTTTTATCACAAGGCCGACATGTCCTGTTTGTCCTGTCTGTTCCCAGCACACAGACAGAAACAGCAGTGAAAGGATGAGATATTTTGCAAGCTGCTTGAGGAAATAAACGACTTTATTATCCCAAACTGAAGATTAATGTACAATTTGTTCAATATGAGTCTTTGAGAAATCTTTATTTGTAACTTATATTAGCTTTCTTGTTCCCCCCCCCTTTGAGCCTACATACATTAATACCCAATTTTCAGTTGGCTATTGTTTTATTTCTATGCTTTCTATTATTTCATCGACCTGAAACTTTTTTTTACTTTTTTTTGACTGTTTGAATGTTTGCTATTTGTGTGACACACTACTAAAATTATAAAAACCATACAGTGCTTGGTTGAGACGTAATAGTTCAACAACAAAAGTATAGCTCATACAATCAGGAAGTTGTGTTCTCCATATATTAAAGCTGCTATAAGGAATCTGAAATCTGAAAAGGAATCTGAAAAACAAACCGGGTTGATACATTTTTTTTTACCCTCTTTAACAACATTCCAACATAACATTATAATTGATTGGGGAGATTAAAATTATTGATATATTTTAATGTGTAATTGTCACATACATGAATATGCGATTGCAAATACACGTGACATTCTCAAGCAGGCATATCTGCATCAATGTATCTGTATTCTGTGTGTGGGGATGTGTGTGTTTTCAGCCATACCATACATAGACATACAACCTTTCAATGAACTTAATGTGTGTGTATGAGGTATGGAGAAAAGGTATGCAGAAAAGCAGAAGTAAGCATCTTGCTAAACGATAAAAACAGGAGCTTGCAATAGTTCATGTCTCAAATGAACATTTAAAGGTGTGAAGTCTCACACTTTTATAGAACAGAACAGTCTGGTTTCTAAAGCTATAACGGAAATTATAATGTCGAGGCCGCTTCCTCTCATCTCATGGTACACAAGTGCAGACCTGATCAGACTTAATAATGAAAATGATTTTTATCAGCATACAAATGATTATATATACCTAAGCATAAATGACAATATAAAAAATATCAACTCTCACAGATAGAATGTCTGACCCTTAGTAGTCTGCAAAGACTATGTGTGGTATGCCAGGACACTCTGGAAAAGAGTGAACGTACTCCTCTTTTATGGTACACAGAGTGTCCTGGCATACCACACATATTCTAAGGTCATGAGAGAGGTCGCACCTTCTCTTTCTGATATGTGGTATGGTAAACACATCTATATCTGTTTGAGTATAAGAGCCTTTTGTTTAGGTGAACTGCTGGACTCCCTAGTGCCAGCAGGTCTGGGGAGCCTTCGCAGGGTCACCTTTTGACACACACACACATACATAACACTTCTATTTTTGGAGTGTATTTTTTATGTATCTGTATTATATTATACATACACATTAAAAGTGAATCTCTGTCCAAAAAATGCACTCACTTTACTTCTTACTCACTATGAGCATCATTCATTATTCTCCCCCAGTAATTAAGATTAGGATATGTATTTTTTTATTCCAATCCATTCTTCTTTTGCAATAGTAGTCTTTTAAGATTATTTAAATAACCTTTATCAGATTTGATGGTTTTGTTACAGACTTTTCAAAAAAGTGTTTTGCTTTTCTTTCACAAATGTGGGGATTTGGGGAAGAGAGCGGAACCGGCTGTTCAAACCCCCCCAAGGCTGCCCGCTGGAATCGAAGCAATGGAACGAGGCGCAACCTCTCACAACGAACCTAATATGGTCAACACCTTGGAGACGCTTGCAGCTGCTGTGAAGGCTCAAAACAACACCATTGAGCGTATGGGGGGATACATCAGAGAGAGGCCTGCTCAAAATGAGACCCTTGAGCGACAGTTGGAAGACATCGCGGAACGGATCACTGCAGTTGTGAGGTCTCAGAATCAAAAGAATGATAACACCATGGAACAGAAGTTTGATACCATCATGGGGAGGCTCGCGACTCTCCAACGGGAGATCGGGAGACCAGTGTCGGTGTTAGGGCAGCCTGAAAATTCTCCTGGGCTGCTCGCAATAAAATCAACATGAACATTGCGGATCCCCATCACGGCGCCAGCTGCAGGCCCAAGGCTGGAGCCAAACAATCACTCCCTGATAACAACTGTGTTACGGCTATTCTTCCCATCCCATGCAAGGACACCTGGATTGGCTGGAGGACTGTTTACTTAGCCTGATAGGGCGAAGGACACTGTCTCAGCTGAACTATGGACACGCACACACATACACTTACACTGATAGGCACTCACTCATCCCCCCTCCCTTTCCAACGCCTTTGATGCTTGTTTCCTGCGAGGGAACACGGCGGGTCTGTGTGCCGCGCTGGAATGGTAGCGCTGTGCAGGGCGGCTGCTGTGTTCGCTTCGGATTACTCCTCACCCCCCACCCACCCCTGTGGCTTGTCATGTCTTCACAATGTTGTGCTGTGGACATTTATGTGCTTTTTTGTGCAGAGGAGTTTTTTTGTTTCCTGTTCTCATGCTGTCCTACCATGGAAGCATAGCATGAGTAGGGGTCTCTTTTTTTCCTCTTGTACTTTCCCCATTGTAGTGTACATTTCAATGTTTTTTTTTCTCTGATTCTACCAATCTCCGACCTGTATCCCCATGTAATGTTTGTGCTATATGTGTAAGGTCGGGGGGGGGGGGGGGGGGGTCCCATTTCACTGCAGGGCAACCTGCATGTGACGAATAAAGCTTTGATTGATTGAAATTGTGTTAAAATGCACAAAACAGCGATGTGATGTTTTGTGACGAGGACCCAGGCACAGAGAGACTTGATGAATTTAAGAATCTTATGATTTAATTTTAAAAAAAATTGCAGACTTGCACAGAGATGGTAAAATTATGATGACTGATAACAGACACAAAGACAACAGACGACGAGGACATTGAGTAGGAGGGGTTTAAATGCACCTAGGAGACAGTCAGAGAGAACTCGGGACGACTGGAGACATTTAAGGATGCAGGGACTGACAGGGAAGGAGTCTCATCGTGATGAGTAAAGATGATCTTGCATGGCTAGGCAGCTCTCTGGGTTCTCAGCACCCTCAAAGCTCTGATCCTAGAATCGCCTCTGTGCTAACATTTCTTTGAAAACAAAGCCAGAAGGGGCCTTGCACAGACTTTAGTGTTATCTCATGAGAAGAATGACCTTGTGTCTTCCACAAATGCTGCGGAGACAAAGCAAAAAGGTTTCAACAAACATGAGGGAGGCTGTTTAGGCCAGCTGGTACCAGTCTAAGGACAGCCTGAGGAATGGTAAGAAATGCGATACAAATGTAATCCTATTCTGATTTGTGATATAAGGGATACTGTACAAGTTTCTGTCCATGCTTGTAAACAATAAAGATACTATGACTCTATATGTACTATGATACTATGTAACTAAAGAACTGCATTTCTAACCTTGCCTGTGGAAAACTGTTCATTTCCCCAACAGCACACACATACAGTTTTGCTCTCGTTTTTATGGCGAGTGAACTACTCAGCCTAATTTCTATAAAATGAAAATCCTGATCTCGTCCCTTGTTGGAGTTCAGCTATGAAAAAAAACTGCTTTCCAGGCACCTTTTTACCACTATCAGTGGTAAAAAGGTGACCTGTAAGACTCCACTATCTCACTCCCGAGTCAAAGCATCGTCCATCAGAGGAGCACAGGCACCGTCCACCTTCCACTGAATTCAAAATGTGGCCATGAAAACTCTGTTGATTAAAACACAGCACACCGAGAATATTTCTCTGGCAGATACTCACGTTTACTATATTGATGAGTCGTACCTATTAATATATTGAGATACTAAGTCGCTCCGATGGGTGTCCGCGTTGAATAAGACTTACAGTAGGGAGTGATTTGAGTTCTCAAATGGAGTATAAAGGTGGTAAAAAACATATCAGTCTGTGTTTTGTATATATCATTTTAAAGACTCCAGAATTTATTTATTTTTAGTGTAAATGATGTAAAATCAAAAACATAAATGGCTGACCCTGGGACTGAGCTCCTCTCTTTGTAACTGGGTTCTGGACTTCCTGACCAACAGACCGCAGTCTGTGAGGATCCACAACGTCTCCTCATCTTCCATAGTCCTCAACACTGGCTAGCCTCAGGGCTGTGTGCCAAGCCCCCTCCTGTTCACGCTGCTTACATATGACTGCTCACCCAACCACCCAGGCTGTCATATTGTAAAGTTTGCAGACAATGATGAGACTGGCTACAGGAAGTAGGTGGAACACTTAAAGGATTGGTGCAGGAAAAACAACACTTCCAGCCTGATAAGGAAGTCTCACCAGAGGCTCTACTTCCTGAGGAAGTGGAAGCGTGTGGGAATGGAGAGCTCAGTCCTCATCTCATTTCACAGATGTGCGGTGGAGAGTGTTCTGTGCTCTGGCATCAATATGTGGCACGGAAACGGCACTGTGGCAGAGAGGAAAGCTCTACAGAGGGTGATGAAGGCTGCACAGAGAGTTGTCGGAGGCAGCCTCCCAACCGTCACAGACATATACACCTCCAGAGGCAGGAAGATGGCCACCTGTATCATGAGGACCCCACTCACCCAGCACACACACTCTTTGTCCGCTCCACTCTGGCAGGAGGCTGAGGAGCATCAAGTGCAAAACCACCAGACTGAGAAACAGCTTCATTCCAGAAGCTGTGAGACTTTCTCAATACATAAATGGACAAGAACTGCTATTGTAGCACCTTAATCACTACTGACACTGTCATTTTATCAGTGCTGGTCACCATGCCCTTTGCTGCTAAAGTATTTATTTACACCTACAGGGAGTGCAGAATTATTAGGAAAGTTATATTTTTGAGGAATAATTTTATTATTGAACAACAACCATGTTCTCAATGAACCCAAAAAACTCATTAATATCAAAGCTGAATGTTTTTGGAAGTAGTTTTTAGTTTGTTTTTAGTTTTAGTTATTTTAGGGGGATATCTGTGTGTGCAGGTGACTATTACTGTGCATAATTATTAGGCAACTTAACAAAAAACAAATATATACCCATTTCAATTATTTATTTTTACCAGTGAAACCAATATAACATCTCCACATTCACAAATATACATTTCTGACATTCAAAAACAAAAGAAAAACAAATCAGCGACCAATATAGCCACCTTTCTTTGCGAGGACACTCAAAAGCCTGCCATCCATGGATTCTGTCAGTGTTTTGATCTGTTCACCATCAACATTGCGTGCAGCAGCAACCACAGCCTCCCAGACACTGTTCAGAGAGGTGTACTGTTTTCCCTCCTTGTAAATCTCACATTTGATGATGGACCACAGGTTCTCAATGGGGTTCAGATCAGGTGAACAAGGAGGCCATGTCATTAGTTTTACTTCTTTTATACCCTTTCTTGCCAGCCACGCTGTGGAGTACTTGGACGCGTGTGATGGAGCATTGTCCTGCATGAAAATCATGTTTTTCTTGAAGGATGCAGACTTCTTCCTGTACCACTGCTTGAAGAAGGTGTCTTCCAGAAACTGGCAGTAGGACTGGGAGTTGAGCTTGACTCTATCCTCAACCCGAAAAGGCCCCACAAGCTCATCTTTGATGATACCAGTACTCCACCTCCACCTTGCTGGCGTCTGAGTCGGACTGGAGCTCTCTGCCCTTTACCAATCCAGCCACGGGCCCATCCATCTGGCCCACCAAGACTCACTCTCATTTCATCAGTCCATAAAACCTTAGAAAAATCAGTCGTGAGATATTTCTTGGCCCGGTCTTGACGTTTCAGCTTGCGTGTCTTGTTCAGTGGTGGTCGTCTTTCAGCCTTTCTTACCTTGGCCATGTCTCTGAGTATTGCACACCTTGTGCTTTTGGGCACTCCAGTGATGTTGCAGCTCTGAAATATGGCCAAACTGGTGGCAAGTGGCATCTTGGCAGCTGCACGCTTGACTTTTCTCAGTTCATGGGCAGTTATTTTGCGCCTTGGTTTTTCCACACGCTTCTTGCGACCCTGTTGACTATTTTGAATGAAACGCTTGATTGTTCGATGATCACGCGTCAGAAGCTTTGCAATTTTGAGACTGCTGCATCCCTCTGCAAGATATCTCACTATGTTTGACTTCTCTGAACCTGTCAAGTCCTTCTTTTGACCCATTTTGCCAAAGGAAAGGACGTTGCCTAATAATTATGCACACCTGATCTAGGGTGTTGATGTCAGTAGACCACACCCCTTCTCATTACAGAGATGCACATCATCTAATATGCTTAATTGGTAGTAGGCTTTCGAGCCTATACAGCTTGGAGTAAGACAACATGCATGAAGAGGATGATGTGGACAAAATACTCATTTGCCTAATAATTCTGCACTCCCTGTATATTTATACCTACACTCGATACCCATACTCCATACTGGTACTCAGGTTGCTGCACTCTACTTATAGTATTATTTCTTGTATTGTTTTATGACTTGTCATTCCTGTTTGTTAAAAAGCAAAAACAAAAAAACAAAACAAAAATAAAATTAAAAACCCCAACTATTCATTTATTACTTAAAATAAATAAATAAATAAATTCTGTTTCTTCATTATTTTGTTTCTTTTCACTCTGGGACCATGTGTACATAATTTCATTCCACCTCATGTTAACATGTGATGCGAAGGACAATAAAGCTCCTTGAAACACATGGATTAACTGATGATTCCTGAATGAATAATGATTATGGTTTTGACACATAATGTTTTAAACTGAAGTCCAAAGGTCACAGAGGTTATATTTATGCAACACACAGCATCATGCACAGTGAGACATAAGGGGAAAAATCAGCTTTGATATCATAACAGACAGGTAGCAGGGTTTTTTTGTCAAGTTGCTACAACTGTGCATGATTTATGAGGAAGTAGTTGCTGTGAAGTTCTCCAAGGTCTGGCCTTGCTTGGCCTGAAAGTTCCAACAAATACCTCACATGTGTGGGAGGCCGGTCACAAGCTGATGAAAACCCTCCCAATTTGCCTCAGACATGCTCTCCTTTCCTCTTTCCCACGCTTATATTCCTACCACACTGAGAAATATCTCATTTTCAATATAAACAAAAGCACAGGGGGACAAGTGGATAAACCTGAATGTATTAAGCACAGTTGTCAAGGTCATGTTCATCTTCTTAAAGATTGCACAAGAAAGAAATTCAACCTTCAGGTTAATTCCACATTCTGGGTCATCATCTACAGCGTTAGCTTTACTGTTACTGTAGCAGAGAGAAAATGCTGTTTCAGAATGGTCTCAAAGTGCTTTGATGCGCTCTACTCTGCAGACACAGCTAAACACATTTATGCTTTTCTGCCCTCCAACGATGCTGCTAAAAAATTTAAATATAAATATAAAGGGAACATTTACATTGCACATCAGAACCAAAATCATAACCCATATGAAGTTTTTTAAATATTTATTTTTTTAAACAGTGCATGTTCCCCTAACGTTTCCAACCTGTCATTTGGTGTAAAGTTTTAATATCTGGCGTTTGCACATTTTCCAGGAAAACACGGCGTCTTTTCACAAGTCCCTACACAGTTTAAACGATCTATGTCAACGTCTGTGGGTACACATAACATCACCAGTCAAAAACCTGCCTGCTCTACCTCAGATACAGAATGCGTACTTCCTGACATACTCATTAGGCGCAAACGCTGTTAATATAGAGACAGAACAAAATAACACTGCGGTGTTCTTTCATAATCAGCAGGGCAATAGAGCAAAGGGAGCAACAGCTTTGTTACAAGATCGGTACACTGTGGTTACAATGGCATCAGTTTCCTGTTCTGAGGCGACAGGCATACATCCAGTGAGAGCTTCTGCAGCGCATCGGTTTCAAATCTTCAGTGTGCCTTCAGAGATGCTCTTCTGCATACCTTATGCAAGTTACTGTTTGCATCCACTTCTGACCTTTATGTCCCAACAAGGAGTTTTCTCCCAGAGATCTGCCACCTTTCCCCCCCCCCCCCCCTATTTTTGGACCCTTGACCTATAGATGGCTGTGAAGAAACCAACAATAGTTGTGTCCTTCCATTAATCTGGGTCCTCATCTGTTACCTGGCAACTTGTTAATTCATTATTTCAGTGTAAATAAAATGTTGCTCTTCTATATGAGATTAATATATAGATATATTTTTTATGCCTGCAGTTGTAACCATTCATAAGTTCTGTTCAATTTTATTTATATCCACCAAATCACAAGAGTTACCTCAAGGCTTATATTGTAAAGACCCTACAATAACACTGGGAAAATATCTCAAATGGCCCCCTATGAGCAATTGCTATGGCAAAAGCAGGAAGGACAACCTCCCTCTCAACAGGAGGAAACCTTTGGCAGACCCAGGTTCAGGAAGGGAGACTGGACAAAGACACACCGTGGAGAAGATAGGTTAATAACAACTAATGAGTAAATGCAGTGTTTTTAAAAAGTGAGTGAAGAAGAAACCTTGCAATCTGGGAGACATGCAGATAAGCAGGCTAGACCTAGTGCAGCATGACTGGGAGGATTCACAGTCATCTGATCCAGGACTCACTATAAACTCCATAAAAAAAAAAGAAAAAAAAAGGCAAGTTTCAAGCTTAATATTAAAATAGAGAATTGTCTCTCTCCCTTCCCCTTAAAGTTTGTGCTCAATCATACACAGATCTCCCTTTAGTGTAAAGGCAAGCACACAGCAAAACACTTCATCTCAGACCCCATAAAAATACTTTTGTTTAAGAGGAAGTTTACCTCCCTTTTATTCATCAGACAAACAAAATCTATTATTAACTGGTCAAAAATCAAACATCAAGTTTCTTTTTGTTTTTTTAAATCAAAAATCAGCCAACAAAACAAAAACCCACAAATATATATAAAACTGCTATTATCAGATTAAAAACAAGCTACAAATAAATGAGATTTCGTCACACTCTTCATACTGAATATAAACAGTTTTAAACATAACTTTTTGCTACTTGCACAGAAAATCTGTGCGCTTTGCTCAAAATGAACCACAGGGCAAAAAAAACAACACACAAAACAAAGAGTTTTAACAGGCTAAATCTAGCTTCTTAAATGTGATCAGAACATATGCTGTACAGGAGGGCAAGTGAAAACACAGAAATACTGAGAAAAAGGCAGTGAATGTGTCAATTTGCACCTCAGGCTTTCCAAATGCTAACGATAGCTAGTGCCCAACCATAAGATAATGAATTCTTTTCTTTTTTTTCTTTTTTTTTTAAAGGGGGAAAAAAGAAAGGAATAAACATGCATGTTAAACTATCCATTTAAACATTACTTTGAAAGAATAAAACTCACTAAATATGGCATGTTTTGTTTTTTTTTGTTTTTTTTAATTCCCCCCCCCTCCCAAAAAACAGTTTGAGAAAAATCAAATGCCAAAACGCACAACAGCAAATGTTTTTTTGTAGAAAAACCAAAAACCAGTCACTTATCTCCTCACTGATGGGTAGTAGTGCAACATATCCAAGCTCACCCATCCTGGAGTCACCGCAGATTGCCCAAATAACTGCAAACTTGAATGGCTGATGGCGAGCTGTGGATAAAAATTTCCCGGGTAGATTGCCGCTGCAGAGTATCCTTCACTTGGGTTTAAAGCTCCAGTATAAACTTGAGGGTTTTCTCCTGTTGTGTAACCTAATACGGCCTGAGGCGGTGCGTACCCTGGATGTGAACTTGCGACATAAGGCATTTGGCTGTGTGACTCGTATCCGGTTGAAGGCACCAAAAAGTCAGTGGGGTTGTCTCCAGAAATTGTAGGGAAACTGCCCTGATGGCTGCTGTTCACCTCGGTGTGGGGCTGTTCTGTATAATGTCCCATAAACCTTTGCGTCAGCCTCTCGGTTACAATGGTACTGATGGGCAACTGGTCAACTCCAGAGCTGTCAGCCTCTGAGTCAGCATGTGGCTGTGGGATCTGTCCTGGGTTATGGCTGGTGTCTGTATAGCAAACAGGGCTGAAATGTTCAAAGACTCTTTGATCAGCAATAGTTGGTGGATGCTGTGGGTCTTTGGGCTCAACAGTGGCGGTAGTAGCCCTTGCACCAGATGCAGCTTCAACCTTAAAAGGATTTCCAGTCATCAAATGGTCCAGGGAAGATGAAGTGTCTTCTGAGCTTCCACTCAGACTGAAGCGTTGGTTCTCACTGCCTGCATTAGCAGGGTTTCCTGTCAGAGGCATGCTTTTAAATGAGCCAGAGGAAGTTGGAGTTTTTGTCACTGTATGCAAATTCAACCTATTTTCCACACTTTCAGATGAACCGGCAGCACAGGAGTCCACAGTATCAACAGTAACAGGAGCTTTCATTCTACATTCTCTCACCACAGCAATCAGGTGTCTAACCAATCTCCAGTCTACATCATTTATGCATGGCAAAGTATCAGCTGGCCTTTCCCTGGATGGGAGACACTGATCTCTGGGAGGCACTGACAGCGTTTGGCTGATAGTAGGATTAGCAGCCGAAGAGCATGCTGGTTCTGAGTGCGCCTCTTCCTGTTTCACATGCAAGCAGAGGGCAGGCTGCTGATAGTCAGAGACTGGTGGCGTGAGCTTTGGTTGCACAGGAGGCTTATAGCAGGTCTCTTCAGGGCTGAGACATGAGCCAGGATGGGGCAACAGTGAGGCAACAGGATCATCCTTCGAGCTGGAGCCGCTCACATTGGGAGGACTCTGGAGTCCTCTTTCTTTGAACCCATCCAAGTCACCAACCGTTTGAGTTGCCTCTAACTGAGGCTCCTGTGTGAGTTGAGCTGAAAAAAAGAAAAAAAGAAAAAAAAAGGACAGAATAGCACAACACAATTAGAGCCTGCAGAAATAAAAAAAAAAAAAAATTTCTTTCCACACTCTTTGAATAGTCTCCATCTCCAAACCCATGGAGAAGTTTCTTAATTTCAAAAATGTATATTACACATTAGTATAATGTAGATGCCACGCTGAATTTGGCTGATTTCATCATACACTCGCAAACACACGGTTAAACTGTCACTGTTCATGCAGTTCACAGCACAGGTGAGGTTGGTAAACCAATCAGATTACAGCACTAATATACTAATACTAAATATATACATATACGGTATGTCTGCCAGTGGCGTAGAACGCAAAATGGAAACATGCAGAGCCAGGTTAGCAAGCTTCACCTCACTTTTATTTTGAGCCTCCTCTCCCCTCCTGTCCAAAGCAATCTAACAGTGTGAAGCTTAATGCAAGAGAAAGCAAAATGCAGAGTTAGCTCACCTGACTCAAACCATTACACTTCAAATTACTGCAATAGGTGAAGCACAAAAACAACATTGCAGGCTTTGTTGTCAATAGTTGCTTGTATTGCTCTAACTCAAATTAAAACTAGTTACTCAATAGAGGATAAGTTGTTGTCCCATCAACCACTTTAAATAGCACAAAAATCTAATTTATATTGGCACGTTCAAATTTAAAACTCAGAACAGAAATATACAAGAAATTCATACATGGTTCTGCGTTGAGCTCAAGTCAAATTTTATGTAGTTGGGAACAATATTATTATTTACAACTACCATTGAATTTGTAAGCTTGTTCACATACAGAGAAATACCAGTAAATATTAGCTAATATTGAGGGCAGTTTCATTTTATGGAGAGACAGCATATCAACCCAAAAAAACAATAAAAACACCTTAAATAAAAGTTACATATTGATGTGTGTGCTATTGAGTGAAACAGGCATTTGATCACCACACAAACAAATGACTTAGTAGTAGAAACCCTTGTTGAATAACAGTGGTAAGACGTTTCTTGTAGTTGGCCCCCAGGTCAGAAATCTCCAGAGTGATTTTGGACCACCACTCTTTACAGAAACTAAAACAATAAAGTTGAAATAAAGCTTTTGAGTTGCCAAGCAGGAGCCAAGAAACAAAACTTCACTTCACCTCCCTTTTATTTTATTATTAGTATTTTTTATTTTTTATAAAATAGGATTGAGATCTGAGGTCTAGGCAGTACACAGGCCTGACTATTGGCCCCTCAACGCAGTGAGGTCATCCTGTACCCAGGAACTGGCCCAAAACAATCTTTTCTACCTCCAGTTTGACAATGAGGATGGTGTTCATATATTTCTCTTCCTCCAAACACAGCAGGTCGAGTTACCAAAGAGTGCAATTTTGATTTCCATCTGTCCACAGCACTTTCTTCCAAGTCTTCTCTGATGTTCACTGCCAAACTTAAGATGGGCCTGCACATGCATCTTCCTGAGCAAGGAGATCTTTGTCAGTCTATCACAGAATAGCGTGCTACACTGTGATGTTCTTGGCAACAACCTCCTAGTGTTTACTTTTGGGCCGATCCACCACCTCTCTCATGATCATCCTCACCCCACAAGGCAAGATCTTGAATGGAGCTCCAGACTGAGGGTGACTGAAGGTCATTTTATATTTCTTCAAATACTTATTTCACTCAATGACGTGCAAATCAACTGCAACTTTTATGTCATATAATTTTTTGGAAAGTTTGGTTGACATTCAGTCTCTCACCATCAATAAAAAACTTACATAAAAATTAGAGAAGTAAAAAAACTCAGCTGGGCATCAAATAATTAATTCCCCCTGAGCCTATGGAAGAAGTTCAGTTTTGGAAAAGCGACCCCTCTCACCATTGTCACTTCTCTGGTATCGCTCAGCTCTATGAGCTGATTGCATTTCTGTGGAAAGAGACTCATTTGGAACTGGCCGCTCATCAGACCGCTGACCTGTGCAACAGAAAGCAGAGGTCACACTTCATACTCCTCCTCCAGTTAACATAAAGAAGATGAAACATCGATTTAGCCGTTTGGACTCACTGTTGTGCTGTGGTACCAAGACCCTGCGTTCATCGTTGTCCTGCGCCAGGCCCAGTTTACTTGATTTGTCCGTATGCATATTTTGCAAAATTTTTATAGCTGAAGAACAAACACAGTTACTGTGTATTCACTTCACCTAAACTGTGTGGACAGTTATAACTTGATCTTATTGTTACCTTCACTGAATGGAGCCGTCTGAACACGTTCATGCAACTCCTTTCTCAGCGTAGTAACCTGTGTACAAAAAGGGGGAAAATATTATTACTATTGTCATTGATGTCAAAGCAGATGAATCGAGCCAATCTTTATAGTATATGGTCTTAACAGTCTACCTTTGGACTTTCATCTTGCTCCCGCTCTGAGAGCTTCCAGGAAACTTTCTTTAAGAGTTCCAGTTTCTTGTCTAAAGGCAGGTCTTCATCCCAGAACTTGTGGAGAAACTGAGGGTATACTTTCCGCTGAAAGACATATTTTAAAATTGTAGGAACATATACTGATCACTTATTATTCAAACATTTGAAAAACCATTATTAGGACAATACACACCATGTATTCGAGCTGGTGCTCAGAGCTGACCATGTGCTGACAGATGTCGCGGTGAGAGAGCGCCTTCTCGCAGCACGTGCATAAGAAAAGGGTTTCCAAAGCAATCCCGCGGCACTCCCACACATAACCCTTACCTGATGGAGAAACACCAGGGGGCACAAAGAGTGAGATAAAGTAATGAGAGTGGAAAGGAGTTTCAGTGTAGGATGGAGACACCTACCAACAATTGGTTCAGCATCCAGTCCCTTTGTATTCAAGAAGATGGACAAATTGCTGTCAGAAGTAGAGCGCTGATTTCTTCCCTCTGTGGTAGCACAGACACAATACAGAGTTTTTACTTTCAATCATAAAATGAAACAACACCATCAACACCACCGTCACCAACCTGTTGGAGTTCTTAAGAATGCCTGTGATGCACTGTGCTCTTCTGATACTGGATTGCCTCTAGACACGTGGTCCATCTTCTGCCTTGGTCTCAGCTGGTTCTGCCCTTCTGGATGAGCTGAAGCAGCTACAGGGAGTGGCTCTGAGCAGCTGAATTTGACAGTCAAAGGTTTTTGTGCGCATGCTGGCAATGTCCAGTTGTCCTGAAATTCTTCACTCTTCGGCTGCTTTGGTCTGTGGTCTCTAGCGCCGCCACGAAGCTCTGCCAAAACAAAGTTTCTACATTATGACTAATGCTAAAATGAGTTAAAGCAAGAAGAGAACCTATAAAATGTTACAGAAGCAGAATATGTAAAAATGCTCTATATTTACCAGGACACTGCATTTCAGACATGACTTCAGTGCAAGTCTGAATCTTTACATCTTCCTCTAAATCCTCAATTTCTAAATTATGTAGAAGAGATCTATTACTTCAACTTTAAACATTTATTTTATGTGTGATTCTATATAAAAAAAATTTAAAAAAGCCAGTGACAAGCATGGATGCATTACCTGCAGTTTCCTCGTCTTCAAGCTCGTCCAGAATCATGTCATCAGATTGTATGTCTTCACCTTCCGAGCTGTGTCCGATTGGCTTCGATGCAGCCAGGTCTGCCTCCACTTTTGAGTTCGAGCTCATTTCTGAGTTAACAGAAACAAATAGAAAAATCATATTCAAAACCTTTCTTAAAGATATATTCATTTGCATTTGGGGTCTCACCTTCTTTCTGGATCAACAGTGCCTGGTGCTGGTTTTTGTTCTCCACCGCTGGACATTCGTAAGTAGAAAGTTCTGACATTTTATTTATCCCTAAGAGACAATAAATGCATTTTTGAAATCAGCTGCTGGTATCCATAAACTAGGACCTGTTTGGAGCTGTCTTATTTACCATCATCTGAGCTTGAAACGTCGCATGGACTGGCAGAGGCAGAATCAGCTGGGGAGGTTGATGAGAGCCGCAAGCTTCTCTGATTCATTGACTTCACATATTTGACAGCTGAGAATCAAAAGATGGACAGGAAAAGAGTTCAAATCTGTGACTTCTTTGTCTATAAACTACACATACAGTACACTCATCAGATACATGGCTAATTAGTTACTGTACATCTTTCTGAGGCGGCTAAGATCTTTTAATGTCTGTTGTACAATGTGTCTTTTGTGGCCATCCTCTATGCGTTTACATGCTAGGACAGCAGGTTGACAGTTGCAGATGCCGACAGATTCAATAAACTGATCAGCAAAGGCAGTAACGTTTTGGGGAGTGAGCTGGACTCGAGGTGATGTCGGGGACCGGTTGTTGTCCAAGATAAGGACAATGCTTGACACCACCTTCCACTCACTCTATAACATGCTGGCCAGTCACAAGAACACATCTGGTGAGAGACTGATTACCCAACTGCACCACTGCATGACACAGCAAGTTACTCCTGCCTGTGGCCATCTCTCTGTACAACTCCATGTAAAGTGAAAGTACACACTACAATATCTATTTAGTAACTTTGTAATATAATGTATCATTTACCATTGTTATTGTGTTGAAGCAACTGGACACAGTTTCCCCAGGGATTAATAAAGTAGTTTGATTCTGATTGCCAACTGTGAATTCTTCATGGCACAAACTCAACTCAATTCAGATTCTCTGAATGTTTGCTTAGTCATTCTGACCAAGCAGTAAAGTCTCCCCCTCCCCCCCAGACAAGGTCTGGGCTGTGTGCCACGTTTACAGTCTCAAGCATTAAGAGACTGGATTCTCCATTTTAGGAAAAAATGAATCAATCTTTCTTTACCTTCATCTTCTGGAAGATGAGCCAGCTTTTCATACATGTCCTTCTTCACTTTCAGAATCTAGCAGGATAAATATAAACAACTGTAATTGAAAGCTTTACCTTATGAGCTGTCACTTTAATGTTGTACTCTCATGTGTATTCGTTTTGCCACACATAATGTTAAAAATGCAAAAAATCTGTTAATTGTGATTTAAATTGTCTGTTGGTAGACCTGTGGTTTGCGAGGTCCGAGACTCCTCTCAGCCTCGGTCAAGGGGATCGCTATCTCATTCAGTTTTCTCTCCATCTCTGATGGCTTTGCGGTCCAATCAGGATACTTCGTTTTCTAATCAGGGAAAAAAAAGAAAACAAACAAGATCCAATTAACATCTATATTACTGAACTGCTTCACAAGCTACACTGCATAGACGCTTAAAAGCACGCACCACATATTTTTTCCAGTGGTCTAAGCTGATCAGGTGATAGTCACTGGAACTGGTTAGCTTCACTGAACACAGCTTACAGTAGACTTGCTGCTTCTCCTCACACGATACCACAATCAGCTCATTTAAGCCTAAAAAGTAACAAAAACACAGGCTTCTGGTTAAAAATGAAATAGTGGAAAGAAATTCACTTTTTACAAACAGAAATAATAACTTTAATACTTGCCTACTTTAGGAAGGCCTTCACTTGGCTTTGTCTTATTACTCATGGAGGTTTGGGGTGGCTCTGTGGGTGGCTTCTTGTGTTCAGGCCTGACAGACGTGCCCGTGGCCTGATGAGGAGCGCCAGGTTTGTTACTTTTATGACAATGTGATGCATTTGGCCCCACTGAATTCTTCACATGTACGGTCTTTGCAGAAGTCTCCACACTCTCAGGTCTAACTGAGGTTCTGGGCTTTTTAGCCACAGGTGCCATTTGAGGGGTGGCTTTTGTTTTTAACTGATGAGATGGAAACTTTTCACTTCTGGAGGAAGGTGCAGTTTTGCAAGTAGCCTCTCGCACCACTGTGGATTCAGTCTGAGGAGGTATTCTGTTTGAAGAAGTAGCCGTCACTCTCGATGGAGCTCCGGTTCTGCACACTGCTGCAGATTCTGCAGTTGACTTTGTGTTTGGAGTAATACTGGCTTTGGAGGCGGTTTTTGTGCCACTTGCATTTGACACACACAGACTTACGTTTTCTCCACTTCTGGGAGTAACTGAACAAGTGACAGATTTGTTAGCTGGCTTGGGGGCTTTGTTACTCTTTGTGCCCTCTTCAGTTGATTGAGGGAGGACTTGAGTTATTCCAGTGCCTTTAAATAACGCAGACTCCTCTTGGTCGGCATCAGTCACCATGTTCACCACCTTCACAATGAAACAATGGCATTTAGTAGCAGTAGTTAAGTTTTTTTAAGCAGACACAAGCATGCAGTGTTCAGGTTGTGGATTTCGACCACGCACATCAATGCAGTAAGGTTTGGTACCAATGTTATCTGTTTGAATCTGTGCAAGTATCTCTGTTTAAAAAGTCAGTCTCTGATCCTATGTGTACCAGCTAGCAGGCAAACAGGGTTTGGATGGAGCCGGGAAGGAGAGCTCGGTCAGCTCTAACATGAATACATTTTCCTTCATCTCTTTAGTTTGTGCCTTTACTTCAGAATTTTCCATTATTGCAAATCTCACATGAATATCACGCATAAACTCTATTCATAATACACTTCACTTACCTTCACGCTGCCCTTTGTATTGTCATCATGTTGGTCGACTGAAGTGTCCACAGGTTTTACGCAGGTAGGAGCTGAGGATGAAGGGAATGTAGACCCAATGTCCTGCTGAGTTTGAAATGCCTTGACTGTCTCTATGGCTGTAATGACAGTGGGATAAAATGAGGAAATTCTGCACTTTGGTAGTTCTGTCTCTCCAAATTAGCTTCACTAAGGTGAAGTAACAACAAAACAACCCAAACACAGAAAGCAAGGTGCATCCTTACCCGACTGAAAGCTTTGTTTTGAGACCTTACTGTAAACTTCTTCATTTACATTAACATCCTGCAGTCAAAACAGAAATAAAATTAGTACCCCAAATGAAGATTTTAATTTTGGATATTAGTGTGAAAATATAATATATTTAAGGTTCAGACCAAACTTGAGATTGTATATTTTTTTATGCTAATCGCAAGTAGCTTTTATTTTGGTTCCCCTTTCTCCAGTTCAAGTGAACACAATATTTTTAGCCTGTCAAACATATTCTTCCTTCCTCTTGAAGAGCTAAGCCACAATTAAAGTTAGAGAAACTTCAATTATTGCTCCCAACCATATGATCTCAGAAATTAGGCAGCATATCAGCTTCTTAGATCCTTCTGTTAAATCGAGTCTTAGAAACTTCGATGTCAAATATGACACCGAGTGCAATGCTCAAATATAACATATGAGCATTGCACTGAGATAAAAAAAGAAGCCCAACTTAAAACTGAACATGTACTCACCACCAGTGGCACCTTGTGATGGTCAAATCCAGTCAGATGGCTGACGATGTCCTTCTCTGAGACCTTCAAAGAGCAGGACTCGCAGAGGTAGACCGGCTCATGCTGAGGACAGCAGCATTTAAGCAGAGCGATAAAACCTGTGGGACACATTTGTTTACCACTAACACTGTGGAATTAAAAGAAAATATCTCATTGCTAACTTGGCTTGCATTAGTGCCACCTTATTAAAATTTTTAGCAAGTGCGTAGTTGTAGTTATTTTATACACTTTGCAAATGCGCTCAGTCCTTTTGAAGGTCATAAGCTTTGTCTGGCGTGAATGTCCAGGTGATCTATTGTGTAAGGTGATCAGAGCACAAAAAGGCCAAGGCAAGCAAGCTTACAGACACAACTAACTGTAGATGAAGTTCTAGGTCAGAGGTGAGAGATACACTTTGCTTGTAACTGCATAGCAACAGTTGATGCAAGAGGTGTTAAAATAAGCATGAAATGAACAAGTCAACAGGAACCATCTGGAGGGGGAGACTTTTGAAACAAACAGCATGTATAGTAAAAATGTTGCTGATAATGGGAACTTGTCTAACTGTCACTGATGCATGTTATATTCTTTGTTGACGCAAGAAGGGGCCGAACCCTGACATATTAAAACCATTTTGAAGAAGTGTGCTTTTTAGCAAAGATCTATGCTGATGTTACAGTATACATCTTCCCACACGTGTGCTTAATAAAATCATCGTTTGATTGAACTCATCGGAGCCAGTGTTGGTTTGTTCTTATTCCCAATATCAAAGAATCGGGACAATACCATCCATGTTTTCCCCTTCTTAGAATATTTTTAGATAAAAATACTTAGCTCTCCTTATAATCAAAAAACAAGTAAAGGCATAATTATTAAAATAAATAAAAATCTATTACACATTATTGAGAGCTAAGAGGATGTCAAGAGATTTTCTACATTATACAATATAGCCAAATCTCTATAATACAATATAATCAAGTGTGCCTTATATTTTGTGTGTTCATATATTTTCACATAACCAAGCTTATTGTTAAAGAGAACATAATGCATTCCTTACTTCAGTGTGTGATGTCAGATAAGCATGATATACTTCTGCATTGTTATTTTCAGTGTATGTGTGCAAGGTCAGATAAGCTGAGATAATGCCTGACCTCTCCCCTTTCTGTTAAAAGAGGAAGTACTATGTAACTTACTTTCACTATAAATAAAGCAACCGAGCCTGCACTCGGTGTGTGTGTCTTCTCAGAGTCATTCACCCGTGCGCACGTTTCTAATACTCTGAGTCGGTCTGCAGTGTCTTATTTCTCTTACTTGTGTTTGAACAAATGTCTACCCCTGACAGAGGAGAAAACCAACTCTCGACATATCAAAACAAAAACAGTAAGATGGTCAGTAAAACCTTCCAAACCTTTGTCAATTGCCGCTTTGCAGGCTTCATCTTCATTGTTCTCCTTCTTTATGCTAATATCAGACATTTTTGGGGCTTTGTCACACGAGTCTTCTCTGGAGGTCCGACGCTGTCTTTTAGGGCCCATTTCTCTCCCCACACACTCAGTAGGACACGAGTCCTCTTGCGATGTTTCAGACACACTGTGCTGTCTCTTTCTTTCCATTTCTTTGTAATTCTTCAGCTGTGCTGGGACATCTTTGCTACTTCTGCCATCTTCTATCCCAGAGTCTGCACCATTATCTTTGTTGGCATTGTGGCAGCTTTGCTTCGCCCCAGCTGATCCTTTTATTTTAGCCTCTTCTGGCTCCTGCTTTATCGCCCGACACACCTCACCTGGACTGTTCATCACTTCTGAAGCCGCTTCACTTTTCAACCCCGAGTCATTTTCACTTTGTGTCGGTGTGTCACGCTCTTTTTTGATTTCTTCTACACCGACTGTGTTGGTGCTGCCATTTTTCTGACAGACACCTCTCACGCGTTGCTCGTCTTTTACAGTTATCCTCGGAACTGAGACAAAAAAAAAAAAAAAAAGGATATACAAGTCAGTCTGAGTACAGTTGTCATATTAGGCATCCATTCTGTAAACAAAAAACAGCAAGTCAGCTTTCCAAATAAAGACAATGCAATGCCACCCTGGGAGCCACGCATGCACATTTTCTGCTTGGACAATACTGAACATCTATATGATTCTTAAAACATTTTAGTGTACTTGCCCAGTTTTCTATGAAGTTTTATTTGGGGTTTAAGCTTTTTGTTCTCAGTTTTCCACTTTACACGTTCCAAGATTTTTGTTGCTGGAAAAGAACACATGAAAAGTGTCCAACCCAATGTATCTGCAGATGCCACTGAAAAAAAACATTAACTGCAACATAAATACTCACCTATAACGTAGGAGTATGGCTCCGTAATGGGACGCTGCAAATATATTACCTTCGAGAGAAGACCGATTCAAAAGCATAAGTGTGGAAAGAGCAAAAGTTTAAATTAAATCAACCATCTTTATCAACCTAGTAGAGAATACCTGTATGTGAGATTTATTGTGAATTGTTGCTGCCTGTTTTGCCAAGTCCAGTAATGTCTCTGCATCAGCGCTGGAATCCAGTGAGCCTGGGTGGAAACGGTCCTACGCACAGAGATGAACACAAGCTTTATTGACATGTCTTCAGTTCAGTTCTCTGGGATTCATTTCTCTACATTATTTGCATTTACTGGACACTTCAGACAGTAGGAATTAAACCTGATACAACATTTCCAACTTTCATCACTCAAGCTTCTGTGGAGCAGGGAAATTATTTTACTGCTATTGTTAAATAATCATCATTATTACCATTGCATTAATAATATAATCTGGAGTTTATATTGCATTCAGGGGTTGAACAGTGTGTGTCTTTCAGAAAGGCTAAAAGTCACAGGCTGACAGGAAACAGGCTTGCAGAAGCAGGAAGTTATTTTGAGCAGCAGGCTAAGACGAGGCTTTAACAATGTAACAGATAGCTTTAAGATGGCCTTAAGATGTTTATGATGATGTTAATTTTGCATTTCAGATGCAGTTATAACTATTGTGTACACAATGCATATCTGTGCTTATTTGAGTTGATGTTCAGGTTCTTTAAAGGTCTTAAGCTTCACTGACGTGACTGTTCAGGTGATACATGCTGAGGGAAAACTAGAACATAGAAGGAATTGCAATACATGCTTACAAAACACTTATATAGCAGGTCATTTTATATTAAGGTTTTAAGTAGAGGTTCTTGGTTAAAACATTTATTTAGTAGAAGACATACATATAGTCTCAGTGAGCCTCTGGTCTGGTGAAAGGTCAGAAGTGCAACAGGTGAATTGAGAAAGAGCATTTGAGGACGAGACAGACAGTTAGTAGGTGAAGAGGTGACACAAAGAGCATGTGAGGTCCACACACACACACACACACACACACACACACACACACACACACACACACACACACACACGAGTTAGATTTATTTAGAGGAGAGATTAGTCATGTCTCGGTGAAAGAGGAACAATTCACTTTAAGACAAGAACGGAAAGTACCAGCCATGAAAATAGAAGATGATCTTCTGGGTTAAAAGTCATTGTGGTGTTGATCTGATCTATGTATAAAATGTATCTGTGACGCATGAAGGGGCGTCAGTAAATCAAACCCTGATGCTATAAAATATCTGTTCATGCTTTGATTAAGTTGAAGACTACTTGCTGTCGGCGTACAGAGTGTCTTCCCACACGTGTGTATTCATTAAAAATCATTGTTTGACCAAGACCTTCTGGACCAAGGGTGGTTTGTACTCTCCCTCCTCAATTTTGAACCTTAACACTTCCTTTTTCCTGCAGTTGCTCATATGACTCCAAGCTGCAAGCTTTTACATAGTCTTCAGCTAACATTTGCTAATAAAAGTTTCTAAACTTTGTTACAAAGACTGATTCTTTAAGTGAAAGACTCAGCATTAGTCCTTTTTAGTTTTACTAAACAGTTACAGAAGGAGGAAGAAAAAAAAAAGCCCATTATAAACCATTTTATTTAAACATTTTGAAATAGTCTCAGATTTGATTTGAGAACAGAAATGCAGGAGGAAGAATACACTGCTTCTGGTACCTCCTGTCATCATTTTCTTCTAATTTACTGCAAATCATGAAAGTAAAAATAATTCATACTGGAAAAGTGAGAGTGCACTATAAAAAATGTATTTATCTCACAACACATAGGTGTAAGACGAATAGTGTGTAAGTGTATGTACCAATATCGTACCAAGAGTTCTCCACATACAGCTCTAACTGAAGTGAGAGATTGAGACCACATGCACCCTCAAGTTTCTCTGATAGCAGGCAGATGGGATAATTGGCTTGGGATACACAGTGCCAAGGGGCCTCGTAGGAGATAGAGCTGGAACCATATAGGGAGAGCTGGAAAGTACTAGAATTTCTGAATTCCTGGCAGGGTAATGCAGGGCAGACACTGTGCGATTTTTTTCAGTCGTGCGATTCAGCTCCTGCTCAAACTGTACGATTGACTCGCAGGGGTTAGAAGTTCGTAGGTCACGATGCAGGGTCTCACACTATACGGCCCGATGCTCTGATGCGACCTGAGTGCTCAAACTGTGCATCCATAAACTGAAGGTTATAACAGAAATTCTGTCGCTTGCTCTCCCTCTGTCTTTCACTCACACACCACCACCATCAACTTTGCTAAATTGCTAATTTAAAACATTGATCAGGCAGCTGTGATTGAGCAGCATTGTAAATCCAACTATTTTCACGGTTGTTGTGGCCGTGATAATTTTTTGAGGCCACATCGAAAGGGCTCGGATGAGCTTTCCAAAGTTCTAAAAGTGCCTCCATCGGTTGTGTCCAGATCACACGCTGCACTGCCGTGCTACTCCGTCTTTTTCACCGACTTTTATATGTTTGCGCGTGAGCAGTGTGAGAAGCTGCAGTGACACCCTCACTACGTGACCTATGAACTTCTAACCCCTGCGAGTCAATCGTACAGTTTGAGCAGGAGCTCACGACGGTTGATGAACGGGAGCTGGTCGTGAGGTGTTAATCGCTTCTCGTTACCCCACGTATACTACAGGATGCACGATGAAGGCCAAAATCGGGCCGATCACCAAAACGGTCGCACAACTGAAAAATCGGCTCAAAATGGGCCAAAAATCGCACAGTGTCTGCCCAGCATTAGGGAGTCACTGATTCAGCGACCTTGGTAGAGCTTCAATAATTTGGAGGTGCTTTTTGTCTAGCCTTTTCAGTTTAGTGAACTTGTATTGAAAAAAGAAAAAAAAAAAAATCCCCTTTGCCATCCTGTGGGATTTTTTGCACCCTTTAAAATAAATTAGGGATAATTTTGACAAGTGTAGTTTAAACAAATTATCAGTTCTCTACCTCAAAGTTTGGGGTTTCCAAATCTCAAACTCTGCTGAGATTGACCATCAAAACATTTTTGGGATGACTTTAAAATAGTCCACATTTTAAAGCCATTTAAAACAAAAGCCCAAAAAAAGTGGGGCGGGTGGCGACCACCACCTGTTCTGAAGATTGACTTAGTAATGACATTTTATCAGCGGAAACAATGTTTACAAGTTAAAAAATAAATGTAATGCAGAATTACTTTTTTTAGAAAATATTAAAATTACTTTTACCCTAATTTTATTGAATTTACTGAAACCAGTAACTCGATACAGAGCTGTCCCATAATTACATAATCACGTTCTTTCCATCTGTTGAATTAATAACTACTGACTAGCTTAACAGGATAATGTTACTGTGGCTAATATGCCTGGTAGCTAACAAATTAAACTAAAGATTATTGTACACTCACCTGGAAAAGGAAAAAAAACAACAAAAAAACAAAACTGCTGCTGCTTGCACTTATTTAAATAAATTATCTGTTAGTGGTGTCTTTTTGGCAGTTGTTTAAGTGTTAAATAGAAATTAAATAGAAATAAAACCTAAAGTGATTAAATTAAGTTGACATGGAGTCAATACTTTCCCCCAGGGTCCTAAGTTCCTCCTGTTTAAATTTAGAGTTTACCAAAAATATACAAGTCACTCTTCCACGGTACACACTTTACTCCTTTGTATCCAATATCCAAATCAGTATCATGCATCGATGCATGCAGACATGGGTAAGTGGGCCTGCTGAAGTTCAGAGCATGTGAATGGAGAAGGAAAGTGATTAAAGTTGGTTACTGGTGCCACTGCCAGATGGGCTGTTCTGAGTATTTCAGAAACTGCTGATCTACTTGGGATTTTTGCAAAAGAAGAGAACTTGGATATTCAAAATAAAAAGAAGATATTCACCAGGAATTTTGCCACATGTTCACGGCTGAATGCATGGTCGTAGCATTCGTGCTCTGACAGCCTCCTCTCACAGAGCAAACACAGAAAATGTGCTTCTGGGGAATTGGGTTCTTTGACATATAAATCATACATCACGATGAACTCGATGCCTGCAATGAAGAGATTAAAAGGAAGAATGAAAACAGCAGTTACAATCTGAGTAAAAATTTATTTCTATAGCACCTTTAGAGATAAACATCCCAAAGGGCTTCAGAACAAAATACCCAAGCACAAAAACAAAACATTAACCAAACCCAAGTCTCAAATTATTTTATTTTTTTAGCCGTTTCTGTTATAGTGCCAGCATGTTTGGGGGAGACAGACGCCATCAGATCCCCTCTTTAGGGCAAACACGTGTGCGGATCACTATGAATATAAGTATGGATGGGAGCGAGGAAATCTTTTGTTGCACTGTAGAATGGGAGATGTCAGCCTGTGTGTGAAATAAATATCTCAGACTTTCTTGGAATTACTCTCTTTATCATCTCCTTCCTCAACTCAACCAGCATCATTACAGTGGGATACAGAATTGGTGATATTCACTCTCTTCTGAGTCATAATAAGAATATTTTAATAGAGACCTTGACAGTCTTATTCTAGTAGTACTTACCAAGTAGAGGAAATGATTCATTTCCTTGGAGTTTGCTATATGTTTGACAAGGTGGAACTGCAGAGGCATAAACAAAAACAACCAAAAATCATTATTTAAAGAAAAAAAGTTTCAATTTAAAAAACAAAAATCAAAACCAACTTATCACTAACCTTCATTCTTCAAGACCTTGTGCTGTTGTTCAAGTCCCTCCAGTACTGCAGTCAAAACAAAATTTTTTAAATCTTGTTTTTTCGTTTTAATCCCCCCCCTAATAGCAATGTTCACTACAGGGTGCATACAGAATTTTATCAAACACGTAAACATTTCTACATGTTCAAGTTTCAGATTCATCTTTTAAAAAAAAAAAAAAAATTTAAAAAAATGTATTAACATTTCCCTCATCAACAAGCACAGAATGTCTGGCAAATATAAAACAAAAATAAAAGTGTGCAGGCACAGCAGCAGGGTACACAAAAGCCCCCACTTGTTTGCTTCTAATAGACCAGCGGTCCCCAACCTTTTGCGCCACGGACCGGTTTGTGCCTGACGGACCGTCCTTTAAGGAGTCGTGGATAAATACAACAAAATAAAACTAGTACCGGTACCGAAAAAAGAAGACTTATTCATAACACACGTGAAAAGACCCAGGAAAACAGAGTTAACGAAATAACGCTAAGAAAACAAACAAAAAAAACGATAAAAACCCTGAAAACCATACATTTCACACCCCAGTCTCAACTCTCGCGGCCCGGTCCCAAATGACTCACGGACCGGCCCGGGGGTTGGGGACCGCTGTAATAGACACACCATGTGCACTATTTTTGATATTAGAACGGACTGCTCAGCATCTCTGGTCTCTTCCTGTTATTCAATCACTATAGCCAAGTACAGCTTAGCAACTCAGTTAATATAAAAAAAAAAAAAATTAAAAAAAAGGGTATTGCTCAAAGTTACCACAGACCAAAAACAGGATGTTAACCATGAATCACTAGCAACAGTGCAATGTGAGCATGTAGTGGTTAGCACAGTCGCCTTATGCACGAAAGGTCACCCCAGGGTGAGACTGAGCAGAGATACAAACAAACCCAGCCTGTGTGGGCCATGAGCGCCAAGCTCAGATAAATGGGAGGGTTGTGTCAGGATGGGTACCCAGCATACCAAATCAAATATGGATCCACCCCACTCCCAGGGAGGAGCTAAAAGCACCTCTTTCTATAAGCATTGAATTGCATACTTATGTAGGAAGGACACTCATACTCCACAACTGTTTGGTGTATTTTGCATGATTTACAAAATTTTAAACCCAATGTGAAATTTACATATTTATTCAGTACTTATTCACTTTATACTTGAGTAAAATTTATCTGGCAGCATCAATCTACCAAATGTGGCACACCTTTGTTCGGTTTGCCTGATTCTCTATGGCAAGTTTTTTTTGCTGAAGCATTTAACTGCTCAGGCCGAGATCCTGAGCAGAAAAGGTTTTCATTAAGAACTGCCAAAGCTATGCACATCTGTAGCAATCCTTGATGCACGTTTCCCACTTTGGCCAAATACTGTTTTTTTTTTTTTGCTTCTCATGCTCTGAAATATTCAGGTAGTTTGTGGCAAACTTTGAGTGGGCGCTTTGGCAAAAGTGGTCTTTTACCAAAAAAAAAAAAAAAAAAAGTCTCTTACAGAAATGAACTCTTCCATGCCCACCCCAGTGTACAAATAAACACTCCTGCTTTGTCGCCCCCATTATATTCAGGTCTTATTTGGCACAGTTTTCATCATGTTTTCAGTCATAAAATCTCCTTCTTGAGTCTTAGGTTAAAACACAAGTTTTGTAATCTCCGTATAAGGAGTTGTTTTTCAGAGCAGAGTACTTATTTTTGGTCAAGCCCAAATCATTTTCCCCCCCCCCAGTTTGACAGATATGGTCTTGCTCAAATCATTTAGCTAACAAAGTTCTTCTTAACACATGGATCACACAACATCAGAATAAGTAATGAATAACTGAAAGAATGTGCAGCAGGCAGTCAGTTTGGCTGGACAGCCATGTCTTAAAAGACTGCTGGTGGTTCCAAACCCTTTTCATTGGTACTACTGCATTCTTCGGCACCTTCATACCATATAAACGTTACTTTAGTCTTTTATCTCTAACTTGGATCTCGACAACGACGCCGTCTCATTTTTCAAGTCTGAGAACAAATGTTTTGGAAGTTTGGTTTTTACTTCGACATAACTGAGACCTCACATGAATACTTTTGTGCCTTTCCTAATTTAATTCCCACACCATTTTCTTGATGATTTTTCCTTTCACCTACTACACTAGCTAAACACATCCCTATGTACACATACAACTTCATACAGACATGAGCACACAGACACACAGCATAGGCACAGCCCTGAACACACATACTGACGGCCATATAAAGAACTTCCAGCTTTGGGCACGTTTGCATGCTCAATATATGGTTCTGGTTCAGACCTATCTGTGAATAAATAATTAAAAAAAAAAATTGAAGTCTTTCATTGTCTGGAGATGGATCTGCAAATTTTGATTTTGCACACTAGATGGTCTTCCTGACTGGGATGGACAAACCAAGGATCTTATGTGTTAACCACTACACTACAGGGAGTGCAGAATTATTAGGCAAATGAGTATTTTGTCCACATCATCCTCTTCATGCATGCTGTCTTACTCCAAGCTGTATAGGCTCGAAAGCCTACTACCAATTAAGCATATTAGGTGATGTGCATCTCTGTAATGAGAAGGGGTGTGGTCTAATGACATCAACACCCTATATCAGGTGTGCATAATTATTAGGCAACGTCCTTTCCTTTGGCAAAATGGGTCAAAAGAAGGACTTGACAGGTTCAGAAAAGTCAAAAATAGTGAGATATCTTGCAGAGGGATGCAGCAGTCTCAAAATTGCAAAGCTTCTGAAGCGTGATCATCGAACAATCAAGCGTTTCATTCAAAATAGTCAACAGGGTCGCAAGAGGCGTGTGGAAAAACCAAGGCGCAAAATAACTGCCCATGAACTGAGAAAAGTCAAGCGTGCAGCTGCCAAGATGCCACTTGCCACCAGTTTGGCCATATTTCAGAGCTGCAACATCACTGGAGTGCCCAAAAGCACAAGGTGTGCAATATACTCAGAGACATGGCCAAGGTAAGAAAGGCTGAAAGACGACCACCACTGAACAAGACACACAAGCTGAAACGTCAAGACTGGGCCAAGAAATATCTCAAGACTGGTTTTTCTAAGGTTTTATGGACTGATGAAATGAGAGTGAGTCTTGGTGGGCCAGATGGATGGGCCCGTGGCTGGATTGGTAAAGGGCAGAGAGCTCCAGTCCGACTCAGACGCCAGCAAGGTGGAGGTGGAGTACTGGTTTGGGCTGGTATCATAAAGATGAGCTTGTGGGGCCTTTTCGGGTTGAGGATGGAGTCAAGCTCAACTCCCAGTCCTACTGCCAGTTTCTGGAAGACACCTTCTTCAAGCAGTGGTACAGGAAGAAGTCTGCATCCTTCAAGAAAAACATGATTTTCATGCAGGACAATGCTCCATCACACGCGTCCAAGTACTCCACAGCGTGGCTGGCAAGAAAGGGTATAAAAGAAGAAAAACTAATGACATGGCCACCTTGTTCACCTGATCTGAACCCCATTGAGAACCTGTGGTCCATCATCAAATGTGAGATTTACAAGGAGGGAAAACAGTACACCTCTCTGAACAGTGTCTGGGAGGCTGTGGTTGCTGCTGCACGCAATGTTGATGGTGAACAGATCAAAACACTGACAGAATCCATGGATGGCAGGCTTTTGAGTGTCCTTGCAAAGAAAGGTGGCTATATTGGTCGCTGATTTGTTTTGGTTTTGTTTTTGAATGTCAGAAATGTATATTTGTGAATGTGGAGATGTTATATTGGTTTCACTGGTAAAAATAAGTAATTGAAATGGGTATATATTTGTTTTTTGTTAACTAAGTTGCCTAATAATTATGCACAGTAATAGTCACCTGCACACACAGATATCCCCCTAAAATAGCTGAAACTAAAAACTACTTCCACAAACATTCAGCTTTGATATTAATGAGTTTTTTGGGTTCATTGAGAACATGGTTGTTGTTCAATAATAAAATTATTCCTCAAAAATACAACTTGCCTAATAATTCTGCACTCCCTGTATGGAGCCACTGCCTCCTTTCTGACCCCCTCCTCCCCCCAAAAAAGGTCATTTAATATAGTTCTGTTAACATGCTCATTCCTGAACAGATCATTTTTCTTTGTTTTAATCAAAGAACCTGAAAAAAAACAAAAACCAACCTGGTTTAAATAATCAACAGAACACAAAACTGCACAATGGTCATAGTGTTGCTCTGAGGTTCAGTATTGTTTGTGTGAATAGAACCTTTTTCTACTTTATTACAATGCCTTGCATTAAACTAAAGCTGTCTGTATATATATAAAAAAATATATAGTTATAGTTCTTACCTTTTCCAAAAGTAGGAGGGCTGAGCCTGTAAAATACTGACCATGGCATATCAAGAACCTGGGAAACAAAGATTACATTGTAATATAATATATTTTAAAAACAAACAAACAAACAAAAACAGAAAAATTTAATGATAGAGTCAGCAGGAAATGATTCCCCTTACATTAACGGGTGTTTTTAAAAATTTGGGATTTTCCTGCTTTAATTTTGAAACATCTTCTGTTAGGTTTTGTATTGTTGATTGTCATTTATGCTTAGAAATATCTACTTATATATGCTTAGAGTTTTATAATTAGTTGTAGATTGGTAGAGGTTTGATCCTTGATAGTCTGCAAAGACTTTGTGTGCATTAGAGAGCACTCTGGGAGCATGGGAGAGGTCGTACCTTCTCTTATTGTTTTATGGTAGAATAAACGTGGCTATATCTGTTTTAGGCTAAGTGCCTTTTGTTTAGATGAACTGCTGGACTTCCAGACCAGCAGGTTTAGGGAAGTCATTTATGGGGTCACACTCTGACCCCCCCCAACACACACAGGCAAGGTACTCTTTGTGTGTGTGTACACGTCGTATGTTAATGAACCTATGCATATTCATGTAACCTCAATAAAAGAGCAGTGTTACGGGGGAGCGGACGAGAGCAACTGGGGTCAAGCAAAGGAACGGCGTTTGTCTGGTTCTCTCCCGTGCACGAGAAACATGAAGAACTTTGCCTACTTCGTGTCTTGCTTTGCTGTGTAATTATATTGTCTTCAACGTTCCAACGAATAGGTTCAAGCTACAAACCTATCATCTTCATTCACATAAAGTGAATGTTAGTTCAGTTTTAATTTCTGGATTTATAAAAAGAGCTGAGCCCCCTTGGTTCATTAATTTGCATTTTACCTTCAGAACCACCTCCTTTGGTCTTGCCTCAATCTCTTCCTCCCACGCCTTTGCCTTTAGTGTTTGATCATCCTGCAGATTCTCCCAGCCGAAAGGCAGCCGCCAGGGATTCTCAAACAGCTAAGAGTAGAAGACAAGAGTCGCTCATTACAAACTGTATGTTTCATCAGAGCCCGTCTATGTAATATAGAGTACTGTGCGATCAGGGGCGTGAGCTGCCCCTAATTTCTTGATTTTGTAAGGAAAGCTATGAACTAAATGTAGGAATTAATGTGATACTTGTGATATCAGTACACTGAAGCAACAGCCCAAATAAAAATATAATTTCAGCTACATCACTGTCGCTTATACTAATCAATGCAGTAAATAATAACTTAAAACCTCACCAGTGTGTGCACAACATGTTTTCGGGAGTTTAAGTGTGGCTCAATCAAGGACTGACAGACACACTCCTGACAAGCAAAGCATATGTAAAAAGGCTCTGCATCAACTTCTGTGGTAATGCAGGACACAATCAAGGTTGTACCTAAAAGAAAAACAGAAACCAAAAAACAAAATTATATCAAACATTTTTCAAATCTACCGTATGAAAACACAGCGAGCAAACTTACCAATGGCTGGCTGTTTTTTCTTGAAGCACTCCATGACATACAAGTGTAAGTGAAGGAAAAAGTGAGCTGTGATAAAGAGAATGAATTGAGCAACAGCAGAAGGCCATCTGTGACTTTTCTAAAATACAACTATACAAATATGTGAAAATAATGAGTTCCGTGATAGCAAATCAAATACGTATGTGTACCTTTTTTCTCATAGCCTTCAATTCCTTCTGTTGTAAGAAGAAGAAAAGAAAAAAGTTAAGATCTAATTTGAACTCTTATTACACAAAACATGAAAAAGAAAAGTACCTTCAAAGAGTTTCCACAACATCTGGAGAAGATCAAAACAGAGTTTTTACTACACGTTTAATTAGCAAATCTCAAAAAAAAAAAAAAACAAAAAACACTAAGAAAATCAAAACAGTCACTGTACCTCCCTGTGTCTTGGATTTGACAGATGATTGAGATATTGAGATATGTTTTTCAACATCAGACCGCAGTCCTGTTGCAAAGAGACAGATGTGAAACAAGACTGTCCAGACAGTCGGTGCATTGGAAATTTAATTTTTTTATTTAAAAAAAAAAAAAAAAAGCAGCCAGCGGTACAGCAGCAACATAAAGGCTATTAAGGACAAATTATCACCTGACACAGCAGTTTACATCTTGGGTAGTATGCGCGCAGCTCTGAAGGTTCGCTTGCAGGGGCCGACTCATTTTTGACAGCATGATACTCTGAAAAGAGAAAGTATTGTAATGACATTAAAACCTTCAAAACAGTTTTTTTAAAGGACATAAAAACATGGATTTTCTGTCAACTGATTTCTTTAATGAACTTATTTTGTTTTGGTGAATTTTTGGCAGGTCCTAAATTTTGTCTTCTTTAGACAGTGTGTCAGTTTATTATACTAACTTATTATGCTGCCATTTTACACACGTGTCCACCTTAGTGTGTGTCTGTGGCCCACATTTAGGTGAAGCGGTGTGGCAGCTCGATTGGTGCCGATATAGTCTCGGTGAGCCAACTGTGTGGTTTATGTTCTTAACTATAACCAGTTTTCACTTAATTAGAAGTACAGATGCACTGCATAGACCAGAGTATTGGGACAGACCTGTCATCAAATTCAGGTGTTTTCAGTTGCATTGCCACAGCTGTATCAGATCAACTGATTAGCCATGCAATCAAACATATGAACACTTGTGAACGAACAGGGCGCTTTCTGGAGCTCACTGGATTTGAACGTGGTACTGGAATAAGAGGAACTTGTTACAGCTGGTATGCTTGGGAAAAGTCTTCCCTGCTAGATATTCAGCTGTAAATTGTGTTGTTGCAAAGTGACAGCATTCAGCATTATTGGTAAAAAAATGCTTTTCTGTCACAGATTTGCTCTCATTTTCCTACTGATACAGAGTATACAGCATTCAGATAGAATATATAGAGTAAAATTACAAATAGTCATATTGGCTACAGGTAGCTGAAAACTCTACACATGTACAGTAACAAAATATACTTTTACTTCAATTTGAACATCTCCAAGTTTGACATAGCTGTGCTGAACACAGCAGTTACTCAAGTCTGATAGCATAAGACTCCCTGATACATTACCCAGCTTCTCCCCTGGTTTGATGGCTGGTTTCAAGCTGCACTTCTTGATATATTCCAGGGTCGTCAAAGCTACAAGATCAATTGGCACAACATTACTCTACACTGCACTAAAAAGCCAGTTTGTGCAGATGAATAAATCCTAAACCAAGGTTTAAAATTAGACACCCACCTTCTGTGTAGCTTTTAAAGTTTACGGACTTGAATTCAGCGGGCTCCAGGCTCACTTGCTACAGCAACAAAATAAATAAAATTGTATTTTCACATTAAGAAAAATTAACACCTCCAATCATCTTAAAAGCCTGAATAGAAACCTCACATATACATACTTTCAAATCATTTTTTCCATGAATCTTCTCCGCCTGCTTTGCCAAGTCAAGCATCATGGATTCAAAGGAGGGATTGTACAGCGAGTAGCACTCTTTTGACAACAATGTAGAGGGATGCCACACTTTCTGCAAAGACATTCAAAGTAATTTACATATTACTCCCCACCTTTCTACAATGAAGGCCAAACATGGCTGTTCTTACATATCGTTACAGAGTCGCAGGAATGACAGAGCACCACAGGTACATTCATATGGGGGAAGAAAAAAAAAAAAAAAAAAAGTACACTCAATCGAAATGGAAATAACTTTCCCATTTTATCTGCACAAGAAAATAATGGCTGTTCTGTGAAAATCACATTAACCTAGATGCAGTAATTCAAGCAAGTTAGCGCGATAGATATTAAAATGACCACACACACACACACACACACACACACACACACACACACACACACACACAGGTCATGAGCATGAGCCCAGCACAGAGCTGATATACTCAAACTGTCAAACAATAAATAACCAAACCGGCATGTCCTTTGACAGTGCACGCAGGCACAGAAAAAAGGAAACTCCCTACCACCCAGCCAACCAGAGATTCAAACCAATGAACTTTGTTACGCAGCACTCACTTCCCCACCACTCTGTCTTGTAAATCTTTCTACTGACAGTGAAGTCATTCAGATTGGCCTGAGGCTTTTAACCCACTTTTCATCAACTGGCTGCCACAAGAGCAGATCAACCGATACAAAACCTCCAAATTTCATTGCTAAAAGCAACTCACAGTCCTTGTATCTACATCAGAAAGAGACGACTGCACATTTGATTTGTAAAGGAAGTATGCTGGGAAAAGCCTTCGTTTTAAAAAGCAAGTACACTTTAAGTATAAACTATAGGTTTACCAGTGAACGCAGGCAAACAGACAAATCAAAGACAGAGTTGGTTACCCATCATAGTAACAGTAAGTCGTTTAAAGCAGAGGAACCTCGTGAACTATAAAACTGAAAACGTGGTAAAAATACAATGGACTGCCTCTGCCTCAGGGCTGGGCATGTGGCAGATGTAAACGCTCTAAGAAGTGTCTCAAAGATAAGAGACTGTTGTGGAACGGTCTGGTGAGTCGAGTGCAGCTGGGCTGAGAGGCAGAGCTGGAAGGCAAAGACGAATCCTCTGGACACAGGACAGGCAAATGCTTGAAATCTGCCTGAAGATGCTCCTCTAAACGGAGGTCATGGACCATATCACCCTCTGGAGCCAGAAGGCGGCTGGCCATGTGAGACGACACCTGCCATCAGTTTTGCTCCAATGATGCTGAGGACAGGTGAAAGTTGGAAGGGACACAAAGGAAGGGAGGATTTAGGAAGAGAGAGTGTTGAGATCCAAAGGGACAGAATCTTTTTGGAAGGTTTGATGCAAATAGTAGTGGAAGCATTCCCCATATAGGGGATTCCTGGGAATTATGAAGGGAAGCTGAAAGATTCTTTGCAAGCTCATAAAAAGGAAGCTAGCAGGCTGGAACCAACAAACTGGAGGCTCGGGGCTTGACTGGAAAGGAGACCATCGTTGGCTTCAAAAGTCACTGGAATATTCCAAAACGAGCACAAAAGGCACCCATCTGTCACATGCGGGTATTCTAAAAACCTGAGCTTAGAAAAAATTACCAATACAGTGGGCTTCAGTTTGCGTTGAATCTCTTCAGGGATGTTAATGCTGGAGAAGAGACTTCTCCTTGAAGACAGCACCTTCTCGGCTCTCTGCAGGAGCAATCCACGGTCCGCTGTATCCATTGTTTGCCAAATTGTTCTGTGACCAGCTCAGTTCAAACAGACGATCCACATGCAATTCCAAAAGGAACTTAACAAAAAGCGAGCTTCTCTTTCAGAAAGCTGATACAAAAACCACTTGGTCAAGTAAAACATAGCAAGAGAGCCAAAAGGGAAAACAAAACACAACAGGTGAAAACAAGTAATCCCCAAAGAAAACCAACACCAAACAGGAACACACAAAGAAAAAAATCTGAACCAGGAATGGCTGGAAAGTTTGAGTACTGAATCATACACAAACAATCTAGCAAATGAGATGGGCAAATCAAGAAACTTATACACAGGGGGGGCTGATTGGATAATCAACCACATGTGTGAAAGATACAAAAGCAGGAGTAACCATATGTAGACACAAAGGGTAAGGAATTTACAAAATAAAACAGGAAGTCGTTTGAAGTGATGTCACAGAGGGACACAGAGTGACTTTGGTGGGTGGAGGGAGTGAACCAAACATAAATAAAATCTGAAATCAAAGCCTAGATTTCAATCTCAAGCAAACTGGTGCCAAAGTGGTTGACACTACCGCGAAGCAGTCGCAAGAAGATCTTTCTGATGAAAAGGGTATTATTGACTTCTGAGGTGGAAAAAGTGTGCTTAATTTCTTTTATTAATAAATTTATATCTATTGATCATTTTGCTGACTGACTGAAAGAGTCTAGCAGTGATGTTCAAGCGTACCACAATTAGGTCCAGGAGCTGAATCAAAGAATCGTATTTGCTTGACGTAAAATTGTAAATAAATAAATAAATACTGTCATCACCCACCCCACAGATGGATCTTTGTTTTTCCAGTGGTATCACAAATTCAATTTCTTGATGCATGCTCAATCATCCAGGTAAGTAAATCACCAAAGGTTGATTCTGTTCATCTGGACGTAGCGTTTTCAGAGGAAGAAACGTTTCGTCACTTATCCAAGTGACTTCTTCAGTCTCAGCTGACTGCAGGTTTCCCCAATCTTATAAACAGTACATTTGCACAATGACTGAAGCCAGCCCACTGAAGGAACAATGGGCTGGGAGGTCAGTTTTTTCATCAATAATTATGCAAATTCTCACAACCATTGATCAACAACCACTGATCAAAGCCCACTGATCAATGGCCATGAGTACCATTCACAAACCAAGTGTGTTTCCTTTTAGAACGGTCTTAATTCCACCTACTTCACATACAAGTGTCAGTTCTACAGGCAGAAACAGGTATGTGGATGACACCTGGGTGAAAATCAAATCTCAGGACGTACCACATTTCACGGATCACATTAACTCGGTGGATCGACACATCAAATTCACCAGGGAGGATATGAAAAGTGGCAGGTTAGCCTTCTTAGGCTGTGAGATTTCCATCAGTAATGGGGGACCTCTAAAAGCTGATGTGTACCGTAAACCTACACATACAGATCAGCATTTAAGGTTTGACACTCATCATCCACTGGAACATAAACTGGGTGTCATTAGGATGTTACAACATAGAGCGAACACCATCCCCATAGACACAGTGGCCAGGGAAGAAGAGGAACCTCACACCAAGAAGGCCCTGAGTAAATGTGGTTATCCCAGCTGGACTTTTGTCAAAGCTGGGAAGGCGCCAAAAGAAAGCTCCAGCCAATCCATGAGAGAAGGACAACCGCTGCCAAAGCGAAAACCTGTAGTGATCCCTTATGTTAAGTCTAATTGTTGAATGTGTCATTGTGTTTCTTAAATTTGTAAAGATATAGTTCAATCTATAGGATCAAGACATTCCTTTGTCTCTGACCACCTCTCCAGCCACTCCATGCTGGGGGAGGCTTTATCACAAGCACATCCCTTGTGAAGATTCTGTTTGATGTTAATTCCTGCTTTTATGATCCTTTTGGTGAGCAGGAAGTCACGCACACAGAGACACACGCACACACACAGTACCTTGTCTTTGTAACCAAGGGGGGGTGCTTTTGCTGTGATGTGTATTGTAACAGTTGTCAATAAAAAGGCGACAAGGACAGCTGCTCTTTGAAGGATTTGGGCTAGAGATAGGTGAGGAGTGTGAGCTCAGTGTGAGTTAGTCTTGTAGTTTAATTTGAAGATGAAGAGTTTGAAAGTCTGCATGATGACGCATCCACTCATATCTCAAATCTTAACTTCCCATTACATCAGCCCGACTACTTCAAATCATCTGATTGCCTTCTAAACAACTCAGCTGAACTCTCAAACTGTACAATTTGAAATCCTCTAAGTTACAACTCATCTCAAGCAATTAACTTAATTAATATGGTCTTTGATGCCACTGCTACTTACAAAATACCAAAAGATGTGGTCAAAGCTCAGGACGTGTTTGATGATCACGTGGGCGCCGACTGTTAGGCCGCAGAGCGTGCAGAGGTAATGCTTCTTCTCATCTGCTCCGACACAAACGCACTCGACGAGGTGCTGCATGCCTGTAAGATCACGATGACACAGATAGTTTAGAGGAGAGGGAACCAGTTTGTCAAACTCTGCCTCGCTGGTATGTCAAGGACGAAAAAAGAGATTGTTAATCATGCTGTTGAAGTGCTCCAAAAAAAAAAAAAAAAGAGCATTCTTTTACTTGAGCAAATGAATGAATGAGTTTATTTGAAAACAAATATGGCTTTGTTATTTTGGTGGTTGTTACTGACCAAGAAGCGGATGTTTCCTGTTGCTGTCTTTCTGGTAAGCCAGGATCGTCATCTTCCCTGGCTTGAAAGCTAAGAGGGAAAATGATTAGATTCAAGTGATTAAACACTGACTGAAAGACAGTAATAAAGAGTAAATGTGAACAGATATATATTTGGTAAATAAAGGTGCCACAACAAGATAAATGACAAAGCTTTGAGTCATAATATGAAAACAAACCACGTAATGTGGCTTAAACATGATATGTGCGATACCATGAAGAGTGTCAGACTAGCCACAAAACAGACTTTGTGGTGAAGATGATTTCTATTGAGAAAAACCACCTCTGAAAACAGCAGATGGCAGCAGTTGTGATTCTAATTATTCAGATGTTAAAACACTGAATTCACAACTTGATTGATCAGTGAGAAAAAAAAAAAGTGCACAAACCTTGAATCAGCTTGAGAAGCTTCTCATTTTCACCTAGAGTGAGCATCACTGCAAAGAAGATTCAGATCATTTTCAGCAGTGCAAAACTAAATAAAACTGTCACACAAACACTACATGGATCGATCTTATACCTTCTGAGTAGGTGCTGCTTTTAAGCTTTTCCATAAGACGATCAGGTAAATGCAGCATCTGCAGAGAGAAAATGCAGAATATAACTGTAGAACTGAACAGTAGCTATAAAAAATAAAAACACTTTTGTGATCAGCCTGCATTTCTTAAGATATTTTCGTATACCAGATAAAAACAGAGTGATCCACCTGATAGACAAACAAACCAATTTCCCTAATTTTTTTTTTTTTTTTACTAGAAATCAAAAGGGTTATGTGCTGGATATACAGCAACTGACACTTTATTAGGCATATCTTGTTAGTATCAACTTGCCCCCTGCCACTGCAAATCTCTTGGACAAGTCTGTATAAACCCTAGAGGCAGTCATGTGGGAAAATCCCAGCAGATCAGCAGCTTTAAAACACCTGAACTAGCCAGTCTGGCACCAGCAACCACACCATATGTTCTGTCTACATGCATAAATGAACCGAGTTACTGCCATGTGATTGGCTGAAGAAATACTCCTTCATCTCTTTGCTCTTGAATGCTTTGCTTCTTATATTGATTTTTATGCTGATTTTTTCCCTTTTTTCCGTGTGAGCTTACCTGCGATAACTTCTGGACACTTGTAGATCATTAGGACTAGAGTGTTCTTAACAGAAACAGCAACATTTTATGGTTACCTTATCCTCAGCGCTCCGTGTGTCTGTGGCCTAGACACAGCTGAAGCCTGATTACAGCGTCTGGGCACCGAGCAGCCTCAATAGCCTGGAAAGGTGCTAACCGCTAGGCTAACTAGCAACAAGATGCCTTCCCTCTCCACAGATGACTACCACAGCCTCCTGCAGAAGATTGCAGTACTGGAGACAAAAATTCATCGCTTAGAAGTAAACGTGGAGGTAAATGGACTGTGTGGAAATGAAACAACCTTGCCTTTGATTCAAAACAATGGCGATGAGCAAGCTAGTACACAGCTAAGGAGCACAGATAACATGACCAAGAAAGTAGACTCTGTGCATTATTATAAATCCTCAAGTGATAATCCCCCCTTAGACTGTCTTGGTGCAAAACCAAGACATAAATCATGTCTCCTGGAAGGGGGAGGACGTATCACAGGCAGGGCACAGCGAGCTGAAATCTCTGAAACCGACTGGCCTTCACTTCCTACGAGACAGAGAAGCTCTTCTACCCCTGTATACAGGAGGAAACAGGACTGGACAACCGTGAATAGGAAGGTTAACAACAAACCTCCAAAACAACTGAATGTGAAACTGCAGAACAGATTTGCTCCACTATCAAAGGACCCTGGATCTATATCGGACAACCATCCATCTAAAAGCAGCGAAATAAGGTCTGAAAATCTGTTGAAAAGTGAAAGGCCACAGGGAAAGCTAAAGGCTAGGCCTGAAACTCTGATTGTGGGTGACTCTGCTGTAAAGGATGTACAAAGGATGTGCGGTAAGAACACTAAAGTCCTCTGCTTTCCTAACGATATGGTCAACAACCTGAAGGAGAGAATTCTTCAAATTGCAGATGAATATCCAACTGTGACAAACATTGTTCTGCATACAGGGTCAAACGATGTGTCCAAACAACAGTCGGAGGTTCTGAAACGGGACTTTACTGGATTATTAAATACTGTAAACTCTCTGAATGCAGCTGTATTCATCAGTGGACCTGTACTGCCGGTCAGAGGAGGAGACGAGAGATTCAGCAGGTTGTTTACACTGAATAAATGGCTTATATCAGCATGTGCTGACCACTCAGTGCATTTTATCGACAACTTTAATATTTTTTGGGAACGCAGGCATCTGTTTAAAGCAAATGGATTTAATTTTAACAAGTCAGGGGTGAAACTGTTCACCTCCAACTTGTTTTATTCCATACGTCATCCATCTGTGCTTGGTGCCAAGGCTGAGATAAACGAGGAGTTATCTCATAAAGAGGAACAAACAGTACTCCAAGAACAGACAAAGCCCAGCAGAAACCTTGAGGAGGAGCTCCATTTGCCCCCACCCGGGAAGAGCCTCAGAAAGGAGAGACATCTAAGGCAAGAAGAGGGGTCCCTATTTGCCTCCAACTCTCTCAACAACACCAACGACCAGGACAAGGGACCACGACCTTCCCCAGTCCCCCAAACCCCTGACAGGCCATCACCCTCCTCCCCCTCCCTTTCTCCCTCCTCCCCACACCTGAAATTCACTGAGGAGATGATGGAGCGGGTCAATGCTGGGCTCAGATCTACCCCCCGTCCCAATCCCTTTTTGTCCCCCATAAACCCCCCACCAGAGCGGCCAAAGGTTCGCCATCGAGCCCCACCCTCAACAGAGCAATCGAAGTCACATTGCCCAGCCTCACCCCCCTTAGTTCCTCTTCATGCCCTGTCTCCGCAGTCTGATATGTGATATGTGAAGGGTCCGGGCTGTGAGGATTATGGCAGTGATGACTTTTCCCAGGAGAAGCTGGGACCCTGTTTACTAGAAGGTTTTAAAATTTCTGTACTTTTAGGTGACAGGAGACATGTGGCCTGGTCAAAACACAGAGAGCTGCACTCTAAAAGATCTTTAAACATAGTAAACATACCTTGTGTGCCACAGACTGCTCCCAAACACGAGGGGACAAGTAATACCTCTAAAACACTTAAGTTGGCTTTATTAAACATTAGATCTCTAGCTGGGAAAACATTTTTAATTAATGATTTAATCACTGAGCACAGCCTTGATTTTATGTTTTTAACTGAAACTTGGTTGGACCAAAGTAACAGTGGAGCTGTTCTCATCGAGACGACCCCTCCTAACTACAGTTTTATCAGTGAGGTCAGGGCGAGCAGGAGAGGAGGAGGGGTTGCTGTCTTATTTAATGAATCATTTCAATGTAAGCAACTATCTCCTGGAAGTTTTCAGTCTTTTGAATATGTGGCTTTACAGCTGAAGGCCCCATCCAAAGTTGTGTTTCTTAATGTTTACAGGCCTCCCAAATACTGCACAGACTTTTTTAATGACCTCAGTGAACTGCTGTCTGTGATCTGTGTTGATTTTGACTGTGTAATTATTGCTGGGGATTTTAACATTCATGTGGACAACCCTCAGGACAAAGGGACTAAAGACCTGAGTAACACTCTGGGCAACTTTGGGCTGACTCAGCATGTAACAGAGGCCACACATAATAGAGGACACACTCTTGACCTACTGATCTCCAAAGGCCTGAGCATTTCAAAGGTTACTGTGTCTGATGTGGGCCTGTCTGATCATTACTGTGTTTTCTTTGAAAGTAAAATCTCAGCCCACACAAATATATCAACAACAGTGATCACAAAACGGTGTATAACTGAACACAGTAGTGCAATTTTTAACCAGGTCTTCCCATTAACACCTGACCTGCCCAGAGGGTCAGTCAATGAGCTCGTCAATAGCTTCAATGCTAACATGTTAAATGTAATGGACACTATTGCTCCCATTAAGGTGAAGGTTATCTCTGGAAGGAAAAAGTCTCCATGGAGAAACTCCACACTGGTGAAAAATGAAAAAAGAGAGTGTAGGAAAGCTGAGCGCAGATGGAGAAAAACAAACCTCCAGGTTCATTATGACATTTATAAAGAGAAACTTCACAATTATAATTTACAACTGAGGAATGCAAGGAGGTCCTACTTCTCTGACATCATCACTAAAAACAGCCATAATGCTCGGGTCTTATTTTCTACAGTTGACAGGCTAACAAACCCCCCTGTGTCAGTGGCAGCTGAACTTCATTCGACCATGGCCTGCAATGACTTTGCCAAATTCTTCACTGAAAAAATCCAAAAAATTAGACAAGCAATTGGTATATCAACAGCAGATCCAGGATATGTACTGTGTCCACCAAAAAACTGTTTAAACACCATGAAACAGTTTCAACCTATTAACAGCAAAGACCTGGAGGACATCTTAGGTCAACTGAACTCCTCCTCCTGCTGTTTAGATGTCCTGCCAACAAGTTTTTTCAAAAAGGTCTCAAAGACTTTAGAGTCAGACCTGTTACAGATCGTCAACTTTTCTTTATTATCAGGTGTGTTTCCAGAATCACTAAAAACTGCTGTAATCAAACCTATACTGAAAAAGGACAATCTTGACAAGACACAAATGAACAACTACAGGCCGATCTCAAATCTCCCGTTTTTAAGTAAGATCATTGAAAAAGCAGTTTCCCAACAGCTCAGTTACTTCTTAAAACAGAATAATTGCTACGATGCCTTCCAGTCAGGTTTTAGACAGAATCACAGCACTGAAACCACTCTGACCAAAGTGTTCAATGACATATGTCTGAATACAGACAGTGGAAAAATGTCAGTCTTAGTTTTACTGGATCTCAGTGCAGCATTTGATACAGTTGACCACAACATATTACTCAAACGACTGGAGAACTGGACAGGTCTTTCAGGAACTGTACTAAACTGGTTCAAAACATACGTAGAAAACAGGAAATACTTTGTATCAATAGGTAACTTCACATCTGAGCAGACAAGTATCACATGTGGAGTTCCCCAAGGTTCCATCTTGGGACCCCTTCTGTTTAACATCTACATGCTCCCACTGGCACAGATTATAAACAACAACAAAATAAACTATCACAGCTATGCAGATGACACACAAATATATATCACAATGTCACCAGGAGACCGAGGCCCTGTACAGGCTCTTGGTAAATGCATTGAGGAAATCAATGACTGGTTGTGCCACAATTTTCTCCAGCTAAACAAAAACAAAACTGAGGTAATAGTCTTTGGCGCCAAAGAAAAACGATTACAGGTCACCAGAGAACTTCAATCTATACATTTAAAAACCACAAACCAGGCGAGAAATTTGGGTGTAGTGATGGATGCAGACCTAAACTTAGAAAAACACATTAAGACAATAACAAAGTCAGCTTACTATCACCTCAAGAATATATCAAGGATAAAAGATCTGATGTCTCAACAGGACCTGGAAAAACTAGTCCATGCATTCATCTTTAGTAGGCTTGATTACTGTAACAGCATCTTTACAGGTCTACCTAAAAAAATCAGTCAGACAACTACAGCTCATTCAGAACTCTGCTGCTCGAGTCCTCACTAAGACCAAAAAAGTGGACCACATCAGTCCAGCTCTGAGGTCCTTACACTGGCTGCCTGTCCGTCAGAGGATAGACTTTAAAGTTCTGATGCTGGCCTATAAAGCTCTGAATGGTTTAGGACCAAAATACATCAATGACCTCCTGACCCAGTATGAACCATCCAGATCCCTCAGGTCATCTGGATCCGGTCTTTTATCAGTTCCCAGAGTCAGAACCAGACACGGAGAAGCTGCATTCAGCTTTTATGCTCCTTATATCTGGAACAAACTCCCAGAAAGCCTCAGATCAGCTGAAACACTCAGTTTATTTAAATCCAGGTTGAAGACTCACCTGTTCTCAGCTGCATTTGAATAAAGCACCAAATCCACACTTTAAGCTTAAATTTCAAAACTTACATTTAACTACTGATTTTATCTACTGTTCTGATTTTATCTGTTTTGATTTTATATACTGTTGTTTGTTTGTTTGTTAATTAGTTAGTTAGTTTATTTGCTTGTTTTATTCAATTTTAAATCATGCTTTTTATTTGTTCTTGTTTCTAATGTCTCTGTAAAGCACTTTGAATCACCTTGTTGTTGAATTGTGCTATACAAATAAACTTGCCTTGCCTTGCCTTGCCTTACATTACTTCCACACGCACGCACACACACACACACACACCTGCAAGTCCATAGACGCTTCTTCTTTTACTCTGTTTTTGAGTTCAGTCTCTTTCATTTTCTTGCTGGGGATCCAGGAGAAACTCATTGCATTGGGATCCATGCAATTCTTATCAAAAAGCAAAAAGTTAGAATTAATCTTACAAATTAAACACTAAATATTCCTGCTTTATATTTTATGTTGTTCAGTACTCACAATGTAGTTGCTGTAATGGTCCATAGAAAAGAAGTGCCTTAAAACATTACTAGGTAAACTCTTCTCACCACAGATGTGACACAAGTAAAAAGAGGTCCGTGACTCTGGACTGAAACACAGACTCAGCGCAGACAAGCCTGAAAGAAAGTCAATTTGAAACAGGACGATTACTTCAAACATCAAACAAGCTCGTTTGTTTTAAACAGGCTGATGTAATACAATTTCACATTCATCTACATCTAGGTGATAAATCCTATGTTTGTCCAGTAGCAAACTTAAGATTTAGGTTCCTGAACTCGCTTAAATGCTGCTACAGTAATGCGAAAGGCAAACAAGTGTAAAAATCAATGACGATTTACTTTTAATACCCATATAGGGGCTAAAAAGACAGTAACAGATTACATTAATCTATATTGTGCTGCACATATAAGCACTCAAGTGTGTCTTGGTCATCAGCTGATTCTGCCAAGATGTTATCCCAACTAAAATCCTTCCCAGAGAACACTACTATATCTCTCGCATGAATTAAAATACATTAATAAAAGGTTCCTCCAGTTCTTATGAAAACTCAACACTCACACATATTTGCATGAACTTTCATACAAAAATCTCTCTAAAATGGCGAACAAAACCCAACACCCACAAAACCAAACCTGTAGAGCAGGGTAGGTGTGATAGGTTTAAGCTACAAACCTATTCGCTGGAACGTTCAAGACAATTCAACTACACAGCAAAAGCATTGAACACCAAGTAGGCAAAGTTCTTTGTGTTACTCATATATGAGGGAGAGAACCACGACAAGCGCTGTTCCTTCGCTTAACCTCAGTCGCTCTCGTCCGCACCCCCGTAACACTGCTCTTTTATTGAGGTTACATGAATATACATAGGTTCATTAACATACAATATGACGTCTACATACAAACAAAGAGTACCTTGCCTGTGCGTTGTGTAAGTGTGTGTGTGTGTGTGTGTGTCCCCATAAATGACTTCCCTAAACCTGCTGGTCTGGAAGTCCAGCAGTTCATCTAAACAAAAGGCACTTAGACTAAAACAGACATAGATACGTTTATCCTGCCATAAAATAATAAGAGAAGGTACGACCTCTCCCATGCTCCCAGGATGTGGGTGTGAATCCCAGAGCACTCTGGAATGCACACAAAGTCTTTGCAGACTATTAAGGATCAAACCTCTACCAACATGACATTGATTATACAACTCTAAGCATATATGAGTAGATATTTCTAAGCATAAATGACAATCAACAATACAAATCTAACAAGGTGCACTTTGAGAAAATGTACTCACCCACAATGGGATGTTTGAGGCAATTCTTTTTTTCTGGATCCGCAAAAATGATATGAGGTACACCTTTGGCTTTAAAAAGCAAAAACACATGTCAAAGTGAAAGAACGGACTACCTTAAGCTTCCAATAAATAGGGGAGCCTTCTACACCCTGCTTTTTAGACCTTATTTAAAGAAAAAAAAAAAAAAAAGACAAACTTCAGACAACCACCTCCTCAGGACCATCGTAAGCCTTTAGTTGCTAGTTCCAGTGCAAAAACTCTACACATTGCACAGCAATAAATACAAAATAAAAACACTTAACACCAAGAAGGAAGAAAAAAAAAACCAAACTTACCAACATTCTGAAACGTATCTGAAAAGAGGTAAACATTAAAATGAAAAACAGAAAAGATGAAAATGTATAATAGATCAGAGTTCACATGAACACTAATGTCAAGTAAAAACTGAGCATTACCATTTGGGAAAAGGTCTTTCAGTTTCTGTGGGTAAAGAACAGGAAACATGCAGAGATGGTTTATTATTACTTAGGTAAATGTGGGGACTGTCTTATTACACTGTACCACAGTTAACTAATCTTCTCACTCAAATTAATTCTCCTTCTCCTCCTACCACATTACAGAGATAAAATAACAGGTGCATTTAGCCTTTGGCTGGTTAGCACCTTTCTATACTGGTTTGGTGTGTTTACATGCAACTTTGGGTAAAAACAAAAAAACAAAACACCCCCCCCCCCTCCCAAAAAACAAAACAAAAAACAAAAAACAAACAAAACAAAACAAAAAAAAACACACCGAGACAATAACCAATGCAAGGTTAAGTTATAGATAAAGCTGTTTTTATGTTCATTACTGAAGAAAGAATGTCATGCCCAAAAAAATAAATAGATTTTAAAAAACCAAATGTATATTAAGTCTAATGCCCACCTGGTGATGTACACCTGAAAATATGTGCTTCTTGTAATCAAACAGCCTTCTAAATTTGTAGAGGCAGAGCTGTGGAAAAAAGACAAAAGGTGCATTAGTCAAAGGTTTTTGCTACACAGCTGAGAGTTTGGCAGATGTTATGGAAATTTAGTGCTTTACACTGTTGCCAGGCAGAAATCCAGTCATTTTAAACAAGTATTCTCTTCTCCAGAGACATAAAGCAAGATACTGCCTTAATTGTGAAGATCCTGCAAGCCAGAACTTCCTCTACATGTAGGGGTCGAGGGATTAACACAGGTACGGGACAAAGAAAGCTGCATCTTAGTATATAACAAAATTATCTTCTACACAGGTTATTTAGGATTTAACAAACATAAGGCCCATGACCAAAGCCATATCAGCACACATTCAAAGTTCTCTCTTTTCCCCCCAATGTGCAATCTAGGTTCGGTATAATGATTTAAAACAATATTGCCACTTAAAATTGTAGCCATGCCACTGTGGAGCAATGTGTGCTACCCTTATAGCCTGAACCATGCAGGCAATGTAAAATGAAAAAAGGATCCATGGAAACTGCTATGTAGACTCCCTAAACAACATCCATTTAGATGTGTATTTAAATGCCATGATACATTCTAGATCAACAGGTTTTTCACTTTTTACAGAGGTAGTGTCGAGGTGACACCAGTGTCAGAGTTTCACCTCTGATACTGCTGGATAAACAGAAATCCAATCAGGAACGAGATCACACAGAGCTCAACTTTCCACTCGTGAGAGGGAAGTAGTTGCCTCCAACCCACTTAAAGTTCCTTCCCTCTGTAGGCTGCTTTTATTGTTTACACTCATGAACATTTATAACACTTGCTGCTATGTTAGGCAGATTACAGAAACCAAACATAACTTTACATTGGAGACTTTATTTTATTTTCGCTGGAAGAGAGATTTGATTTTGAAGTTACTTTTTGTTTAATTTTGTATTTGTTGTTTGGTCAAGTTTGTAAGACAGAAACACTGGAATGGTCTGTAAACACGGTTATAGTAGAAAAAGAAGCCAGTTTCTCTTTGTTTCCCTCACCACCATTGTGGTTTTTTATTAAAATAAAATGTTTTTGTTTTTTTGTGGCCATAGGCTCCTGCCTTTCTTTCTGTTATGAGTTTGAGTAAATGAATCGCTGCTGCATTTGTGCGCCCTCTGAGGAGGGTGCGTTTGCTCACAGCTGAAGGAGGGTGCCGTTAAAACAGTGCTATTATTAATTTGTGATGGTTGCTTCGGTTAGCTTCAAACAACATTATTAGCAAACTTACTCATGGGCAAATATAAAAAGAATAAATAAATCGCCCTTGTAAAAATGATCGACGATAGATAGGAACCCTCACATAAACATTTATCGTGTGGAAAAAAAGTTAGCATTCATCCTCCAGCTTCACTGCGTTTATGTTATGCTAACATAGCTGTGTCGCTAGCGATAACATAGCACATCATTATATACTAGTTATCCCAACTTCAGTAACCCCACAAACGTCACTGCTGTTTGTTTCCCGTCTTCATTTATGTTGGGAGAGACAGCAGAGCTGTACGTTTTAATTTATTCTGAAATCCCTCACTCAGAACATGGTATGTCATATTTAGTAGAAACTAGCGAGCTAACTTCCTGCTAACTTCTAACTCCGTAAAAATTAATAAATTCTGTTTTCATGGATGTCTGGATGTTAAACTTAATTGTTACACCTGGTAAAGCAGCAACACTGATCATTTTATTAAAGACGAAGGCATTTAGACATTTTTTAACGCTCAGCAATGCCACAGTGTTCGTTTGACTTTAGGACCTGAAGCCGAGTTTGGACCCCGATTACTTCGCGGCTCCTGACTACGGAAGCTGTAATGCTTTGACAATCCATCAAGCAGTGCGGCTTCGTAGCTTACCAAAGCCGTACTAAAATATCTGACAGATTTTTGAGCGCTGTGTACCACATAAAATCGGTTTGAGGTCACTAAGCATGACCAGAACCATAAGGCGCACTGTCATTTTTCCACAAGTCTCCAGCAGATCTGAAAGGCACTTCCTCAGTCTGTTACATTTATACTTTTTTTTGGTTTCTCATTCAGCGCCTACTTTTCCTGTTATTCAGGACGGTTTCGATCAAAACATCTCGTTCCTCATTTAACATTCTTATCTTTTCCTTTTACAGTCTTACACATCGATTCACCTCTCCTTTTATGGTTCTGCCCATCATCTCTGTCTCCCTTTCTTTGCGCACATCCTCATTCTCTATGAGCGTGGGTGGTTATATGTGGGGTCTTTAAGCGTGTCAAGCTCCTTACGTAGTTCTGCTTTTGCCTATACTTATCAAGATGTGTCAGACGGCAGTTAATGCTGCCTTTCTGCACACTTTCCTGTGATGCTGCTTCTATTCTATAACCATTTTCTGCTGTACTAACACAGGGCATGCTAGCAATATGATATCATCTACAGTTCCACAATGTAAGGTTCTTTTCATTTGGAAGGAAAAATAAGCGCAGACAGAGTCCTAGGAGGTGTCAAAAAAGTGATTTATTAAACACACACACTCTGTACAGTGTGGGAAGCCAGTCTTCGTCTCTCTGCCCGTTACAGAAAGCTTTATAGCCATTATGACGTCAGGACAATTCCTGGAACTCTTCTCAGAACAACAACCCTTTCCCAGGCTTGAAACCAGATGTTTTCCATCATCGGTATCTGGGAACATAACCAATTGTGTAGACGAGTGTGCAGTTTTGTGAGATTGTAGGTCCAGGCCAACGAAAGTTCGGTGTCCTTATCCGACTGCGGACTGCCTGGACCTACAGCCATGCTGGTGCTTTCTAGAATGTGTTTTATTCTGCGTGTTAATACAAGAGTATTCAGTAACCACACCGTTAGCAGATTTACTAAATGATAAATGATACATGATAATATTGATGATAAACTGATGATAAGTGATGCAGACTAATGAAGTAATGATGAAATAATGACAGTACACGTGAATGATAACACAGTGACAGTAAAATAACATTCCTTATCCTGACAACAATCACCTAATTCAATCTTAACAAAGGGGCTGTTTTAGACCAGCCCGATAATAAATACAACAACCCAGTCCTATACATTTGTTTAAGATTCACATTGAAGACGCGAGGACTTCCGGTAGACGGCATGTCGAAATAGTCGCTCTTCGCAGGGCTTCTACTTTTATCACAACTACTTGATAATTTCTCACTACCCGCAACAAAGTGTGGAGTTGTATTGGTGGTATTGTGTGTCTGGTGTCATAATCTGCCAAGATGACCAGTAGAAACACCAGGAACCAGGAGCAAAAAAGAGATGAGCTCGGTGCGGCTAATGAAGCCATCATGGCTATGCTAAAGACCACGCTGGACGAGCACAAAGCCTCGCTTTCGGCAGAATTCAAGACATCCGTTCAGCGACTTGAAAACAAGCTGGACAGCATCCAAACGACTCTCAACAACCATGACCAACGGATTACAGCCTTGGAAACTATGGCCACAACTACGAGCGCGGAGCTCCAGAACGTGGTGGTTAAGTTAGCGGTGGTGGCGGAGGATAACGAGAAGCTGAGAGCTAGGCTAATCGACGTTGAAAGCAGGAGCCGCCGCAACAATATTCGCCTCTTGGGGGTCCCTGAAAATATTGAATGGCCCAGGCCGACTGTGTTCTTTTCTCAGGTGCTTGTGGACATATTTGGAGTGGACGTTTTGAAAACGGCCCCGGAGTTGGATCGAGCCCACCGGGCACTGGTGGCAAGACCAGGCCCCAACGCGAAACCCCGAGCGGTTGTTGTCTGTTTCCATAGCTACCAGACCCGTGAGCTCGTTGTGCGCAAAGCTCAGGAAATGCGGGGTAAACTGAAATATAAGGACACCCCCATCCATATTGTCGAGGACTATTGCCCTGAGGTGCTGGAACAACGGTCCGCTTACCGCGGAGTTATGAAGGAGTTGTACGATCTTGGACTCAAGCCTCAGCTTCGCTACCCGGCCAAACTGTTCGTTATGACTGACGAAGGGAACCGGAAGCGACTGGCGTCACCAGGCGACGCTCGGAGCTATATCGCCTTACACCGTCCCCTGAGTTCTAACATTCTGGAAACCTGATCTGAGGGTCATGGTTGGATCCTGCCACTTCCATAGAAGGGCTCATGACATTTTAGTTTGATGTTTGGTACCTAGAGGACAGCATGGTTTGAGTAATTCTAACCTCATTGTTTTTTCTGTTTTTCTCTCATTTTCCTTTATAATACCCCTGTTTATATTTTGTTCTAATATCACTGTTGGCACGCTAGTCTGCTACGTATACATATATGTATATACCGTTTTACTTTATATAAACACACATTTTTTTCATTATTATTGCCTCTCCTACAGTTTGATTCCTGCCATGTACAAATGGGGGACAACAATACCCCAGCCTGGCTTTTTTGTGCTTTTCTTCTGTCCGTTTTTGTATAGTAAGATACATCCTAGTTCCTCAATTTTTTCTAGCAGAATATTGACAAGGCATATTTTCATAGTGAGACCTTGCCGCCACAGGGAAGCAAGCCATTTGATAAGAGTTGTGATGGCGAAGTCTTCACATGGGAATGTTTACACCCTGCTGTGCAATGGACACTTGCAAGTTTTGTTTTCGGGGGTATCCAGGTCCAATTTATGTTGTTCGATCTGCATGTATGTATTGCCTTGTTTTATGTTTTTTCTGTTGTTGTTGTTGTTGTGTCTTATTTATTTTATTTTATTTTATTTTATTTACTTATTTTTCTTTCTGTTTTTTTTTTTTTTTTTCCCCTGTTCTGTTCACAGTCTACTACCTCAAATACAGACACCAGCTTTCCCCTGGCCACGGTCAACTTGTCAAACCAAAGACCTGTCTAAATATAGTAAGGTATGTCGAGCACAATCAATGGTCTTAGAATTGTCTCCTGGAATGTGAGAGGGGTGGGGAATGCAACCAAAGTTAACAAAAGTTATGGCGCATTTACAGCAGCTTAAAGGAGATGTGTTTTTTCTTCAAGAGACACATCTCTGCAACAGAGAAGTGAGGCGACTCAAGAGAAACTGGATCGGCAATATATATCATTCCAAATTTAACGCCAAGGCCAGAAGGACAGCCATACTTATTCGTAATAATATTCTGTTTGAGCAACATAAAGTTATTGCTGATCCAGATGGCCGTTTCACATTTGTGTCAGGAAACTTGCAGGGCTCACTTGTGATACTGGCTAGCGTGTACGGGCCGAACTGGGATGACGACTCTTTTATAGCTAAACTTTTCTCTTCACTTCCAAATCTGGAAAACTATCATCTTATTATTGGAGGTGATTTTAACTTGGTTCAGGACACTCTGCTGGATAGATCGTCAACTAAGGCCTGTTCCCTGAATAAATCTGCTAAAACCCTAGAATTTTTCAAAACTCAGCTGGGGATTGTGGATCCATGGCGACATGCGAATCCCACTACTAAGGCATTTTCCTTTTTCTCTCATCCCCACCGTACATATACACGTATAGACTTTTTTCTTGTTGATATTAGGTTTCTCTGTAAAATTAGCCATTGTCAGTATCATGCTATCGCCATTTCAGATCATTCACCAGTTTCTTTTGATGTGGTATTAGCGACCCCGTCTCGACCCATTAAACATTGGAGATTTAATTCTAGCCTGTTGATAAGGGATGACTACACACATTTTTTGAGATCACAGTTCTCACTTTTCCTTGAGTTGAACGATTCTACTGAAGTGTCAAGAGGTGTATTATGGGAAACGTCGAAAGCCTACATGAGAGGCCAGCTTATAGGATTTGTGTCAAATTTAAAGAAGAAAGAGTTAACTTACACGTCCAGTTTATTGAATAAGATCAAAGATCTAGATGGCAGATATGCATCAAACCCAGATCCTAACCTCTATACAGAACGTGTGAAAGTTCAAGCCAGTCTCAATTTAACCACCACCGCAACAGCTATGGTTCAATTAATTAAGACTAAGCAACGCTTTTTTGAATCTGGCGACAAGGCAGGGAAACTTCTGGCTTATCAAGCCCGTGCCGAAGCAACCTCTAAGCTAATCCCAAAGGTCAAGTCTGCTGCTGGTGACATAATATCGGACCCAGAGGGAATTAATGAAGTATTTGTAAGTTTCTATTCCAATCTGTACACTTCAAGTTCTCCCCCTCTATCAGAAGAAACTCTCCAAAATATACATTTTCCAAGAATAGATAGAGATCTGACGAAAGGATTAGGGGGACCTATCACTGTAGTAGAGGTACAAGAAGCCATTAAATCCTTAAACACAGGTAAATCGCCAGGCCCTGACGGTTACTCTGCAGAATACTATAAAGTCAATTCTGATCTTATGGCACCGTTGTTGAAAGATATGTATAATGAAGCCTTTTCAAAATGTCAATTACCCAAGACTTTGTCCGAAGCTACTATTTGTTTAATCTTGAAAAAGGATAAGGATCCTTTGTTGTGCAGTAGTTACAGACCAATTTCTCTTTTAAATATTGATTTTAAAATACTATCTAAAATCCTCGCACTTAGGCTACAACGTGTTCTGTCACAAATTATCACCTTTGACCAGACGGGGTTTATGGCCGGCAGGCACTCATATGACAATTCAAGACGCCTCTTGAATATTATCCATACATCGTGCAACTCAATTCCAGAGGTTGTGGTATCTCTTGACGCGGAGAAAGCTTTCGACCGCGTCGAGTGGAGCTTCCTCTATGAGGTGATGGATAGGTTTGGCTTGGGGGCTGACTTTATTCTCTGGGTTAAGCTACTATATTCCTCGCCATCCACCTGTATTCGTACTAACAACAACTTGTCTTTGCCTTTTCCACTTGAGAGGGGCACTAGGCAAGGGTGCCCTCTCTCACCCCTCCTATTCGCCATTGCTATCGAGCCTCTTGCAATATGGCTGCGTTCAGAGGATAGATTTAAAGGCATTACAAGGTTCGGTGTGACTCACAAACTCTCCCTTTATGCAGATGACTTGCTCCTGTACATTTCTGACCCTCTAAACTCATTCCCGGTGCTTTTTGACATACTGGACCAATATGGTACACTGTCAGGATATAAGGTCAATTATCAAAAAAGTGAGTTGCAACCCCTTAATTCCCTGGCCAGAGCTCTTCCCCACTCAATAGTGCCTTTTAAGTGGACAGAAACCGGATTTAGATATTTGGGGGTTTTTATTTCCTCTTCTATACATAAAATGATGAGGGAGAATTTTCTATCCCTACTAGAAAATGTTGGGAAAGATTGTGACCGTTGGACTTCTCTACCATTGTCAGTGGCAGGGAGAGTTAACCTGATAAAGATGAGTGTCCTCCCAAAATTCTTGTATCTTTTTCAACATGTCCCGATTTTTCTTACCAAGGCATTTTTTGACAAGTTAGAAAAGATTCTGTTACATTTCATATGGGGAGGGAAACAAGCTAGAATTTGCAAGTCTATTCTTCAGTCCTCTAAAAGTGATGGTGGTCTTGGTTTGCCCAATTTTAGACACTACTATTGGGCAGCTAACATACAAAAACTTTTACAATGGGTTCATAACGACCCCCCTGTAACAGCCTGGGTACAAATGGAAACTGCATCTAGCTGTTACTCATTATCATCAATACTCAGCTCACCACTCCCTTTTTCTCCAACCCTTGTTGGGGATAATCTAATAGCTAAGGAAACAGTAACTATTTGGCGACAGTTCAGAAAATACTTCGGGCTACTTGGACCGTCTTTGCTAACACCTTTATCAAAAAATTTTAATTTTGCACCTTCAAACACTGATGCGGCCTTTAGTAGTTGGAAAGATAACGGACTTAGGACTGTTAAGGACTTGTATAGTCAGGACACCTTTCTATCTTTTGCTGACCTATCGTCCAAATACGACCTGCCTAACTCCAACTTTTTTCGCTATCTTCAGGCTAGAAATTTTGTAAAAACGCAGTTCCCTCACTTTCCCAATCGGCCTCCAGAAACAAATCTGGATATCATCCTGCAGACGAACCCTCATCAAAACAGACTGATATCAGCCTTGTATAAAATACTAGATGCTTTGGTCCCCAAATCCATTTCTCATATTAAGCTGAGATGGGAGGAAGAGCTTCAGACAACCCTGCCAGAACAGCAGTGGGATCGTGCTTTGAAATTGATTCACTCGTCTTCAATTTGTGCTCGTCATGCTTTGATTCAGTGTAAGGTGGTCTATAAAGTACACTATACAAACGCAAAATTATCTAAAATCTATCCAACCATCAGTGATGCCTGTAGCAGATGTGGACTATCGCCTGCCAACCATGTCCACATGTTTTGGTCATGTTCGAAACTGAGTGCATTTTGGAGGAATATATTCGACACACTTAGCCAAGCATATGGCCAGACTGTCCTTCCTAACCCACTCTCTGCAATTTTTGGCATTCCTCCTGACTTGAACTTATCTGGTCCCCTCAAACAGGCCCTAGCCTTTACCACTTTACTGGCCCGGAGGCTTATTCTGTTGAAGTGGAAGCTTCCCCACCCCCCAACTCATGACCATTGGGTGAGAGATGTACTCTTTAACTTAAAGCTGGAAAAACTTAGATTCTCTCTAAAAGGTTCTATTAGGGAATTTAATAAAATCTGGAAATCATTTCTCTTGCTGGTCGACACTATTACTTTACTTCCTGAGTCTGCAGTGAACTGAGCGAAGCTACATTATAATGTTTTTTTTTTAAATCTTATTTATACCTTATCTATTTGTTTTTCCTTTTGTTTTGCTTGGTCCTTTCTCTGTTATTTGTTTTCTCTGTTTTTGTTTTGTTTGTTTTTGTTTGTCTGTTTGGTTACGGGGCGGGGGGAGGGGGGGGGGGGGAGTTGTGGTTGTTGTTGTTTTTTGGGGGTTATGCTTGTTATGTGTATGGGTCCTGAGGTGTTGGTTTTTTTTTTGGTTTTTTTTTTTTTTTTCTAAATTTATTTTTTGGGTTGTGTGTGTGTGTGTGTGTGTGTGTGTGTGTGTGTGTGTGTGTGTGTGTGTGTGTGTGTGTGTGTGTGTGTGTGTGTGTGTGTGTGTGTGTGTGCGCGCAAGAGCGGCGAGGTCTATCGCAATAGTTTAATTTTTCTATCGAGAAAACGTTATATCGCAATACATATCGTTATATCGCCCAGCTCTACATCATCCGATATATATCGTTATATCAAACAGCTCTAAACATATCCATCATCCTTTGAATTCTCTCCACCGAACTCTCCTAACTGAAGTTTTTGTGGAAAATATATTATTATGTGGCAGGGCTTTTAATTTGTGACATATTAATCTAGAAGCTAATGAATGTGCAAAGCATAGGGCCTTAGAAGAAGTATTTTTCTTGTAACTGGCTACGTGCCTGCACAGTCAGAACAGGATGTACTCAGGATGTGTGCCGCCATATGATCCTGGGCCTCGTAGTGAAAACAACAGGAAAAACCTGGTATGAAAGGCAGTTGATAGCTTGTTATAGAAAATTACCAAAAAAGGAACTGTATCTAACTGTAACTGACGCATGTTATGTTATCTGCTTACGCATGAAGAGGGTGAACGCTGACATATAAAACAATAGGTTGAAGTGCTTTTCTTTGAGATCAACACGGAAGGTGCCATTGTGTAAATCTCCCATACATGTATGCTAATAAATAATTGTTGGTTAACTGGACCTGCTCTGAGTAGTGGTTGTTTGTTCTCAGCCCAACATCAAAGAATTCGGGACATTTTCTACTGCCATCTGTCACTTGATCACCAGCTTTCTGACAAACAGCAAACAGCAAGTGAAGACGGAAAACGTTGTTTCTTAAGTTTAGACAGGTCCTCGTCAAAGATTTGCCCTCTACACCTCCAAGAACCCAGCCATTAAACTCCCAATGACCCAACAATCCCTGAACTTATCCAAGATGGTGATAAGTTAGATATCAGCAGGAGGTTGAGCAGACAACTGAGCCTAGCACCAAAAGGTGCTGGAGCCAGTGGCAACAAGTCCCATGGGGATGCTAAAAGTATCACTGAATATCTGTACATATAGCCCTTTTCCACTAGCTCAGCATGGCTCGAGTAAGTTTTTAGTGTTCTCCACCAGGTGGTAGTACCTGGTACCAGGTAGGGCAGGACAATATGGCCAAAAATATTTGTCACGATATATATTAGAAAATTTGCGATAACGATATAACTGATGCGAGACAAAATGTCAACACAAAGGTTTTTTTTTTTTATTTGGAGCACATTTCTACAAGAAAGATAAGTTACCATATTTATTGGGCCATAATGTGCACCGGATTATAAGGCGAAACCAAACAGTTAGATAAGGCGAACTTTACTCAACTCATTCTTCTTGCTTCCTCCACTTCTGTACCATTGACTCATTAATGCTGAATTCTCTCGCAGCTGCTCTATTCCCATGTTCTACTGTGTGACTGATAGAGTTTGAAATCCACTTCATATGTCTCTTAGCAGGTGCCATTTTAGGGTCCTTATAAACGTACAACACGGTAGATGGACCGATCTGACACTGACCTAAATTACTGGATCGGATATCGGAGAGAAATAAAAAAAATGTAATACGATCCAATAAATATCAAAAAAAAAAAAAAAGCACCTCACAAAACTTGGATATGTCATAACTCAGCTCATAACCGTAACACGTCGGAGCAGTATGCATCACGTGATAGAGCAGCTGTGGCGTGCGAGACCTGTTGGCGTCTGGTTGAGTATTTGTAGCCTCGCTACCAAACCGGCATTTCATCTCCGAGAAAGTTATCCCAGAGAGAAGTAAAGCAAGTGTGTAAGTTCATCTCTGAATGTTTGTAAAGCACTCCAGCGCTAAGCTTAACAACCGATATATGGAGTGACTGCCTCTCTCCCCCTCCCTCTCCTGCTGCTACTTCAAACTTGAAACTGATTAATGATCAGCTGATCGGCTTTTCTGTCGCGAGTCCGTCTCTCTTGTTTGTTTATCGCCCACTTCGCGCCAGAAAGAGGAAATCAGCGGCTGAACAACAGCAGCACGTTTAAGCTTGATAATCTGTGGTTAGAATTTATTTAATATTACTTTCTACACCAGGATCTTTTTCTACGTAGCTGACAGCTGGTAACTGTGCAGGGGCGGATCTAGCAAAGTTTAGCCTGGGGGCCGATAGGGCATGAACGGGGGAAAAGGGGGCACAAAGACATACTTTTCTTTCTTATTCTCATTTAAAAATGTCTAGCTTTTAATAAATAATTATCTGAATCTTACACCCAAAGTTTTAATCTGATGTAAAATGTATAGAAGTCCATTACTGTATATAGTAGCTATTAAGTCTAATATACCCTAGTAAGCTATAGTACTTTTTCCTTTGGGAAGGTACCATCTGTGCAGTCTGCAATTCTGTTGAAGAAAGATGTTAAATCTATTTAATTATTCTTGAAAAATAGTTGTTTTTTCCCCCCCACACTGCATCAAATTAAAGTTGATTACATCGATTAAGCATCATGAGGTGGGGTGGTTCCCTATTTTTATTTTTAGCTGGGCGTTTGCAACCCTATTAGTTAGGTTGCTTACTCTTTAAAATACCAGAATAGGGAGGATGGAGTAGGTTTAAGTTTATTAGATTGATCAGTATTGCTGAACTATGAAATATTTTGGGTGCAGTGTATTTTTTTTTGCATACAGGTATAACAGAATAGCTTTAGTGTTTGTTTGTTTTTTAAAACTTGAGTATGAACTTATACAAAATGCAGCAAGATATTTAAAAAAAAAAAAAAAACCAAAAAAAAAAACCACACTATATCGGATTCATATCGGTATCAGCCGATATCCAAATTTATGATATTGTATCGGACATAAAAAAGTGGTATTGTGCCATCTCTACAATACGGTAATATTATGTTGAAGTACAGTACTCCGCAAGGCTCCTGACTACGGGAGCCGTAATGCTCTGACAGTCTATTAAGCGGTGCGGCTTCGTAGCTTACCAAAGTCGTACTAAAACATTTTTTGACAAATCTTGACAGAGTGCCGTGCACCACATAAAGTGCTTTTGTGGCTATCTGACAGACAAAAACCAAACCAGTTCCACATCACTGAAGTTGCATGTTTTTAAAAAACAATTCTGGTTCATCCGTTTCATTCAACGATCCGCTTCCGCCCTTCTCATTCTCTGTCGCCGCTATACTTTTTCCGCCATATGCATACTAAAACCAAGGCACTGCGCATGCGTGTTTTACCCATATTCTATCGCAATTTCTTTTTTTTTTCTTTTTTTTAATCATTGCCTAACATTATACCGGTATTCCCGTGAACAGTATAATATGGCCCAGCCCTAGTACCAGGAACTTTGTTTTCCCACTTAGTTGGGGCTCCAAGCAATCCAAAAATAATGTCAGACTGCATGTCACCAATTGGCTTGTCAGTGGCAATCGCATGATGAGTTACGAAAATCAAAACACCATTTTTGAAATGCAGCAACAACGGAAATGGCTACACAAAATAGAACACCGTGGTCCCCAAGTCTGAGAAAAAGCCATAAACCAAACACCTGCTATACCATTGCCTCGATGTCCTCATTTGTTGTGGCATTTGTGTTTGAGGTCGAGCATTACTATAAATCTTACTTCATCTGTTTTGTTGTGATTTTGCCTGCAACATGGTAAGCAGTGATGAAGCCCAGAGTGGGTATGCATATCCCCGTGACAGTTGCACCTCTCTGAAGGTTTTGCAATTTATGACTTTGCCCAAAAAAAAAAAAAAAAAAAAAAAAAAAAAAAAAAAAAAGGGGGGGGGGGGGGAGCCTGTGAGTCAAGTCCAAACCATAGCCTCTCCCCCGTTTTGACCAATTAGAAGCACAATTGCTTATATTAGAATATATTATCTTGTGTAACACCAAATTAGGGTAATTCTTTTTCAGGAAAATGGCTACAGCTAACTGCTTGCAGACTGTAACCTTGTCAAAGACAATTTCATTTATACCCACTGATAAGGCACATGAGGCTGCCACAGTATTCTCCTGAACAGTGTTGGGAAGGTTACTTTTAAATGTATTCCAATACAGATTGCAGAATACATGCCCCAAAATGTATTTCGTAACGTATTCAGTTACGTTACTCAATGAGAGTAACGTATTCTGAACTTTGGATTATTTAATATATTATCATACTTTTCACAACTACATGAATGCGTTATTGCTGTTTGATTCATTACTATAACTGAATGTTACTCGCCATACCAAAACCAACTAGATTTTTAAATCTTAATATAAAATTGGTAACAGTAGGGTGGACATTAGGTAAGGCTGCACTTTTTGCAGCGATCTCGTATAGGAAACTATTCCGCGCGTATATAAAACAGGTCCGTGGCTCCGAACTGTAGTAAAGGGACCTCTGGCTAATACATCGGAGTCTGTGTCGGGCTCGTAGCCGAAAACTAGCTTTACTTTGTTGTCTGGGTCATAGCTTACTTAAAGCTGGGCTCGTCAGGCACTCTTTTTGGCTGCAGTGGTTATTATTAGATTTACATGCTTCCATCTCCTGCTTTTTCTTGATGACAACTTGTACTTTTTGACTCTCCTTTTTCTCCCTTCCTCGCGCTCACAGACACATAACGGGTATGGCAGTCCATTGTCCCTGCAGCACGGACTACACTGCCCATGAGGCTACATTCTTTAGGGCCATGCCTGTAACACTCTGCCTATTGCCTTCATACTATTTTATTTTTTTTATTTTTTTTTATTTTATTTTATTTTTTTTAAATAGTAATTTTAAAAAAATATTTCACGTCATTATGCGGGCCGCAACATGGGCCGCGAGCTCATCATTCTCCAACCAAAATTGACTGAACCAGCCGCAAGAGAAGATCCAAACTATGCTTCACATAAACATTGTCATGAATTCCCCCTTACTTTTGCAGTTTTGCCTCCACCACGATAAAAAAAATATAATAACAATAATAACAATAAATCACACTTCATGCACAGCTCTCTCTCAGTGTACGTCAAGAAAAATTCGCCATGAAAAATCTGTTTTCTGTAATATTTGCTTGCTTATTACCCACCAGTCTACCGTTGTTTACAGCGCTGTCTGACGCTTTTTTGGGGGGGGGGGGGGCAGCGCTGTTGTTCTCAGCCCAACATCAAAGAATCGGGACACCTAACCTCAGCCTGGTGGCCCCTCTCTCCAATCTGTTCCTGATTCAATCTACCAAGTTAAGTTACCATGTGTCTTTTAAATCGACCATCATCCAGGTCAATTGCTATGTCTTCTGTACCAAAGTTGGCAGTTTCTTTCTGGCTCTTGTGCCTATTCTGGGTGAAAAAAATACTATAAAGTCAACAAGAGAAAAATGGTCTTCCTGTGCCAGCCGAAGTGTCTGCCGGTTCACGTTCCTGACATTGGTTCTGTGGTAGCTGAGGTCTTTCTGCTCCTGAATTTGATGGACATGGTAGTCTGAAGGTGCTATGCAGACTTGCGTCGACATGCTCCCGTCTTTGGTACTTTATGATGTAGGTCTTCTCTTCAGCAGGGGGAAAAATAAAGAACCTTGTATTGGGTTAAAACCGCAAGGTAAGGGAAAAAAAAAAAAAAAAAAAAAAAAAAAATCCAAATACAGCCTTTTCTTCTTGTACATTTCTTTGATCACTGTTGGGTTTTCACTTATTTGTCTTTATGGTAAACTCTTCTATGGTCTCCCTTCTTTTTCAATCAATATTTAAACATAGCATTACCGCCATAATGCTTCACTCAAAGGAGACAGACGGAGGATGCAAATATCCATCTCTGATTAGCTGAAGTATCCCTTGGGGAAGGTCACATATATAGAGATCAACTGTACAGATGCACATCCGTGAGCAGATATTCCCCTGTTCTCAAGGCTGTTCCTGCAGTTATCTCCAGCTCCTTCAGAGATGACTTTTATCTTACCTGTTCTTTCAGAAATGTTTTTTTTCCTAAATTAGAATCCCATCTACTTAGTGATCCGACAGCTCTACTGCCAGACAGTTTTTCCCTAAGGAACCTCTGTTCCACTGCTGCACCTTGCCACCTTCTCAACCACATGATGGGTAACATGCTTCCTGAAGGGCCCTTGAAAGATTTCCACCTTTGGCCTTTCTTCGGGGCAATCGTCAGTTGCTGAGTCTGTCTGATCTGCCCTAGAGCTCCCAGCTGACAATTTCCTATTCCTTAACCTAGAGCTGCCCATCTAAGGCAGCTGTTCCCAAACTTCTTTTGCCCTCCTTTGTGTTTACAATAAAATCTTCTCTCCCCCCCCAACACAAACACATCCTCCAGCCACACACAAACTCAGATTCCATTGCAGTGCACCTCAAACCTTTTGTAAACAATTAAAAGTAAACTGCAATAAATTACAAGTAGCAAAAAAACACACACACACACACACACACACACACACACACACACACACACACACACACACACACAAAATTAATTATTTCACATGTAGTTGTTTTTTGTTTTTTTACCCAGCACATGATCCCGATGCAGGGGAAACTAATTCTGTCGGTGAAACCTACCATGGCACCGCTGTTGTGCAGGTGAAGCCAAAGGCAAGATATGCTTAATCATATTTTCTAGTCTTTGGCACGGAAGGAAGTTGTTTGGAAGCATATTTGGCGATGCTTCATCTTCTGTTTTGCATTTGTGTAAGAGCCCCATCAAAAACTTGTCCATCATGCTAGCAGTGGAATACTTCGAGGACCTCCTTAATCCCACTGCTACGTCTTCCGAGGAGGAAGCAGAGTCTGGGGATGACTCGCCAATTTCCGGGGGCGAGGGCACTGAGGCAGTTAAACAACTCCTTCGTGGCAGAGCCCCTGGTGTGGATGAGGTCTGCCCCAAGTTCATGAAGGCTCTGGACGTTGTAGGGCTGTCCTGGTTGACACGCCTCCACAATGTTGCATGGAGATCAGGGGCAGTACCCCAGGACTGGCAGACCGGGGTGGTGGTCTCCATCTTTAAGAAGGGGGACCGGAGGGTGTGTTCTAACTACAGGTGTGTCTTGCTCATTGCAACGGGCCATTCGATCCCTATACAACCGTTGCAAGAGTTTGGTTCGCATTGCCGTCAATAAGTTGGACTCGTTCCCAGTGGGTGATGGGGTCGGCCAGGGCTGCCCTTTGTCACCGATTCTGTTCATAATTTTCTAGGCACAGCCAAGTGGCGGAGGGCTTTCACTTCGGTGGCCCCAGAATCTCGTCTCTGCTTTTCGCGGATGATGTGGTTCTGTTGGCTTCATCGGGTGATGGCCTCCAGCTCGCACTGGAATGGTTCGCAGCAGAGTGTGAAGCAGCAGGAATGAGGATCAGCACGTCCAAATCTGAGGCCATGGTTCTCAGCCGGAAAACGGTGGAGTACCCACTCTGGGTCGGGGATGAGTTCCTGCCCCAAGTGGAGGAGTTCAAGTATCTCGGGGTCTTGTTCGTGAGTGATGAGAGAAGGGAGCCGGAAATCGACAGATGGGTTGCACCGGTCCGTCGTGGTGAAGAGGGAGGTCGGGGGAGAGGACATTAAGCCACTTTCACTCACTGGTCACTTTTTGAACCAGACCATTCTAGTATTAGGCTGGACGCCCTTTTGCTTACAGAGCTTCCTGAAATTGTCAGAGCTTCCTTAAATTGTCATGCCATATATTCAATAACGTACTGGAAAAATTCCTAAGAGATTTTGGTCCACATTTACATGATAGCGTCACACAGGTACTGCAGATTTATCGGCTGCACATCGAGGATGGGAATCTCCAATCCTGCTACATCGAAAATAAGCTCTGTTTGATTCAGGTCCAGTCTCTGTGGAGCCAATTTGAGTACAGGGAACTCATTGTCATGTTCAAGAAATCAGCTTGAGATGATTTCAGCTTCGTGACATGGCGTGTTATCCTGCATGGACAGCAGCAATACTCAGGTAGGCTGTGGTGGTTAAATCATGCTGAGTTGGTACTAATAAGTCCGAAGTATGCCAAGAAAATGTCCCCACCCCATTAAATCACCAGCAGCAGGCTGAGCTGTTGCAGCATAGTCAAGAGTCATTAGACTAGGCAATGAGTTCACAACCTTCTGTTGTCCAATTTTGGTGAACTGAGAGGAGTGGCACCTGATGTGGTCTTCTGCTTCTGCTACCCATCTGCTTCAAGGTTCAACATCTTGTATATTCAGAGATGCTCTTCTGAAAACCTGGGTTGTAACAGCTGGCTATTTGGGCCAATGTAACATTCTGGACAGTCTCCTTCAGCCTCCCATTGTAATGCTCGGTGTGAACTTCAGCAAGTCATCTTGACCATGCCTGCATGCCGCACAGCACTGAGTTGTGTCCATGAGATTGGTTAAATAAGATAGTTGCACTAACAACATTACAGTTTGGTATGGAAGCTGTTCTGCCAAAATAAAAACCCTTACTCTGTCCAATACTGTACTAACTGACACTCTGAAATCTTGTACTGCTGCTCACTCCTGACACTTTTTACTATTTGCTGATTGACTTTTCTTCTGCTCGTCAAACACATCTCATTGCAATGTTGACCCTGTGCCAAGTATGACAGATAAAAATAAATTTAAAAAAAAAAAAACTAAAACTGAACATGACTGTCTGGAACATGAAAAGCATTATGTAGTATTTTTAGATGCACTTGTATGACCTGTGTGTAAATGGTTCAAAGTGGTCCTCGGAGACTTCGATTTTTTTATTCTAGCAGCTGCAGCACCCCTAGTGTTTGAGAGTTGCCTAAAGAGTTAATATAAACATTTAATTCAAAGGTACATGGAAAACTGTTACAAGGGGCACAAGTATAGAAATATGTAAGAAAATAAAAAAAAAAAAAAGTACCCTTGAATCTATATTTGCTGTTGGTGGCCATCAAAGACAGACAATGACTTCACACCATTTTATATTTATAAAAAATAAATAAATAAAAAAAAATAAAAAAATAAAAACCCTCCACGTCCACATTATCATTTTCCAACGTTTCGAAGAGTTGTTCATCCACACTGAAACAACTGAAAACCATTATGTTCCTGCACTGCGCATGCGTGAAATGCAAGATGATTCTGCGTCATTTCCGTCTGCTGTTTATTTACTTTCCAGTGCTTTGAAACTTTGCAGCATAATGTCGAGGAAAAGCACAGTTTTGTTTTTTTTTGTTTTTGTTTTTTTTGTTTTTTTTTAAATGAGAAGGTGGAGTTGTTGCTGCGAGTAACACAAGACTACAAAGTTGCAAAAGCACCATCTCAGTGTGGACGGAAGGCCAAAACTGAGAGAAAAAGATGTTTTCAAACAAAAACGTGTTAGTGTGGACATGGCCTTAATCTAGCCTCCAAGTGTCCAGAGCTGCGTCAGCTACTCATTTGTAGTTCAAGTAGTATTTGTATTCAAGTGGATTATTTATACCTTCACAGCTGTTGCTACAAAAAAGCAACACGTGGTAGAGACACATCTGTACCATGAACTAGAGATGGGTCGGTCGTGAACGAAGCGGCTCTTAGGGACGGATCTTTGAAGTGAACGACGGGAGCCGGCTCCTTATTGGAAGTAGTGGGGGAGGGTGTTCTCTCTCGCCGCATGTGAGCCAGCCTTGTGTTTACGCTGAGCAGAAGGGGGAAGGGTGCAAAAAGCCTTGTGTTTGTGCTGAGTAGAGGGGGAAGGGGCTGAGTAGAGGAGGAGGGGCAGTAGTTACACTTGCAGCAGCAGTACCACAGGAACAGAGCAGGGAGGTGAGAGAGAACGTGAGCAGGAGACACCAAGAGACAAAATCAACACAGTCATCTCTCTCTCTGCAAGTATAGACACTACCAGAAGGAATCCCTCACCAGATGTAGTACTGGAAGTGAGATACTACACTGATGAGCCCCTTTGCCAGAGAAGTGCAGACCCACTGAGATGGTAGGACAGGGGTGGGCAACTCCAGATCTCGAGGGCCGGTGTCCCTGCAGGTTTTAGATGCGTCCTTGAACCAACACAGCTGATTTAAATGGCTAAATTAGCTCCTCAAATGTCCTGAAGTTCTCCAGAGGCCTGGTAACGAACTAATCATGTGATTCAGGTGTGTTGACCCAAGGTGAGATCTAAAACCTGCAGGACACCGGCCCTCGGGGCCTGGAATTGCCCACCCCTGTGGTAGGAGAACAAGGCTTCCATTTATCCAGGTCTTACATTGTAGCAACATCAGTCCCCTTTGAGAGAATCTGATCTGGTTTCTTCCTGATAGAAGAAACCGGATCAGCTCCTCAAAGCTGAGGCACTTGGTATTTCTAAATGCCAAACTTTACCTAAATTAAAAGATCTGGGTGTTCATTTATTTTTATTTACATAATAAAAATATTTTATATAATAAACCATTTTTAAAAAAACAACAACATCTTTTTACATTACGAATTCATTTGTGCATAATTTTATATTGTTGTTGATAATAAATTAATTAAAGCAACAAAACAACCTGAAGAGCCGCTCCGGAGCCGAAAGAGCTGGCTCTTTTTAGTGAATCGAGCCAATTAAGCCGGTTCTCAAAAAAGAGCCGGAATTCCCTCATCACTACCAGAAACGTTAGGACAGCCACGAGAGAAGCCTGGTCACGACGCCCGTTATCGCCGCGATACCCTGATATTGATACAACAATCAATGCACCCACCTGGCATTTAAAGCTGCACTCCATGTTCAGTTTACTGGTGCTGTAAACCAACTAAAAACTCTTCTCTCCAGACAGGAAATGTTTAAAAAAAAAACCCCACACAAACAGGGGGGGAAAAGTCGTCTTCTAAGGCATCGGCATACAGCTCCAGTCCAAACACCAGCACACGGAGCGAATTGTTTCGCTCTAACCTGGGCTTAGCTGGCGGGAGATTGCTTTTTAAAGCAGCAGCGGTCTGACTCCTCCCTCCTCTGACGCTCAGTTCGTACCGGCAGGAAGTTGTGTGTGTGAAACGCGGGCATGGAGAGAGAGTGTTGTTGTCGTTCTACCGCTTTTTGTCGGAGAATTTATTAGTACTCAAAGAAAATAAAGCATTTCAAATAATGTGTCGCTCCTGTAATGAAACGAAGAAGGCGACGTACTGTGAAACGCAACACAGTGTTGTTTTATGCAGGTGACATAAACGAGGAAAATATCCGTTCTTTAAAAAAAAGGTAGAATATGAAAAGGTTGGAAAGCTGTGGAGGTATTTTTGCAGTGTCGCGATCCTCTCTCGATTGCTCCCGATCCTTTTAATTCTGGCACACCTTACTGCAATACAAAATCCCTTTATTACCAATGCGCATTGGGAGATCAAACACAGTACAGAGACTTGTGCAGATCTGAGGATTCGTTCCTCAGCTACTACTTTATATACTTTCTGGCTGAGTCTTAAAGACCTCACTCTTCCCAAAACACGTCAATCACGTTTCCTCCTGAATGCCGGAATGGCCCTTTGTTCACTCAGTGGTGCTAGTTTCAGTAATAATGCAAATGTACTGTTTATAAGATTGGGGAAACCTGCAGTCAACTGCTACTGAAGAAGTCATTTGGATGAGTGACGAAATGTTTCTCCCAATGAAAATGCTACAACAGAACAGAATCAACTTTTTGGCATAAACATAAAACAATAACAATCTTACAAAAACAACCTCCTATGCCTGCTGCAAATGTCATAACACGCTGATCTGAAACCACATGCTCCCTATCTTTGTTGTTATGCAGAAACTGCGATGTACCCCCTCCTTCTAACCTCACAGACAAACTCGCATCCTGTCACATGTCTACTCTTAAGCACGCATCCTTATGTGCCTATTATTCTACTCTACATGAGAGTACAGTACGGTGCTGGATGTAATACTTTATCTAACTCCTACATGCGTGCTTATCAATTTGTATCATATAATTTCTACCTTCCACCATAGTGAAGGCCTAGCTTTCTTGTTTATCTGTGTGTGTGAATCTCCACATAAACTAAATGAAGAGTAAGTTGTCATCTATCCCACGCTATAGTGACCTTTGACATCTCCCACAGCAGCTATTTTTTATGGCATGTGTATTTGTGGAACTTTCCCTTTCATGAAAAGAATAACTAAACTGGACTAACATACTTAAATCTAACTAACAAAAAAGCAAGTTTTATTCCTGTTGTGCTTGGGATCGTTGCTTCAAGGATTGTTTATTTATTTGTTTGTGATGAGGGAGGGAGATCAGATGAGATGAGATGTTATCAGAACCAGTGTGTAATTGGCACAGTGGATGGATGTCAAGCCCCACTTATTTTTGCTCCTCAATAATAGTGACACATTCATGGAACAGAGAAGAAATGAACTGGACTGAGCTTTCTTTTTCTCAGCAGTGCGCACACAGCGAGAGACTTCTCTGTATGGAACGTGTAGCGACCCAAATTAAAATGTCTGTCTATTTATCAGTTTATGTCAGCATGTTAGATCAATGTCTGAATGGTGCAGTGTGCTGGAAAAAAGAAAAAACACACACAAGCTCATATTAAGCATGTGGCAGAGGGGTGCAAACATGGACGGCTCGGGATCTGGTGGCTTTTAATGTTTGCTTTGGTGTTCTTCTACGGTTCATCACCTCTGTGAGATTATTCTGTTATCATATGTTATCTTATATCTGTAGTTAAATTATGTTAAATGGCAAATGGCCTGTAGTTATATAGCGCTTTACTAGTCCCTAAGGACCCCAAAGCGCTTTACATATCCAGTCATCCACCCATTCACACACTGGTGATGGCAAGCTACATTGTAGCCACAGCCACCCTGTGCACAGCGCACTGCCCAGAGGCAAGGCTGCCGGACACTGGCGCCACCAGGCCCTCTGACCACCATCAGTATAGGCAACGGGTGAAGTGTCTTGCCCAAGGACACAATGACCGAGACTGTCCAAGCCGGGGCTCGAACCAGCAACCTTCCGATTACAAGGCGAACTCCCAACTCTTGAGCCACGATCGCCCATAACTGCTGTAGGTCATATAATATCCTTTAGTCTAGATTGTGTGCTGTGTATGTAGCTTAGTTTCCATTATATTTTTGGGTTAAAAGAATGTGACCATTTTTGGATTTGTTAGACAGGCGTGCATTACCCTGTACCCTTGATCTGCTGTGAGTGTGTTACACTGTTTCTTGACATTTCAGACTGCTAAGCAGAAAGACAGGGAGCCAAGGTCATAACTTAGGCGCCGTAACAGAGAAAGAATGTGAATGTTTAGGCTTTTACGACTAGGTGGGGGCCATTAGAGGTTATAAGAAGCTGAGTAACCCGTCACCATTTTGAGACTTGCTGTGACCCTCTTCATGCATGTCTCCCCATCATGATGGCTTGTGCTCATAAGTGTTGAATTGTATGGAAATAAATGATTGGTGATTGAGCATTTACACACCGAGTATTGTCCTTCCTTCAGCCCAAAGATTAAAAGAATTGGGAGATTTTAACACCTCAAACAGGGCAGCTGTTACACAAGGATTTTTAGGTTTTAACAGTGGAGCAGTTTGTACATTCAGCTTCTTCACCTCTTTTCAGCAGAAAGTTCTACTTCAGCTTTTTTCAGCAGAAGGTTAAACTTTTTCACCTCTCTTCAGTACAAATTTCAGCTTCTTTACCCCCTTTCAGCAGAATTGTCAGTTTTTCACTTGTTGACAGCAAAAATTTCTGCTTCTTCACCTGTTTTTGACAGAATTTTTACTTTCTTCACCTCCTTTCAGCACATAGTTTTACTTCCACTACAAGGAATTCACACTGCATTTTCACAGGAAATGCAACTTTTTCTAGTTTGTGACCCAAAGACCCAAAGAAGATTAGAAGATTGTGATCTTGAAATATAAAAATAAAGTTATATTTTATTATTTTTCATCGCTCAAAATAACAGTCACACTCGTGGAAGCTGGTATATCCGCCAAAACATCGTGCATTTATTTACCCAGCGTTTTGTGTTTATTTTTATTATTATTATTCTGTTATTGTCATTATGATCCTTTGTTGTTGTTTATGCTGATTGTGTGCTTGGGGTTTACACCTTTTTGTTCTTAGAGGTTTGGTGTTGCACTCCCTCTGTTTTGTGTCTGCCCATGTGAGTCCAGTCTGTGCATTTCCTGTTTTATTTTGATCTGTGTCTTTTGTCAGTGTGTTGCGTTTGTGCTCTCCCTGTCTCGTCAGTGTAATCAGCACCAGCCGTGTCTCCCAGCTGTTTCCTCTTAGTCCTGTTCACCTCTTGTATTTAGTGTGAGCGTCTTCCCCTGCTTGTTGTCGCGTCGTACCATCGAACTTTGCTGTGTGTTCCGTTAACCTGTTTGCCTGTCCGTTAGTTTATGTTTTTCCCAGTTTAGTTAGTGTCCTGTACAATCTGACAAAAAACTGTCAATAAAGCTGTTTATTTTGAGTTCACCCTCGCCTCCGTGGGTCCTGCATTTTGGGTCCATTTCCCTGCCTGCCTGCACACAGTCATGACACTGAAGACAGTACAACATTTAATGATGCCTAGGCAGATTTACTTCTGACGAGAGCGGCCTACCAGCATGCCTAATTCCGTCGATCTTCGGATCCACATATATGAGCATTTCTTCTCCATCATGAACTATGTTACAAACAAACACTGCTCACGCCTCACAGACGACAGCTTACAGTTTTGCATAACCTGCTAGGGGGCAGGTTAGCTTCACGGAGTGTGTCGTCATAGTGACTCACTGAGGCTCCATCTGAACTCGCTTTGTGAAACCGAAAACCCAGAGTTTTCGTTAACTCAGGGTATACTTACTCAGTTTTTCCACTAAACCGGCTTCCTGAAACAGGGCCCTGTTTTGATAACTTTATGCTATTAAGGTGATGCATTGAGGTTGATATATGTTCAGCTATATAAGCAACACATGTCAAAGTGTCCAAGCAGAAAATATGCAGAAATCCTACAGTTCAACGCTCTGCAAACAGCAGGCTGTTGGTGCATTACTCGGTGTCTAAGGACAGAATAACATATGATGGCCTGAACGGATTTGTTTTCCTCTGAAATGCTGTTTCTGTATCAAACTCTTGGGTCAGAGAGCATGGCTCAGTTGCTCTTATTATGTTTTTTGCAGCACCTTTCATTCTGCATTTATTTCAAGTTCAGTTAAACTGAACGCTCTTTCGTCTCACCTGTTAGTTCCAGGACCTGCACAAGTGCTAGTTTTGGTGACGCAAAACACTCTGAAGGCACGCCTTGGTTTGAATCTAGGAGTTAAAAAGGGCTTTAAGGTGAACCAGTGTCACAGTTTTACAGATGTTCTCAAATGATTGCTTTATGTTTCTTACTTATGCTTTTATCTTAATGTTTAATGTCAAGTTTAAATGTTTCCCTTGGGCGAGAACTGGAAGCAATTTATCAGGTTGTTATACAACAGGTGCCTGAATCGCTCTGCCCTACCTCTCCAAGTGTAGCTGGGTCAGACTCCACTGCTAAACAGCCCTTAATGGTTTTTGTACTATGTGGGGGGGGAAAATCACAAAAATTGGTAAAATATGATGTGTGACAATAATCAGTGTCTTAGAAACACTAGCGTCACAGGAAAAGCTTTTAATGACGAGTTATGTCTAAAACCTACCTGTTAGGTCTCTTGATTTATACCGCACAAGTGTACGCCCATGCCAATGTCCTACTTTAATAACCCCATATAAAGGTCATCTTAGTGGGTTGTTAGGCCATAATGTATATGTATCATTATATATGGATACTTTGTGAATATAAATTAAATGTTAATGTCCCAAAATTAAAATGTGATGCTTGTATAAGATTGCACAAGTGCATAATTGCTAAAAATGGGTCATTTTAGTTCATTTGGTAGTTGATTACTTGGCAATGTGATGATAAGACTCTTCAAGGGCCTAAGATGTACCTGTGCACCACATTTGGTTGCTAAGTTCCAGATCATGTAGGATGAGTTTGCAGACAAACAGATTTTGTGTATTGTAACGAGATACTTGCACCTGCATTTCAGAGTTTTAAACATGCAAATGTATCTAACCTTGCAGTCCTGGCCAAGACCTAGACTCTCTCACTTTCAGGAGCGGATGCACAGAGCACTAAGCAGTTATCCGGCATATCGTTGTGTAATACCGAAGATTTTCACAGAGTTTATCGACTAGAAGGTTGTGTGTTTTCCTAATTTCCCATAACATAAAGTAGGCTGCCTGTCCTGATTACAGTCTGAACAACCTTTATTTCAATGGCAGTAAAGTTAACTTCTTAAAAAGAAAAAAGCTGATAGGGTTGAATGGTGCAGTGATTTCTTAAATCAGCCTAGATGCATTTCCCCTGCATCTGCAGAGGAAATGAAAGTGCTACTCAGGCTGCTCACAGCAGTTTAAATGGTTCAGGGTTTTTTCACCTATGGGGGTGATATTTGTTTTTCCACTGTGACTAAGATATCTCAAGTCTGTTTGGACTATGTTTGCCGTATAGATCTTTAATCTCACTCTTGCGGTGTCCTCTCACTTGGTAAGAGAATTGTCCTAACACTTAATCTCTGCAAACCCCTGACAACAAGTGCTAATCAACCTTTCCTCTATAATCATGTTTAATGATGAGTATGGCATTAGACCACCTAATCTTCTTCTGACTATAATAAAAAGCTTTCCCTTCACATATACTGGGTAAAAGGTACATTTAGAGCAGTGCATGTCCTGACAGATCCAGCCAAAAGGTGATATTGTGGAAAAAGAATTTTCTGAGATTTGCCAAGGGCTTGTGGATAACAAATAGGGCTTGCAGGATCAAAAAAAAAAGAGGCCTCTGTTTGCAGAAATGCAGCAGAAAAAGAGCAGGGGGAAATTCATGTGAAACTATGCATCATGTGAAACTGTGGGGGTAGATAAAGTAGTGAAAGGAGACACCAGGTATGAGTCCACTACAGGGTGACTGCTCTCTGCCCTGACCTTAAGAAACAAGGAGGAGGAAAGAAAAGGGGCAAACACATTTTTCATTTCTGAGAATAGCAGGAGGAATGTGGAGGCAAGATATAGGAGACAAGACAACTGCATATATCAATGGCAATGGGATAGTGTGTATGCATTCAATGATCAGGGTTAGGTCAAAGGTGTCCTAAATGCATTGTGTGACTTAGAGTAAAAATGTAACAGGTTGAAGGAGCACCCCTCAGATCTGCAGGATGCTTTGCACTGTGCACAACTCCCCATGTGCATGGGTAAATAAAGATATTTGTTTATATTTGTTAAAGCTGTAGGGAGCTCAGTTCTCACACTCATGTAGGCATCAACCTGATAATGAAGACACAATGCGAGCATTATATTTAGGCCAGGTCATTTAATTGAATGAAATCTTCAGCTGATACAGGCGACATCAAGCCTTAGTGTTCTCCTGAATGTAAAAGTAATAGAAAAAAAACCTCTATTTGCATAGCTCTGTCTCACTCTTGCACACACACGCACACACTTGCACACGAATTCCTAAACCGCGCCAGACATCCAGAGAAGACCGAAACAAGCAAAGGAACAAACAGTAGACCAAAAACGAGTGAAGGAATGGAGGTTTCAGACCTGACAGCTGGAGGGTGACTGAATGATTTTAACGGCTGAAAACACAGAAGGTGGGCTGACATTTAAAAGTGAAACAGTGGGAGGTGTTTAATGTAAATAAAGGAAATAAAACCCTATTATTTTTCACTTTTAAAAACAGCGGCAGCTCTGAGTAAGAACCTTTCTTCCATCACAGTGTATCACAGTTAATTATGAATAACTCGGTGCTCCTGTCAAGACAGTTTGGACAAACTGAGTAGAAAATAAGAAAATAAAAGTCTGTAAAGTCAAAAGAGTTTTTAATCTAGATGAAGTGGAACTAGGCACTTGTTTGTTCTCTCACACAGGAGTGCTTTTATACCCTTTGATGAGAAAGGAGGTTAAAAAATTCATTCATTTCCATCGTAGTCCTCAAATTACATGATTTTTTTCTAAATCCTACATACTCGTTATTTCTTCTCAGACTCAATTGGCACTTCATGGACGAGACATCCTTTAACTCTATCATCTAAGTCCACAAAATCTCTGTCAGCCCATTTCCCCCTCCACACTTTAAACATACAAACCCATCTGCAGCTACTCTACCACCCACAAATTTACTATCAGTCCCCATTTCCCCAACTATCTGACCCTTTGCCTTATACCCTCGCGCTATAAAGCACGTCATAGCTCGTCGTGGGCAGCAGCCTCATCGGCTTTAAGTTTGAACTCTGCCTCTGTGATCTTTCCGTCACCGTTGCGGTCCTGGTTGGAGAACATGTTGTCAATGATGCGGTAAGGATCAAAGCCAGGAGCCAGGCGACCTTTACCCTCAGTCACCTGCTGCATGATGTAGTCAGTGAACTGTGCAAACAAAAAGGGGATGGTAAATTAATGGTGATGGTTAAGAGAAAATCTTGATAAGAGCAACTTGACATACCTCAGAGGGCTCCACCTCTTTGTCGGTGTTTTTGTCCATCTCAGAGAAGAGGTCTGGAGACACCTCGTCGTTCCAGATGAACATGTAGCCTTCGGGAAGTCCTTCCTCCATGTCAACCAGCTCGATGTCAAACACCAGCACGGCACTGCCTGGAACCTCATCAGCTGGACGCACAAATAAAAGCTCAATAAATCACTGTGACTCGTTCCAGACATCCGCTGAAAAGAGAGAACTATCTCTACTGCTCACTGGGTGCTTTAACCTCAAGTTATAAAATTATAAAATGGAGTTTACAGTCATTGTGTGCTCAATGAACTATTTGACAAATGTGGAAATATGGTTATCCTTTTAGTTAAATGAGGAGAACTGATGCTACTCTCATGTTAAATCCATCCATCCTCTCTCCTACTCTCCTCCTGCTTATCTGGGCAGGCCCGGCAGTACCAGAAAGACCCTCGTGTGTCGCCCACCACCCACAGGAGGAGCTATAGGGGTTCAGTGCATTTCCCAAATCTGCTGATAAGTGGATTTTCATCCCTGACCAGGCTAGACAGCAAAACTAAGTAAATACTTACAATAATTTTATTTTATGACTGGAAACTGAAAGAAACCTTTCATGTGTTGCACCACTAGAAAGGTGCACGCAGTAAAAATGTGTGTTTCATTTTAAATGAAATGAAACACACATTTAGTTTAAAATGAAACACACACATTCTGAGTGTGAGTGTGCGGGCGTGTGTGCGTGACTCACTGACTCCCCTCTCCCCATAGCCCAGATGAGGAGGAATAACAAGGTGTCTTCTCTCTCCCACACACATGTCCATGAGTCCATCCTCCATCCCCGGGACCACCTGGTTTGCTCCCAGGACTATGTTGTATGTCTTCCCATAATTATACCTGAAACAGATAAACATATAAAACAGCTGCATATTAGTCGCCGTGCTAAAGGAAGCATGTCCATCATTTCTGTCTACACACATGAGATCTGTTTTTCTTATTTATTCTTGTTTAAGAATAAGTAAAAGTTTCAACTTGTAAACATAATGTGTATTTCCTTAATTTCAGCAGGCCAGAGGATCACGGTGTGGGTTTGAATCCACAGCATTAAGAAGACTTTTGCAAATTATAACCTGCTGCTAGGATGACTCACAATTGTGGATTCAAACAACCATTAAACAGTGAGGAGACATGACCCTGCAGACCTCATTGCTGGGGATCGTTACTATATAAAGAGCTCACAGCTCAGACAAAGAGCTCACCATTCAAGAGATCCTACTTATGTTATCTTTGTGATAGCTGGACACTAAACCAGGAGTTTAAAGTGGCTGTGAGGAATAAAAAGGGGGAAAAAAGGAAATTCACATGTAGAGCGACAGTTTTCTTTTTCAAATGCATAACGTGAACAAAGTGGCGCTTTCACCACCACCTATGCGCACTTGAATGCACATCTGTAAGAGGAAACTTGCTAAAAGGTCTGTTTGAAGGCTGAAATCCGACACACCCCCTCTTCAGTCTGCCTGAAGCTGTTTCTATGCAAAAAAGCACAAATCATCACACATCTCTGCTTTGGTCTCATCTGTCCAAACAAAATCTTCTCCTGAAGTCTTGTCGTTTGCTCTGATGCAACTTTGCGAACCTCTTTAGAAAGAAGAGGCTTTCTCCTGACAGCTAACTGTACTCTTATTTACCATGCTAACTGAGTCTGAGATGTAGCTCTTGAGCTTTACATGGTCTGATCTTGCTGTGGCTTTGTGGCTTTGCTCCAGACCAGCAAGCTGGACATTGGGGAAACTGTTACAGAGTCATGTTTACCATGAATAATCTTGTAGGCTACATATTATAGCTACATTATGAAGCTTTTGTGCATATAACACATGTTTTTGGTCAGGATGGTGACGAAAAAAATCAGAGAATGACTCGTCTCTGTGTTTAAGTGAGGACTCAGGGAAGCTTGGTTCTGTTGTGGTGGATCTACGTGCTTATTGGTTGACATCTGGTGGATGCCTCCGCTTTTTATTCACTGATTCTGCACTTTTGTAGAATTTCAATAAATTGTTTTCAGTGAGTTCTGCTCTCCTCTAATGGCCCTTTTTATGTTTTACTTTTAAACAGAATTTTAAAAACTGAATCGACAGTTGCTTAAAAATGACTTGAATCTCACCTCCAATTTTTAACCTAGCAACAGCTTTACTAACCTGCTATCAACCCACTACATGTGACCTCTGTCATAGTTCCTATCATGCCATCTATTGCTGCCCTCTTAATTACAGGAAAAATTTTAATTATGTTAAACTGTTGCTCGACTTACGTCTGTATGAGATCAGTTGATTATGATGTACTTGCAAGAAGACTGCTGTTGAAAAGAAAACTGACCCTGAAACGGGGCTGAGTTGGAGCTAATAAAGATAAGATTGTATGCCTCGGCATGATGGCACATGTATGGAAAATTCCACAATTTTGAAAGGCTAATTGTGTAACTTAGGATGTGACTCCAGCTATAATGGCATCCGTGAGCTGTAAGTTTTAGTCTTAATCTGTACCCTCTGACTTCTTGCTGCAAGTAAAACTTGAGAGACTCTGTGATCACTGCTTAAAGTTTTTAAATCAAATTTTTAAAATTATCTGAATGTTGATGATGCTCTGGTCCTGATTTCACAGCTATAACACGCTTTACCTGATCTCTTAAGAATTATTAACCGGTTCTCTAATATATCAGGATGTAGAGTAAATTGGCCAAAATCCGAAGCACTCCCTCTGCCCCAAAACCTTGTTCCAGCCGGGGATTTCAGCTGGCCTCAGACATGGTTCACTGTGTGTCGTCCCTCCCCCCACTAAGCTCTCAACCCCCCATTCTTTCGCTCCTGCAGGTGGTCTGGAAGAAGGTGGCCTTGCTATTAAATTTTAACTCCCACCTTTACGCTGACGCCTCCATTTAGGTCAATCCCAACTCTGCACTAATAAGTCTCAGTTTCTCTGTTACCTTTTTTTTTTTTTGCTCTCCCAGAAGAGTCCAACAGAGCTTTACTTACGTGGAGTCGATGGATGTGCCGTCCATCAGAGAGGCATTGTAGTGGTATTTAACAAAGTCTCCCTTCTTAGTTTGCTTGTCACACTCTTCTGGCTTGAAAGTGGCGGTGATCTCAGTGTTATCCGAGGGGTTGTGGAAGTCGATGATGTGGACGTCGAACACCAGCACTGCTGAGCCTGGGATCTTTGTGCCTGAGAGAGAGAGAGAGATGTGGAAAGGGGAAAAAATGAGTTGAATCTACCTGTGATTTCAGTCAAAACAAGAATCCAGAATTTCTTTTTAATTTATTGAATCTTGAGTGGAAAGCGTGCACATTTGTACAAAGACGTTCTCAAAAACGAACGTTTATGTCTCGTCGCTACAGCAGACCTTCTGTTTTCTCTACCACAAGAAGAACGCATGATAAATGGCACAACAAGCACTTCTGATCTCATGGCTCATGACTCTTATGATCTTTCTCTCACTGAGCCAATGAATCTGAGCATTACACATACGCACCTGTGCCCTCCTCTCCGTAACCGAGATGCGGGGGGATGGTGATGGTGCGTCTCTCCCCAATGCAGACTCCGATCAGGCCCTCATCCATGCCGGCGATCACGTAGCCTCGACCCACGTATGTGTCGTAGGTACGATTACGAGAGTAGCTGAGGAAAAGAAAATATTAGGAAAATAATTTTGAAGGTAAAAACAGTTTGTTTTTTACCCTCATATAATAAAGTTAGTCATAGCTTAAGCTTGAGTTTCAGATGCACGCCGATATGGAGGAGGTAAAAACACCGCAACACATTGCAAAAGTCAGTTTTCCTTTATAGACACAGGGTAATGAACAAAGAGATAAACACACACAAAAAACATCTATCTAGCAGATAATCAAACCAGGGACTTAATTTCCTCCTTTGTGATATGCCCTCTACCCAGTCTGCTGTCGGATCACACCAGTGTCACCCAAATTTTGTAAGTTTTGCTCTCTTAGTTCAGACTTGTACACACACGGGCAACAATGCACACTTCTCTCTCTAATGGATAAGACAGATAACAGATAACACTTGATCTGACATGTTTTGTGATTGTCTTTAGAAATATGACGCGTTATTATCACAGTTCCTCTTTAATCCCTGCTATCCATGTTTACATTTTGTACTGGTTATAGTCTAAGAAGCTTGGAAAGAAAGCCACTGGACTTCTTTAAGTTTCTTGAAGAAGTTTCACCTCTCATCTGAGAAACTTCTTCATTTGCAAAACAAACCGGTAGAGAGTCCCAGGTATTTAAACCCTAGCGGGGGTTGTCCCTTAAAGGAGTTGTTGACCCATTAATCATGAGTCAAGGTGTGAAAACGGCATGGGTCAATAACAGGAGAGGTTTTGTGTGAAACCATTGTGAGGCCTTGCACCATCCTGTGACTCATTGAGATGCAAGATGTGAGTGGAGATTGAGGCACCAGCATTGTAGGTGGCAGACAGTCGGGCGCCCTAAGCTCCTGAGACTACCATGACCGGGATGACTACGAATCTACACATGTCAGGTTACAGTGTTAAATTCTGTGTATAAATAGTTTTTTATACTCTATTATTGTGGTTATCGGGTCGCCTTGACATTTGCAGCAGACATAGGAGGTTGTTTTGGAAAGATTATTTTTGTTTTATGTTTACGATTAGCCATTGAGGAGGAATCATGATTGATGTGTTTTGAATACGGTGATGTCTTCAAAACTGAACCAGAAAGTGCATAAAAGCAGCTCATTATACCGCTATATAGGCCACATTATGCCTTTGATTAAAGATTGTGAAATCATCATATTGTTTTAGGTTGCATTACACTCCAGATCTACAAGAAGGTGAGAAAACATTAGATTTATTAGACTGTTTTATGATGCATTACACTGCTGAGTTATAAGAAATGCTGTTTGTGTAGAATCATGACCTTCCTTTTTCAGATTACAAAGAGAACACAGCATACTGGGTAGAGGTTTTCTGCCCCATCTCATCAGGAAGAGATAAAACAGGAAGCCAAGGCCATCACTTAGGCGCCGTAAGATAGAAAGAATGTGAGGGTTTAGGCTTCATGACCCTGGAGGGGGGAGGGGAAGAAGCTATGTGTAACTGTCACACACTTCAAGACACCCTCCTGTGGAAAGTGTTGTATGGAATAAAGAGATTGTTGATTGAGCATTAAACACTCAGTGTTGTTCTTCCTTCAGCCCAAAGATCAAAGAATTGGGGTATTTAACAGCACCTAGTTATTTAACTGATCTCCTTGACCTGTATAACCCCAAGAGAGCACTAAGATCTTCTAGCCAACTGCTCTTAGTGCAACCAAGGTCTCGTTGAAAAGCCAGAGGTGACCGTGCCTTTGCTGTTGCCGCTCCTAGACTCTGGAATAATCTCCCAGTTGATGTCCGTACATCTGAATCTATTCAATTGTTTAAATCGTGCCTAAAAACTTACCTGTGTAATTTAGCCTTTGAAGCAAATTAGTTTGACTTTCTTCCGGCTTGCACTCCATACCATCTTATTGTAATTGTTCAATTTGTCCCTTGTTTCTCCCCACATTGCGGTACTATTGTGAAGCTCTATGATGTACACTGGTCTTTTAAATGTGCTAAAGAAATAAATGTGATTTGATTTAATTAAAACTCGTAGTTTTTGAGTTTTGCAGATTTTAATTTTTTAAAATATATTTTTGATTCACATAGACCTAAGGGGGAGACGATATTTCAGCACACTGTATATGCAAATATGGTTATGCTGAAAATAAACAGTCTAATAGAGGCAGATGTTAGTCCTTATTAACTCACGATTTGGATGACTGAATTCAGGAGTGACTCATTACCCGCTTATTGGTTTCCTGCATTTAGGGTGTAAATGTAATTCCTACACACAAATAAATACTAAACAAGCTAAAAAAAATGCTGCTGCATCTAAAATCAACTCTCCCTTGTTTTGAAAGAAGCTCCTAAAGGGAATGTTCTCATTCAACATCTGCAAAACCTCCAAGAACCGCAGAGCCTCTCTCTGAAGATGCTGAATGTTTATGTGCATTACCTTAGACTGAGGTTAAATGAACAATACCAGATTTACTGGCTTTATTGTGATGGACACAGTGTGCTAGCTGCTAGCTGTGTGGAATAAGGATAAAGACACTTAGCTGTGAGACTACCCAGACGTTAAAATCCAACGTCAGCTCATTTGGTGATGATGCATTCAACAGCAGGAAACGATCTTACCCTCAAAACCACTGGGCGTAAGCTGCAACCAACAGCGTGCATTTGTTTGTTTACCTTGAATAACTCTGCGTCATATGACGCAGATACCAAAGAAATGCACACAGTGCAAATCAGCTATGAGTGCAAATGTGTTTCTTTTTTCCTTTTTTCTTGCATTCACTGGCAATATTTCGTGGTACATTTCGTGTTATTTCTTTGTGGCACAGATTCAACAAGTTGTTGGGCGCATGTACTTGACCTGATAGATGAAATGATGATGATAAATGATGAAATCTTATCTTATTACATATGACATCTTTCTTCAGAAAACTAAACCACACCTTTCTTGCGTTTTGTTTTGATTTTTCAAATCAAATTAGTTTCTGACTGTATCTCTTATTTGTGTCCTTTGTGGTTCTAAATTTAGCATACAAGCAATGCCGCTCTAAATCAGGCTTTTTCAAATCCACAAGAAATACCACAAGAAGAGAGATTTTAAACTTAAAACAGTTACACTATTATGTGACACAGATGTGCAGGAAGTTTCTACTTGAAGTTTAAGTTTCGATTCCTCTTTGTGTCTCCAGAGAAATGCTGCCACCGTGAGGCTACTTGAGAAACAGCGGGCAATAAACGGTTTTTATTTAGGAACCACGAGAACAAGTTTCCCTCTATGATGAATACATACCTAGAATCGAAAAATGTCCCATCCAGAAGGCTGCCGTTGTAGTGGTAACGCACAAAGTCTCCAGAAACACTCTTCCTCGTGCAGGACTCGGGCGCCACTTGGTTAGTCACTGTGATCCCGTCTCTGGGATTGTGGAGGTCCAAGAGGACAACATCAAACACCAGGGAAGCCTGTCCTGGGATGTCACTGCCTGAGGAGAGAAGAAGATGACGAAGAAGCTAAACTCTTTATTTTTCTGGGCTCAGGTTGCTATTCCCAAACTTTCAGCAAATCAGATCACGATAATGTGATGTGAAGATGAGAGCACGGGAGCCTTAGTAATAATGTTTGTGCTTGTTAATGATAGAGTGTGAGTAAGCGGGTTTTCTTACCCTTAAACACAACCAGTTTCAGTTGAACTTGTTAATAACTCACATACACAAAGGTGTTGTGAATCATTCCATCTTAATTTCCTCCAGCAGGTAGTCACATAACTGTGCTGCGCAATGGATGAAGGATAAACTTCCTATTACTTAACTTATTTTACCTGCATGCTGTCACGGTCCCCGTGTCTCTCTGGTTGGCCCACGCTGGCTACAGGTTTTGTTGTTGTTCGTTTTAGTTTTTTGTCTCTCCTCCTCCTCTCTGCCTGGGTGGAGCTCATTACGGGCTCTCACTCTTGGCCCACGCACCCCTGTGGATGGTGTCCACCTGCGGCTGATCTGGCTGATTTCCCCAGCTGCTATTTAAGGCAGTGGCACAGAGCAGCTCACCGCTGGAACGTCGAACCACCTGAGTTCGTGCTCGCGGCATATTCAAAGAAGAATCGCTTACACGTGTTTTATGTTGTGGAACTAACCTTTGACCTTCTGTCTGTAGATTCTGGACCGAATCACCGGACCTGTCCAAGTGGGGCAGTGTGTGGAGTGTTGGAGCGAGTGCGGCTGAAGAGGAGTGCGTGTGTGCGGAGGAGCGGTGGCGGTGACTGAGTGGAAGAGGAAGCGTGTGTGTGGATTCCCCCCCCCCCCCCCCCCCCCCCTTCTCTCCCTGGAGCCCTGGACCCCCTCCCAACTCACTGTACATATATTTTGCACTAAGGTGATCCCTATTGTAAATAAATCCCCTTTTTGTTTCCTTGAAAGAACTGTCTGCGCGTGGGTCCGTTCAGTAGCCATGACACATGCAGCTGTTTTTCTTCAGTTTATAGTGTTTTTTTTATTAATGCAATTTCCACTACCTTTAAACAGTGTCAGTCTTACTTTTACTGTCTACTTTTCTTTCTTTTTATCACTCTTGTAAAGCGGTAGAAAGTATAAATACAAATGCTCAGTTACTGTACTTAAGTTGAATTTTTCAGGTATCTGTACTTTAGTTACGAAGTTATTTTTCTGGCTGCTTTGTACTTTTACTCCATACGTTTTCACACAAATATATTTGTGTATACTTAGATTTTCAAAACAGGCTCATTACCTTTAGTTAAAGACATTTGAGGGGAGTTATTGTTATTTTATATCACAGTGGGCCTTCAAAGCGTTAATTCGATATGAGCCTAAACAGTAATACACGAAAACTAATCCTAATGGTGTATCAGTCACCGGGGTTATTGCACATAAATGGATGAAAGAGGCAAAACGATATCGTTTATGCATAATATATACCACCAGTGGGTTAAAGTTGGTTTTTTGTTTGTTTTTGTTTGTTTGTTTTGAACAAGTGTGACTGTTCACAAGTTTTGTGGTAAGTTTTTCGTGGTACTTCAGCATCTAGCTAGCCCTACAGAAGAGGAGGGAGGACAAAGGGAGTAATGTTTTTTTAAAGGTCAGCTCTTTTCACATCTAACATTTATATCCACAAAGTTTGTCAGACTAACTAAACATATACAATTTCTATTCCCATTTTATAATGTCATTTTGTTAAATTAATATTTTATTATATTAATATACCACAAGGTTCCACAAGGTGCAGAAAAGTCCTCTAAAAAAATAACTTTTTACATAATTACTTTGAGTACATTTCTGAGCCTGTACTTTTTTACTTTTACTTGAGTAAAGAAGTTAAATCAGTACTTTAACTTTGATCAGAGTACTTCTAAACCCTAGTACTTCTACTTAAGTACCTAATATCTGTACTTTTGCCGCCTCTGCACTCTCTCATACTATAAGGTCATTGTGTGGCACGTTTACTTAAAGTGTCTTGTTTATTGTAGATCTATCTAAACTCAGCCTAGTGTGATTAACAGGATACATATTGGATGGTATTAGTGCAGCTGCTTCTTTTCACCTAAATTCTAGTGTTTGTAGTAAAACTTGAAGAAACTGGAAATCCATCCGTCTATTTTCTTGACTGCTTATCCCAGCTGTCGTAGAGCAGGAGACGGGGTACGCCATAGACAGGTCGTCAGTCTGACAGAAGACTTTAAGGAACTAATCACATCAAAACTCACCATCTCCATTCTCTCCATATCCAAGTGATGGGGGCATAGTGATGATGCGCCTCTCTCCAACACACATTCCCAGAAGACCCTGATCCATACCGGCGATCAGCCAGCCGATCCCGACGTAAGTGTCATAGGTCCTCATGCGGGTGTGACTGCAGCAGAGAGTGGCGAAAACAGGCTGTAAGTGTGCAGGTGGATTGATGCATGAATGACAGCTTGTACGAGACAAACCTGGAATCAAAGAGGGTCCCGTCCAGCAGCGTGCCGTTATAGTGGTAGCGGATGTAGTCAGACACTTCCACCTTTCTGGAGCAGACGGAGGGCGTGTGGTAAGTGTTTGTCTGGACGCCATCCTCGGGGTTCCACACATCGAGGAGCAGGACGTCAAAGTGGAGGATGGAGTCAGGAGGGATGATGTCACCTGTGGAGGAGAGGACGGCAGGTGATTCTTAAACTCTGCAGTGGGATATCTGGATTAAATAAACAATCGATTCTGGTTTTTCTGATGAGCTTTTACAGGAAATCCTGATATTGTTCAGTTTTAAGTGTTTTAACCTTCCTTTTGATTTGATTTCTTTCCTGTAGCTGAAATTTTTAGTTAAGTTAAACTGGACATTCACATCGTGGATGCGTGACCAACAAATCTGCAGCAGCTTTGTGACGTTATCATGTCAATATGGACCAAAGTCTTTCAGAAATGTTTCCAGCACATGGTTGAATTTATGCCTCAAAACATTTAGGCAGCTCTGGCGCCACAAGATGGTCCAACCTAGTACTAGCAAGGTGTACCTAATAAATTGACTGGTGAGTGTATATAATACAGTGGGGCAAAAAAGTATTTAGTCAGCCACCGATTGTGCAAGTTCCCCCACCTAAAATGATGACAGAGGTCAGTAATTTGCACCAGAGGTACACTTCAACTGTGAGAGACAGAATGTGAAAAAAAAATCCATGAATCCACATGGTAGGATTTGTAAAGAATTTATTCGTAAATCAGGGTGGAAAATAAGTATTTGGTCACCTCAAACAAGGAAAATCTCTGGCTCTCACAGACCTGTAACGTCTTCTGTAAGAAGCTTTTCTGTCCCCCACTCGTTACCTGTATGAATGGCACCTGTTTGAACTCATCATCTGTATAAAAGACACCTGTCCACAGCCTCAAACAGTCAGACTCCAAACTCCGCCATGGCCAAGACCAAAGAGCTTTCGAAGGACACCAGGAAAAGTATTGTAGACCTGCACCAGACTGGGAAGAGTGAATCTACAATAGGCAAGCAGCTTGGTGTGAAAAAATCAACTGTGGGAGCAATCATCAGAAAATGGAAGACATACAAGACCACTGATAATCTCCCTCGATCTGGGGCTCCACGCAAGATCTCATCCCGTGGGGTCAAAATGATCATGAGAACGGTGAGCAAAGATCCCAGAACCACACGGGGGGACCTGGTGAATGACCTGCAGAGAGCTGGGACCAAAGTAACAAAGGTCACCATCAGTAACACACTACAACGGCAGGGAATCAAATCCCGCAGTGCCAGACGTGTTCCGCTGCTGAAGCCAGTGCATGTCCAGGCCCGTCTGAAGTTTGCCAGAGAGCACATGGATGATACAGCAGAGGATTGGGAGAATGTCATGTGGTCAGATGAAACCAAAGTAGAACTTTTTGGTATAAACTCAACTCGTCGTGTTTGGAGGAAGAAGAATACTGAGTTGCATCCCAAGAACACCATACCTACTGTGAAGCATGGGGGTGGAAACATCATGCTATGGGGCTGTTTTTCTGCCAAGGGGACAGGACGACTGATCCGTGTTAAGGACAGAATGAATGGGGCCATGTATCGTGAGATTTTGAGCCAAAACCTCCTTCCATCAGTGAGAACTTTGAAGATGAAACGAGGCTGGGTCTTCCAACATGACAACGATCCAAAACACACCGCCCAGGCAACAAAGGAGTGGCTCCGTAAGAAGCATTTGAAAGTCCTGCAGTGGCCTAGCCAGTCTCCAGACCTCAACCCCATAGAAAATCTGTGGCGGGAGTTGAAAGTCTGTGTTGCTCGGCGACAGCCCCAAAACATCACTGCTCTCGAGAAGATCTGCATGGAGGAATGGGCCAAAATACCAGCTACTGTGTGTGCAAACCTGGTAAAGACCTATAGTAAACGTTTGACCTCTGTTATTGCCAACAAAGGTTATGTTACAAAGTATTGAGTTGTATTTTTGTTATTGACCAAATACTTATTTTCCACCCTGATTTACGAATAAATTCTTTACAAATCCTACCATGTGGATTCATGGATTTTTTTTTTTTCACATTCTGTCTCTCACAGTTGAAGTGTACCTCTGGTGCAAATTACTGACCTCTGTCATCATTTTAGGTGGGGGAACTTGCACAATCGGTGGCTGACTAAATACTTTTTTGCCCCACTGTATGTGTGTAAATGTGATTGTTCTCTGCACGTTATAAACTGCAGGTATAAACTGTTTCTCTGGAGTCTCTGCTTCACTTCTCTGTGGAAGCCGGAAACAAAAATCTAGTTTTTGTCACCCATAACTCAAAATTTTGTGTTATTATCTAAAAGTTTTGACGTAATAGCTCAATATTTCAAGTCATTTTTTCATGAGTTTGAGTTAGTAAGTTGAGATTTTGAGATATGAATGGCAAAAATGTGTTTTGTTTTGTTTTTCAGTAGCAGAAATAGGCTTCTTCAAATATTCTTCTACTGTTTCACAGAAGCTTTGTGAGCAGACAGAAGATATGGATGTAAAGTGAAGAAAGCGAAGGTAAGGGGACGGGAGGAGGAGATGGAGGGCCTGAGTGTGTGGTAGCCATTGTGATTTTACTACTGATGAGTTGGCAGTCTCTTCTGGCAAAATTTTCCCTCTACCACTTCAGAGTGCTCCGTCTATCTCAGCGCTCTGTTTTCTTTTTCCTTGTTTGATCCCTCTAAAACAGGCAGCGGTAGAGGACACAGCCTCAGCCTTTACCTGTCTACACATGCCCGCTCTTTCTCTCTCTTTCCCATTAGATAATGGGATAGAAATATTTCATGCTCTTTCTCAAATATACACACCTCTCTCTTCTTGTAAACATAGCTTCACATCCTGTGACTCCCACAATATATGCATTTTCTCACACAAACACACTGATTTCTGAACAACGGCCCAGGTTTTTTTCATTTCCACACACACACTAATGACGTGACAGTGTATCTGCTTGCAGCTGATGCAGAAACATTCACAGCTGAAAATCCACAGCGGCTTCCTCTGGTCTGCTTCCTGGTCTGTGATGCCCCTCTGACATCATTCAACATGGATGCTTAGGGGCAGCCCACTTCCTCTTTGCTTCCACTGACTTCAACAGAACAAAAGTCAGAGCATTCATCAAAGACTGTAACTTCTCCGCCTTGTGCTCCTGCAAATATCCCACCAAGATCTCTCTTTGTTATGATTAGCTTTGCCAGAGATATATTTATAGTAACTACAGAGGGATAAACACCAGTCTGTGCCCTAACGTCCCAGAGTTTGGCACAGAAGTTTTGTTCTCATTCCAAACAATCAGTCATATAGGACAGCAATGTGCTGATATGAGTTTGGCACACATTCAGACATACGCACCGTAGCCTTGTTTTCCGTAGGCGAGTTGAGGTGGGATCTTCACCAGTCTTCTCTCGTTGACACACATTCCCACGAGAGCTTTGTCCATCCCTTCAATCAACTGCTTCTTGCCAACAAAGACATTGTACGTGCTGCCACGGTCATAACTAAAACATGCACAAAAACAGACTGTCAGGGAATTATCTATGAGGATGTTGCTGTGTAACATGAATCGTTTTATTCCCTGGCTTTAATCACATTTCCTTTGAGGCAATGACTTCAGGTTTTTAAAGTGACTGCCTTTCTTTTTCATATTTCAACATCTTAACAGCCTTTTATTTCTAAAGATTTAACATAAAGACTCTTGTGCAAAAATGTAAGTCTATTTCTCACTAAAACTGGGCCACGGTGTTATCTTAATCTGCAGAGTGCATCATAGTTTATGCTGTAATCAATTGTGCAGTAAATCAAATGTGACAGTGTATGTGGGGCTTTGGGTGTCTGCCCAGCTGACCACTGTGCAAGACATTTTCACTGTCAGTGGTTTGCAAAGTGGAGTTCGGGGGACTTTAAAGGTCGTGGAAGAAGCATCTGCATAAAACAAAAACTAGTTTAACTGACCCTGTGCTAACTTGCATATGACAAATAAAACTGAAAACTGAAACTAAATTATCTCTCAGATCGGGGTCCTGTGTAATCCCTGTTACCGTCTGTTTTCCAGACGACACAAAAACAGTTTTGGACCCTGAGATTAAGCACCAGAGCTCAGGCTGTCTGGTTGCCTGCGTGGCTCACAGGGGCGAACCACTAAACGCGCACTTTTACGCATCGCGCACGCTGCTCGGACCGTGCAGCCGGTCTTCTAAACGCAAAGGTGCTAAAGTGAGAGGGAAATAATGCAGATGTGAGACACTCACCTGGAGTCGAACTTGTTGCCGTCTGGAAACGTGCCGATGTAGTGATACCTGACAAAATCTCCCACTTTGACCGCGCGCACACACTGCTCTGGCACGGAGGTTTTCTCAATGAGGATGTCGTCTAACGGTACCGGAGGAGCGTTGCAGGCGGCGAACGTCACCAGAACCGAGAGATACAACACCCCTTGCGCGCACTTGATCATTGTGACCGAGGAGAACGATTTGAGACGATGGAGGTAACTGTGGGTACGGCCTGCCTGTGTGCCCGCTGACTCCCTGTCCCCCGGTGCTTTGATTTCCTCTACTCCGATTTGGACACAAGTCCTGCTTCTGGTTCCAGCATAGGACTGATCACGTGTCAAGCCAGAGAAAAAGCCGCACTACATCCGGTTTGAATATTACAAGTAAAACTTTGACTATTCGTCTAAATGTGACGCATTGTTAATAAAACCCAAATACAAGAGGTTGAAACGTGTGGTCCAATATCTCTGTGCCACACAAGCAAAAAACACACAATATTAGATTAGAAAATTTGACTCTTATTTTGACACAGTGACGTATTACTTCCGTGTTTCGCTCCAGCTGACTTAACGCCCTTTGCAATTGAATGGGATAGTTGGGGCACCGCGCTTTGCTCTTGCGCAGTGCTGCCCGAGTTATGTGTCAACGTGGAAACATTGGGGTCTCCAAACAGATGCGGACACATCCACCTGGATCCATAAAAAAAAAAAAAACAATATCTGCATATCTGGCTACGCCTCTGATTTATAGTCAAAGCGTAAGAATAAGCAGCACGCATAACGATTGCTGCTGACTTTACGCACAGATAGAGTTATGTTGGTGGTGTTCAGGTTTTTGGAGGGGAGGCAGACAGAGCAGGAATGTTTCTACGTGGCAGTGGGAGGAGAAGAGGTGGAGGGGGGACAATCTCACCGGGGGTTCAATTAGGCAAGAAAGAGGTTCAAGCTTTAAATGTGAAAAAAATATTGTAAAAAAGTAAAGCAGACGGTAAATACTCAAATCCTTCGGGTAAAATACACTCTTTTTGAATTCATGCTTTCCCTAATAAAAGTTATGAAATGTAGATTTTCAGCCCGGTTTTTCAGTTGTAATGTGAAAATCCGAACAACTGTAAAGTTTTACTTTTGTAATTTAATGGGAGGAGCACCTCCAGTAGCTCCCACTGGACGGAGCGATCTTGCCAGCCCCGTGCCCGTGGGAGGGGAGGTTTTGTCTGGATACGTGGTGGAACTTGAGGCGGGCCTATAGACCCACGCTCAACAGCCTACCCTTCCAGCTCTTTCCAGCCTCAAAAATGGCTACCTCCACTGCTTCCCAGCTTTTTTCTGCCTTATTAGTCGCATTTTTCGTCTCCGTGGTGAACTCCCAGTATGAGAAATACAGCTTCAGGAGTTTCCCCAGGCATGAGCTCATGCCTCTGGAGTCCGCTTACAAATATGCACTGGATCAGTACACCGGGGAGAAGTGGAAGGAGACGGTGGAGTACATGGAGGTGTCTCTGCGACTCTACCGGCTGCTGCGGGACAGCGAGGCCTTCTGCAACCTTAACTGCAGCTCCGTGAGGCTGGAGGACGAGCAGAGGTTTGCGGAGTTTCCAGAGCTGCAGGCGTTTGGAAACGTTATGAAAAGAGCGCAGTGTCTGAAGCGCTGCAAACAGGGCTTACCCGCTTTCAGGCAGACCATGCCCAGCCGGGACACTATAGATGAATTTGAGAGGAGGGAGCCGTACAAATACCTTCAATATGCCTACTTCAAAGTAAGCAGAACTAATAAGGAGGGGGCCTCGAAGGGGTCCCCTAAATGAGATTGGAGTCTCAAACTTTCTTTACCCAGTGATAATGGTTTATTTAACTATGGTCGTGATTTTTCCCCGACGTGCGTTTTGACGTCATCTACGTGCCACGGATGCACAATTGGGGGTCTGCTGTAAGAACTAAACTCTTGTGGTTTATGGTCCATTTTTAAGGAAAGGACATCTTAGAATCGTCAATTTTACACGCACAGCATGGTCACAGAAAGTCGACTGTTAAAGCAAATTTATGAATAGTTCAGGAAGCTGAGAAACATGACAAACGCAGATGATCCCATGTGGAAGTGTTAGTCAATATAGTTATTGTATTTTTAACATTTCCATGCTGGTGATTTCCTCCACATGTCCCAAGGGGTCACCGAAAAGTTTCATTTTAATAGAAACTAATGTAATCACATCATATTGAACTCCCAGTTGCCACAACTAAGCTCATAGGGCAATGCCAAAAAAGGGGGAAGACACACTGTTTTGCATCAGTTTCGCAAAGTAATCTATTAATCTAAAATAATTAAAAATATGCAGCAGTAACGGAGCGTGAAGTAAGATGTGCATGAGAGTGGAGATGTGTGTGAGGAATCAGAATCAGCTTTACTGACGAGGTATGTTTACATATACAAGTTACAGGACTACACCGTGACACAGACATTAATAGCACATCATCTTTATATCAAAGATGTTGGAATCAATGTAATAAATATATAGTTACTATATATCAGTTCAATTCAACTTTATTGTATGCAGTTATATTTATAATTATAATTATAGTGCTTTATATACAGTTGAAGTTGAAGCAGATGTCAGTGATGAGGAAACAACAGGGGTCAACACACTGCCAACAATATAAGTTGTGGTCAGTTTTGGTGATTTAAACAGATTAATAAGTGAAGACAAACATCAGCTGATAACTGATAAATGACATCACTCTTACAAGTAAATCTACTGCTGCATGTGACACTCATTTCATTTCAGGTTAGTACCATAGGCTTTGTGTGGTTTCTTTACTGACCAGCACAAAAACAAATCATTTTAATGTGTGTTTTTGTGTTCTAGTCTGACAACCTGGCCAAGGCGGTGTCTGCTGCCCACACCTTCCTCCTGAAACACCCGGATGATGAGATGATGCAGAGAAACATGGCCTACTACAAGAGTCTGCCTGGAGCCGAGGAGCACCTGAAAGACCTGGAGACCAAATCCTACGAGGTAGGCACAGATACATGCTTTAAACACAGTGAGGCACGCTTTCATTTTGATCCTTTCTGATTTCTCGAGGCTTTTATCCACAAGAGGTGTCACTCCCATGTGGCATGCAGCCCACTCTGTTATTGGCTCTGTGGGTGCCCTGACGTGGAAGCAGCCTGTGGTCGTGCAGATCAAACGGGCATATCTGGGAATATGAACTTGCCAGTTTTGGTCTGAGGACTTTAAGGCATCCTTGGCACGGCCTCAGTGGCTACATCCACTTTACTTTACGCTACAAAATTTCATATGTCTTGATATTTATTAGCGTTGTTATGTAAAATACAAGCGTGGGAAGGTGGAAAAAGAGAGTCTGCAACCATTACTTGTCAAAGATTTCAGACAGAAGATAATCATAGTGTTGAAAATGATTAATACTGAGTCCTTCATCAAAGTTTGCATTAACACTCTGGATTGTGTTTTCAAATCCTTTTTTCTTGTGGTATCCCAGACCTTATTTATACGTGCCGTGAGGGCGTACAATGGCGAAAACTTCCGTACCTCGGTGTCAGACATGGAGCTGGCACTGAGGGACTTCTTCAAGGTCTACGACGAGTGTCTGGCTGCGTCTGAGGGACCGAGGGACATCAGAGATTTTAAAGACTTCTACCCCTCGATAGCTGGTCAGCTCATGTCCATCTCATGTGCAGTCATGACTGTTTATTGAAGGCCTAAACTTATTTTCTGTTTAGACCACTACATGGAAGTGCTGGAGAGGAAGGCCGGGTGTGAGAGCGACCTGACACCTGTTGTCGGCGGTTATGTTGTTGAGAAGTTTGTGGCCACCATGTACCACTACTTGCAGTTCGCCTACTACAAGCGTGAGTAGTACTCAGCTGGCAGCTTTGAGCAGAGAAGTATTTCTCTTTCGAATTTCTGAGGTTCGTTTGCTGGCGTTTGACTGTGACTTTGCTTTCAGTGAATGACTTGAAGAACGCAGTGCCGTGTGCAACCAGCTACTTGCTGTTTGACCCCAATGATGAAGTCATGAAGAACAACGTGGAGTATTACAAGTTCCACAAAAGCAAGTGGGGGCTGATAGATGAGGATTTCCTCCCCAGATCAGTGAGTGATGTTCAGATATGTTCACAGAATATGCACACACCTGATTGATGCATCTCAGCCTGGGAAAGCATATTGTGGATTTATTTAAAAAGCTTGTTTTATTTATTTATGTTTTTGTTATGATGATGATGACAAGTCCCTGAAGGACTTATTTCACATTTTTGGACGCATGTTTATTAGCCTTTTTACCTAAAAGTTGTTGAAAAGATCTGTTCGCAAATATGAAGCCTAGCAGGGCACAAGTCTGTGCACTGCAGGGTATCTGTGTTCTTATTGATTTTCACAGGTGCCCATGAGTGAATCCTGGAAGTTTCCACCCTGTTTCAAGCGTTTAATGTTAATTAAGTTCATATAGTAAGCCATTTGCCATATGCAGGTTTATTGTTAAAAACAGATATAAAAATGCATCAGTGCCAAAAACTGCAGTTCCTCCAGCAGCCACTTGAGGTTGGCTCTAAAAGTGAGATCAGCGCCATGGACTACCTTGTTAAAAAGCAAAGTGGCTGTAGTTAGCAGCTGTCTGCTGGGCTTCACCACAGCTGACCTCTCAGTCATGATTGTGGTGTTGGTGTATTTTGTAGCATTTACCTTTTGTGCAGGTAATTTCTCTAACAGCCCATCCAAGAAAGCAGAAGGTTTTATAAGTAAAATTTTATTGAACAAAGTTTAACTTAATTCAACTGAATTTATATAGCACCAAATCACAACAACTGTCCCCTAAATGTGATTTAGATTGTAAGATAAAGACCCTACAATAATACAAAGAAACCCCAACAATTAAACGAACCCTTTTGAATAAGCGCTTGGCAACAGTAGGAAAGAAAAACAATCTTTTAACAGGAAGAACCCTCTGACAGATCTAAGCTGAGGGCAGGCGGCCAGCTGAATGTATTTTTGATATACCAGTAATTTTTAAAAAAAGTATAACTGTTCCTATAAAATGTTTATTGCTTTGTCACAGAAACACACACATCCTAAAGAGGACTTATTGGTTTCTTCCCCGCTTTTGAGTCTTTGGGTCTCTCTGACACTCATCATTTCTTTGACTGTTGTCCTGCAGGAGGCAGTCCGGTACTACAATCAGACCACCATGCAGCTTCAGATGTTGGAGTTCTCCAAACAGCGTCTGGCCAGCGACGATGAGGTGCGTGGTTTGTATCAAAGGATCTTTCCAGGCGGGAGGTTATCTTAGGTCAAGTGAAGTGAACATAAGATGCAGTCTATGCATAAAAATAGAAATACATAATTCCCATTAAATCACAGTTTGGACTGCACTGTTTGCATCTGTGAGCTTGTGTAACTGGGAAAACCCTGGATTCCTCAGGCTGGTCACATGATGACCTTCAGTACAATGTGTCCAGTGTTTATTAGACTGCAATATCACAGACAGCCGTGAGGTGGCAGTGTTGCATCATTTTTCTTTAAGTTATTTTACTGCAAGCACAAGAAGTGTGGCCATCAGGCCAACCCATAAGCCAGGATTACATGCTGTACGTGGTAAATACTATTCAGTTACTGACTGTAATCTCTTCAGTAATGCAGAATATGAGAAATCACAGATAAAACTGCGAGTGTGAGGATTAATGGTAATCCACTTAGTGGAAAAAACCTCGCTTTGAAACAAAACAGCCCCTCCTGAGTTGTCTCTGTGTCATTGTTTTTTCGTGTTTGTGTCTGCAGGGGGAGGTGGTCGAGTTTATAGATGAGTTCCTGGATGAGGATGAGGAGAAGATTCTGCCGAAACACTGAAAAACAACACAAAACACTCCCAATTTTTATATTTATCGGGTTTACAGTCTGTGGTTGATCGAGTTTGTTTTACTTTCCTACTGCGTGCCCATTAATATTCTGTTCAGTGGACATACAGCATAGTGGCTTAATAATTTAAAGAAAACTGAAATATTTTGTCTCGTCTTTTGTGAATCACACGAGTATGACTTTTTTTTTTTTTTTTACAATAAAATAACTTTCCAATAATCACGGCTTTTCAGTGATGTTGTAAAACAACAGCCACTTCCACTGAGAGGATTTCTGAACAACAGCTGGATCAACTGAAGGCACAGATGCATCTCTCAGATCCTGTGTCAGGTCTTTGCTGGATTTGTTCCCTCGCTGTAGATAGAGTTTTAGTCCTGCAACTTCTAATTTTGTCCTCCACTTGTTCTTCAAAGTTGCAAGGAGACACTGCAAACCACGCTGAGATATGATAGCTCTTTGGGAATAGCCCTGCTGGTCAAAAAATACTACTTTATGTCTGTCAAGCTGTGTTGTCTTTGGTATTTTTCAGCTAAAGAAATGGGAACAAATGATGTGCTTTAGCGACAGGCTGCAAATGAAAAAAGTGCCTTAAGACACAATTTAAAACTGGCTCTTTGCTAAGTTCATCCCTTGAGTTAGGTAGCTCTTTGTGCTTAAATGGTTCACGGGTCTGTGTTAAGCCACTTAACAAACAACAGACATTCTCCAGATAAAGGTCAGGTACAAGGACTGGAGTGTCCAAATGTCAATAGAGAAGTTTTTAAAGACCCTCAGAAATTCTGCAAAACTGTGAAGACAGTGATGTAAACCTACCAACCATTCTGATTCTCTTTCACCACATGAGACAAACAGTAAATCATCCCAGTATCGAAGCTGGAAAAACAAAATTTTAATATCTGTTTTAAAAGTGACTTAAATGTTAATTACTCGGCTATTCTTCGTTTCCAGTTCACTGGTCTTTAACTGGAGCCCCAATATAAAGAAACCCAGAGGTAGAAGACAGGAGAGCTGAGCAGCGAGCCCACCAGAGAAAACACTGTGGTGTTTAATAATGTTTGAACATTGAGTCTCTGTGCAGTTTGTCACATGGTGATGTTAAAAACCCACAGGGGAACATTCCCTCTGTATTACTGTGTCTCTCCAACTCTTCGCCTTCTCCTTCTGTCCTGTTTCTTTTATTACCTCTTCCTCAGCTGTAGTTCATCCCACCAATTTCTCTCTTCTGCTTCTTTTTGCTTGGAGAAGCAGAAGCATTAAAAATGTCCTGACGAAAAGACAGAGTAACATCTTTTGCCGTGTCCGCTGTGAATACTAAAGAAAGATAACAACTGAAGATTCCTATAAGTTAGTGCACCCAGAGCAAAAGTAAACTAGAAGCCAGAGTTATACCACATATTTATTTGTGAAGACACATACAGTACACATTTCATCTTGTCATAAATCACATAAGGCTGCGAGGACGATGCTGCAAATAACTAGTCACGCTTTTAATTTAACAACGTCTATTTTTATGACCCTTCTTCAGGCATCCTTCATGTGGCAAACCTGTTGTTTTGCCACAGAGTTCGTTGCTTGATAACCTACGGCGTGGGCGAGTACAGTCGCGGTAATCACAGCTGAAGTAAAAGGTAGTCGAGCAGACGTCGCGGAGATGAGCGTACCCTGTGTAAGATATGAGGGGTGGTTTGTAATGCCACCTGTGAAACAAGAAACAAGGTATTTCCACATACTGGTAATGCTGTCGTATGTACAGCGAGTCAATACAGTCACAGATCATATGCACAGAAACACACAGACGTCAGGTACTTAATAATTCCCCGTGGCCTCGCCACATTAACGTCAGTTCATTTTCAGACACCATGAAGGAAACAGATTAAGATATTTCCTGTAAATCAGTTCGTTATTGATTTTGAAATTATGCAAGAAAATTCTTTACCATTAAGTTTCTTTTTTATTAATCAGCGGTCCCTGTTGACAATAATTATAATCACTTCCCATGCTCTTACCCTTATATACTGTTTTATTTACATTCCTACTGTAAAACACTGAAATTTGACCACAAACATGACTATTTGTATCCATTTACATCTGCTCTTTTACATTTTCTAAATATTTGGCACATATGGAAAGATGGCACATCGATAACAAAGAATGATAGAGTATTTTTAAAAATCCTGAATGCATTCATCTCTGTTTGGCAGAAATTGTCACAACACTGATATCTACTCAGACATGAGCAAATATTCCCAGAGTCCAGTCCTCTGTAACTGCTCATAGTGTAATGACTTATGACACATTCGCCATTATATGTGTGTGTACACTCACCGGTCACCTGTTCAACTCCTCATTAAAGGAACTATCCAATCAGCCAATCACAGCAGCAGCTCGAGGCATTTAGGCATGCGAACATGACGCGCTGAAGTTAAGACTGAGCATCACAATGGAGAAAAGAGGTGATTTAAGAACGTGACAGCTGATAGCGAGGCAATAGTAACTCAAATAACTACTCGTTACAACCAAGTTTTGCACAGGGCGTCAAACCTCGAAGCAGATGACCTTCAGCAGAGGAAGACCACACTGGGTACCACTCTCATCAGGTAAGATCATGAAATTGAGGCCAAAATTCACCAAAACTGGACAAGAGAAGACTGTAAAATTGTTGTCTGGTCTGTTGAGTCTCAGTTTTTGTTTTCACATTAGGATGGTAGGATCAGAATTTGGTGTAAATAAAAATTCATGGATACATGCTGCCATGCGTTAATGGTTCAGGCTGCTGCTGGTGTAATGGTGTAGAGGACATTGTCTTGGCACACTTTGTACCCTTTTAGTACTAAATGAGCACCGTTTCACCACCACACCCTACATGAGTATTGTTGCCGACCATGTTCGTCCCCGTGCACGCCTCTTCCAGCAGGATGACACACCACGTCGCGAAGCTCGGATCATCTCAAACCGCTTTCTTGAACGTGACAATGAGTCAGCTGTTCTCAAATTGGCTCCACAATCACCAGATCTCAATCAAACAGGCAATCTTTGGGATGTGGTGGAACAAGAAATTCACATCATGGACTTACAGCCGATAAATCTGCAGTACCTGTGTTATGATGTCATGTCAATATGGACCAAAATCTCAGAGCAACGTTTCCAGCACCTTGCTGAATCTATGCCATGAAGAATTAAGACAGTCCCTTTTAGAATAAAAGGGATGTAAAGTGGTATTTGAGTGTATATCAATCTCTCTGTTTTAGGGCAGTGGAGTCCTATTTTTGATCATTTGAAAATCTAAATGCACTTTTTATTAAACTTTTGGCTGCATTGAAACTCTATTTAAACTGTATTTATTTGAGGCTGTGGTTCTTTTTCACCACAGTGTTTAATCTGTGGTTAGTTGGACTGATGTCAGGATCTACTCTGCTTCCTCGGTCGGTACCTTCAAACATAATTTACTGCTGGCTGGCGGATTGCACAGACCTGCGACACACACACGCACACTATCACACACACGCATACATGTGGCTGAGTCTGCAATCTGGATGCCTCTTTATGTCTCATCAGCTGAATGTCAAAACCAACACAGACAAGAAATATTTCTCCCATCAGACTCCACCTCTTATTTACACCTTTCACCAGCCTCTTTTCTTTCATCTCACCCCTCTCAGTACTCTTCATGTCCTCCCGCGAACCTCCTGTGGTGAACTAGACCTTTTTTTTTCCATAAACACAATACACAGAATATCAAACAATGCACATCAGCAATAATACAAGCACTCAACAAAAACAACAGCAAGAAATCTTCATCAAAATGTCCAAGAGCTTTGGAGAATGAAGTTTCAGTTCCTATATTCAGGCAGTGCTGTGCCTCATGTTGTGGTTTTCCTACATGTTAATATCTTTAAAGTCTCGCTTCTCAGCTTCTGGAGTTGAATCCAGCCTGGTTTATGTCCAGGTAGATGCCAGAGCTTTAAAAATCATGGATAACATACAAGGACTGGTGGATTTCCTCAGAACTACTAAGTGACAGGACTATTGCCATCTTGTTTCATTCAAGTTTCACTATGTTAAGCATCATTACAATATTTTGTGCTAGCTTTTTTAAAGTTTATACCTAAGATCAACAGTTTTCAACTGAATCTTCCCATCCTTCCCAAAGGAAGAGTGTCTGTGCCAACCTCTCTCCCCTACACCTTTTGCTGCATCTCTATCTGTTGGCCCTGTCTGGCCTGACTTTGGCCCTTCCCATTCATCTCATACGCCGAACTCTTCTGCTGCTGTCGTCGGTAACACCACACCGCGACAATGACTGCAGTTGCGATGACACAAATCGCCACAACAATGGCCGCCACAGTGGGGCCTCGACCGGAAGAGCTCGGAGGGAGGGGAGGGCAGGCGTCATCCACACAGATCGTCTCTCCCATCTCCCCTTCCTGCTCTCCCCTCTCCCCAGTCTCACCAGGCAGGCTGAGCACTAAGCCGTCCTTGTGCACTGGAGGGCTTGGGCCATGATCAAGGAAGGGATGATCGGTAATGTCAGCCATCCAAGAGTCGGTGGGAACTGCTTGTTGTGTGCTGTAGTCTCCGGTCTCAGAGTATGAAGGAGAGTCTGAAGGCTCCAGAAGGTCAGGGGCAGGGGTCCCGATGGAGTCAGGCCACACCTCCTCTAAAACCCCTAGTTCGAATTCACGCACCGTGGTGAGAGACTCTTGCTCCTTGGGCGAGCTGGTGTAAGGTCTAGGAATTTCCACCTCAGTGGGTCTGGGCGTCGTCTTGACAAATCTCCTTCTGTCTTTATCCTCTGGTTTCACCCTCTCTGTTACGGAGTCACCGTTTTCGAAAACAACAGGGTAACCGTCCAGCCACGTGTCATCTGTGGCTGACTTTCCGTCTGCTCCCCTCTGAGTGACGTTCTGATGCTTATCGGCTACCACAGAAAAAACAACATGCCGACGACTATCATCTTCATGGCTATCGTGATCGTCATAGCTCTCAGCGTCTTTGTGTCCAAAATCATCGTGATCATCAAGGTCAGCATAATGGGTGTCGTCATAATGTATGGCATGGTCATCGTGGTCATCGTGGTCATCGTGGTCATCATGGTCATCATGGTCATCATGGTCATCCTGGTCCAGATGTTCCTCAGAGACCTCATGATGTTCTCCATTATGATCATCATGATCCTCCTGGCTTTTGTGTCCGTCGTAAGTATCATCTGGATCGTCGTACTCCTTGCGATCACGGTCCTCCTCATGTTCGCCCATGTCATAATGCTCCTCGTGATCGTCATAGCTTTCATGGCTTTCCCTTTTGTCCAAATCTTCATCTTGACCTGGTTGCCTCTTGTGCTCATCGTGGTCTTCCTCTTGGTGGCTGCCGTCTTGATCGTCATGGTGGTCATCTTCAAGGATGTCGTCCTGGTCATCATGGCGGCTGGTGTCAGGATCATCAAAATCATCTCCTTCATGATCAGGATCATCAGCATCAACGGGATGTTGACGATAGGGCCTTTCTTGACTCGTGTGCTCAATGCTCTCCTCAGATCGGTCAACAGAGGTTCTCTGTGTTGTCTGCGTGGCTGGATTGATGAAGACCTGAGGTTCTTCCTCCTGGAAGGTCTCAGAGGGGAACCAGAACATGTGTTTCTGGGAGAGAAGAGAGACGGGTGCTTCTGTGGCTTCCACTGTATCAATCTTGGCCACCTCAGTTCTCTCCTGCTGCCTCGTCCGAGGACCTACCAAGTCCTCACCAGCCCGTTCCTCATTTTTTTCTCGTTTAACTAAAGCTCCTTCAAATATTTCACTATCTTCAGCCACTTCTCCTCCCACTTTAAGCTTTCTGCTCAGGTCTCGATGGTCCTCCTCAGCTTTGGCTCTAAAACTCGTCTCTTGCTGCTCCACGCTCATCTCTCCATGTGGGTACGCAGCTCCATACACTTCCTCGTGTACATCGCCATGAGCCTCTAATGGTGTCTCAGGTTGGCGCTCTGCCTCTATGTAGGAATCTGTGAACTTGTCCTCGTAGTCTGTGTGACTCACCTCATCTGCAGAAAGACAAAATAGAAATGTGTAAACTTTCAAGTCAGATCAAGTATCTACATTTATTATTTATTATTTTATGACTCAAAGAAAGTTAGCAAAAGTTCCCAAGATATTCAATGCCACCTCTTTTAATTAAATATGATGCCAAAGGCAGTCTCCAGTAGATAGGCATTGCAAATTCTCTGCTCCGCTCTTTGGTAGCTTCATAATGATGCCAAGGCTCTGAAAAGTCACGGTCCTACCAAGAAATAGAAAATAAAACCTACACAAAACCTAAGAAAAATGTTTGTTTTTTGTTTTGTTTTGTGTATTTTCAATGACATTTAGTGGCACTGCTGGATAGATTTTGAGACCTTTAGCTGGAGCCAACTATTGCCATCTGTTTCCACTGATCATACTGAGCTAACATAATCTGGCTGCTGGGTTGGCAGACCCTGACGTCACTGATTCTTGTTTCCAAACCAGCAAAATGTCAGTGTCACTCTTGAACCAGTTCCCCTGGTACACAGCCAGTTCTTTAAATCAGAAACACAAAAGAAAAATGGTTTGAGATTATGATCAAAGCTGGACCTCAAAATGTCTGGGTAGAAAACAGATATTTGTGACCTTTTAGAGGCTCCATTAACTAAACATAGCTGCCAATATTGTAAGAAAATTAAAATCTAGAGTAGTTTTCCCTGGAAAGTTTATGAACGACTGCTTTAGATTAAAAGCATGATTAACTGTTAGCTAATAATCCACACAGGCCATGCATTTTGCCTTTATAAAGGATTAGCGACACAAGCTAAAGCACCAGTAACACCATTTCCATCCCAGCTAACAACTGAGAGTCTGTTCAAACACAAAGAATCAAACTCTGACCACAACAGCCTCTTACCTTTAACACAAATCTGCACCAGTCCATACCACTCCCCACAGCTGTCACACAGCAGGCTAAAGGCTGTGTGTCCACCGGGCATCACGTAACCTGGGACACATGTGTACAGAAGCTCATCTCCCATCTCGGACCCAGAGTGACTCTGCAGGCGTGCATTAGGAAAAGATGGGGGGTCTCCACATGGCTCATCTATCAGCAACAAGCATATAGATGCACGTATTTAGTAATAGAGCTGTTATACTTATTCCATAGGAAACAGTGTTCTCTGTAAATGTCAACCAATGCTTATCAGCTTTATAATATCAGTATATCATGTGTAATAAGAATGAACGAATGAATTCTGGACATGAAGCAAAAGCTTTTATGTAAAAGAATTATGTGAATTTTAAGAACATGAGGATAAAGCATGAATATTAAACAGAATCTGGTCCAATCTTCATGGATAATGTTGTGGATAACTATGCATATTAAAGTTTTCATCAAGGGTGATGGAAAGCAGGTTCGAACCTTGTCGAACTTTGGATTCAGGCGAAGGAATGCCAGGAATTCTGCGTCTGCATCTTTGCATGTTCAGGCTATGCTTTGTCTCTGAACCTACTTTTATTTTCATGTACAGGACCTCGAGGTATAGCTGAGGTGAGCAGGGTATTTGCTTTGGGAACCTCAGCTTTTGTGGATGATGTGATTCTGTTGGTTTAATCAGAGCGTGACTTTCAGCATGCACTGGAGCGGTTTGCAGCCGAGTGAGAAGCAGGTGGGATGAGAATCAGCGCCTCCAAATCCAAGGCAACGGTTCTCTGCCAGAGTACAGTGGAACGATGGGGAGGAAGGCTGCCTCAAGCAAGAGAATCCAGTCATCCTGGGATGTCATTCACAAGTGATGGGAAGGTGGAGCACGAGATGGATTGGCGCATTGATGCAGCATCAGCAGTAATGAAGACATTTTACCGGACTGTTGAAGCAGAATCTCTGTGTCTACGTCCCAACCTTCACCTACGGTCATGAAATCCAGGTAATGGCCGAAAGAATGAGGTCACAAAAACAAGCGGCCAAAATGTGTTTCCTCCACAGGGTGGTTGGCTAACCTTAGAGAGAGGGTGTGGAGGTCAGACATCTGTGGGCATCACAGAGTAGAGCCACTGCGCTTGCATTTTGAAAGGAGATAGTTGAGGTTGTTCGAGCTTCTGGTTAGGATGCCTCCTGAGTGCCTCCCTTTGGAGGTTTTTCAGGGGCACCAGTTGGGAGGAGATCCCAGGGTGGACTCAGAATCTGCTAAAGACATTATGTATCTATTCTGTGCTGGGAAGGTCTCTGTATCCCCCAGGAGCAACTGGAAAGTGTGGCTGGGGAGAAAGATATCTGGGATACCCTGCTGCCAACTTGACTTTAGATAATTAAGATAATTAAAGATCAATACAGTTTGTTTTGCATTATATCCATAATATATTGTTAAATTCTAATAACAAGTGTTTTATTGTTTATTATGAACTAAAATATGATTTAAAATGTAAAATAAAGTTTAAAAATCCCCCAAATGGTTATTCAAAAAGACATTTTGACTATAGACTGTAGTGCAACTTCTTTTTACGTGTTTCAGATTAAATGTGGAATCTTTAATTAGTTCAGTGTAACGGTGTGAGTGGGTTTCCCTGACAATGGTGCCTCCAGGGATCCTGTATTTAATATACCCAACCATAACTAGACAATAAGCTGTGTAGTTGGTTTGCCTGTATCAAATGGATGTGAAGTGTTCACATGTGCTCCCACAGCAGAGAGTGTCTGCCAACCTCAGGGTGTGTGGCACATGGACAAGAGAAATCTTCCAAGTTTTGATCCAAAACCTGGCAATGATGTGCCAGATGTGATGTGTGTCTTTTAGTTTCAGCTGCATCAGAACTAACACACATTCATGGATCCAGTTGTTTCACATCACATTTACATTTACGCACACACACAAACCTGAGTCATTCATGTCCTGATCGCTACTACCATTCCTCTTCTACGATCCTTACGTACTGTGTATGTTTTCGTGTGGGTTTACTGACCTTTGTCTTTGATGCAGAAGGCGTCCAGGTGCGTTGCGTCCTCTGTGCCATTTTCTGTCCTCACTTCTACAGCTTTCAGCACACCGCCCACAACATTACACACTGTGGTCCTGGAAATAAACAGACATGATATCCATACTGCATAAAATCAAGTCACATGTTCACACTCTCATTAATTAACGTGACATAACACTGACTTGACTATAGAGGAGCATTTCACAATTGCGTCTGTTGGTCTCTGTTGCTATTCTTTCTCTTTGTAACAGCTGTGCTATATTTTGTGCACATTTTGAGCATTCTTAATTTAGTCATCGTCTATTTAATTCTATTTAATTACCTCCAAAGAGGTTTGCGCTTTAATTTTAGCTACTATAATTTTAGTATTTTTGAGCTCTTCTGTCCGTGTGTGATGTACCTGCACAGTTTGCTAACAAAGCTTGCTAGCATTATCAGAACACTTATGTTCACTTCAATAGAGTAATTCAGCAAACATGGCTTAAACCCTGAAATCATCTCCCAGGTCAAACCTGGTTGCAGTTCAGTTCCAAAAACTGAGCAGGACCTGGACAAGATGTTGTTGTTTGCACTCCCAAATAGATGGTCTGACTTGAACATCTCTTAGTGAGGGATAAATATAGATTAGATTGGTGCATTGCAAATGAGATGCTTTGTAAACAATGTGGAGCAATTCTCACCAGTAAAAACATGACAGAATTTTACGCATTACATTTTAGTCAACTGAATCAACTTTAGATTTAATCTAGGATAATCTTATGGTATTTAGTCAACTGAAACTAATTAATGTTTTAATCTAAAAACTACTAATAAAACTGAATCAAAATTTGCTGTCAAAATGACCACAGAGCTGCTATTTTTCTTCTCATTCTTTCTATCAGATTCTTTTTTTAATTGTTTCATCTAAGTGATAACAAGATTGTAGAACACAAGTTTTATCTTTTTTAAACATCCAGGCAACATTCAACAAGTACCTCGAATTAGTGTCGAGGTCGTGTCTCCAACATCGAGTTTGCTTTTTAGTTTTGAACTAGTTTTCAGCCGTGAACAAGAACTATCGCTACAGTCATTCAGCGTTGAAATGTTTGCTGAGTAGATATGAAAAGTTTATTATAGCATCTTTGTGACTAGGGAAGGGCACCGGTTCTGACATAAACGGTAGTAACCAGCGCACATTTCGGTGCTTTATTTCGGTGCTTTTTTTTCCTGAGCTGTGATACACTTCTAGCCAATCATTTTACGTTTTCAAGGATAGTAGGCGGGCCCAGGTACATACGTTCTTTTAGAGCAGAGCTACAGATTAAAAATGCCCAAGGCGAAGCGGTCAAATGTCTGGCTGTATTTCACAGTGAGGCTGTGTAGCTGCTCTTGGTTCTTTAGTCAGACCTTCACCTCACTTTAAAAAAGCCAAGATAAGACTGCCCACAATGCCTCAAAGCAGTGGATTGCAAACCAATGAATAATATCCATCAATTATTTACAGTCTACCAGTCTGCCATCATTTATTTACAGGCCTGACCAGCATGCTGGGAACCAGTGGACTAAAACAATATGTAAAAAAGAGCTAGCTCCAAAGTAGAATTCTGAATACAATGCATTGGAAATGTTTTGAGTATTATATATTTTTTGGCTTTATTTTTGTATTTTTTTCTGGGAGATTATGAATGCAGGTCATTAACTTGTAATTAACACTGAAACATTCCTCTACATATTCCCTCCACCCCTGATATCTAAAGCTGTACCTCTGATTAAGTGCGCATGTGGGAAAGTTGACTACGCACACAGTTTATTCACCACCACTTGATTTGTTGCCCATTTAAATATTATTGCAGTATGACATCAGGGTCCAGGAACACACATCATGACTCAGATATGTTGCAGTATCAGCGGCTGTAGCCTTTGGCACAGTGTTATCCCACGCTGATACATTATGGATAGATGTTCCCAGAGAACAAGCCTTAGGTTACAGCCAACTTCAAATAGAGAAGTCATAACATTGTGGACATAAAGCAGCGCATATTCCACTGGGACTGAATGAGCACAGCTCCTACAAGCTGCAGAAGCTACTAAAGCTGAGTGAATACTCTATTTATGTTGCAGCATAATCACATTATTAACCCGTTTATCATTCAAAAACACCAGATAAGACAAGGCCAATCAGATTATGTTCCCACAGAGGCTGGCAGTAGCAATCAGTCCTGTGGGAAAATTCAGAAATATGAGCTTTAACAGCAAGTTTGATTGGTGATATTAGTTACTAAGAATCATTCTATAGAATAGACACTGGGTGTGCATTTGATCTAAACAAAGCATCACTAATTGGAAATAATGTAACTAGCAGGGGCGCCAGTTTAGCTCAGCAGATTGAACAGGCGACCCATAAACTGTAAGACTATTGCAGAGGCCCGTGTCTGAATCTAGCCTAAGGTATTTGCTGCATGTGTTCCTCCTGCTCTCTCTCCCAGGTTTCCCCTCATCTTTCAACCGTACTGTCCTGATAAAGGCTTAACTAGCAGTGCATTGAGAGAGTGGAGCAGGTCAGACTGCATGCGTGTGCCATGTTAGCTTTGCTTTATGGGGGAGAGAGTCTGAAGGAGAAAAGAAGAAATCACAGAGAAAGCACTCAGAGAGGCAAAAAACACTGACGACTGTTTAAAAATTTAACTTTCATCCCTGCAGGTATCTGTGCCCGAGAAGAATCCATCACCTGACAGTGCGTGACTGCTACAGGGAACACCCAGAAGTATGCACGCATTCATCTGAAACGGCCTTAATTCATTTTTCTTGTATAATGGTGTACAGAGGTACAAAATGACTGACAGGTCAGAAGAAGATGTTAAGGTGGAAGAGTCAGCGTAGGAGGCACTTGTTAAAGCTCCTAATAGACCTACAGACTTATGTCATACACATCTGAGGTGGTTAACTGGCACTGACGCCAGTCTGGAAGCATCACAGCTCACACACCAACGACACAATTATTCATCTAAGCAACCAACATGTGAGTGAGGGAGTGGGTGAGGGTGGCCTTTACACAACCAGTGGGAGTGTGTGTGGTAAGGTGGGCAACAAAACAGGAAAAAAAAAACAGAGAAAAGGATGGAGGGACAAGAAAAACAGACAAAAACATTAATAAAATACCTGCAATCAATGTATTTTTACCTTTAACTAACATTGATTGATGAGCTAGATATATATTAGGAACCACCATGCTGCGCTTCAGAGTGATGATTTATTTATGATGAAGACCACGCAGGAGAGGAGGATGAATCGGCTGTGAATCGTATTTCCCTCACACACTCTGCAAATTCACAGCCCATAAATAATCAGCGCATAATGTCTGAATGACTGCAGCACCTTCAGCTGTTGGACTGCTTTTCTTACTCTGTGTTTCCTGATATATTAGAAGAACATTCTGGTGCTTTTCTGCAAAACTGCCTCCAACACAGACCAAGGTTGTCTGTGTTTCCTGAAAAAGTTACAGGAAAAGTTCACTGTATCTGAATATACGTCAGATTCCACGTCTGTCATTGTCACTGCTCGAATAAGCCGTCCAAAAAGGAGGTGTGTAGCTCCTGACTTCAGCAGACGGAGCTGTGGTAGCAGGGTGATATAGTGTGAAACGCAGTAAGGGAGTGTGAAAGCTGATGTCCGCTGATCAACATGTACAGAGCCAGCGGTGTATAAAAGGAAAAGATGATACGTCCCTAACCAGATATGTTACAAGCATATTATTGTATGTTAGAAACTCGGTGGGCACTTTGAACCAGGTTAACCCCTGAAAGGCTTTATTTCTCAATTGTTTCATTGAAGTCTCCGTTCATTTTTATAACGAAGTTTCCAGTTTGGGAGTTTCGTTGTGGTTGACCAGCCCTGTAGGTGGAATAGTCGGCCGCTCCCTTATTCACAAAGGGTCACTACAGCAGGATATGCTAAATGCCCTTCAACCTTGATGAAAAACAAGGTTCAAGAAATCTGTGAAAGAACCCCAGCACTCACAGACTAATTGTATTTTATAGTCTCTAATATACTGTAGAGCAGGGGTGTCAAATATAAGGCCCGGGGGTCAGAATTGGCCTGGCAGAGACGCCAACCCGGGCCGCACTGGATGTTTTTTGAAAATGTGATCGAGGGCATTGACACTGAACTTCTTTTTCTCGTACTGAGATAAAATGTGCAGTTAAACGTCTTTACACTGAGAGAAAAGGGGGATTTTTACGTAAAAGTTTTGAATGAACTCGTAGTCGTGTCATTTAGAACAACCATTAATAATCATTTGGATTTTGGCTTACATACACCGAGAATTTCAGGGTCAACTTAACCATTTATTGGTCAAACAAAGAGCACGCTTTGCTGTGAATGGACCCAAAAAAGCATCTCAACTATTATTCATTAAAAGCAGGCATGTGTTCACCAGGTGTCTGCGTCCATTTAAAAGGAACATGTTTCATACTCTTCATACATTTTTCTATTAGGAGCTGCAGTGTAGGATACTATAGTAGCAGTAACAGTGTTCATGAGGTTTTATCCCTATAATCACCACTTGTCAGCTTCATCTCCGTTTAAGCAAACCGGGTACCCCTCTTCCTCCAGGCCCAAATCTGCTCTGTTCTGAAAGCTGTGAGTGTCGTTGCCGTGGAGATGAGAGGTGTAAATGGAGGCAGTTGTCGACATGACACCCCATCTCAGAATTCCCTCCTCCTCCAGGAAGAAACAGAGGAGTCTTTCTCCCTCTCTGCTTCCTCTCTCTGTTTTTTCTCTTTCCCCCCTGAAATGTGTCACTCTTCTATCTCCCCGCTCGCTTTCTTTACTTCCTCTCTCTTTCATCCATTCCCGAAACCTCCGTCTCGCACACACACACCATAATGACCTCTGACATCTCCTCTGAAGACAGCTGCTATTCTTACCCTACTGAGCCCCCGTAGAGCCACCCGCGGGTGCACGGGGAGAAGTAGCACTCCACCACAGCGTGACGAAGCTCCTCTACTGATGCCAGGCGGCCGCGGTGCGAGGCACAAGCTTGCTCAGCATCTCTGAAGCCCTGCAGGTCAGAGGAGTTCCTCAGGTCCAGCACAAACACTCGACCTGAGGAAATGCAAGGAGATTAACATTAAATAACATCTTATACAAACAAATTCAGGATAATAGCAGAATGTGTAGGAAGTAAATATTTTTAAGGACTTCTTAAAGCCTCACTCGTGAGTGTGAAATCTCAGCGGCACAGTCGTGGATGTGCAAGGATCTGCTTTGCTCACCCCCCTGTGATCATTAATTGACTGCAGGAGCGATCGCAGCAGCATACCGGTCCTGTCATTACCACCCTGTTCTCACATCACGGCTGTCCAGTAACACAGGACAGAAATGTGCTCCAGGTTCATAATCGCAGGAGTCACGTTTTTGAAATATTTACACGACTCTGAGATAAACCAAAATAAGCTGTATCTGGCACAGAGGAGAAGTCTTCCTTCGAGGCTTTCTGCCAGACAAGCTCTCTAAAAATGTGTTGCTGAAAGGCTGTAGGAGGGCACTGGTGAGACAAGCTGTGCACGGGAGCTGAAGTTGCTGCTTATAGTCGTTCTTCTGAGTTTACTGAATACCTGCAACTTCAGAGAGTTATCTGCAGAGGCGTGATCAAAGACAGCTGTCTTTCATCTGTGGGTTTTAGGTTATTTTGAGTTTTGTGGTTGTTTATTAAGAACTTTTAGCTTTCTTTTCATTATCATTTTAAAGCCTCAGTTTTGATGACTGTTGTAGACGGAGACATATTGTCATTTGTTTGTATGATTCTGTTACAGCGATTATTCTGTTTTAAGTTCATGGTTCGATATTCGTTTAGTGTCCCTGGTGTCTCTGTGCATCATGCTTAAATTTCTATCCCTGATTTATCACTTCCTGTTTTATTTTGACAGTCATTTATCGTTTTGTATTTGCTTTTACTTCCCTTGTCTTGTTGTCCCTAATTATTTTCAGTTCTTTTTTTCTCCACTCCCCCTGATTAGTCCTCACTGTGTCTCTGAGTATTTACGGTTTCATTTTCCCCCATCTGCATCTGTTTCACCTGCTCTTGAGTGTGTTTTGCTTCTATTTTGGATTTATTGGTGTGTTTGCCTCATTGGACTTGGTTTTTATTTTTGACACATCTGTTTATGAGCCCTGCATTTGTGTCCTTTTGCCGCACCTTGTGGCAAAAGCTGCAGCAGATGACACAGCAGCAGTTCTGTAATTATTTATAGCTATTAATAATTTTTGATGATGTTAACAATTTTTTCTTATCAGTTTTTTACGTTTCAGACAGGTGAGCAGTCACAGTCAATGACTGCCACCAGCTGCAAGATCACTTTTGTTTTATTGTCAATAAAAGTTTGACCCATTTAATTAAGTTCACAATATTCTTTCTTGTCAATCTTAAGTTTCTATCTTCATTCCTCAATTTGGTCCATATATGCAGGAGTGTCATCAAGGATGTTTCCTATAACTATATAAGACAGAAACTGTAACAACTGTAACAATGAAAGCACATTTACATTTAGGTTCCTCTAAATAAATTATTCTCTGTGCATTCACTGAATCTTTAGATCCCAAAGTCACAAATAAAAGAAGAATGCAATTTGGACTGCTTATTATTCATTTTTAATAAATATCTCAGATATTATGACAGTGTGTCGAGTAACCTTAAGCTACATGGAAGAGAAGCATCTTTTTTAAGCTGTTTGGAGGGCTCGCCTGCACTAAATGAAATTTCTCAAAAACCTATATAGCTATCGATCCACGAGGGGGCACCAAAATCTAAAGTTGCCTAGAGCATAAAAAGGGCTAGAGACAGCCCTGCTAATCAGCCACTGAAAATAATATAAGAGAAAACTTTTTAGCAACAAAGCAGTAAAAAAATAATCTTCTCTCGTGCACTCTAAAGGTTTGAGAATGACTGCTGGACAAAGCAGACCACTCACACAGCTTAGAACAAAGAACAAAGTGCGGGTTTAACGGGAGAAATAGTGTGGTGTAATTGTCTCTTTTGCCATTAAACATTTATTTTAGAACACCTTTTGACTCTAACAGGCTTGGTGCCAATTGCTGGCGCGCTACGCGTAATTGGCGCACATCACCACCACAGCTTTAGCAAACGGACAAAATTAGATCAGAAAATAATTTTACAACGAGGTGTACGGGTTATTTCAATGATTTCAAATGTTTACTTACCGTCTGCAGTTACAACAGTCACCAGAAGACAAACCAGGCATCCAAACAGCAGCAGTTTGTGATAACAGCGATCCAGCATCTTTTTTCTTCCGTCCACAGCTGTACACTAACTGTCAACTCTTATTTTTAAGAGAAAAGAAAAAGTTTTCAAAAACTTCAAAAATTTGTATTTACAGGCTTACAGGGTTAAGCAAACTCCTGCTATTTCCCTGCGGGTGGCAGAGGTTGGCTCTGGGAAGGTAAGGGGCTTGTTAACAAGTGAGGATGTTAACAGAGCTGCTCAGGAGCGAGGCGGTTATCGCCCCAAATAGTCGCACTGGCAAGCAGATGGAGCACCTGTGTGAAAACTCGCGTGCACCCGCTAGAAAACAGGCGACGTCACGCCACAGTGTCTTGAAGGTGGGCAAAGAAGAAAGAGAGAGAAAGAGAAAAACTTTGGCTGCAGATTAAAAGGGATCCAGCCTGCTCAGTGTTTATGAGCTGGAGTAAATAAAAGCCTGTAAACTAGGAGTGAATGTACATTTACGATGATATTAAACACTCTCTAACAAATAGAGGACCTGTACACCCAAACTAAACACATCCCAGACCATAATAATCTTGATTAAGGTGTACTGGAGCTGCACTCGTGCGAGTGTGGATGTGCGCGTCCCAAATTGGTAACTAATGGTCAATCTCACACAGTTTTGACAGTGGATGTCGTTTATCTAAGAGTTATGGATGTTTTCTCAGGTTTTCAAACTCAGATCAGAAAATCTGAGGCGATATTAGAAAAATTATAAAGACTGCTTTATTTTTTAAATAAAGTTCAAAAGTAAGATTGCATTGAAAAATGGATGTGCTGTTATTACTGATGAAGTGAGGTGTAAGTAACAATGTTTGCAATTGACGTGGAGCTAAATGCATGCAAAGACATTTGTTTTTTATTTTAAACTTAGCACAAAAAGTAAGGAATTTTGTGTCTGGTTGATTATTCCTGTGTTGTAACAATGCTTCTTGGCAATAAATCTGACACCTTTGGAAAGCCGTTTATTTCCCCTTCAAATGTTGGGACATTTGTAAGAAACAGGCATTAGTGGGTTGAGCAGCTTGTTCTGCTATTGACTCTTGATTGGTGTCATTTGTTGGGTTGGATGAAGAGTCTGAAGTCTGAAGAAATAGGACACATTGGTGATTTAACAGTTTATTCATTTAACAAACAGGGACCTTAGTACCATGTGGAAAAACTATGCACAGCCACAACAGGTTGGCACCTCCCCCTCATGCTGGCCACCAGCTTGGTCACACACACTGCTGTGGGATGGTATCCCATTCTTCAATGCAGCATTTATCGCAAGTCACCTATGGTGGTTGTGTTGGTCACTGTCACGGAGGAGCAGGGAGGACTCGGCGCAGACTGAAATCTCAGAAAAACTGGTTTATTTACACACTCCAGGTGCACTATATACAGGTGAAGGAGAAGGGGGCCAGGGTTCCCAGGGGTGCAGAGAGGGGTCGGGAAAAGCGTCCAGAGTCTCCAAACCAAGCACGAGAAATCTGCATACAGAGAACAAGAGTTAGCACGGAACTTTCACGGACAGAGCTCAAAAACTGGCTGAGGCTAAAGTAGCACTGACGAGCGTTACTCAATAGTCCAGCGGCGAGGTGCTCTCAGTCACTGCCTTAAGTAGCGGGAGCAAACAAGGTGAGGAGCCACAGGTGATTGCCTACAGGTGGTGGAGGCCGGGAGCTCACAATGAGCTCCGCTCAGGCAGCAAGCAGAGAGAGAGGAGAGAGAAAAGACAAAACATAACATGTAGCCACACAGGGCCAGCCGAGCAGGCACGGGGACCATGACAGTCACAGAATAAGGTGTTTGGCACTGGCAGGAAAGATTTGGCAAGTTTTTCATGGGTGCAACCCACACACTCAACTCTGCTGCTCAACCCACAAATGCATTCTCCAGAAAAATGGCAAACAAACCCATAAATATCAGTGCCTTTATTCATAGAAAGGCTGCATAAAAGCATTATTTTTACAGTGTTGTTTTTATTTAAGGGGGAATAAAAAGACTTTCCAAAGGGATCCCATTTATTAGCAAGAACCATTGTTACAACCACGAAATAATTGATCAAAGACATGCCAGCTTTATTTTAATGACCGTTTTTCATTTAAGCCTGTAACTCCAGCACTAACACTACTCTCATAAATTGTGGAATTCAGAAATTCAATTTGAGGGGAAAACTAAATAAGTACCTGCATGCCAGTTAAAGTGATTTTTTTGTTTAATAAGTCATTGTGAGAACCTTTTTGAAGAGCAAAAGTTATTTAATTTGATTGCACAGAGTTAGGTTAGGATCGGGGTCATTACTGATGCAAATTTAGACCTCACAGAGTTCACTCATTTATTAGTCTAAGAGGACAGTGAAAAATATCAAAGAGTGGAGCTGCTTGTTTTCTCTAAACAGCATGTCAATTAATTAGGGGGGAAATTTATAAGCCCATGACTGTCTGTCTGTGAAGTACCTGTAGCTGACAATGTTTTCAGAGGTTATTATAGTTAACTAAAACTAAACTAAAAACTAAAAATATATGTGAAGAAAACATTTTAGTTAATTAAAGTAAAAATAAATAGACTGTTAAGGAAAGTTAACTAAATGAAATTATTTTTTCAATTAACAAGTAATATAAAAAAGATTTGTAAAAATATCTTTAGTTTTAGTACTTGTTGACCTTGTAAAATTGGTTATCAAAACTTAGCTGATGAAGCGTTGGTGGACGTGTTTATTGAGACTTTTGCCATCTAAACAACTGCTTTTAAAAGGTTTTGTGTGTTTTACTGTAATACCTCTGCTGGTTTTCCTAAATCCTGCCTCTGACATATCTCCTCCATTCAACAAAAGAGTAAACTAACGCTGACATTAATAGAAACTTACCAAAATGAGCAAATCTACTCTGGAAATTAACTGAAACTCAACTGAATTTTAAACAAAATGTGAAAAAAACCAAAAAAACCCCCAAAAAAACACAAACTTGCAGCTCTCAACTGAGTGAATGTGAACAGCTGCACCACTCTACAGAGGACTGTTTCCATTTCACTGTGTTTCTGTCTAAACTAGAGAAATAAAAAGGGAACAGAAAGAGGAAAACAATTTAAGAAGCACTGTGGGAGCGATGTGTAAACCCTCAAATACAGAACTCTTTCTCCAAGTAAAGCAATCCCAACAACAAAAACTTGATTTTTAAATTCCTTAAGGAGTGGTGCCATCTTTATTGAAGATTCACACTTAGTCATCTCTTTCACATCTTTCTTTCACATCCCATGTTTTCCATTTTCGTAGTTTTCCGTGTTTCCTGTATCCCTCTGGAGTCCCCCATTACTGCCTGCTGGCTTTGAATCCCCTCTCTAACGTTTTTCCATGTCAGTCCCTCTTCTCTACATTTCCTGTCACATTCTTTCAGCCAGCACTCATGCACCTCTCATGCTGTCACGGATGTCATCTACAGAGGGTTGGACGCAGAGATCAGGTGGGCTGGGATCCTGACTCATGTACAGGGGCTATTTCTGGATGACCGGGGGTCGTACAGGGGAGGGGAGAGAGATGGTGATTCACACCTGCACCATCTCAGAGAGGCGGGTGAAAATTATGTTTGCTGCAGGTGTCCTGGGGCCACTCTGACAGACACTCGTCCGGACATTACACAGGTGTGTAATCCCACAGGACTTCCAGGACACACCTATTAAGTAGTCTGTGCTGTAGAGGTAAACACACACACACACACACACACACACAAATACTCAACCACAATTCCTCTGAGTATGTGCGAGACCGCTGACTTCCCATGTGAGACATGTCCTGCCAGACGGAGGTGTGTGATTGACTCGGAGGAAATCTCTGGTCATACCAGTGGAAGCCGGGGACAGATGGAGGTATGGCTCTGTCTCCATGGCAACAGTCTCCTAAAACCCCATTGAGGGGTGGGAAGCAGACAAACAGGGACAGCTTTGAAAGGCCAGAACTGAATCTGCATTCAAAGAAAATGTTATTTCAAGAGAAATGATTGATTCTGTGTGTGTGTGTGTGTGTGTGTGTGTGTGTGTGTGTGTGTGTGTGTGTGTGTGTGTGTGTGTGTGTGTGTGTGTGTGTGTGTGTGTGTGTGTGTGCCACCATCCTGTAAGACGCATGTTTCAAACATGCGTCTTCCTGCAGAGCTAATGAAAACATTCCTGACAGTCTTTAATTTTTCTTGTAAATCAGGAGTCTTGGAGTCTGTCAGAGTGGCTTTGCATGATTCACAGTTTAAGTGTAGCCCTCAAGTTCATCCTCTGTCTGAAACAATCTGTCTTAACTCCTCCTGTTTCTTATTGGCTGTCTAATGCAAACAGCAGGTTTGAACAGCAGGTAGCTGTGCTTTCTGTGCTCACAGCCAGAGCTGAGTGCCAGAGATAACTATATTAGCGATATCCCCTCGTGCTGACGTCATACCCCTTGGCAACTTGAAGCTTCAGCTACTGCCACAGATTCTCTACAGGACTGGGGTCTGGAGACTGGTTAGGCCACTCCATGACCCTCGCATGCTTCTTCTTTAGCCACTCGTTGGTTTTGTGTTTTAGGTCATTGCCATGTCTGGAAGACCCACCCACTCATCCTCAGGACAAAGGTTCTTGTCCAAGATTTTACAATACATGGATTTTACAATCAACTGGTCCCTCAATGCAGTGAAGTCGTCCTATACTTTTAGCAGAAAACCATCCAAAAACATGAAGTTTCCACCTCCATGCTCGACTTTAAGGATGGTGCATGGAGCTCCAGACTGAGGGTGATTTATGGTCATTTGATATTTTTTTCCATTTTTACATAATCACACCAAGACCTGGTGGTCCTGTAGCTCATTCCAGCCTTGTTCAGGTCTACAATCTTGTGCCTGACGTCCTCGACAGCTCTTTGGTCTCACCCATTAAGGTGGAGAGGTTAGAATGGCCAAATTTTACTCTGTGGACAGGTGTGCTTTGTGCACATTAGGACTATATCCCAAATTGATTGATTGTTTGGTTATAATCTGAGGGAGCCCAATTCTGGTGGGTTTGTAGGGGGTCAAATACTTATTTCACTCACTGACAAGCAGTTCAATTTTTAACTTTTATGTAATGAAATTTTTCTGGATTTTTAAAATTTTTTGGTTGATATTCTGTTTTTCTCCATTAAAGTAAAACTACCATAAAATTAGCATACAAGCTACAGTGCTATAAGCATTAATATGTTTTTTAATACCTTTAAAAAAAGAGAGGTTCGTGAAGAGTAAGAAGAAGACAAAATAAAGAAGGTAAAATACTCTCAAAGCCAATGAAAATGGTTAAGAAAACAAAACTTGTGAATATGATGTACGTAAATAAAATTAAAAGAACTGCATCAACAGCTGAGGTCCATTTTCCATTTGAAAGACTGTGTGTGTGATGGGCTCCGTGCTGCTTGACATCAATGCAGTCACTGCGACCAGCAGGACACATTCAACACTGAGCTGCCAGCCACAGCCGAGTCAGGAGGAGAAGGGCGTGGGATTTTTCAAGGAAGGGAGTTAATTAAATTGACTGTCGATGAGAGATTGCTCATTACTGAGCAATGTGTTGGTATGGGGTGGCGTGAAGATGAAAAACTACATATTTGGTCAAACTTTATGAAAGCTTTGTCTACCTGAGCTTGTTTTGTAATATAGTATATAATATGTTTTAGTGTTTTGTGTCACACTAAACACAACAATGACATTTTTTGAAATTTAAAATAAATTTTACCTTTGATCAAGTTCAGAGGTGCAATGTAGTGCGCGAGTGTATGAAGCAGAGTCCAAGAAAACAAGAGTGAGGCTTATCAGCTCATGAGCCTGACTTACTGCATCAATGATGAGGTGTCAGCACCACCTTCTGACTTCCTGGAACAAACATTCAACCAGGGAAGGAGGAGATAGGGCCAATCCTGGGGCTGTCACACAAAATAAAACTCTACCTAACATATTACGCTCAAAACATTATATACAAACATTGTTACCCTATTTACACCTACATTTACAAACATTTACATCAATTATATGTTAAACATCAGTTTTTACATCTGAATGTAAACGTTAACAGTTGAGTTTAAATATTTCATGTAACTTTATTAAATCTTGAATATAAGCGTTACATTTAAACTGAATCCGTATAGAGTAAGATAAATCGGAAATCCTTGTGCATGCGCAGTCGAATTTCCACGAAGCTGTACTGTATTAGTGGAGTGAACATGCTGACGCTGTCCATGTTTTGCTTTTAGGATAACAGAGGTTAGGCCAGCTGCATCAGAGCGCCCTCTAGTCGTGGAGGTGGGGAACACCTGCAAAGAGGTTTTTATACCTGGACCAATGAAAAAATGGAAAAGCTTTGATATTTGTAACAGTCATACATTCAAATTGTAAATAAAAACAAATGACCGGTTTCAATTAAGAGGTGAAAGTAACATTTGAATGCTTATCATGATCTTTTTATACTTTACATCAAATAACTGAGTTCTTTTTAATTAAAAGGCAGGCCAATTTAATCAATAAATCAAAATCTTCTATAATGCTTTTGAACTCAGAAGAAAGGATGAATCCACCTAAATACACCTGCCATTTTAGAAATGTGAATCAGTTTACTTATCTAGGTATTCAGATTGTCCCGAAATTGGAAGAGGTGGTGAACCATAATTATAGTCCAATTATGACTGACATATCCAAATCAGTGGAGAGATGGTCGAGTCTCCAAATTTCACTGATTGGTAGAATAAATATACTAAAGATGAACGTGCTCCCTAAGCTTCTGTATCTGTTTCAGAATATCCCCTTGCCACCCCCCTCAGACTTTTTCCTTAAAATAAGAAAACTGTTTAATCAGTTTTTATGGAATAACAAGCGTCCCAATTATTTTGCCCCGGGTAGGGCGGACGGTGGTTTTAAAATGTGGGCAGACTCGGGGCTGGGACTGGTGAAGGATGCTTTCGGGGGTGATGGAAGACTTTTAAGTTTTGAACAACTAATCTCTAAATTTAATATTCCCCGAAAGCACTTTTTCAAATACCTACAGTTTAGGAGTTTTATCAGGTCTTATCATAATGATTTTACACATATTCCCCCGCTGTCCACATTAGAGAAAATCCTAACCAAAAACCCCAGTGGTAGAGGGATGATATCTGAATTATATAACTTGATGATGACATCCTCTCCTGATTCATCTGCTGCTAAGCTTGAAGCTTGGAGGTATGACTTACAGGAGGAATTGACAGTGGAACAATGGAGTAGAGCATGTAAGCTAGCCCAAACACAGACAGGGAACACACGTCTAAAATTGCTACAATTTAATTGATTGATGAGAGTGTACATAACACCAGAAAAACTTAACAAATGTAATATGCAGATTCCTGATATCTGTAATAGATGTGAAGAAGATAAGGGCACATTGCTCCACTGTTTATGGTCATGTCCAAAAATAAAGGAGTTTTGGGAAGAGGTTAGAGCAATGATAAAGGAGATTTTGTCAATTAAACTTGTGATGGATCCCAAACTTTTCCTACTAGGATTATATCCTGTAGAGTGTAACATAGATCATTTTGAAAAAATCTTCATAAACATGGGAATACTACAAGCAAAGAGAGTGATAGCTCTAACGTGGAGGAGTCTTGGCAAACCAAGTATTTCACATTGGTTCAAAGAATTGTCTTTATGTTTACCATTAGAGAAAATTACATATACTCTAAAATTCAATTCAATTCAATTCAATCTTTATTGGCAGACTTCATGTCCATAAAAACAAGACAAAAAAAACACACACACACACAACACTCCCCCCCCCCCCCCCCCCCCCCCAACACAAGGTATTGTAAAAGATAAACAAGAAATTTTCCAGAAAATTTGGGGGCGCTACATCCAGTATATTGGGAATAAAGATCTATCTGGTTTACTGTGTGAGACAGGGACAGCCTAGCTATTCCCGGTACAGGACCACAACCATATGCTGCAATGTGAAAATTATTCTTTAAAATCTGTCAGAGGTCTCATGGACTCAAGTGCTTTCATTGAATGTACCTTGTGTTTCGTTTATTGTGTAAATTTGTTTGTGTATGTACTTTATATATGTATATATGTAAAACTTTAATAAACATAATGTTGAAAAAAAAAAGGCAGGCCAATTTAATTAAAAATAATGATGATTATTTTTATTCTACGTTACTTTTTTAATACTAATTAAATTTAACTTTCTACTTAATTTAATCAAACTGTTTTAATGCAATTTTACCTTACAAAGATATTTGTTTTGTTATGTTTTATTGAGTTATATACTATTTTGTTGAGGGTTGCATTTAGTGGGTCATTTGAATGTATAGGGGCGTGAATTTTAATGTACTGTAAAATAGGATTCTTATGACTTAGACAGAACTACTGTGGAGATCGTTTTTTTTCGGTTTCAGATTAAACTGACCAACACATGCTGGCCACGTAGTAATCATTTTATAATAACATGACGATTCCTTTAGTTACTTAATTTCTGTACTTGTATTTGAATCTAGAAACTTTATTGGCACTGATGTTTGACAAAAGCCCAGACTGCTTTGAGTGTGTCTTTCAGGCGTGCCTGAAACAGGCTGTGTTACAGCAGAAAAGCTCGTGGAGCTCAAACGTTCCCTCTAAGCAAACCCACGCGTTCGTGTCAGGGCACCCCCTCCATCCCTTTTGGGGGGTTTTTAAAATCAATTTTATTAAAATTCTGCCTGTGCTGGTAAATGAGCCCCAATTAGTTATGATTTGGTTTCTTCCTCCCTTCCTAAAATTCCTGCAACAAGCCCACAATCAAAACAAATCGACCACGCGTGGTTTTCCCGCAGCAATGACGTCACGTCGCCCCTCCCCCTTCCCCGCAAGTAAACAGAAAACATTGAGGAAAGCGCTCGTGTCAGCCGCCACACGCGCGTCCGCTGCGGGAACCGTGCGGTGCAACGAGTAAAGGCGGACATCGGCCTAACGATTCCCGTGTGTTTTCAGCAAAGTTGGGCGATCCGCGGCCAGCTGACCGCCGATGAAGCGATGAAGGGAGAGGCGGAAGTGAAGTCACTTGACAGACCGTCCATGTTATTATTGTTATTTTGGTAGCCCTGTGATGAGACGGGCTGCTGGGGAGCCGTTGGTCTTCGAGACGTCGAGTGTCAACGCTGCCCCAGGCCGCCCCGGACCACCACCACCCTCACCGTCACCCCACTGACCCGGAGTACGGGAGCCTCGCTGGCGGCTCAGGGGGGGAGGTGGAGGCGGAGGAGGAGGAGGGTGTGAAGACCCAGCTTCAGCTCGGCTCCTACACTCCGACCGACCAAAAATAAAACGGCGACAAAAACAATAACCGTCAAACGACTCGAGTGGTTTCTGCGCGGCGTGTAGCTGGGACGTGCCGCCGCAGACATGAACGGTATCACCAAGGGCCGGTTCGAGGTATGACAGAGGGAGTGGACCACCAACGGTTAAAGTGTTTGTTTCTAGCAGACGTGGGAGTCGTGGGCTTGTATAAGCAAAGTCTCTGTGTGTGTATATCTCTGTGTGTCTGTTCGTGTGTGTTTGCGTGCGCGCGTGTGTGGTCGACCGTGCTCTGCTCCTAATTTTACACGCAGTCAGGAGCTGAGGCGTTTTGTTGGTCAAGGGTAATCCGAAATCCTGTTGTTGTCCTGCCGCACCACTAGACAGCGACAACATGGAGCTCAGGACTGCGGGACAGGAGGAGGAGGGCTGTGGCTGAGGATAGTCAATATATCAGGGCCGAGGCTGGTTGCCACTGGCGCCTGAGGTTACAGGCTTTCAGAGAGGGGGGGCTGCAGATGGAGAGGATGGATTGTTGTTAAATACACGCAATGAAAACATCTAAAGCCTCCTTAAAATACCTGTGATGGGCAGGTGCCACTACAGGTGGCCTTTGTGTTCAAGAAGTAATAATACTGCACATAGGATGAATGCTGTACGTCTCCAGATCACTTTATCCATATTTACATGCCAATAAAAAGTAAAAGCACCAGAGCTTTCAGGGTCATTTGAAGTTGTTGGGTTTTTAAAATTTTTTTAGTTGGATTCATGAGCAAGATATAAAAAAAATAGTCATACTGCAGACAGTATGTGTGGCACTACTGGGTGTTATTACCCACGCCTGTGCAGCATTTTTGTGCTGTAGCAGTTTGAGTAAAGCAACACATTTGCATTACTTCAGATATTACTGAAAATATGAGCCGTGATAATCGTCTTTTATTAGAACAAAAACTTTGCGGCGGAAATGAGCTTCCTCCGAAGGGTGGCTGGCCTCTCCCTTAGAGATAGGGTGAGAGGTTCGGTCATCCGGGAGGGGCTCAGAGTAGAGCCGGTGCTCCTCCACATCGAAAGGAGCCAGCTGAGGTGGTTCGGGTATCTGACAAGGATGCCTCCTGGGCGCCTCCTGGGGTTGGTGTTCCGGGCATGTCCCACCAGGAGGAGACCCCGGGGCAGACCCAGGACACGCTGGAGAGATTATATCTCTCGGCTGGCCTGGGAACGCCTTGGTGTTCCCCCGGATAAGCTGGAGGAGGTGGCTGGGGAGAGGGAGGTCTGGGCTTCTCTGCTTAGGCTGCTGCCCCCGCGACCCGGCCCCGGATAAAGCGGATGAAGATGGATGGATGGATGGATGGAACTTTGATCTGAAAGTTGTGGAGTTAAAAAAAAAAGTACATCATGTGTAGTGTAAAACATTATGTTACTAAGTAAACAAAACCAAAGCATCTCCAAGTATTTGTACATTACTTTGTTCATAAACCTTTGCATACCTGTGGTGCAATAATCACCATGTACTGCTGATTTAACACTTATGTACAAACCATAATCATCCCATCTGACTGATTATGGCTGCTCATAGATGCGAGATGTTTATCAGGAGTTATTATTCACACATTGCTGAGATGCCTTCGGGGTTGACTTGATGCTACTTGACGCCCTCAGTCAGGTGTTCACATGTTTGTCAGTAGTAGGAACATGTGTGCTGATGTGCGAGTGAATCAGAACAGACGGCGTTAGTAGCGCCCGTGTGTCTGTTGCCATATCAGTGGATTTCTCAGCAGACTTCTAAGCTTCTTAGCATGAACCAGTGTACGGTGGGGAAGCAGGCTGGTGTGTCCAATTGAGAAGAAAGGGGAAGGGGGTCAACTGACAGACGAGTTGGTGATCGAGTCCTTTTTATGGTTTTTGTTGTTGTTGTGTTGCAGGCCTAAAATTGAACGCAACACTCGACCCAAGTCTTAATTTCTTCATGGGTGTCTTTGTTTGACGTGCCACAGGCGTTTTAAACCAGATTTGCATGTTAGGCTTGTTGCACCCTCTCTAGGAATAGTGAGTATGACTTCAGAGAGGAGTTTCCTGTTTGGGAATGGTGCTCTTCCTGCATGGGGAGCAAGGGCACCAGAATGCTGAGGCGGTAACTCTGATAAGGATGATTATTGGAGTATCAGGTTGTTTTCGAAGTCATTTTGCTTGTTTTGACTGTAATGTAAAAGGATGAATTTGAATTTCTGAACATTTTTCAACCCTGATCTCATTACACAGTAAACCATGTTTGTACCACAGAATGATATTATTGTTCTGTGAATGCTCCATGTTAGCGTAATGCTGTGTGGAGCCCAGTGCGTTCCATCATGGCCTCCCTGTGTTCCTCAGAGTGATGGAAGAGAGGTCAAAGGTGAGTGATGTGTTACAGATGTGGTTCGGATTTAAGTCTAAGTTTAGTCCTAAACTATCCCTCCCCCCCCCCCCCCCCCCCCCCAACAGCTTTACAGAGACACTGAGTCAACATGCTGTTTCTTGAAAGGTCAAATTGCCTGCCTGTCAGTCAGTACATGCTGATGTTTATTACCTTGATTTAATCAGGAAGCCCAGCAGAGGCCTGGTCAAAGTAGCAGCCTTCCACAGCAAATACCCATCCACAGGTCTCCTTCACTGCATTCCTTCTAATGCTATTAAATTCACCAATAGATATACGCATGTTTTAAGTTTGCTGTTAGTTTAATGTTACAGTTAATGACAGCATGCTTTACTCAACAGCCTCAGATGAGTGTGTAATGATGCATTATTCAGTACGAGGGCATGTGGGCCTCAGTGATGGCAGAGTTTTTTCTGGTAAGTGTGTTCAACAACACTCTTGTGTTGTTCCTTTAGCGATGTTAAAGTTCAAACCAGCTTAGTTAATCGTTTGCCGGACCTTGACTGGACCAACTCCCTCTCCTTTTCTTTTTTGACCCCACTTCCTTCTGAAATGGCCTGCATTTCCTCCCTCCTCCTCCTCCCTCGTCTTCTTCCACTCTGATGACTTTCAGACGTGTTTTTCCAGTACTTCTTGACTGGAGCACGGTTCCTTTGGCTTGCCTTTGTCACTCAGTATCGTCTTCCTCACCTCTTCCCTCTCGCTTTGCTGCTTTCTCTTTCGAGGAGGTTGCGTCTGTCGTCAGGGGGCTAGACTACAGCTGAGACATTTTCAGAATCAACCTTTGCTCATCTCGTGCCTCTCCTCCTATCCCCTTTGTGTTCTCAGATTTCGGTGTTTGTGTTTGCGTGTTCAACAGCAGGGAGTCCCCCCTCATTAGCTACAGCTTCTGAGCCTTTGAGGATACAAGTGTATCACTGGCAGGATGCGTGTCTGCAGAGGCACAGTGGATGTGGGTGTTTGCCGTAATTTAAATTCATGGCTGAATGCAGCCCACCTGATCTCGAATGTTCTGCCTCTGTTCTTCACACAGAGAGGTTTGACTGGAATCACCTGCGAGTGTGTGTGTGCGTGTGTGTGTGTGTGTCCCACTCAGCAGATGGCCAGACATCCAGCGAGTAGACTAATTGAGATAAGCATGCCAACAAGCTGACCAGGCTAACAGAATTATAAGCTTGTGAGGAGGCGACATGGAAATCCAAATGCAGCTCTGGCATGTTTATTAGCATAGCTTACGGAAGCAGCAGCTGTAAACTGTGCAGGGGTCTATTTCTTTTCTTAAGTATAACAAGCTGGTGAAATAAAATTATGTGATTCCTGGGCTTAGTTTAGCTCTGTTTAGTGTAGCAATCTTGTGAGGATGATAATGTTTTCATATCACTGCACATCAACACACACACACACAAAGACACTCACTCATTGTTACTGTTTGTCTTATCTCTTGACAGGTGTTCTCAAACAGCGATGAAGCCCCCATTAATAAGAAGCTCCCCAAAGAGCTTCTTCTTAGGTAAGAATAATTATACCAGACACACAACATACAACACAACACACCCAGGGACGAGGGCTTAGGTCAGGGTTACTCATTAGCTCAAGCAGCCTGAAACGGTGTGTGTTTGCTCTGCCTCTGTTGGTGGTGTAGGTGCATTTGTGTGTTTAGTATGATGTTTGTCAGCCACCAGCCTGAAATAAGGTTCTTTTAGCTGTGTGTGACCTACAGACCAATATTTTGTCCCACAGCAGCTGCACATGACCCATTAATCTGACATCACTCGCGCAGTCACCCATGTTCATCCTTCACGCTCGTTTATGTGGAATGGAAAGGGTTGCACTTGCATATATCTCTGCTGACACATGACACGCTGTGCACTCTGTGAAAGCTGCATTTTTTGTGTGCATGCGTGTGTGCACGCATGTGTGAAACACTCCTGGGCCTATGCAAACTGTATGTCTCTGTAAGTGAGCTATAAATAGTTTTGTCATAGCTAGTGGGGAATTCCGCAGTGCTCTGCTCTTCTGCTGGTCCATACGCTCTCCCAGCATGCCCATTATGACCAGTGCATTTCCACTGGTGGTCAGAAAAACATGTATTAGTCCTGCACTATGGGGGCCAGATGTGCCCCAGTGTGCTGCAGTAAAAGATTGGAAGAGAGGGCCCCACATTTCATGCCACTACCGAGGCTCATTGTTGGCTGCCCATAATACGCCACCAATTGGTACTGAGTGTGGACCAGAATGTTGCTCTGAGAAAAAACATGACTTTTAGCCACTGCTTTACTCACAAGGGGTAACCACATAGTTAATTTGGTAGAGATACTCTTCCTGATCCAAACCCCAAATGATTTATGTCACTTCCCAAGCTTGAACCAGCGATCTTTTGTTAGTTAGTCAAAATGTGTAGTTTCACTTCCATTTTACTGAGGTTTTGAATCAGTTGCTTTCTAACAGCCACATATTTCAGACAGTGTAATAAAAAATGTTCTGTGGGTCATGTTCTCCACAATAGTCATATCTGCCTGTATGTTGTTTGGCGCATTATTGATAATGAACAATGCGGGCCCACAGTGGATATATGTGGGCAAACTATGGGGCTGTGTCGGGGAGGGCAAATCCACACTTATCCCATACGAAGCCCAACTGAGTGTACCCGCACAGGGCCAAACGCAATTTTGCTCTTTGGGGTCCTTATATAAGTTTTCATTGGGCAAGCTATAGAAAACCCAAAGGCCCACAGAATACCATTATAGGGCCCAGAGGGGCAAAACTGCAATGGACCACACAGGCTAACCTACATAGAGCCTACATGGGTTTTCTGTGGGCAACCCCATAGTCAGTATCCCAATAGAAAACCCTTAATAGGGGCCCCAAAGAACAAAACACCTGCCAGACCTGTATGGGCACACCCAATTGCCCCACAGCTCATCCACAATTACACAGCTTGGGCTCGCACCAGCATGTTTGCAGGGTTAGTGATCTGAATAAGCTGATGTTAAGGGCTACATTTTTTAGCCTTTCTGGTTTATGGTTGGTCGTCCATACATTTTCTTAAAAAATTATCCAAATTAGGTCGCAGTGGTTGCTGGAACCTCTCCCAGCTGTCATGGAGTGACAGGCAGGGTACACCATGGGCAGAGAGCCAAATGTGCTCACATTCACGCCTGTGGTTAATTTCTAATTACAGATTAACCCAAGATGCATATTTTATAACGACTGCAGTATGCCACCATGTGTTACACGTTGGAAAATATGCAGCTCGAGGAGTAGTGGCTATTTATTTTGTTAATTTGTGTTCATATTAGCGTTGCTGTTTATGTACAGAGCATCACTAGCGAGCAAGCCTGAATTGCTTGTGCAGCAGTCTGCGTCTTAGTGGGTGCACTTGTAAACAGCCGTTATGTAGGCCAGCACAGCGCAGATATAAACTGTGAAAACTGTGTGACATCCAAGAACCCTGTCTGACAGACAAGCCCCGGAGAGGGAGCGTTCGGGGTGGTTCACGGTCCTCTTACCCAGAAGCACTGACTCAGCACCCTCTCCACTACCACTAAATTCATGTCTGAGTTGTTGCCATGACAACCAGGCCCAGACTTTATGGCGAAGGCTCGACTCTCCCTTTTCTAGCCATGCTTGAAGGGCCGGGTGACAACAAATGGGAGTGTGCTTCATGAAAATCCTGTTATGTGCCTTGTCCGAAAAATAGGGACACCCAGGCTGGATCTGATAGAGTGATCCAAGGCTTTTCTCTTATTTCGTGCTCTGCATTCAAAGGTGCCCTTATTGCTTTCCTGTGTGTAGTAAAGTGGAAAAAGATACCATGCTCATGGTGTTGTTGCTCTGAATTTGTCTGTATTATGTCACGTCCTTCACTTTCTTTTGTGTGTCTTATGAGAAAAAGTCCATGTCAGTCCTACCCTGCCGGTAATATGATCTATCTGTGTTCAGCAGTCTCTCTCAGCTGGTAGCAATTACAGATTTCAGATAGGTTAACAGGACTCACCAAATCAGATTGACTGATTCCTTCGCTGTGAGTGTGAGTAACAGAGTTCTTCTGTGGTTACTAAGAGGCCTTTCTCGCACACATAGTGGAAAGTCAGATTGTAGTTGATTAAAACGGGCAATCAATCATTGGTCAGCATCGCGGCCATTAACCAGTTATTAGGAAGGAGATCAATGTGTACGATCAACTTGATTGGTCGGCCCCTTGGGTGCCAGCAACCTCTCCAGGATCTGTGTACTCTGCGTGAGAGTGCATGGAAGTTGCATATGCATTGCTTTGTCAATTGTATGATGTCTGTACTCTGTGACACCAGACTCTTGTATAGATTATACAGACTCGTCCTGACATGCCCTGGCCTAACACACATCAAAACACACAGCCTTTGTCCGTGTCTATTTGAAGGAAACAATGGCCAGCTCCTGTTTCCTAGGGTTAAAAGGGCAATCAGACCCCAGCTGCACTCAAAACTTTGGCACTAACAGCTCTCTTAACACCTCAGATTTTCTAAAGATTTTCCGTTTAAGTCACTTCTGTGAGATTTAACAGACCGTTTTATCACAAGAACTGACAGGAGGTATTTGGCTTTGTTGTGTGTGTGTGTGTGCACGCATGTGTGTGTGTGTATGTGTGCCCTTCTATACATGCTCATACTGTATCTCTGTCTGTACCGGCCTTTTGGTGGCCTTGCTTGTCTGAGTGCCAGAGATTACTCATTGGCAGATTAATGGATTGAGCTGACCCAGTAGCCTGCTGCATGTGGCCCTTTGTGGCTGACCAGCCCATAGCTCAAACACTGCCTGTCTATGGGCCTACCAGCCAAACACCACAGATTGTTCTGTTCCCTACAGACATAAGAAAAAAAACATACTTTCACTAGCATCAAAGAAAGAATAAGGTGTTCCAGCATGTGCTTGAGCAGAGCTCCTTATCTGAGTATGATCATATGATCACTAATATGAGAAAACCTCATCCTCCTCTTTGTCTCTCTTTCTAGAATATTCTCCTATTTAGATGTGGTGACACTGTGCCGGTGTGCCCAGGTGTCCAAGGTAAGCGCCTCCCTTTCAACGCCACATCCTAATTAAGACCTTACTATTAAAAAGGAGGTAAATCTGGTTTGTACTTACTGAATTCTCTGGGCAAGTGTATAATATGGTGCCCTCTGCTGGCTCTGTGTAAAGGGAACCACAGTGAACTGCAGCTTAAAGTGATTTATAAAATGATCTGTGTGAATTATTGTTACAAGCCACTGACTGAATGCAGAGCTTTTGGGGCAGCCTCTCATACCACAGCTTCAAATTAAACTTTTATTACCTGTGACAAGGCCCAAGGAAGGTTTTCTTTTGCTATGTAACATGTAAACAAAACAAATGTTATTATAAAGGCAGTTTATCTCTTTCCTGTTGAATTTCATGTATTTTTTTTTTTTTTTTACATCGGACTATCTTTAATTATGTAACTTCTTCAGTTTACAAAGACGCCAAAGAGAGAGGAGCAGGAAACCCTCACATTAGATAGGACAAGGACTGACAGTGGAGACTGTTGATGTGTACACAAACCCGTAGCTGCATGATGATTAAAAAAGTCACAGTTCACCTTCTTCCACCTCTGTCTGACCCATTTTTCTGTCTCTTTGCACAACCTGTCTGTCACCCTCTCAGGCGTGGAACGTCCTGGCCCTAGATGGCAGCAACTGGCAGAAGATCGACTTGTTCAACTTCCAGACGGATATAGAGGTGAGGGTCGTGTTCATGAGAGAAAAAAAGGAGCGAAGGGTTCGGGTTTTGAGCATTTCCTGTGTGTGTGTGTGTGTGTGGACGTGAGAGCTTGTTGAGTAGCATTATCTAGTCCAAGGCTTAGTGCTGGGTCAGTAGGCTTTGGTGCCGACTGTGACGTCACAGCTGATTCCCTGTCCTGTAGCCCAAGTCATATTACTCTCTCTGTCTGTCCGTCCGCCCTCAGGGCCGGGTGGTGGAGAACATTTCAAAGCGCTGTGGAGGCTTCCTGAGGCAGCTCAGCCTGAGGGGCTGCCTGAGCGTTGGAGACGCCTCAATGAAGTGAGAATACATTGACCCTCTGACATGCACCGTTATAATAAACGTGCTTCTGCTTTGATTTTTAGCAACAAACATCCTTTTGTTGGTTTGATTACTTCCGTTTCGGTCCCTGTGTGATTATATTTAAAGTTTTAGCCGAGTGTGTGCGTCTTCATTCCCAAGGGACCCTTTAATTTTTTCTTTGCTCACTGCAAACATACAAAAAACTAACAAAACAAAAGAAAACCCCACGGGTGTTTACTTTTTATATTCTTCTGAGACTGTTGGATCTCATAATGTATTTCTATCATCTCTGTAAGCAGCAGATTTAACCGATACTTTCTCTTCTTTGCAAAGCAAGGCTTTTTTTCTTTGTAATAGAAACTTGTGAAAACGTCAGAAAGAAGTCCCTTCACCTCTCTTCTTCCATGCTTCACCTGTTTCCCAGGACTTTTGCTCAGAACTGCAGAAACATCGAAGTGTTGAACCTTAACGGCTGCACTAAGATCACAGACAGCACCTGCCTCAGCCTCAGCAAGTTTTGCTCCAAACTCAAACACTTAGATCTCACTTCCTGCGTGTCCGTCAGCAACCACTCCCTCAAGGCCCTCAGGTAGCACCAGCACACTTGTTTTCGCTGCGGTATTTAAATCACAAGGGCTTACATGTCTTTAACTTGATATTTCTCTTTTATTGTGCAATGTGTGCGCATGCTCAGTGATGGCTGCAGAATGTTGGAGACGTTGAACTTGTCGTGGTGTGACCAGATCACACGCGATGGCATCGAGGCCCTCGCTAGAGGTTGCGCTGGTTTACGAGCACTGTTCCTCAGAGGCTGCACACAGGTACGCACATTTATTTTCTTTATTTCAGGTTATTTTATGCCTTCTTTGGCCCTTTTAAAAGTAGTTCTACACCTTTTTATAATCAATTATCATATTATTACAAAAAAGCCCACCTAGTCATTATACAGTGTTAAAATAAAGCCTTTTAAAAAGACCTAATGGGATGAAAATTTGCTTGTTTCTTGGTATATTCTTTTCCTGATGCCCGTGTAGAACTAAAATGTGATCAGCTGTTGTTTTTTTTCCACATGAACTGAATCTAGTCTAGAAAGTGAAATTGGGGTTTATTTTATTTTAAATGAGTCGTTCACCCGTATGGTTAGGTCTAGGAGTATTTGGACAATGACACCATTTTTTTTCTGTCATTATCCAAATACTCTGTACATCATCACAGTGGATTTTAAGTCAAACAGTCAAGATGTTATTGAAGTGCAGACTTTCAGCTTTAATTCTTTAATGAAAAACATTAATAGTATTAATAGTTTAGGAATTACTTATGTTTCACACCCAGTCACTCATTTTCAAAAGTAACTGAATGAACTATTATATTTCTAAATATTAGGATTGTTTTTTAATACTTGTATGTGAATGGCTGCCTGCACTAGATGCTCTCTGCCTTCGGTTTTGCATTTAATAACTGAAAAGCTGCTCTGCTGGGTGGAGATCAGGTGACTGACATGGCTACTGAAGAATATCCGATTTTGATTGTTGATTTGGCCTCTCCTGAAGTTTTTGCTGTCTCTTATAGGTTTATTTTGATTTTCAGCCTCATGAAATTCTCCTTGAAAATAAATAAACTTTAAACTTTAAATAAATCTTTTTGGACCTTGTATTGAGAATTCCAGTATAAAGCTGCAAAATGCAACTTCAACACTTAGATTCAGCTCTTATGTGTTTATTTTGTCATGGAATAATGAGTGAACAGGCCTCACCTGTCCACGAAAATCTTTGTCAGTTAACTGTCCAATAACTTCCGAGCCTCTGAAAATGGGTGCGGCTGTATACAAACCTCTTTAATTTCCAACACTTAATAAATACTTGTTTTAAACCCCTTAAATTAAAGCTGAAAGTCTGAACTTCAGTCACATCTTGATTGTTTCACTTTAAATACTTTGCAGTTGTCTACAGAGTCAAAATACTTGATACTTGATTAATTTTTTTTTTTTAACCCAGCTGGACGACGGAGCATTGAAACACCTTCAGAAACACTGCCCAGAACTCACCACCATAAATATGCAGTCTTGCACAGTAAGACAAACATTTGGTTGTTGGAAGCGGAGCGGGAGCAACTGATAATAATGCATGACTAAGGCTCTGCATGCCTTTTGCGTTTTTGTAATCAGTTTTTTTTTTGTTTTGTTTTTTAAATGTCTGTTGCCTCCAGCAAGTAACGGATGAAGGTTTGGTCAGTCTGGGCCGAGGATGCCACAAGCTGCAGAACCTCTGTGTTTCTGGCTGCAGTAACATCACTGATGCCTCTCTCACTGCACTGGGTCTCAACTGCCCCCGACTTAAGTAAGAAGCTCACACACCCGTCTCACAACATCTCTCATACATCCAAGAAATATGACTGCTGTTGCTTCCAAAAATAGTGTACAATCATATCTATTTGAGGCTCTCAACTAAATTCAGCTATTAAAAAAACAAATCATGCAAAATATTAGACGTTTTGTGCACAAGAAGTCTTATATTTTGCACCTGTTGACCAACCCAGTGTGTTCTCCAGTGATCTTCAGTATTCCTTCCTCACACTAGCTGTTTAAAAAAACTCTTCCCAAACTTTGTGTCTGTCTGTCTAAGGATCCTTGAAGCTGCACGATGCTCCCATTTTACGGACGCTGGGTTTACTGTCCTGGCCAGAGTAAGTGTTTTGTTTATGTTTTCTTATCTCCTTTAGTTATGCCAGCCGTGTTCTGAGTTCAGTTCAGGTTCAAAACCTTTTTTTTGTCTTCACAGAACTGTCATGAGCTTGAAAAAATGGACTTAGAAGAATGTATTTTGGTAAGAACATTTTAGTTCCCTCATCTACTCCCAAGATCATACTTCATCATACATGATTTTTGTCAAATGACGTTTGGCAAAAAGTAGAAGTTGTGACATAGAAGACGTGACAGAGTTCTGGGACTGAGAACGAGATATGATCATGATATCACATGTTTGCTAATGCTTGAACTGATCCTCTCAGCTGTCCCCAGGCATGTGAGAACAGTACATTAATCAAGCTTGGCCTGTCCTCAGGTGACAGATAACACCCTGGTTCAGCTGTCAATCCACTGCCCTCGGCTTCAAGCACTGGTAAGCAAACAATGTCTGATACTGTATCAGCTTTTTTCTCAGCCCGTCTTCGTTGCTGTGTGTGGTTTAATCTTTCTATTTGCGCATCTTTAACCCAATTTCCTGCACCTTGGGCAGTCCCTGTCACATTGCGAGCTTATCACAGACGATGGCATCAGAGCTCTGAGCAGCAGTACCTGCGGCCAAGAGCGCCTCACCGTGGTAGAGCTGGACAACTGCCCCCTGATAACTGACGTGACCCTCGAGCACCTGAAGACCTGCCACCGTCTGGAGCGCATCGAGCTCTACGATTGTCAGCAAGTCACTCGGGCGGGCATCAAACGCATCAGGGTCAGTGGGCATGAAGGGAAAATACATGCTGCTTTTCAGCTCTTGTTGGGGATTGGAGCGGAGCTTTAAAAGAATCGCTCGACATTTTGAAAAATGTGCTTGTTAGCATTCTCGCTGAGAGTTAGATGAAAAAATCAATACTACTCTCACTCATGATGTACACAAGCGGGCTGCATTTCTAAAAATATTTTACAGAAGGCAGTCCTGAGCATGTGCTTTTTCCTTGTCTTTTTGTTTTGTTTTGGGATTTTTTTTTTTTTTGTTTTATTCGGGAGGGGTTTGTACATTTTTGGTCTTTTGTATTAACACATCTCTCCCGCATACAGGCCCACCTTCCAGAGATCAAAGTCCATGCCTACTTTGCCCCCGTGACACCCCCTCCCTCTGTACATGGAGGTGGCCAGCGTCTGTGCCGCTGCTGCATCATCCTCTGACAGTGGAGGGCCAGGGGGGGCCACCTCTGTCTACAGGTCCTGCTGCTATGAGAAGGGGGCTGATGTCGGGTGGGGGGTGTGGGGTGGGGGAACTGGGGTAGGCATAGGGGAGAGAGGGGGCTGGACCCACTCACTGCTCCTGATCACTGATCAAAACACTGACTGATTGCCGCTGATCCCTGATCAGTTGAACCCGCCCCTTCTCTCTCCTCTTGCTCACCGATCAGCAGTGCAGCAGCCATCCGTGTGACGGTGTGGCAGGGTGGAGGAAAGAACACGGATGGACGGAGTTTTTCTCTTTTTCTCTCTCTGTCTCGTGCTCTCTTTCTCATCGTGAAGACCAGAACAGGTTCTCCATTCCACTCTGCTCTCCCTCACATCTCTGACTCCCCACCTGCGGGGGTAAAGGACTGCATCTGGACAGCTGCAGGTGGGGTGGGAGGGTGAAACGGTGAAACTACAGTGCTTCATGTTCAAACTTTAAAAAAAAAAAAAAAGAAAGATATTTTCATGTTGGACACTCTCTGTGGAGAGGTATCATCTCAGCTGATCACATGACACCTCTACACGACCATCCTGTGATTCATTCTGCTTCGACCAATAGACGCACAGCACGGAGGAAGTGGAGCGCTGCACTGTGGGTAAAAGCCACAGATTCTTCTGGATACGAACAGTGAAGCTCTGGCACAGCTGGCTCAGTTTTGCAGTGCTGGAGAAAAAAAAAACAAAAAAACAAAACAGGAAGTACAAAGTGGAACATGTGACATATTTGTGCATCTGGGAAACCTATGTTGACATTTTAATTCTGTTTGTACAGAGAATGTTTTGCAATGGAGAGGGGGAAAAAAGATTTATGGCAACTCACTCAAAAATTGGGGAAAGCCAATTTTTTTTTTTGTTTGGTTTCTTTTTCAGTGCTTATTGTAATTGTCCATGCCTGTCTATTCAGAGAGGAGGATACGCTTGTGTTTCTTTTTGAGATGTAAAAGGAAAAACTGTTGCTGTGTTACAAAAAAAGGACCTATGATTCAGACCCTTGGTGTCTAAAAGCATTATATTGACACTGTATGCTGCTGGGATGAGTGGCCTCTCCCGTGAACTGCGCGGATACGTTAGCTCGCAGGCCCTTATCCAATCCTCCTGTCAGTAGCCCTTGTGGTCTAGCTTCTACTCTACTACTTAAGCATTTGTTTACAACCTCAATTAGGTTAGCGGCCACAGACTAACTTGTTTACATGAGTAGGTTTCCAGTCCCACTGTTATTCAGACAGCTACTAAACTGAATCTGAATAGGTTAGTAACACTGATACAACTGTTTTTAAACTGGACTGTGACACCCACTATTCAGATTTATGCTGTGTGTGTCTGGATCAGGGCTGACGCTGGTGCAACTTTGCTTCAAAAGCAAAAAGGAAATTTGTTTAGAGATAAGTATGAGACTGTGAACAAAGGCACCTCAACTTTATTGACAATCACATGAATTTATGTACTTGGAGGTTCATTTAGTCTAGCTTTGTGTAAATGTTAATTTACAGATGATGTAGAAACATAAATGAATTGGCTGTCATCAAGACTTAAAGAATCATGCGAGTAGTAATTTGCAATTAGTTTGTTATACAGGTCTGGTGGAACTTGCCAGTCAATGTATGTAATTGATCCCTGACAAATTCTGGTTCATCTAATCCTACAAAACATATGTGATGGGGTAATTTGAAAAGCAGAGATTGGAAATCCCGTCACACCCCACAAACCAACAGCTAATTTTACTGTATACACGCACCTCTTTAGATCAACAGGATTTCAACATGATGTCTCGTCATGCCTGATTACACACGTACGGGGCATGAACACCATCATTTCACGCACTGAAAATGCAACAAAACAAAAGCAGCTTTTAATATCGTGTTAAACAAGAGACTGATAAGTATCGTGTAGTGCCAAGTGCTCAAAGACTGGGGAGACTGGCAGGACAATGGATAGGACTGAAACAAGAGAGACCAGATGGAAAGGTCAAGGAAGACTTGGATGGATTTGAGATACATAGCTGACTCGACTGGCTGTGATACTAATGCCCTGTTTGACAGCCGTTTTAACAGTTTTATGTTTAAGAAAAAGAAATAAATTAAAAAAATAAATAAATAAAGGTGACTAATAGTAACTGTGCTTTGTCTCTGCAGTGTGAGATTTTGTTTTTTATCTGAAAGACCTACTTCATAGTAAACTGCAGCAATTTGAATAGAGACTGTGCAGCCGTGACGCCGCTAGATGTCAGCAGAGGGCCGTGTAGACAGCGGACACGCCCACACGTAAACAGTAATTTTGTTTATCGTTTCTAGAACAGAGAATAGAAATTAACCAGCCACAATCAATAAAAATATATCTTAAGTTAATAAGCGTATATATTTCCCTATTTTAGTACGGATGTGGTTCACAGTGCACTTGTTTATTTTACATTTTACATCAGGCATTATGCAGGCTGGCTGTGCAGTGCCCGAAGACCCATCGGCCTGATCGTTGATCGGTTGCGCCTCCTGGTGAACTGCAGTCCCCGGCAACGCGCAGCTTTCAGCGCCTAATAACGGCTTTAACGGCAGCAGCGATTATTCCTGGGTTAAAGAGAAATCAGAGACCCCCGGACTGGAGCTGAACTATTTTTGTGGAAGTTTGGTGCAACTTTGCCCCGGACGGAGTTGACCGTTGAACGCCTTTAAAGCCTGCGGTCATGGAATAGAGCAGCGGACTGAGGCCTGCGGATAACTGACGGTAGCTAGCTGAGCTAGCTTTTGTGAAGCTGTCCATATTTGTTTGGGTGGCCGTGCTAGCTTTCTATGTGCTATTTTTGTTAGCATAACAGCCAAGCATATTTGCTATTTTTTTCTGATGAGGTTATATTAAAGGAACCGGCTGAGGGCCACTGCGGTTATTCGTTTCCCGAAGTTTCGCCAAGTTTAAGTTCCCTCTGAGTTAACGGTATCTAATAAGGAAACCAGCCAGCTTCGTCTTTGTCGTAACGTATAAAGTGGAGGGATGATTTCTATGCTACATTGATCTATACACATATATATATATATTGCAAGGGATTGTACGTTGATGACTAAACATCAGTTAGAGGCAGTCCAGACTGCACGGTGTCTCTGTCCCTTGAAGGGTTTACACTTCGCAGCTCGAGTTCTTTGCACCCCGTCCCACCGACCACTGTCTCCTGTCTCCGGCCGGCTTCAGCGGCTGGCCGCACGGCACTGAGTGCCCAATGGAGGAACATGACAACATGGAGTATTTTTACCAGCAGGTACTGCAGAAAGATGTTACCCGCAGGTTGCAGGTCGGACAGGACCTTATTGACTATCTGAACGATCCGCATCGCTCCCCGGACGTAGAGCAGGACAAACCCCGGCTGGACAAGACTATAGACGAGTTAACGGGATGGGTGAACTCCAGCAATTTCAAGGTGAGAGAGCTTGAGCTGTCATCGTATGAGCCATTCCTTCGGCCTGTTCGTGAATTGTTTTCCACTGGTTTGCCTGGTACCTGGGAAGAGACAGCACTGACATTTACTGAGATAGTTTTCAAAAGATGATGTAAAACATTTTAAAGACCTGTTAACGATATGAAGAAGACCCAAGTCTAATGTTTTGAGATTAATGTGTGCACTGGAAAATTCCAACAAAAGCGCTGGCAAGAAGCAGAAGGCTCTGTGATTCTTTATGACATCCTAATCCTGGAGCACAAGAGGCAGACATCTTTAAATGCAACCCAAGCATTGAGGAGTGCTTTTGAGGGGCATTCCTGTGGTTTGTTGGGTTTGTGCTGCTGTTTTGGTTGTGTGCGTGTCTGTGTTAAGGAGACCCATTGTTAGGACTGTAGACTGCTGGAGCATTGGATGGGATGGGGGAGGGGTTGGGAGATTCATTGTTATGATCCATGTTTTATTTTCTCTCTCTCTCCTTTGATCTCCTCTCTCTTCAAGATTTTCTCAGTATTCTCCTTATTTAAGTCCTGGATTTTGTGTGTAATGTGCTGGTTTGCAGACAGAGTTAGGAATGTGCCATTTCTGCCAGCACATCACACCAGTCCAGACAGCAAGTCATAACAGCTGGAAATCCCTTTTAAAGCCATGCTGCAGTATTACTCTCGAGTCGCTTTTTGGACTGATTAGTTTCATCTGCACTGATATGCAGGACTCAAAGTCTGTATGAGTGTGGAAATTGTGTGCTCAGCATAAGGAAGCATCTGAGCCTCTGGAAGAGATTTTTAATTTGACGACACCCAGCTAGAGAAAGAAAGTGTTCTGGACTTTATTGTCATTTTGGTCTTGTGATCTTTTAAATAAAACTTTTAATATTCATTTCCATTTAGTACCATGGAAACTTTAGGAATAGTGAAATCGGTATTGTGAGAAGCACTGTACAAAAACAGCTGTGGAGTCTTCACCAATTGTCCGCTTAGTATCCCTGTTAGATGTTCAAGAAGAAAGCTTTTTATAAGCTGAATTTTTTGCTATTGTTAAAAATAGTGAAGAGAAATGCTCAGTGAATGGTTTTGTATGGTGCTATAGCCTTTTTTTTAATCTCCTGTGGCTGTGATAAGCTAACATCTTTCTTTGTTTAGGTTTGTTCTTTTATGTAGATGACACAGCCAGTAACTCGAGCTCAGATCAGTCACTTTGCACTGATGTGCAAGTGAGTTGGGAGCCCCAGAGGCCTTCATACAGCAGGCTTTTAGCAATGCTCATGATCTCTGTTGGGTAGAAGGCCTTAAGCTGTAAGCAACATGCTGAGTCAGCAGTTGCGGGTGGGGGGAGGGGGGGGGGTGATAAAGAGTTGAAGAGAGGAGATGAATACAGGAGGCATTTAAGGAAACAAGAACTAGAGTCAGACACAGGCTAAGCGTGAGTGGAAAACACAACTCAAGACCTACAAATACATTTCAGAGATCTTTCAGGCACAAAGAGTGTCACAATCAAGTGCCTCTTAGTAATGGAAAAAATATTCTGTTTCTTGGCTGCGTTTGTGTGCCCTTCACTGTTTCCTTTTCTTATTGATCAGTTCAATAATGTATCCTCGCCTCCCTGCCTCATCTGCTTCTTTTCTGTGTGTGTGTGTTTGTGTAGACGGAATAGGAAATCAAATTTGCTTACAGAAGAGTACAGAAGCTAGAGAGCCTATAGAAGAGAGAATATTAATATTGCATGCTGCCTTTATGGAGAGCAGGTCCATATGACCCATCACTGCTCAAACTGATCCACACTCCTCTGTCCAAACACTTTGAATTGTGTCTAATGGAGTGTAAGAGATGCCACACACTAAAGCTTGCGTTGATAAGATAAGAAAAGCTTAATTTATCCCAACTTTGTGAAAATAAAGTTAAGAGCAACAGGCAAATATGTTAAATAGGTGGAATAGCATGTAGCTAAAATTAAAATACTATATGGTAAACAAACATCTCGATAAGATAAACAGATACAGTAAAATAAGTATACATTTAAATATAATAATAATAATAATAATAATAATAATAATAATAATATCTACTTATGATTTACAGTCTATGCTTTAGGATAGATGCCTATAGAAACATAACCACAGTCTACAGTTAGAATAAGGAATGGTATTTGGTAGGGGTGGGGGAAAAAATTGATACTGTGTAGTATCGTTAGAGCTGGGCGATAGAACGATAACGATGTGTATCGCGATATAACTTTTACTCGATAGAGAAATTAAGCTATCGCGATAGACCTCGCCGCTCTTGTCCTCTTAATAAAAATAAATAAAAAAAAGTCAGCCAATCCAAATTAAGTAGCGCAGAGCCGAACCAATCACAGCCGCAGCGTCACGTCGCGTGACTTGTTACGTACAGCACAAGTGCCAAGCCGCACGCGTGTTTGTTTGGGAAGCAGCCAGCGGGTAATGGAGCCAGCGCATGGAGGAAATGAGTGTGCCGACTAGAAAAATCAACCGAGCGTGACCGAAGAGAAAACAGATGATGGTTCCAATGCCGGAGAGATTGTCGAACGGAAGAGCCATAGAAGTTCCGTAGTGTGAAGGTATTTCGGCTATTTCAAGTCTGACAAAAAACAGAGTAGCGTGCACTGTAAATTGTGCCGAAAGCAAGTCTGGAAATTAGGGCTGCTCGATTATGGCAAAAATGATAATCATGATTATTTTCACTGAAATTGAGATCACGATTATTTGACGATATTTATTTAACCCTTTAAGACCTACTATAGAACCAAGTCCACCAGAGCTTATATTATTTTTTTACATGCTGTAGTGCCATTTGTGGGAGCATTTCAAGTTGCTATACATCAATACAACTGTTATAGCCCATATTTTAATAATATGTATGCATTAAGTCCATAGTAATTACATAAATTGCAAAAAAGTGCAATAAACTACAAAAAAAATTGAAAATCGCTTTTGTTTTGTTTACATATATTTCTACTTGGAGAAATTTAAGAGGTTTATCCCTCAAAACTTTAAATACAATAAAGTTGTAAAAAATAGTTTACAACAACAGGAAATTTATTTTGAGTGTCTTCATAGTTTTATTTTGGAGAGGAAAAACAAAAAACAATCCTATGATGCAAATTTGCAAAGAAAACAGCATGTGCATCATTTCACTGTGGGAAGGGTTACGAACAGCTGATAGGAACGGCAAAGCGTGTTTCTGGAATATTATGTTTTTGTTCCTGCAAGCGCTTTTTATGCAATTTTTGCAAAGCTATATGTGGAACGAAACCGTGACCGAGGACAACCTGATGGCATAAGATGTAAGTACAACTCCTCCGGTTTCATATGCAAAACAAATTATTGCGCTAGCTTACACGGTTCAGGTTCTACAGGGATTTAACAATAGTTATGCAAAACGGAGCATGCAGCTCTGACCGGCTTTAAAGGGTTAACAATGACTTTAAAAAAAATAATATAAAATAGTGTGCAACACCACTGAAGTTTTTTTTTTTTTTAAACTCTCTTTTCAACCAACGGCAGTCACTCTCCAAATAACTTCTGCTTAGCTTTCCGAGCTTCCCTCGGGTCCTCTTAATCAGCGGTCTCCAACCTTTTTTGCGCCACGGACCGGTTTATGCCCGACAATATTTTCACGGACCGGCCTTTAAGGTGTCGCGGATAAATGAGGGAGGGGCTAATAATCGGCTCAGTCATTTTTAATGATCGTTGAAAGCCCAGATCGTAATCGTGATTAAAATTCGATTAATTGAGCAGCCCTACTGGAAATACAATAAACTGGTGCATGCGTCACACTGTGCGCCACGTTATTGTTTCGGTGAAATGAATTTCTACAATACTGTTACTGTTAATTCTACTCTCTGCAGTGTTTAAATGCTTACATATACACACAGTTACTGTCCCTCCACACATACGACTCGGTTCTGCTTCTATGCCCCAGCTTTGTTTACTTTTTCCCACCGAGGCTTCTAGACTTCTGATTGGCCAACATTTCTGCACGGTTAGGAATCTAGCGCCACCTGCTGCTTTGGCATGTTCATAGCAGCGTTTTCCTTCATTTCTGCCTTAATGTGTGGACGGGATTATTTTTTAAAACGAAAACGGAAAATCTCCGTTTTCAAAAATACCCGTGTACGTGTGGACGTAGCCTCAGTCTCTGACTGGAAGCGCTAATTCGTCATTCAGCTTTTGTCAGACTAAAGTAACTGTTAAAACTGTTAGAAAAGCTCAGCTATACAACAAGGAGAGATTGAGAATTTCCTTTTAGTTCTCAGTTTATTTGATATTGACAAAAGTTAGTCAGTTTTGTCTGTTCTTCTGTAAAACAAACTAAGATTTATTTTTAGAATTAATATTTTGTTTCTAAGTGGAATTGACAATTTAGTCTGTTTCGTTTGTTCTATTTTGAAACTTAAACGCTTTAGCGGCTGCCTTTTGTGTAGTTTGCAATATTTGCCTTTATTTATCTGAAAAAGTCTCATGTTCCTTAAGTACATCTACCCTGTTGAACTTATTATGGGAAATAAATATTTAAATAAAAACAAGCTGCTGATTATTTCACATTTTACTTGTGAGCAACGGCACATTTAAATCTTACAAATATAGTTATTTGGCTTATATCGTGATAGATATCGTTATCGCCTGAAATGAAAAAAACATATCGTGATATGAAAAAATCTCATATCGCCCAGCTCTAAGTATCGTGATATTTTATTTGCTAATAATGTATCGATACAGGGACAGCAGAAATTGATATTTTGTTACAAAAAGGTTTTTGTGCTCTGACTTCAGAGCATGTTGATACTTTTTCTGAGCAAGAATCCTGACATTCCTTCACTGTCCAAATGTGTTTAACTGTTTTTTGGCAGCAATAAACATGACGGTTTACTTATTTTAATTTAAGACATGTTTTATTTTAATTAAGTTTAAAACTTTTTTATTTAATGTAAAATTATATTTTGTTTTAATTTACTTTCAAATTCTTCAGTTGCTGAAGGGGCTGCATAGTTTTCATATTGCATAGTTCAGAATAGCTATAATTGTACCAGATGGTTGCATTCAGTTAAGTTGGACTAGACTGTAATACAAACCGTTCAGTTTGTCAACAATAAAACTGACTGAAATGAGAGAAAGACTGAGTGCGAGACTTTGATATTAGATAAAATGAATATTGCTAAAGTTTACCTTTATGTACAGAATCTGAATATCGCAAAATATTTTAAAAAATTGCAATAATATCGTATCGTGGGATGTATGGTGATTCCCACCTCTAGTATTTGGTAATATTTAAGTGATACCTGTGTCATTATCAGTTCTGCTTATAGGTCATGGGGAGCAGACCTACACAAGCAGTGACCTATGGGCCTGAGACATGTTACTGATGTGGACCTCAAGAGCATGTTTGTGGTGTTTGTGTATTCAAGATGCGTTATCTGACGATTAATGTGGTTTGCTGTGTGATCAGTTGTGTTAGCATACAGTTTTCCAGGTTTAATAAATGAAACTGTGGACTCGTCTAAGAAATAAGTCCAGAAAAAAGCAAGTGATTTTTCTTGTGGCTGTGTCCGTCTGTCATGTACAGTCTGTGGGCCTACACCAGTTTTTAGCTTCATTGAACCCATTGTATTATATTTAATCCAGAACACAGCATCAATAGAAAATGCTTTTAGCTGACATCACTTTGCTGCATTTAGTTTGACATCGCTGTCAACACATGTCAGATAAAGCTGCATGTATTGGTTAAAGGAAATTATAAATTTGGAGATTTAAGATTCAGATCCCGACTTGGCGCTGTCCATTTCAGTGTCACCATATTCAGATTTTTTTCTTTATTGTGCAATAAAATTATTTTTGTGTTGGCTTCTTCCTGCAGGTGCTTCACAGGAAACACCATCCAGTGAATGGAATTGATCGCCGCTTTTTTGTGGGAAGCAGCTGCAGGAACTGTTGAACTGTAGTCTATAACAGTAGCTTGGCTCTGAGGAGCAGGATCAGACAATGGTCTAAATCTGCTTCTGGTCCTTTTCTTTATTCTTTATAATCACTGGATTAATGGTTCGGAGTAGAGCTGTAGTTGCTTATTAGCTTGGTGATATCCCGATACATATGCGGTCTTTTCTATTGCCTTACCACTGTTCTCTGTTAAGAATTCATGTTATAATATAACCAGTGTGAGAAGATTCTAGAGCCAGCTAGTTTTGAGTATCTATGCTTGATAAATAACTGAAACATTCATTCATTTACCAAAAATTGTGAGCAGTTTGTTTTCTATTAACCGTCTGTTCTGTAATCATATGGTTTGAGTGTCTGTCTTTATTTCTCTGTGAGCGTTGGACACTTTTTTTTTTCTTCAATCAAACACTCACTTTAACCCCTTACTGGAATCCAGAGTAAAACCTGTACCTGGTATGCGTATCAGCAGGCTAAGCAGGCTGGGGCTTCACAAAGAGCCATTCATACGGCACTAAATATATTTGCAGTTTGTTTTTTTCTTTTCTCCAACATACCTCAGCTCCCCCGTCATTTTGAATCCTGTAATCTGGAGATACAGAAAATGTGTTGGTGTCAGTGCTACTAAAAACATGCACATGGTTTATTGTATAGGGTTTTTAAGTATTTTGAGGCCATACCTGACTTGAAACTTCTCAGAAATTGGGCTTTTTTGTTTCTCCAGCATTTCCTCATGTCAAGTCCCTTCCTTCTCTCATACTCTGTCTTCTCCTCTGTCTCTCCCATTGAGGATGCCATATGGTTATGGGCTCCAAGCTCGTTGGGGTGCTGAGTGGAAGAGGGGGATGGGAGGCCCAGGGGCTGTTTCCATCCTTTACCGTTTTTGTCTTTTTCCTGGTGTTTTTCTTGTCTTTGCCACCCCCTTCCCTGTAAATTAGGTCAGGATGACGGAGTCATGTTGACCCAGGGCTTGTGTTTCTTCTCCAGGTGATTTTTGCTTTGTGTGTCATGACTTGGCCCTCATCCCCGTTTCATGCTTTCCTCATCGCTCCCCTTGTTGTTTCTGTAGATACCTGCCTTTGTTCTTCCTTTGACTAAAATAGGGAAAAACTGCAGTCTGACTCCCCTACTGAGTCCAGAGAGTCATGTTTAATTTTTTTTTTTTCACTTCAGTTTTTACCACAGCACTGCCAAAACAAGCATTCCAGCAGCACAGCGCATGTGATCCTAGTCAGGATCACAGTGGAAAAACTCATCTCCACCGCTAGACACAACTCTGTATCCCCCTAAGAATCATATCGCAGGCCAGTTTTTCTTCTGCTTGTGAGGTGAATTAAAACGCAGAGAGGCAGTGGAGAAGAGTGTGGAAGGACTATTAAAGGTGACTTTAGAGAACACAATCCCACACCACAATAATGGTGCCATCACGTTCTATTCCACTTGTGACTTCAGTCATTATGTTTCTTTCCAGGATAATTTTTAACCGGATTTTCAAAATGCATATCAGTGTGCACCTCCATTAGCTGCAGTTATGCAGGTAGTTTAAAGAGGACACAGCTGACTGGGTGTTGCATAACCAGGAGTGCCGCAGCTGTTGACATGCAGTTATCTTTGAAACGGCAAGGTGTTAGCCATTAAACACAACACTCATTGTCTCGGTTTGAGCTCCGAGTTAACGACAGAATATACATTACAATTCAAGCATGTTTTGAGCCTCAGCCTGTCACTGTTCATTAAGCATTTGTGTGATTAAATTATCACAGTCTTTTTTTGAGATCTTTTTTTGTTCCATGTTGGGGTTATCACCAAAACATAGAGGTTGCTCGAGTATCATCAGTTCTCAAAAGCAAGTAGTTGTATTTGGAGCTACTAGGTTGTGGCAGAAATCACAATTATGTTGGTCGATATTCAGAGCATGATTATCTAAGACGCAAACTCACATAGTTTGGAGAAATAATAGACTTTATTTAAGTTTATTAAGTTGTCTTTTAATTGAGTCTTTCGATTTAAACTGGATTAAGTGCACAGCCCTGGTTGTACTGTATGTTGGTGAAAGTTTGGAAGGTTTACTTATGTTCATTCACCACCGTTAAAATGTCTGAAATGTCTTTATTTATTTTTCTTTTCCTCTACACTCTTAAGCTGCTTAGAATGAATTACTTCCAATTTGTACTCCGTTTCTGTTGGTAGTCTCTCGTGTTTGTGATATAGCTGAGACTCGGACAGGTTTGGAAAATGCCTGACTGGCCTAAATTACATCTCTAAAGCGAGTGGGGGCAAGATTTTGATTCTCAGGGCTGGGTGATATGGCCTAAAATCCATATCACAGTATAATTTGAAGCATGTGCATAACGATATATATCGCGATTTTACACACTAGAAGGCACACTTAAAATCCTTCAATTTTCTCAAAAATCGACTGTGTCTTATGTATGAATTCTGGTTGTGCTTACTCACCTCGAACCGATTTTATGTGCTACACAGCGCACAGAAATCTGTCAAAAATGTTTTAGTATGACTTTGGTAAGCTATGAAGCCGCACCGCTTGATGGATTGTCGGCGCATTACGGCTACCGTAGTCAGGAGCCTCGCGGAGTAATCTGGGTCCAAAACTCCGTCTTCTTCAGGTCCCAAAGTCAAACGAACACTTTGGCATCATTGCTGAGAGTTAAAAACTGTGTAAATTCTTTCATCTTTAATAAAATGATCAGCGTTGCTGCTTTACCAGATGTAACAATTAAGTTTAGCATCCAGGCATCCATGAAAACAGAAGTAAGTTAGCTCGCTAGTTTCCACGTGTGTGTGTGTGTATGTATATGTGTGTGTATATATATATATATATATATCTCTATCTCTCAATCATGTTCTGACTGAGAGATTTCTGAAAAATTCAAACGTACAGCTCTGCTATCACTTCCAACATAAATGAAGACAGAAAACTAAACAGCAGTGACGTTTGTAGGGTTACTGAAGTTGGGCTAGCTCGTATATAATGATGCTACGCGATCGCTAGCTACACGGCTATGTTAGCACAGTGAAGCTGGAGGTTGAGCGCTAACTTTTTTCCACTCGATGAAAGTTAACGTGACAGTTTCTGGTGGTTAGGGGCAAATGAGAAAAAAAAACGATCACAAATTTCCATAATGAGACATCGAAATCTGGCACATGCTTTGATGAGGGGTAGGGAAGTGGAGGAAGCTCAGGTTTCGGCTTTCCTCATTTTCCAAAAGTGCTTTGTCTCTTTGCTATTACTGTCGCCCGGCATAATTTGCAGATGATGTTGTTTGTAGCTGCTGCAATGCTTTTGATCAAAACAGGCGCAGCTTAATGACACCATCAACATGCGCTATCGTGGTAGAGCGGTATAGTCAAAATCTCTACCGTTGGCCAAATTTATATCGTTTCTATCGTATACCATTTATACCGCCCACCCCTACTCTCAATATGGAAAAAGGATCATTCACAGTCTCACCTGTCTGCTGAGTCAGTAGAAACTTAATAAACAACCTCGATGGTCTTTAAAAAATATTCAGGATGTCAGAATCGAATGTAATCCTCCTCCCCTTTCTCTTCCTCTCACTGCTGTCACTGATGTAGAAAACGGACTGTATATTGATATGTATAATATAATAATTTTTGTGTGTGGCCCGCTATAACTGTTTGATTTTTCTTATTCTGTTTTGTAGGTGGCGTTGTTGGGGATAGATATCTGTGGGGCATTTGTGGATCGCATTGGAGAGCGGTTTAAAGGATACCTCGGCACAGGTGAGATATCTTATCTATCTCTATGCTTTGTTTTCTTTAAGTTGTCCTTTTAAATTTCACTGCAAATAGATCTTTATCTCTTTGTTCTTTTATCGTAAACAGCAATCGCTAGTCAAGGAAGTGTGTTTGTCTGGCCTTTTGAATTCAGAAGTGTAACAAAAACAATATAGCAGTCAGTTTCACTAGATGTCGTGTGAATCTTTGGCATTTTGACATATGTCCTTCCATTTTGTCTCTCACTTCCACTTTGTGGTTCTTCTGAGATAGACCCTGCAGCCTGGCACCACTCCGTGTCTATTATGCATCTCTATATTTAGGCCCACTGTAGCTCACTCTAGTACACCCCCAAACCACACCTTGATTCATGACCTCAGGAACTAAATCTCATATCAGATTTCATGCTCTGCCATTGTGTATTTGTGTTATCTCGGTGCCAGACCTTGTGGATGCCCTTAAGGTGTCACCAGCTGTCTTCGTCAGCCACACTGCCTCTTGTCACCGGCAAACCTGCTGAAGCCTGCTGTGCTACTCTGTAAAGGCTGGACTGGTCACACTGTGTATAGTCTACCACACACACTCTCTTTATCCAAGAGCTTTATATGAATGCAGATGTGTGTGTGTTACGAATGGACGCTAAAAACATCTCTCTGAGCCAATGCCAACCATGGAATCTCCCTCCTTCTTTCTGAGTTCCATTTCTCCTTCCCTGTATTCTCTGCATCTCCCTTCACCCATACAGTTCCACACACCTACCCGCCCACACATACACAGTGAGGGGAGGAAGATGAGATCATTGAGACTGAGGGATTGTATTGATCTACAGGGCTGACTTATTGCACAGGGCAGCTGCAATTACTCCGTGTGTGTGTGTGTGTGTGTGTGTGTGTGTGTGTGTGTGTGTGTGTGTGTTCGTGTTCGTGTTCTTTAAAACTGTGCAGTGACCATCCTTCACTTCCGAGTAGCTCCCTTGTGTTAAGTGGAAAAGGAAGTGAAACATGCACATCATGAAGGACTTTACTTTGACATAATTATATTTTCTTCTCGACTAAAAAATGAAGAGACGTGATTGGCCAGTTAGATTGCTCGGTAGAAGTGTGCCTGTGTATGTTTTCATCTTTAATGAAAGAAATGAAGTCATGTGCAACAATGGCCCCCGCTGCCACTTTTTCTGTTTGAGGTTATTGTCCTTGTTGCCAAGGCAACCAGCTGTTGTGGTAGTGTAATGTGCACTCAGAAACACACACACACTCCTACCCACATTCCTAGCGTGAAACATCAGTGGGGGGAGTGATACAGTGATGTCATCTTGTCTTTTTCCTGTGCGTGCGTGCGTGCGTTCGGGGTTATGCCATTTTGTTGTGTATTATTGCATGAATGTCAGAGTGAGGTTTGAAGTTTATATAATACAGAAATTTTGGGAGAGACCATTCAAACCTTTGTGTTTGTTGACTTTGAGGCTGCCCAAGTTGAGAATGAAGACATGAAAACCAACAGCATTCTACACTTTCTGAGCTGAATCTGTCTAGCACTTAACCTGAAACTACTCAACTGTATAGATGGAGATCTTTAAAAACAGCACACAGATATATCGCGTCATTTTAAAAAATATATATAAAAAGGCAGGGTATCTATTCTCTCCAGATTAAATGGAATACGCTTGATAGCTTTTCTAGCTTAAAGGAATCATAAACAGACATAAAAATCTTGTGTTAGCAGCACATTCAAACAAAGTGTTAAAGTGTCTATATCATTTTTTTTTTTTTACAGAAGTATAAGAACGCTTATACGTACTATGTATATGTACTATATACTGTGCGGTACAGCACAGTATATAGTACAGTATGGGATATCATGCTCCTCTGTGTTCTGGCTGAAGATGCTTCTGTTATTACATTTAAGGTAGACGACCTGTGACAAGATATGTCGGGCCCCTCCTGCACATATGCACCTGTTTTTATAATCATCCCTCAGTTTGATAGCCCATCTTCAATTGCAACTTGAGCCCCTTTCCATTAGTACCTCCTTGGTGGGCTTAGCACACTTTTCATGGTTTTTCATTAGGTGATAGTACCCGATACCACGCACTTTGTTTTTAGCACCTACTCCACTGGGGTTCCATGGAATTCGAAAATGTGACATCAGCAGACTGCATGCCACCGATTGGCTAATCAGTGTTTTCATTTGATGAGCCATCAGAGCATCTCCTTCACATAAATCAAAACTGCCGCTTTTGATACCTTGAAATGAAGGAAACAGCTGCAAAAAACAATGCAGCTCCCCAATGCACGGCCACATTGCTCTAACAACCCCACACACATTAGCTGGTACTGGATTGTAATGGAAAACGAGTCATGGTGAGTCATACTACGTTGTGTCGAGCTGATCCGAGTAAAAACTAATGGAAAAAGGGCTTTGATGTTGTATCATGGTCCTCTTTTTCAGGGAACAAAAGTTATTGTCATAACATTTTATTTCGATTCAACGTATTCAGTACAAGACATGTATACATGGCCCTCAGAGCAGTCATTGAACTGAAGTTGGACCACCAGCACCCTGGGGCATGGCAGACCCAGCAGAAAGGCCACAATCTAGCATTCAAATAACAGAGTCAAACAAAAGTGTGCAGAGATGACTAGCGACCTGTAGTGCCTTCTAAAACAACAGATAGGAGGAAGGAGTGTCTCCCTGCTGCTGGAGCCCCTCTCAACTCTGTCCCATAGCTAAGAGGACTGAAGGTTGTTCCTTTGAGGCGTCAGGTCTCTCTGGAGCCCTGAAGGTGGACCTTTGCTTGGAGGCTGTATTCACAGCAGCGTAACCACAGCAGCAGATGTGTTGCTCTCTTGGGGATAGATGGCAGAACTGCAGCCATGTGAGAGCCAGCTCTGGCTTTGGATTCGTATCACACCTGGGGATGATATTGTCCAAGGTTTAGCACCGAACCTGGCAACAAAACATGCAGTTAACATTTCACATGTGGCCGACATGCCAACTGTGTAGTTTTGGCTAACATCAGCAGGGCCTGACTTAGAGTCTGTGGACAAAAGAGTTTACCTGCAGTAGATAGCCAGCCAGAGTCTAACAACTGAGGGGTGACTGTGATCAGAGGGGTACATGTGCAGGCGGAGGCCTCGCATATGTCTTCACAGGTCATATGCGTGACTCGAGGTGTCTTCAGCCAGGACGTGTCGTTGTAATATCTCAAACTGTATGTTTTGTTCCAAGTGAATTCACTGAAAGGGAAGTGAAATCATAACATATGACTCTGAGCCCTTTTTCCTTTTGTAAGGGAGTAGGCTTCATATCTAGTTGGTTTAGGAGGAGCAGCTTCTGCCCTTGGATGATGGAGTTAGTAAAACTCTTGCTTGATGTGTGTGCTCTTTAAAAAAAAAAAAAAAAAAAAAGTATTATAAAATTAAACATTTGGAAATATATCAGTTCTGACACTCATTGGCTGAAGTGTTAAATGTTCTAACACAGACAAGTTGGTTTACAGTTTTCAGAGGATATGGCTTGGTGGTAGCTGAGCTGTTAAAATGAAAACTGCTGCAAAAGTGTTTGGGGTTGTTTTGTTTTTGTTTGTTTGTTTGTTTGTTTTGGCTGAAAGGTTATTGATGTACTGTCTTTCTCATTATGAGTGTAACCATAACAGTTGTCCAACCATCAGTTGTCCAACAGTTGAGAAATTTGGTAGGATCGTAGTTTACTGACCAAAGAGCTGATCAGTCCAATCTGTGTTGTGAAAACTCAAAATAAATTGAGGTGCATCTGTGTAAATTTGTATTTACCATTTGCAAAGGTAACGTAATATATTTGTAAGATTATATGGAGGCAGCGTGGAACCTTTCATTCAGTCAGGTCAGCCTGACACAGAAGTAGCAGAATCTCAGAAATTTTAATTACAGATAAGATTGCAGTCTAATGAAACAGTTGGGGACTTTTTGTTTGTTTAATGATAGTAAATATTAAAAACTGCCACATGTATGTGGCAGTTTTTAACTTAAATTAAAGGTTGGTTTTATTGTATGTTGTATTTCTTTGCAACAAATCCAACTAATTAAAATAACAATGAAGTGACCCAACTAAACAAGACAACTAGTGTATCCAAAGCCTCTGTAGCATTGACCTCCACTGCTAAATAAAAAAGTCCTGCCTTTTTTTCCTTTTTTTCTTTCTTGAAATTGCAGTGCACCAATGACAGTCTCAAAGCCGTGGACAGCCCAGGGTTATGTTGCATAGCAGTGCACCAATCCCATCCATTTGTTGGGTGGGGCAAATTGTGATAGCTAGTGATAGAACAAAATTTATTTAACTTTAACAGCACGTTTGTTCGATAACATCATCAGAGGTTTGTGTCATATTTTATCGTTGGTGTTCTAAAAATGCAGTACTCTGCTTGTACACTAGTACGTCATGAATTAGTGTCACTGTTTAAGTTGCAGTAGTTTGTTATTGTTGTGAGTATGAGCAGGTATGTGGGGTTGATGAGGGGTTAATGGAGATGGAAGCGTGGACAAGGTTGTGAGGTTTGTCCTTTTTGTTTGCTTTTTCCTTTTCTTATTTTGCTTTGGAAAAGTTTGGGAGCTGGTGGAGTGTTTTTGTCCTGGTAGTAGACCTGTTGACCTTTTTTGCATAAAATAATATGAATGTTTATAAATAAATATCCATATTTGATTTATTTATAGCTTAGTCCTGTCAAACAGGGTGCAGCTAGACTGCACACGCACATGCCACACACACAAACCATGTCATCCAAATACACTACACACACCCACATACAAACTGTGGTGATTGGAATTTTTTACCCCCCACAGACCTGATAGGCTTGGGGAAAGGGACTAATAATTATTAGCAAAAAAACAATTTCAGAGTACAGATGTACAAAGATTATTATTCCTAAATTGGGAGAATTGGAGTAACTTGCAGTTCTCATAGCTTGGTTTTCCAGCATTGAAAGGGCTTTCTTTTGTCACTGCATTACATCAGCCTCTCTGACACGGGGGCATTTGACATTATTTTAGCCATGGTCCATTTCCTATTTGCTGCCCTCTCATTCCCCTTTTCTAGTTAAAGCTACGGTGTTGATGGTTGTATTACTTAAGCTTTCTTTCCTTTTTTCCCCTTTTTTATCAGACACACTGATATGATATTAAGCATGAATATTCAACTTTGTACAGCAATGTTTTTTTGTTTGTCTTAAATATCTTTGGCTTTTAAATCTTGTAGAGTTTCGGTGTCATGTGCGGCATGCACAGTGAACTGTTTTTCATAGACTCTTACTCACCACCCACTCCCTTTCTCTGTGTGTGTAGTGTTGCCGGCCCTGGTGGACAGGCTGGGTGATGGCAAGGACCAGGTCAGGGAGAACAGCCAAGCCCTCATCCTTCGCTGCATGGAACAGACTGCCTCACCAATGGTCTCTCACACACACACACACACACACACACACACACACACACACACACACACACACACACACACACACACACACACACACACACACACCATTGCCTAAACAGGTAAATCCTCCAGTGTACCACATGTAAGATGAAGACAGTTTTGTCAAATGTCATTTAAATTTTATACAAGACATGTATATTGAGTTGTAGTTATTCTAGAAAAAGTTATTCTAAAAATGTGACACAGCAGAGAAAAAAATACAGGCAAATTAAAGCCACCTCCATATTAGTAATGCATTAAAAAAAACTACAGAGGGCCTGCACTCTACCTATCCACCCCCTCTTGTGGATATTGGAGGAATTACACAAGTTACTCCATAATGCTTTGTTTTATTTACACATGCCTCACGTGCTCATCTCCATAGATTGTGCCCTCTTCTGTACTCCATAAACTGCTCATCCAATGATGAGTTGATGATGATGATGACCTACTGACACCCCTTCTTTTTCTTTTTTTTTCTCTCTTACTCTTGCTCACACTTTTATCCTTCTTGTTCTCCTTCATGCAGTATGTTTGGGAAAGGCTGCTTCCTGGTTTAAAGCACAAGAACTTCCGCTCTCGAGAAGGAATCTGCCTCTGTCTCAGTGCCACGCTCAACATGTGAGTAACTTCTCCTTTATCTGTAATGCTCCCAGAATGAAATGGCAAGTTTATTAAGCATAGGCAATGTTTTTTGTTCTCTGTGTGTTAAATCTCATATTTTAATCCTTAAGTAAGTTCATAATGTGGTGGATAATATAACACAGATTATGCAATCCTACGCTGCTTTCAAGCTCTGTTAGTAAGTGTTTGGCTCAGTGAGGGCTGCACAGAGCTATTACCACCACCTTCCATGACCTATTTTGTTTGCTCAAGGAGCACACATGTTCCGACTTTCCAGGATTAATCCTCTTAACTGTTTGTGTGACTCTGAGGTGGTGCACATTTCTTCCCATTTCCCCACCTACCACTAGCTTGTCCCTTTTCAAAATATGTTATGAGACTAGAGCAGGATGCAGTTTTAAAGACAAAATATCAGTTACTAAAATTGAGTTGTTTACAAACTCTTTTTAAGTGTGGCTTGTTTGGGGTATTGTCGTCACCCCTCCAGGCGGACGGGTGGCATGGATAGCTAAGTTTGTGAATGCAATGACTTGACAACAAGGTCACATAGATGTTTCAAACATAAACAATATGTGCATTTACTAAAAATCTCAGAAGAGTTTCAATCCCGGTGACCTTGACCTCAAGGTCAGAGGTCAGGTTTTTTGTCAATATTGTCACTGCAGTAAATGAGAAGAAAGCAACATAGGAATTTGAAATTTGCTGGGAGGCAGAGGGGTAAAAAATGACCTTTAAAAAAAAACAAAAGCAAAAAAATAACATTGCTCAGTTGTAGTCTTTTATCTCTTGCATTTCTACTGTTTTCAAATAAATATGGGTTTTAACCTTTTTGATTTCATTGCAATTGGTTTTTATTCAGATTTGGGCAGTAAGGTGTTGGACGGCAGGTTGTAGTTACGACAGGTTGTGTGTGTAGGACTACAGGGACACTTCTGTCTGTACAGGTACTTGTTTGTTGCTGCTTGTTCTCAGCAGTCGAGATCTGTGTGGTTTGGCCTTTACTCTGTTTTCCACCTTGAGCTCACCCACACACAGAGCAAATTTAGACTATTAGAATTGCTGTGCTAATTTTAGCATCTTTTTGCTAATGGAAGGTGACACTGTTGTGCTAAATGCTAAGCTGCTATGTAATAGATACACTGAGCATGTGTGCTTTACGTACCCGGGCATCCATAATGAGTGAGTAGAATGAGTAAAACATGGCATAGAAATGGGCTGCTTCTGGGTTTTCACTTATTTCTATTTTTTGTTAAGTACACAGTGAACATACAGACAGGTTAAAAGTTTAAAACCTGAGCTCTTTACTTCTAGGGTGAGTGGATCAGGTGGGTCTGTTGTGCATGGAGGGTGTGGTTTTGGTCCACTTGTCCTCTTAGAGGACTGGGTCAATGTAAATAATTAAGACGTTATTGCAGCTTTTATTTTCATCTTATTAGGGGTGCTCTCTGGTGCTCCAGCCCATCAGTGGAGTTTCAGAGAGTTGTGAAAACACCAACAGTGCATGGTATTGCAGTTAGTGCTCTGAAAGCTAAGCGTGGGTTTGTTTGGGGTTTGTTTTGTTTTTTTGGACCGGGGGGGGTTCTTTTACATAACTGGAATGGACAAAACAGAAGAAATTAAGAAACGATCTTTGTCTACTAATGTTTTTTTATATTTGTGTGATGTTAAATTTCTGAGGCGTGTGTGTGTGTGTGTGTGGTTTGTAGATAGTGTTTGTAGCTTATAACAGGCTACTAAAATATCAGTCTGCCTTAGAATAGATATATTTTTCAAATTTCTAAAAATATTTTCAATGAGCGGAGCAAGATTTCCATTATAAAAGAACACCAGATAATTATATTTATCACTGGCAACTGTCACCTCTCTTTTACGTTTCCTCTTGTGCCTCTGTTTCACACTCTCAGGTATGGAGCCCAACCGCTGAGCCTCAGTAAAATAGTTCCTCATCTCTGCTCGCTGACAGGAGACCAAAACCCACAGGTAAGAGCTGCAGTGTTATACATGATTACATGATGGTGGGGAAAATTGTACCTTTTTGTGTGTGTTTGTTTTGACTGCGCGTGGCTCGTCATTGTTTTTGTTGAGCCAGTTTGTCGATAAGCCTTTTTGTTCAGCTCTCAGCAGTCAAAGTGTGTTGGGTTTCATCTTAAGGCAGCTCTGTGATTATTACTGTTATTAGTGAGGAGATGGGCTCTGTACCCACCACCCAGCTTCACTGCTGAATCATGAGCACCCAGTTGTTAAACCACACAAGAGTATTAGGTGTGTGTGTGTGTGTGTGTGTCAGTGTGAGGAATAGAGAGAGGTTGGTTTAACCTCCTGCAGAGTTGCACCCCAAAGCTGAAATCTGCTTCTATCTTCTACCCAATGATTATCTACCCACATACTGTCCTGGCCAATCAACATCCTAGAAAGGCCTGCCTACCCTTGGGTGCTAAGAATCCCTTCAACAATATCTTTGTAGCCAATCACAACAGTGTTTACAGCAATAACTAGCAAATCATATGGCTCCCATAGGAGGGAAGAGTATGGGCTCTCACGGGTTTAGTTTTTAGTGTGTTTGCATGTTTGCGTCTCTTAGTCTATGAGCATGAGTCTAATCTTTGTCGAATTATGAGGGAGAATCGATCTCAGTCTTAACAAACACAAAGATCATTTTTTTTATAGTGTGCTAGTTAACCCATCACTTGAATCTCTTTCCATGTGTTTATATGTGGAGGGTTATTAAATTGGTGAACGTCTGCTGTTTAGGTACGTGAGGCATCAATAACAACGCTGGTGGATGTTTATCGTCACGTTGGAGAGAAGGTCAGAGCAGACATTGGAAAGAGAGGACTTCCAGCTGCACGGTGAGTTTTTGTTCTTTTTCGTAGTTTTTTTTTTTTTTTTAATTATTGTTATTTTTATATTTATTTTTTGAGTTTGTTGTTGCCTGTGTTTCTATGGAGTCCCGTGGCCTTGGCACTCAGTTTGTCCCAAGCCACACCATGCACCACTCTGCCCTTCAGACACACAGAGGCACTTTCATCCAGAGCACAATGCCGACTGAATGAGGGAGGAGGGTGAGAGGGTGCAGCCACGGGGTACAAAGGCGTTGGGTGGAGTAACAGAAATGGGGGTAAAAACTGGAAAAACTGTGTTCGAGTCATCAGAAGAGGTTTAATGTGGGTGTTTGTCCCGCTTTGGTCGTCCTGGCTACATGTGGAGGGTTGAAGGTTATTCTGAGCACCCAATGACCCCTTCTTTCTGCCCCCTTTTTACTGCTTTCTCCCATGTGTGAGAGTCGAGCAACGGCCAGTGCTGTATCTGCTCAGTATGATTCTTGCGTCTGTGAATGCTGGCTGTGGTCATGTGTCATGTGCTGTGCATATTAAGCCAGTCCGTCTCCAGTGTAAACACACTGTCTGAATGTGTGGGATTTACAGAGTGGTGTGGCTGTCTGCCTTCATTTAAATATCAGAGGCCTGACAGATGCAGTGATTTACAGCCTGCGCTTGTTCTTCCTGAACAGATGTGTATAGTTATTACTGAATTCTGCACGTGAATTTTATATGTGTGTGTGTATATATATATATATGTATTGTATGTATCGCGAATCTCCCAAACCAGTTTTTATTACTTTGTATAGTTTGTATAAGAATAGGGGTGAGAATATCTACAATACTGCAGTTTTACTGATCAAAACTCTCATTAATTTCATTTGTGATGTTTCAGTCAGCTTCAGGTCAGCTATAGTCAAATAGCCTTAGTACAAAACCTGGAGCAAAGCTGTTGGAATTGCATTGTGTGTTTTTTGTTCATATGTTTAATGAAGCCATGCTAAATTTTTACCTTCATGTTATGAAAGTTGTCTGAGTTACAGACCCATAGAGGTATGTGAGAATTTTGTGCTTTTTAAATTGTGTTATGCATTTATTTACTAATTAATTTTTGAGGCTTCAAAACATTACAGTAGGTATCGTTGTGAAAGTTTCAGAGTGAAAACACATTAAAGCTCTGTTTAAAAACTGCAGCCAAATCAGTTTCACAACCACTCCAAGTGTCGTGTAATGCTTGGAAAAAATAACGCAAACGCAAATTATAAAGTACAAAAATGTCCACCCCTATAATTTGAGGGGTTGTAACTTAATATAACTAATATACTAATGTTATTGTACAGTGGGATTTTTAAAAAAAATTCAATTTAAATTGTTTTGTTTATTTAATAATTGATTTCATATGGAGCAACCCAAAGGGTTACCTAGTGGAAAGCAAAGCTCTGGCCAGGATCTTGCTGACTTGATGACATATCAACTCTGCAGAGTTGGCATTAGATAATGGACAGAAAGATGAAGTCATAAAAGAGGAATAATTGTTGGATGAGTATGTCCACATCCCTTAAATACCAAACAAGCACACATTTTTAAAGATACGTGGAGGCAAGTGATTATTACAATCTGAAACCTCTTTTGGACTGTGCCAGATAAATGGTTAAAAGCTATTTCCCAAAATTAAGTTTCTGTTTGAAACAGCTCTCTGTTGTAAATGAGACACTGAATTTTGATGGGATTGTCTGTATAATTAAATACATTCCCCCCCTTACAACAGTCTCAAAATGTTCCAGTTCTAACTTGAAATAATTCATAATAAGTAATTTCATCTAATCAATTTTCAGTGAAATAAACATATAGATGTGCATATCTTATGACCTCAGATCAGATGTTTAGACACAGGTTAAACCTGCTGACACGAGCCAAAACACTTCTTGGATTTGGTGATCAGGTGTTGTGAATGGGACTTAGATTGAAATTACAAACCTATTTCAAATGACATAATGGTGCATGAAGAAACCTGAAAGTGGAACTTAATTTTACAGTTGGCTTATTTACTGGCGTTGTGTCTGGAAGTACAGTTGTAATCTTGGGTCCATTACTGGTAAGAACAAGGGGCTACCATCTGACAGCAGCTTCCTATAAGTAGGTCAAATGCTGGTTGAGTGAGCATTCATCAGGCCTGCCTCATGTGGTTTGATTTGGAGATGAGTTACCTGAAGGACATGAGTCCTCTGCTGGACAAAGGTGTTTATCAATGGCCGCGATAAAAAGATAAAAGATAGAAATAAGAAGAGGGAGGGAACATGTGCAAGTGGGATGAGAAGGCGAGACACTGAGGGGGGAGGAGCAGCGCTGTCTGCTGTTAGCCACACAGCCCCTCCCCCTCTGACGAGTACGTGTGTGTCTGTGTATGAGAGGGAGGTTATGTAAAGGGTAACTGAATCTCGTTGCTGTCTGTCACACAAACTGGCCCATTTGACTCTCTCCTGCTCATACAGACACACAAAGACGCTTCCTGGAAATTTACTGTACGTATTGCTGTTTAGGTTGTTCAGTTGGCGTTTGTGTGTACAGTGTGTATGCGTGACAGTAGGTGGTGCTTTGTCGCATGCCCGTAGCATGCTTTGGTCTCTCGCCGTTTGGCTTCCCCCCTCTCTCTTTCCCTCTCACACACACGCTCCCTCCCTCTCTTCCCGTCTTCTTTCCTCCCTCCCTCCCTCCCTCCCTCCCTCTCGGAGCCACTGCACCATGTTGGATACAAAGAGCTGAGGGGAGCTGAGGACCAGAGTGTGTCACCAACATGGGAGCTAATGCAAGATTGCGTAGCAACGCAGCAAGCTATTAATCAGCCCACAGGGAAATACTGATGCAAATCAGTGCTGAAGACTAAATGCTAGATTTTTGCTGAAACAAATAGATGCACAAAATGCTAATGAAAGAAAGCGAACCACGTGAAAATGGTGCACGGCTGAGGAGCTAGTTGCAACGCTAATCGTCACTTATCAGAAGCTGCTTAGCTGTCTGGCGGTTGTGGACCGGCAAGCAGACACCAAAAGACAGAGACAGAGCACGGTGTGTATTGCTCTAATTGTTGTGTGCGCCCATCCGTGGTTAACCTTTCGGCAAAGCAGACATAAAGGCATGTTATTCGGGGTCATGTGTTTTAGTCTTTGTTGTGTTTTTGTCTAACCAGTTGTGCATTTCGAGGATGACCAAGTTATTTTGGCTTGTGCTGGATATCTGCCCTGTTACTACGCTGACAATGCTACCTATTAATCACATGACTAAGCAGACCTGGCTGGTGGTTTCATGTGTGTCTGTCTGATGCTAGTAGGATGTTATAAGAGGACACTTGGGGTGTTGCTGCTGCAGCTTCATGAGTGTGACTGCCATAATAGACACACCCACCCACAATCAGACAGAAAGGCGTGGAGACTGTCCACATGTTGCTGCTGCTTCTGCGGCTGATTTTGATGATGAGTCTCATTTGGAATTCTTAGCACCTTGTTTGTGTTTTGGTCAAACATCTCTGTGGGGTGCTCAGATTTTTTTTTTTAAATCTGGACTTTATTGTAATTTCTTAATTTCTTCATTCAAATATGTTTGGTTTGACAGCTTTGGTGATATTAACATTGTACTGTATATCTGTGCTCGACACTACTAATCTTCCTTTTCTCTTTCTCCAGGTTACAGACGATATTTGCTCGTTTTGATGAAGCCTTGAATTCAGGCAACATGGCTCTCAGCCCGAGTCACGGTCAGTGCGTTTTCTCATTTACTTTGCCACACTTGAATTGGATAGCCACCAAGTTGAGTCACATTGTCAAGATGGTTTTACTGTTGTCATGTAGTGGGTGTGTTTCATAAGGGAGCAACATTGTGTGTGTTTTTTGAGGGGCGGGGGTGCCTGTGCTTGTGTGTCTAAATCTGCATGTGCTTTTGTGGTTGTGTCAGTTTGTTGCCATGAGCTCCTGTAAGAGGTCCTAACAAGATTAATGGTTTAGAGTTTGTGTGTGCGTGCACATCCATGTGTGCGTGCAAGTGCTTCAGCAGAACCAAACCTGAGCTGAAGGCTGCTGCTGAGTTTTCCCTTCCCCAGCAGTAAGGTGGTCTGTGGAGCCATTGTTGTTTGACCCTGGAGAATTGTAATTATATTGACAGTAATATTTCACTCTGCACTCTTAAATTTTCAGGTTATAAAAGTGGGTTAAGCAGCACCTCAGGGAGTTTTTGACACTATGCACAAATGAAAATGTGAGGTTTCCCTACTTACATATGTATTAGAAGCTGACATGATGCTTATTAAGTGTGTGTCTGAAAGCCTTTTACTTAAATATTGAATATAGGTTATTCAGTTCCCATGGGACTTCATTTTTTTTAGTATCTGTTCCAGTAAGATAAACAGAGTTTGAATTTTGAGAAAAGAAAGGTATGAGATTGGTATTTGGTATGAGCACATCCTCTGAGCTGAGCTAACAGAGTATCATTTAGAAGCAAAAACAATGAATCAGTGGTTTCCCGTTGTTTTTTCCATCTATAATGTCACTTAACAAACTGCAGTCACACTGCCTTGATGTACAGTATGATAACTTATTCAGTTACACAAAAAGCATTGTTCTCATCTAAAAGCAGAGACCAGGAGTTTGCCTTTATCTTTCTGGGTTGTGCATCTACTTTCTGGTTGATAAGAGCTCTTGTGGAAGTGTTGATAATTGGAAAATTGGAAGCATGGAGCTGTATAAAAGCTGATGGGGGGTTCCAGTAAAGGCATCATCAGTATATAAAGTATAGCTTGTCAGTTTAAAATCTGGTTATGTATACCAGTGGGTTTTTGTTTTTAAACATATTCTTCTGAACAGGCAGCAAAGGGCAGGGCTGATCTTCAAAGGCACACTTATTAATCATCTGTGCAAAGCAGCCTCTGTCAAACATGCCATCAACTCTTCTTTGGAATGCATTGCTGCAGGCCCTCTTGATAAACCATTTGCAGCATCTAGAAATTTCTTTGTCTTTTTTTTAATTGCTGCTCAGCAAGTATACACTGTGCTTCGATTGCCTTGTTACACATCCAGTGCTCTTTTGAAGCAGGCCAAATGTCTTGACATTCTCTGTCTACCTGAATCTATAAAGCAGGTAGCTTTCACAATGCTGTCTTATAGTCTTTCTTTAGGTGCTGGGTGGTCTGCACTGGCAGTTCATTTTTATTTTGCTCCAAACAACAGAGTGATGTATTTCCTCCCTTGCAGATTTTTGCTGTCAGCTCCTCTCTGTCAGTCAGGGCCTTTGATTTGTCACGCTCTCATAATTCCCACCACCCTGCAACTGTGTGAACAGAATGGGGTTCCCTTTGAAGTCTCTGATCATATTTTTAGGGTACAGAGTTTGCTTCTGTTCGGGGAATGAGTGCAATCAAAGTACTGGTGGGGAAAATTAACATTTTATGCATTGCATTTTGTTCATTTGCGAATTGCATTAATAATGTGTGATTGTCACGCGATCGTCCAACACATTTGGGAACCACTGATGTGTACAGACTGTTTAGTACTTTATAAATTATGAGAGCGATGAAGTTTCCAAGATTATGAATAGTATTTTACTGAAATGTTTTCTAAATCTCCACCAAATTGAGTTGACGTGTGGCTTTAAGCTGAGTTTGTGCTCCCTTTGAGGTCAGCTGGGTTTGCTGTTGGTGTCTGGCAGAGGTTGTCATTGGATGATATACCTTCAGGCTGTCCTGTCACTGTATCTGTCTACCGGCTACAGCAGGGAGTTGGTGCTTGACAGGCTGTTGCAGCTGGTTTACTTGGAGGGAGGCATAGGGAAATGTAATGTAAGGCTTTAGCTGCTGTCTTTGTGGGCCGAAGTGAGATGAAGGGAGTCTGACTTTTAAAATCCCACTTCCCCGGGGCTTGGAGCAAAGTTGTGATTTGGGTTTGTGATTGTGTAGTTGTTGTGATGAATTGTTAATGTTTTTAACTCTGCGTTGTTGTCATCTGTCATGTGCTTTTCCCTGAATGAAAGCAGCGATTGTTTCCAGACAGAATATTTATTCGTTTGGCACTCTCGCTTTCATTTAAACTGGCTGTGACAAAAAATAGCTGTGATTGGTTGTTTGGCTGTCAGGCAACTGATCATGTCCTGGGCATCAAAAAGGTTGTGGAGCAGTGAACGTCGGTGGGTGTTCAGCAGCCCAAACCTCTAAATTGTCAAACATGCTTAAAATAAAAGTGTGAATGTTAAATTTTGTACACAAGTTTAGCAGAGTTGTGCAAAAGTACTAAAAATGTATCAAACTACCTCCTGATGTCACATGTTTGGGGGGGTGTTCTATGTCTTTCTTAATATCAAATTATTAAGAAAGGGATAAGTAAATTAAGCTTTTAGGTCAGTCTAAGTCTAGTATAAAATATCTGAAATCTTTCAAGAATATTGTGTTTAGTTGATTTAGTTTCTATAAGCTTGTCTGTCTACCTTCGGCTCAGGATGAGAGTCCGGGTTTGCAGTCAAGCCGTGCTCAAGTTTAGGTGCTTGGAGTCAGTTTTGGTTTGTGCCCTATGAAGGGATTTCTATATGGACCATAAATGTTATGGAAGTTAGTCATGCAGAGTGAAAAATGTCAAATTTGTCTACATTTAAAACTAAAAATTGTGCGTTTACATTAAGGGTGAATCACTGTGTGATTTATTTATTTTATTTAAATTTTTGAAAGGGGCCACGGCCATGAGAAAATAAAATGAGTCCAATAAGATTCATATTATTTTTATGAAATATAAGCAATCTTAATGTAGGGAATAGGAACTTCTTTCTATTTCTTTCCAGTATAGGTAAACTCAGGCAGAGTTTAGAGCCCCATACTGATTTCTGTGGGCTGGTTTAAACCTTTTGAGAAGAATCGCACGTCTCTGGTGCAGTCATTAAAGGTTAAAATCTCAGCCTTACTAAAATCATCTGTTTATGTTTTGGTTGTCACAGCCATCGTGCTGACGGGGTTAAATACAAAATATGACATCTTCAGGTGGGTTGTGTCAAATAGTGACAGAGGAAAGGAGAGAGAAAGTGAAAGGGTCTCTGCTTTGTTTCTCTGAAACACATTTGCTAGAGGTGGGAATCACCATACAACTCACAATACGATATTATCACAATACTTAACGCACGATACGATATTATTGCAGTTTTTTAAAATATTTTGCGATATTCAGATTCTGTACATAAAGGTAAACTTTATCAATATTCATTTTATCTAATATCAAAGTCTCGCACTCAGTCTTTCTCTCATTTCAGTCAGTTTTATTGTTGACAAACTGAACGGTTTGTATTACAGTCTAGTCCAACTTAACTGAATGCAACCATCTGGTACAATTATAGCTATTCTGAACTTTGCAATTTATGAAAACTATGCAGCCCCTTCAGCAACTGAAGAATTTGAAAGTAAATTAAAACAAAATATAATTTTACATTAAATAAAAAAGTTTTAAACTTAATTAAAATAAAACGTGTCTTAAATTAAAACAGGTAAACTGTCATGTTTATTGCTGCCCAAAAAAAAGTTAAACACATTTGGACAGTGAAGGAATGTCAGGATTCTTGTTCAGAAAAAGGATCAACAGGCTCTGAAGTCAGAGCATGTTCCATTTCACGAAAAATTGTTTGTAACAAAATATCGATTTCTGCTGTCCCTGTATCGATACATTATTAGCAAACAAAATATCACGATACTACATAGTATCGATTTTTTCCCCCACCCCTAACATTTGCACACACATACTTCGGGGTATATGTCCTCTAATGCCCTGGCTGTCAGTCTGCATTATGAATTGTCACAGTTATGGTTAGGGCATCTTAGATTGGAGGTGGCGATTGGGGTTACATATTACATATTTCTGTGGGTTAGGTGTTAGGTTTACTGAAATCACACGTTGTTGCCTCTCGTGTTGCTTTCATAATGACAGAATTAAGAGTATGAAGTATTGAGAGTTTCAGCATCATCTTCCACATTTTATGTCAAATGTGTCATGTTGTTACTTTGTAATTGCTCTTAGATTAAATTTTGAGGTAGTTGCCCAATTTATGGATATTTCTATATTTGTATCTCTGTAATATCCCTAGTTGTGACTGCGTTTTTTGCTCTATATACCCATTCTTCTTACCCTTTTTGCCACTCGTTTTCTTCTCTTGCTTTAAAAACTTGACAATCTGGACTTTTGCACTGACCGTATTTTCAAACTCCCTGAGTAAACATGAAGTGGAAGTAATTGCAGAGGCTTACCTCAGTGAACTTTAGCTACACGCCCTGCTGTTTGGCCTTGGCTGCTACCTCAAGTGTGTTTAAGCTTCTTTCTTTGTAATGCCTCAGCTACTACAGCTGGTCATGCCACAGTTGGCATTGTTTGTACTTTTCTGGGTGCATACCTTTCCTTGCCTAATGAGGCTGAAACAAACAGTAATTTTAATTTTCACTGCTTTTCATGATTAATGTTTTTTATGTAAATAGGGCTACATGATTATGACCAAGAAATTGCCCTAAATCTGAAGTGTTTTCACAGCAGATGATGGCCTGCTTCTCCAAACAAACCCTTTGCCTTCTACCTTAGTTGTTTTGTTTTTTTTCAGCAGTCTGTTATTTGTGGTCTGTTTTTGTTGTTGTTTTTAATGTCACTCGTTCATGCTGCATCCCAGAAACTTGAAGCTGTGCAGTGCAGGGAACAGCTGTGACTGACACGTGCAAGAACTTTATAGTATTTGATCTGGGGAGCGCTCAATTTCTTCGATTTGGTGTTCTACTGGAAAAGTGCACCAATTGTGGGAGTGCAGCCTTATTACGGTATTATTTAGCAGTAAATAAAAAGTGCCAGATACCTTGTTTTATCACAGTCTAAAACCAAAGGTCTTTGCTTTAGTGTTGTGTAGACTGTTAATCATTTAATCCCTTAGTTCAGTGATATGTTTATCATCTTCAAGACACTTGGCTAGGAGATCTTTGAAACCGTGAATGTAAAGTGTTTGTTTTTCCGTGTGTTTGAATAATGAAAATAATGGTTAGTTTCAGTTGGACTAACAAAAAAGACCTATGAGCATCATTCATACAGAGAAAAAATAATCTGAAACATGTTACAAAGATAAATAGAAGAGAAAGGGGTTAAAATAGTGCAATTGCCAAATCCTATGACTTGATAGTTTTGCATCATCAGCCAATACCTGTCTGTTTATCTTTAATTACATTAGGTTAGGTTAGTAATAGTTTAATGTGAAATGGGATAATCATGTCTCACTTCTGTCCTGCCTGTAGAGCCACCTTTACTTTCTCTTTATTGTGGAAATGTGAAAATAATTTGTTTCCATCTTGTAAAACCACTGCTGCTGTTCTGTTTGTGCCACAGCTAACTCTTTTTTTTTTTTTTTTTGGAAATCACAAAATGTTTGAACTCTGCTCTTACATATTTTCCAGCTTCACAGGTAACAGGTGGTTGCATCTACCATTCTGTTAAATTTTTATGTACAGCAAAGATAAATGTGAGTCTTTTTGTCGAATAATGAAGTGTCTTTGGAGTGTGTTTTCTCACCACGTTCCTGCTTTCTTAATTCTTGTTTGACGCTTCACGTCTGCCACAGAATGGTGGTGAGTATGAGGTTTGTTTTTGTTTGTAAAGACTCCTCAACCTCTAAGTTAGGGACACAAGCTCAGACCATCTGCCAAAATACACACAGGCACACAAATGCCTTCGTACTTGCCCTTGCCCCACATCGCTTTCAGGCCAGCTCTTGGCGTTCTCTTTGAAGGGGTTTGAGGCAGCTGTTGCTGAGGATAGAGGGGAGGGGGGAGGGACGCGAGGAGGGCAGAGGATCGAGGGAGGGAGGGCAGAGGATCGAGGGAGGAAGCTGACAGAGATCTCTGGCAGTAGCCGAGTCACAGCGCTGTGCCTATCACTGCCTCTCCCTGATTCATCATGACAGAGAGAGATTGAACAAACGAGGGAGAAACAGAGGAGAAAACAAAGGCGAGAACAGAGGGACAGAAGTGAATACAGACCAAACCAGCGGATTTGACCCATAACGCTGTAACTATGGCATTTGGGGATGATGATAATGGTAGGTGTGTGTGTGTCTGTGTGTGTTTGTGCCCGGCTGTCCGTGGTTGTGTGTTTAATCTCATCTGGCTGTGGATGCTGGCACTCACACAAAAGCTGCCCAGCATATGGTTTGAGATTGAAATCAGCTTAAACTCATTGCACTTTCACCCCAAGTGCTTTGGTGTGTGTGTGTGCATGTGCTTCCATGCGAGGGGAAAACTGGGGTGTCCTCAAATGCTTCCATGATGCTGCATTTATTGCAATCGTGCGCATCTGCAAGAGCAATGGTCTACCCAATCTGAGCTGTTTAAAATTTTGAGAGATGCTTATAGTTTTGTAGCTTGTTGCTGAGGTCATAGTTGCACCGCACCGTATCCACCCAATCCAATTTTCTTGCAGCTTCCTCTCCCCACTGTGCTCTTCAAGTCTAGTGTGGCTTTACTCAAGTAGCCACTCAGTCTCTGCTTTTCTGTCCTCTCTCTTAAACTCTTTCTTTTGTAGTAATATCAGGTCAAGTGTTCTTCTGTGTTAACACCCCAGCTCTCAATCTCCAGGCTTACTGGTGAAGCCTTTCACTTACTTGTGGTTATGTGAAAATAGTGCAAATGTGCTTGGATTTGAAAAGTAATCATTACAACAGTAAGGTCCATTGTAGAGCTTTGCAAATGTGGGGTTCTTCTACTTTAGGTAGCTAAATTTTTTTGCGAGAACAACAAAAAAAATGTTTACATGATATTGAAATGAGGTTACTTTGTGTTGTTTAGTAGGTCGGTATGCAGAGCCCCCCAAAAATCTGTCTCCCTCCCTTTTGTTTCCCACATTGTGTATGGGTTAGTTAGTAGTTTTTGTCTTCATCATGCCAAAGATTTTCCCAACCCGAATGGAATTACAAAACGCTTCTCTTCAAAGCAGTTTAGTTTCTGGTAACAAAGAAACTCATCATCACAGCAACACACCGGTAGTTTCAGGTTACATACCCTTGTGTCATGTTGTGCCCCAAATTGCACAACATGAGAAGAAATCTTACCAGTGGCTTTGTGTTATAGGGTTCCTGTTTTGAAGCGAATGAAAAGAAGTTGTTGAGAAAAGTCAAAATTTCACATAAGCAAAGAGGGGATATCGATCATGACTAACAGGCCTTTGTTCATTCATTAGTAAACATGTGAATTGAGGTTTTTTCTGATGTTGGTTCTTGGGAAAGTAAAGCATGTCATTGCCCATGGTGCTGTGCTCGGCTCTTATTTAATGACATTTGGCCCTGTGCACAGACACACACACACAGGAAGAGCAATGATATTCAGTGCCCCAAACTGACCATCAGTAGCAGCTTTCTCTGCTTGCATAGTACTTCAGTGTTGACAGGGAGTGACACACACATACTCACAGACTCTCTTTCTCACACACACACACACACACACACACACGCAGACATGCTCATTCTGCTTCAGTGCATCACAGTCTCTGCAAAGGGAATCATGACCCTGTTTCCAAGCTACTCTGATTGTCATGGCAAAGCTTTCCTCTGAATATTATGGCTTATCCCTCTCCCCGACTTGGAATTGGGACTCAAATTATACCTGTGTGTGTCTGAGTGTCTGTGTATATGTGTCTTCTTTTAATGAGATCATTTTCTCTGAGCTGGGCTGGAAATGGAGCAGCCTGTCTCCTATTAGAGAATCCAAGCTTAAACCTCAAACGTGTCTCTTTATTTTCCTTTGCTCCCCTTTCGCTCAGTCATTCTCTGTCCCAGATTGGTTTCAAGTGAAGCATTTGACCCTCTTATGTTACCAAACTGATGGCTACAATTAAATATATGGTTAGTATGTATAAAAAAAACTTCGAGTGTCATTCTATGGAAGCAAAGGAAGTTATTTTCTTTTTATTTGCACTTTCCATTGTATGTATTTTTCTAGTATTATCCCATTTTGCATCTAAATCACTGTATGTTCAGTGGTTTATCTTTTCACTTAACATGTCTGTAGGATTGGCTGTTTGTTTTTTATTAGTCTTTTTTTTATATACGTACTTCTGCTCGTTTATTTTGGAGCTGAAAGTTTTTAGCAGCTTTTGTCTCAGACACCACGGTGCTGCTCGTGTTCTTCTTTCCAGTTGTCATCACTCTCATATGAGTGATCGTGCAGTGTCAAGATATTTTGTGTCATCTTCTATGTGGGACTCTGCATGCTGTCACATGGGCCTGAGCAGGAATATGCGACATTGCCTGTACACAAACACAATCTGTTAGCGAGGTAGAGCAAAGTTTGCATAGAGCAATGTGACACTAAAGCTAAATGAAGCTTTACGTGGGCCTTTGGCTCTAGTGTGCACCAGTATTGCAGACCGTTCCACTGTTATATGGATACCTATATCTGATGTAAAAACATTCACAAACTTCATCTCAGGTGAATCAATTAATAGGCTTTCTGAAGATTTGGTGTGACTGCCTTTTTAAAATGTTATTTTTGGTGCATATGCATAAAAAAAATGCTCTGTCCTTCTCTGATCAGCAGGGTGTTGTATCCTGCTTCCTTTTAGGTGGTTTGCTGATGTTTGAACCACAGAATAATTTGGTTAGAGCAGAGTCAGTGCTGCCATCATGTGGTCAAAAGCCCCCCAAATTTTGCTGGAAGACTTAAGATTAGCTCTCTGTCTCGGCTAGACTTTCTCTCATCTTTTTTTCTTTAGACAGGGACAAGTAAACAGGGGAGCACTCCTTTATGTCTAATCATGTTTATTTTTTGGCTTGTAACACACATTAACGACTGGGAAATTGCTGCTTTGATGCATGCTTCTGTAGAGGTGTTTTAATATCTCTGTACTTTAGGATTTCTTGATTTTCTCTGGGCGGTTACCACATTGCAGCTGGTTGTCCGCTCTTCTCTTTTTATTCCAGGTTTGGTTTTTTTTGTTGGTTTTTTTTAACTCTTCTCTCCACATGGAGAGAGGAGGGGCGCTTGGCCTGGAGTTTCCATGGTAACGCTGCCTGGTACATGGTGTGGCTGATGTCTCTCACTGTGTTTAAGTATGCTGTGATTGTTTCTGTGTACTGATATGTAACTAGCAGGTAGTAAATTAATAAACAGTAAACCCAACTGTTGATTAAACCAAATTGGGGATATAGTGAACCCCCACCCCCGCCTTTGCTGCTCAATTCGTTTGAAGCTGGTCTGCACAGGTCGTCATGGCAACAGCATGTGTGCAGTCTGTTCTGTGGAGGAGATTCACGCTCTCCATCTCTCCCTCTCAGTCTCCCTCCTCCCTCTTCTCTCTGGTGTCTTTGCTCTGCCCTTCACCCAGTGACATTTACCCCCGTGGGGTCTGACTAGACAAAAGCAGGAGCTGATAATCAATGCTAAGACCCGTGATGCATGTCGTAGTACTGCTATAATGTAATGCAGCCGTGGGTTTTATTACCAATTAAAATTCACTTATGATGCATGCTTTTATAATTCAGTGCAATTATAAACATCACTATATTCTTGCATTTCTTCTGCAGTCAGTGAGCACTAGCATACATTTCAAGCAATAAATTGCACAGAAATGCCAAAGGTAGCAAAAATGATAGAAATTTTAAATCATAAATACAAATTCAGATTTAATTCATTATTCTTGTTATTTGTCAAAAGGTTCCGTAAACATTGCAGTTTAAATGATAATAATAATATATTTTTATTTTTTGCTTAAAACAACTTTGGTCTCTGTAGCTAATTTCCCCTCTGACAGCTGAAAGCTGTTGTATAAAGCCTTCTAATGCATCATTACAGTGATAGGTGGTGTTTATTTTTCTTGTTGCTCGAAAAGATGCTACAAGGATGTTTATGTGCTCCATGCAGAAAATGTACTTTTTCACTTTGCATTTTTACTTTGCTCATTTTGGCAAAAGGAAAAAGTAATTTATTCAGTATCACAATGATTATGGCTAGGTAGCCAGAACGATTGTTGCTAATAAGGCCCCAGTTCTACACTTCAAAAATGGTAAGGTGGTTTTGAAGGTGTCAAAATGTTAATTCTTTTTTATACATACATAGAACACTAGAAAACGTCATGCATATGCACACAAAATGAGTCAGGTGCAGAGCCAAAAAAAAGCCAACTGCAAATGTCAAAACAATAAATGAATAAAAATAAATCTACAGCTTGCACTCTGTGGGGCTCCAGGTTTATCTGTTTATCTATTTAGAGCATGCTACAATAAATTAGTAAAACTGCACCACTGTGTGCAAGCTGTGTTTGTTTTTTTAATATTTCTTTTTTTATATGGATCCTGTGATTTCAGCAGATTTAGTTGAACCTGCAGCTTCTCGCCTCATACTATGAGGATTACCGTGTAGAGCTCTCACTGAGAGTAAGTGGCTGCTTTTGTCAAGTGGAAAATCAAAAGTTTTCTCTAACACGATGTCTCAAAAAAACAGATGTACTTTTATGTGTGCGTGCTTTGTAAAGCTAAAATCGCCCCGTTAGCAAAGTAATTATGAAGATGCTGCAACCGTAATAGATAATTTTAAAATTGTGTTTATTTAGTACTCAAGTTTAAAAAAGTCAAACTCAACAACATCTCTGTCTACAGGCTCTGTTAACTGCTCTGTGGGTGTATGTTTGTGTGGGAGGGTCAAGGCCTCAGATGGAGGGGTGTGGTTCACCCTTTGTACCCCCCTTGTCAAGACTCTCCTTTAATCATTGTTCCATTATCCTTTGTTCCTTTGTGCATGTGGAGAAACAGAAATATAGCAACAGAAAGTGTGTTCAGAGGTTGTTGTTGATGTGTGTGAGTGTGTGTGAGGGTGAGAAAGAGAGAGGGGGGGATGCTAGAAGATAGCATTTGTGCTGTCTGGTGGTTGTAATGAGTTTAGGTTAGCTGGTCTGGCAGTGACATAGAGAAGCCCTGTTAATATTCCTGGGGTGTCTGTGTGTGTCTCCCTTTCTCTCCCATCACGCACACGCATTCATCCTCCTGCCTCCACACTGGCTGCAACAACATGATGTCACCTCCCGCCTGATTGGCTGTGAGGCTGCTAAGAGAAGGAGGAGAGAGGCTGGGAGAGGGAGGGATAGGAGAGGGAGAGGAGTGAAAGAAAATGCCGGCACTTGTATGGGTGGAGGGGTTTTCGGACAGCGATGTAAGGGGTGTGTGCGTGCGCAGCCTTAGACACCTCACATAAAGTATATGTGAGGTGTGTGTGTATGTGTGTGCGTGTGGTGTGCACGTACCTGTTTTGGGGTACAGTTTGGAGAAGAGGTGAGGGACCCCAACACCACGCCCTCCCAGAAGCATGAGGCGACTTATCTGCCAACGCATCTGTGACTGTGAGTGGAAGGATGAACCTGGGTGTGCTGGACTGTGTGTTTGTGTGTCAAAGACTGTGCGTAAATGTCAGTTCATGGCTGTTGATGTGTGTCTGTACACGTCCACTTAACATTTATCTAGCTTGAAAAAATCGTCTGTCCATAACATTGGAGAATGAGGCTCATACGTACACATTCATGCTTGTCACTCATTTTGCATGTCGACTGCGTGTGTCTCTGTGTGCATGTAAATAACTTGATGTATGAGTCAAGGTGTAGGGTGGTGGCTTTGGCGCATTTCTCCATAGCTGGTTGTCAGAGCGACTGGAGCGCAACTACATTCCTATGCCAACAGTTTGATCTTCACAGTCAACTTGTGTGCGTGTGTGTGTGCACGCGTGTGTCTGCCCTAACATATTGTTGCAAATGCTGCAGTATCGTTTCAGACATTCTCAAGTTTCATGCAAGCTGGACAGCTAGCATAGTTTGTGCTAGCATGCAGATTGAGGGTTTGGGCTCTGGAGAGTTCTGTCAGTCACTGGTGGTGTAGAGGTTGGACATCTTGAAGATTTGGCTTCGTTCCTCCTTTGAAGTGATCGTATAGGTCTGAGGGTTTGCTTTTTTATTTCTCCCACTGAGTGCGGTTTTTGTAATTGGTATTGATTTAGTGATTCCTGACTTAGCTTTCGGTAGGCTACATCCTCTTTGTGCTTCTAACCATTACTTTTCCCTCTACCATGCATTGTCTTCCAGTGGCCTTAACCTCTGTATACTTAACATTTAAGTGACAAATAAAAGCCAACGTTATGTGAAATATTTTAAAGGTTTCAACAAATAAAAATGTTAGTCTAGATTTTTAGAAATTGGGATTCAGTATATTTGCTTCTGAAAGCGGATGCAGACTTTTCTGTTTTTGTTTTTAAGGTAATCTTATTGACTATATACATGTTTATTAGTAAATTATTTTATTGCATGTTGTGAAAGCAAATAAAACAATTGTTTAATTTTTTTAGGCTGTTTGTTTTGTGTTTTTCAAGGTAATGTTGTAAAGCCTTTGCAACTGTATTTACACACAGGTTGGATGCTAACGCTACACATTGTCTTCCGCCTTACAGATCGTAGTTTTGATGATGACGACAGTGTGGATGGAAGTCGCTCTTCCTCGGCCCAAGCTGCCTTCAAGGTTCCCAAAGTTCCCAAAAAGCCTGCAGAGTCGTCCGCTGCTCGCAGGCCCAGCGCTACTGGTGGCAAGCTAGGTACGTAAATTAATTGACATTTACACACACAGTGGATAGGACAGTGTGAGAAACAACTTATGAGCCAAAGCTTATTACATTGTCTGGCATATCATGATAGCGACATGGGCAGTGGGCCAGTGGGTGAAAGTCTCAGGATGAACTGTGACTTATACTCTCTGCTCAGATGCAAGGAAATCCCTTTTGTTAAAGTTGAAAGTCTGCAAATCAAGCAGTTTAAATTCAAAATCTACTTTGGCTGTGTACAGGAGCAAACTGTTGAATCTAACTGTGATCCACCCTCCTTATAACTATATATAAGCACTGAGACATACAGCTACTTATACCTCTCTTTGCAGTTAAGGTGCAAGGAGAAACATTCACTCTCTGGTCTGTGTTCCTGCACTGGGAGATATTTGTGTAACATCATGTATTATAAACCTAATATAGACTATTTTCTGTGTCTTAGATGTGGGTTTGATATCATTTAATAACTACTGACTGGTGTTATGAGTATTATTACTTGTAGTCCCCCACAATTAGACCCTGTCATTGTTGTTTGGCGCCTTAATTACATTTTTTTGATTAATTCAGACAAGATGTTTTCATCTTCTTAATAAATTTTAATCTGTATTTTGTGAGCTGTGAAATGAGCACGGTCCACATATGCGTTCTCTCTTAGCTTTGGTGTTACAGTATATAAAACAATGTAAATAACGAATTTTACTTCTTGTCTGAGGGGGGAAAATGACCTTTACTGTCCTCATAATTCATTGTTGGTCAATTTTAGTTTGTTTTGGATGCCTGATTGGATGTAGACTGTCAGTAAAGGTATAGAATTGTTGTTAACAGGATAAGGACAGTGACTTTGACAGCTATTACAAGAAGCAAAAGACATGAGTAAGCATGCCACAGGGTGCAGTAAGAGACACCCCTGTATGTCCTCTGAAATCTGTCTCTCCTCTCTGATTTGTCTCATATCTGTAGTTTACTCAGACCTTCAGATGATCTGCTTTTTGAAATGATTTGAATCCTTCTCTGCTGCCTCCTGTTCTGTCAGCTCTCCGTTCTGGTGCAGCTGGTTGGAGTGTTATATTTGGGCCCTGTTTGCATGTATCGATTTTTCCCGTCGTTTATTATTTCAGTAGGAAGCTTTTATGAACATGCTGCCTGTTGCTCTATCTGTGTCACACACAGGCGCACACATCCACACATACACTGGTAGTCTGAATGCATTGCTCTGCTGCATGGAAAAACAAGATTGTGATCTCTTCCCTCTTAGATCATTCCAGCCTTATTGATTATGGATTGACTGCGAGAAGCTAAATAAAGTGCATTACAAGTATTTTTTGCACACACAGGGCTACAGCTCAAAAACCTTGTTAAGTTCAATGCAGTAGGGAGGGAGAGGCCTATCGTGACTTTTGGCTCAAATTTGCGATTTTCTCACACAGAAGTTGTGGCATCAGCAACACGTTAGCAGAGCAGTGGCAGCTCTGGTAGTTGGCACAGCAGCAAGCAACAAGACTTCTGCGTTTTGAAAGCCTTAGCACACTGATCACTTTAGTGCTGCAATGACGCAGGGTCATTTCATGAAAGACCAGGCACCCAATCCCCAAATCTAAGTGTTTCAACAAGCCAAAATTGTTCAGAATGTTGAGTATCAGTATCGCACTTTGAAAAACTCAAGCATGTCTGTGACGTAGAGTAACAGAAGCAATAATCCAACAGAGAAGTGTTTTCTGATTATAGTTACCGTTTGAGGAATGACCCTGGATAGAAACACACATTAATTAAAACAGAATCGTATCTGTTCTCAACATGAGACCCAGTGAGTGATTAAAGCAACTGAAGCACTTTCGATGAAAACACATCTCAGTCGGGAGCATTTCTGGTGCTTTGCTTTTCCGTTTATCCATTTTTATGGGAATCTGTCAATTTTTGTGTGAATTTGGATTTAGACGGCAGTACGCCCACACACACTCGCACACCACGAAAGCAACACTCAGACAGAAAGAAGAAAGATGGTGTGATAGTAAGTTGCAGTATTAGATAAATCCTGTATCAGTAAAGAACAGGCGTCTCATTCTTGGTTCTGTAAAAGGTCAAGATGGCTGCTTTAAGTCAAGCCTTCAATCAAAGCGGCACCTTTTTTTTTAAAAAATACTCATATTTCCACATTATGATCTCCCAGGTCTGTTTACACAAATGACAATATGCTTTATTGCTTCTATAACTGCTCACTCTGACAGCATGCCCTGCAATAAAACTAATTGGAAATGGTGTTGGTGTTCTGGTAGGTGGCTTTCATGATCAGGCTGCATCCGTGACAGACAGGGGATATTGGCTAGAGCTAGCCAGCCGGCTGCATCAATTTTTCCAAGATCTCTAAGGGCCATGTAGAGTTTTGACATAACATGTCGTTGTGGTGCAGCTTGATATCCAAGCCAGCCCGGAGGAAAAGAGGAAGATATGCTTTTCTACCTTCCTTTTCCCATGTTTGTGCTCCATGATTGGCTAGCCTGAGTAGCAGCTCTAATCTCATGGTTTTCATATTCTTTTCCAGCATTACTCTCAGCTCCTTCCTTGGCTCTTTTTCCTTTTGTCTCTTCCTCCCTTGTCTGTTATTTCTGACTTGTCCCTGCCTCCCCACTGTAGGAGTTATAGGAGGTGTGGTCCACACCCCCGAGAGAGAGATGATTTACATTCCCATTACTGCCAGGAAGTCCATTAGAAACAGAGTCTGCTCACAGTGGTGTGTGTGTGTGTGTGTGTGTGTGTGTGTGTGTGTGTGTGTGTGTGTGTGTGTGTGTGTGTGTGTGTGTGTGTGTGTGTGTGTGTAATTGTAAGAGTAGCTGTTTGTTTGTTTTTTGTTTTTTAGTTTAAGCAGAATCACAAAACCTGCCAGTCCAGAACCTTTTGAATCCCTACACTAATCATCAATCCATTAGTTGTATCAGTTTCTACTAACTGTGGGTGTTTTAAAGGGGGAAAAAAAAACAAAAAACAGAAAAAAGACCTAGTGACTAGGCGTGGGAGTTTCTAGTATTTCTTCTGCGTGTCCCTCCATCCATTATTTCCAAGGTGTTTTTGGCCTTAGGGTTGTGGACTCATGGATGATTAAATATGGATGTATTATAATTTAAATGAACACACACTTGCATTTTAATCAACTCTGTTCTGATTTTCTTTTCTTCCCAGTGTCCAAGGAAAGTGCGGGGGCAGTTGATGAAGAGGATTTCATAAAAGCCTTTACAGATGTCCCTACTGTCCAGGTACAAACTCACACAAAATATAATAAAATGCATCCACCCATTAATTTCATCATTTACTAATACAGGCATTTAAAAACCAGATTGTCATTGTGTTGCAGATCTACTCAACAAGAGATCTTGATGACAACCTGAATAAGATCCGTGAGATTTGCTCTGATGACAAACACGACTGGGACCAGAGAGCCAACGCTGTCAGTAAATCCAGTACCAAGTTTCAGAAAATAATTTTGAAGTTAGATCAGTAAAATGTAATGAATAATATATGTTATTGTTTGTTTTCCCTCTTTCTTTCTTTCTTTTTAACCTCTTTAACAGCTTAAGAAGATTCGCTCCCTGCTAGTGGCAGGCGCGGCCAGCTACGACTGCTTCTACCAGCACCTACGACTACTAGATGGAGCTTTCAAACTGTCCGCTAAAGACCTGCGCTCACAAGTGGTCCGAGAGGCCTGTATCACTGTGGCGTGAGTGTTGAGAAATATATATAGCAAACACAATCGCACTGCAGCACGAGCTTGAAGGCTCGTGTTTGGTTTCATCATCTGAGCATTCTCCGGTGTCTCCTTACAGCCACCTCTCATCAGTGCTGGGGAATAAATTTGACCACGGAGCGGAAGCCATCGTTCCCGTCCTGTTTAACCTCATTCCCAACTGTGCCAAAGTCATGGCCACCTCTGGTGTCTCTGCTATCCGAATCATCATACGGGTGAGTTTTATAAACACGTAATTAAATCAGTACTTTTGCGGTGTACTTTTGCTCAGTGCTGCTTGTCCTCTCTGCAGCACACCCACGTTCCTAGACTCATCCCCCTGATAACCAGTAACTGCACATCCAAGTCTGTAGCAGTAAGAAGGTGAGATTAGCAAAGGCCCTCATGTCAACACCACAATAAGAAGCTTAGCACCAGCTGAACATAAAATACATTTGGAGATGTTGTTATGTGACATTGTTTTTCGTGTGTTTTCTTTAGGCGCTGTTATGATTTCTTGGACCTTCTGCTACAGGAATGGCAGACCCACTCACTAGAAAGGTGAGCACTCATCAGTTTTTCAGAGGAAAGCTGTGATGGTCATACTGACTTCATAAATGCAAAAGCATCGCAGTGTCGGATTCCTATTAATGTGCTTTCCAGATGTGTTTCAGACTGGCTGGTTCACTCTTTGTGCGTCCGTTTGTGTTATTGTTTCAGACACACTGCAGTCCTGGTTGAGAGCATCAAAAAAGGACTTCGAGATGCCGACTCAGAGGCCAGAGTGGAGGCTCGCAAGTAAGACAGACATACCGAAAAACACATTATGTGGGGAGAAAAATGGTGGTAAATTCCTCACCACCCTCTTTTTCCTTTATGAATCCCCCAGATTCTTCACTTTTGCTCCATCCACCCCCCTTCATAAACCAACTTTTATCCTCCCTCGTACATTTCTCTTTTTGTCTTCATCTCTGCCTCTGTTTTCGTCTGCTCTTCTGTCTCTTTCAGGGCTTACTGGGGTCTGAGGAACCATTTTCCAGCAGAAGCTGAAGCTCTTTACAACTCCTTAGAGCCTTCATACCAAAGGACCCTCCAGTCCTGCCTGAAGAGCTCTGGCAGCGTGGCCTCACTTCCCCAGAGTGACCGCTCCTCATCTTCATCTCAAGAGAGCCTCAAGTAATGAACGCACTGCACCGTCCCTCCATAGATAACTTCAGTCCTGCATGTTTACTTTAAGTCTTCTTTTAATGATGACACTGATTATAGAAGTGATTTTGACTTTGATTTCCTATCTTACACATCTTTGTCAGATACATAGATGACATCTTTCTGACATCTGTCACACATACGCTTATTTTTCCTCTACTTATTTTTTATCTTATCTGTCTTTAATCCTGAATTAAAGCAGAGTGCCCATTCATATAACCAATGAAACACAAGGTCACTGTTTTTCATGGAGATGTGTTGAGAATGAGTTCAGTAGACTCAAAGCCTGAGGAAAAAAACTGCTTCCAAGTCTGGTGAAACAGTGGCTCCTTCTGTGATGCATCACTGTTGGCAGGAGGGTGATTCGGTCGCGTCAGGGGTCGAATGTGTGTTTTAGGATCCTGTTTGCTTTGCTCAAAGGCGGCTTGAAGTGAGAGAAGCTACAACACCTTCTTTCATGCAGTGGATGAATTAAGGGGCTGCACCAAAGCTCAGTATAAATTATGTTTAAATGAGCATTATTTTGAATAGTGAATCATGCAAAGCTGCTCTAGTAGTGTCTAAGAGTGAAAATATAGATGTGAAAGTTATTTTCTGCCCCCTTTAAATATACAATTGTTTGACCATGATTTGTTCTCTGCAATCCTAGCAACCTGAAACTATTCATCTACACTGCATTTCACTCTTATGTTAAATTCGAGCAGTTCCTAGAAGGTTGTCATTTTCCTCTTTGTATTGTTTCCTGTTGCACTACATCTTGTTGATTGCTGTTGATATTAAATTAATATATTATTTATAGTCTCAGATCTGCGATGGCACAGTGCTAACTAAAGGTCAAGGCAAACTTTTAAACTGTTATATTAGCACTTTTCTATTCAAAATGCTTTATACAACCATGTCTTATTTCACCCTTTCGCTCACACATTCACAGTCGGAGTCACTCTGAGTCACAGCTACCCCATGTATACATGACATACACCCCTATATCTATGTGACAAAAACATTTGATAATAAAAATAAAGAGTTATAAAAAGCTTTTATTGCAGAGGTACCCAGATCTTGTGTAATTGTTTCATGAGAAAAATGGATATTTGTCTGTTTTGTGTCCAATGTCATTTAATCTTTAGTGTTTTTAGTGTTGGAGTTTTAACAATGCTTGAGAAAGCTGTTTTATTCAATTCCACACATCAGTGAAAATGTATATTGATCATGATTAAGACCTACTCACTGCGTTGTTATATACTGACCTACTTTTCTCCCTTTTTTTTTTTTCTTTTTTTTTTTTCTTCAGTCGGCCTCTGACTTCTAAATGGTCAGCAGCACCGGGGCGAGGTGAGTCGAGCACATGTACACACACGCACAAGCCTTCTTCAACACATATTCTCCTGCACACACACACACACACACACACACACACACACACACACACACACACACACACACACACACACACTGAGGCAAACATCAGCTCCTATAAAAACCATCTCCCTTCATTCTCATTTACATCAGCCTGTCTCCTCCCATGAGCAATCACATCCTGTTATGTTTTTATCTTACAACACACATGTGCGCGTACACATGCGTATACTTGTCTGCCCAATTTTGTTTTTTCTGTATGGTATCGATATTGTGTTTGTATAGTATTGTGCATGCATGTGTTTGTGGTGTGTGTGTGTGTGTGTGTGTGTGTGTATATATATATATATATCCCATCACCTCCCACCCTTTCTCCAACACGATCCTCCTGTCCTGTCAGTCCCTGCGGGTTCAAAGGGTGGGGTGTCATCGACCTCCCTGCAGCGTTCCCGTAGCGACGTGGATGTTAATGCAGCAGCAGTTGCTAAATACCGGCACGTCAGACAAACCGGGGGAGCGGGCCGTCTGCCCCCGGGGTCCTACTCCTCACTGGGTAAGGGCTCTGCCAGTCAAGTTAGATGCTTATTCAGACAGTGGAGACGTAGGTCAGCATGTGATCAGCTGGAAGTCAGACTATAAAGAGTCTCGTCAGATCAGTACAGAGGAAGTTTTTTAAAGTTTCTGACAGGTTGAAGTAAGAAGTACGTCATCTTGTATAAAAGCTTGACTCATCTGCATAACAGAAGGATGGACGTCCAGACCCAAACACTTTAGCGCTTACACTGACTCCTCTCCTCTCCTGCTGCCTGCTCATTTGCCTGTTCGTGTGCTTGTGTGTAGATATACTCTATGCATGCTCTCTATACGGATATTGTCCTCTGTGTCAGTTTGTCTCTACATTTTCGATGTCGATCCCTACATCTGCACGGTTCTCAGATAAACAGATGTTATGTGACTAATTCACACTGTGCTCCTTTCTTCTCCTGTTTCTCTTGTATTTCATCTTTTTCTATTTTTCTTATTTTCAACTTTCTTTTCACATTTATTATTCACATTATTCGTTTTCCCTTTTCCCTTTGTATAATTTCTGTAAAAAAAAATTTTTTTTCATTTTATTTTTGGGGGGTTTTCCTGTCATTGGTCTCCTTTTTTTTCCCTCCCCCTCTTTCTCTTTGCTACTAAAGATGATGCCGCTGATAAAACGGATGGTAAGATCATCTCACTCCACTTCTTCTCTGCTCTTTTCCCTTTCCTCACTCCATGCAGTCCATGTTAACTCAGTTGTGACAGTGTGTGGCCACAGCGCCCCCTGCTGTCAACTTCAAAACCTCATTTCTATTACTGCGCTGTTCACAGAAGCATAGATCAAATATTAACACATCTAAAATCATCTTCTGCTTTACTAAAGCTGAATCTTATTTTAAATATGGCAATTTTCTAACCATCTGTACTCACATTAAACTGTATCATTCAGCTGTTGGTTTTATAGGATAGTATAAGGATGTGCTGCTTGAATATTGCACACAAAAGGTGAACTGTGATACTTAAAACATGCTCCTTTTTTGTCTGTCTATAGGAACCAAATCAGACAATGGTAAGACTGTGGTTAGGTGGATGTTTGTGTGCATATTTGTAGGGATGTTCTAGATGGAAATTTTGATTTTAGTCTTTTTGGATCCAACAATTATGTGTTTGATCAATTTTATAATAATAATAAACAAGAAAAGTGACTTTGCTTAAAGGGGATCTATTATGCTCTCTGATATATTCCTGTGTTATTTTTACTGCTACTATGGTAGATGCTTCTTTTAAACATGGTTTTAGTTTGAATTAGTGAGGGTCAGCATATGTGCAAGTAACCCCTGTGAGCCAACAACTCAAGCTTCAGCATCCTGTAAATGTTCAGATTTTCTTTCCTTCTCTTGGCTCTATATGTTATCCCAAATATGGTAACTTCAAACTTGAAAGGGGTGGAGCTAAGGCAGCTTGTTTCAGAAAGAGTATAAACGGAGTATGAAATGAGATAAAACAAAAGAATATGGATTTGAAAACGAGCATGATGGGTCCCCTTTAACCACTGAGTTTGGACATGTGAATGCTATTATAAAGTGGGTTCTAAAAGTAATTGGTTGGTGGGAGATTAATGGATTATTCCCTTAAATTCCCTTTTAATCATTAAATCATTTTAGTCTATAATAAAATACCTTATCAAATACTTAACTGGTTATTTTCAGGGATTTCTTTTCTGAGACGGGTTTCTAATCCACTGAAGCATCCCTGTTGTATTCATCTGTGTTTGCACCTGGCTGAATGTGAATGTTGAGTTTAGGGTCCAGTCTTTAGCAACTTTCAGTATTAGTGGCTTTTCATCAGCTCTAGTGCTTTTTAGTTTCTGGGCTTCATTCAGCTGCAAACTGTGTGCGAGTAGTTTCATTAGTGTGTAAAATGCAGGTCTGTTTTGGGGGTTGTTTTTAATGGTTGTGCTTCTACTTGCATGCAGGTCGTGTGCGTACCAAGCAGCCTTTGTCTACTGCCAGCACCGTGTCGAGTCAGGTGGACTCGAGAGGACGCAGCCGCACCAAGATGGTGTCCCAGTCGCAACGTACGTACCTCCTCGCAGCAGCCAAAACACAGAGCATAATTTAAAGCCAGCTGTGAGTGAAACAGTCTGGGTAAAACAGGAGAAATGATTAGAGAGTGAGCTTGTAGAAGTATTTGCGGTTCCTCAACTTTTGTTTGTGGAGTTTCTTAACTTGTTGCCTCCACGGTGACGATAAGCTCCATGTGAATGTTTTTGTGCCTTCAGGTTCCGACGAATCCGATTGCACACCAGGTATTCTGTCCGTGTGTCAGAGTGTGCCTGTCTATCTCTGTATCACAGTGGGAATGGTGACCCACCCGCTCTCATTCTGATCAGGGTGTTTTGTGTAAACAGGAGAGCGTGTGCGTATGGGTGTGTGTGTGTGTGTGTGTTTCTTCTGCATGCTGTGTTTCATCACTGAGGATGGTGTGGTGAACAGTACATTTCCGCTTCTCCAGCCTGGCTCTGGCTTTTATTCAGGTTATTAAAAATACGAGACACAAGCCTCTGGGCTATTCTTATATTGCAGCACATTAGGCAGCTGTGTGTGTGTTTTTTGCGTGTGTACCTGCTCTCCAAGACATTAACTGCTGATATGCTGCTTCGGGCCATCTTGGAGACCAGTTTAAAATCAGACAGTGATTGGGCCACAAACCAGTGCAACAGTTAAATCTGGATATTTAGATTGAGGACCAAATCGGAGTTAAGAGGGTTGGAAAGCTTTCCGTGAGTGTGTGAGGGTATGGCTCAGTATATTTACTTTAAACCATTTTTCCCTCATTGTTAAACAGGTTTTGTTTTTTTTACATATGCTATGTGAGTTGTCCCAACATGCACTGCTTTCCCAAGTCTGTCATCTGCGGCTGGTTAAGTGTGTGTGTGTTTGCTTCAGCTACATTTCAGTACTTGTTTTCTCTTTAATTAATGGAATTATTTCAACATAGTGCTTCAGCTTTGCCTTCATTCTTGGTATGGACCACCAGGATCCTCTCTCTTCGTACTCTTATTTTTTTTAACTCCCATGACACTTCTTTTGCGCTAACACCCATAATTCATCTGATTTAATCTGCTGTTCCTTCCCCCTCACCTCTGCTTTTCCCCCTTTCTTCCCAACCAATGGGCTTAATGGCTCAGGATCTCAGTCTGCTACCCCTGTCGGTGGTAAGATTACAACGCTACTTATTTTTACCCCGCTCTCTTTAGCTGTACTTTCTTTCCTCTGTTTCCCAAACCTCACTATCTTCTCGTGCACGCAGAAAGGTCACTGAGAGTCTCACCCACACTGGCTTAGGCATGCTGGGATTTGTAGTCACAGACTTATAACATGGCTATGCTGTTACCATGTGAAATACACTGCTTTGGGAGCCTCATGTTTCTGCATTTCTATGTGTTACACAATGAAAAGTCGAAAGTCACTCTTTTTTTTTTTTTTTTTTTCCCCCTCTGTAACCACATCATTAGATTCCAAGCTAGTAATTCTCACAGTTTTGTAGCTTATGTTTGGTTTCAATAACCTTTCTTTCACCATCTTATCACTAGTTTGTTTGGGTTTTTTTGTTTTTTTGTTTTTTGGGGTTTTGGGGGGTTATCGGCACTTAAACAAATCCAAGCTAAGAAATTGTCAGACAGCGTGAGTTGATCATTACTTATAACATCTTTTATCAGCTACTGGATATCAAAACTCTTTGTGCAGTAATCATATTTTCACAAAAAACAACTTAAACACAGTTTTGTCATTTAGATCCATTTTATTTAGTTATGCGTCACAAGGTGTTAGCACATAGTTCAGTAGGTTATGTGATTCCGTGCGTGCGTGCGTGCGTGCGTGCATTTAGATTAGCTTTTGTCTCTCATTGAGAGAAAGAAGAGAGAATCTGGTCTGCCTGCTCATTTTTAGTCTTAAAGAGATCAATTTAAAAGGGACCTGTTATGCTTTTCCTGCTTTCTGTCATTGTCTAATCTGCTGTGATGGTGGGTGCTCACATCGAACATGGCCTAAGTTTGAAATACTGAGGTCAGCTTCTGAGTTGTTCCTGTAAGCCAAAAGCTCAGGCTTTAGGCTGCTCCAAATACTGAGCAGAATTTTTTTCCCAACTCCTTTTGGATCTCTATGACATCTAAGCTGGTGGTCAAACCTTTTGTTTGTGAGGGGCAGCCAGTCAGAATAAAGTTGAAGAAGCAAATAAAACTGCTTGATTCCAACAGGGGATGAACTGAAGGCAGCACCAAAGCCACACAATTCAGGATTTAAAAACAAAACATTGCACAGCTGGACATGAGCATAATAGGTCCTCTTTAAGGTCGGTTTCAAGTCTTGAGCACTGGAGCTTGTTTCCCAAGCATCTGTTTTCACATTTCCAGCACTGCAGAGCTTCTCCTGCTGGACTGTTTGTCTTCTAGTTTATAGCAAAATGACCCACTGTAAAAAGAAACACACTGTGGCCTTAGCTTTGGGAGATCGGATGCCTCGGGAAGAGAAATTGAGACTGTTATTCAATTTAAATTCAATCCAAATTCAAAATTACAATCCAGTAATGACAGTTACCTATGAGTTGCCCTCTTTTTTTTTTTTTTTAATGAATTTGAAAGAATTTGAACTCACTGTAGCTCTGCTGGCTCCAGCAATCCTTCCCTAGTGATGTGTATTTTTGATATACATAAAATGCCAACATGTGCTTGAAAAACTACCAACTACCTTTGCCAGTTGTTGGTATAAGAAACTGATCACTTCTTTTTTTCTTTTCTTTTTTGTTTTAATGAAGTTGTCACGTTATAGAGGGGTGGTGTCACTACAGCTTTTTTTAATAAATGTCCCATGCACCACGGATAATCTATGTTAATCTATGTCTCTCTGAAGCTGGTAGTCGGAGCGGCTCCCCTGGTCGCGTGCTGACGAGCACGACCCTGAGCACCATGAGCACCGGGGCTCACAGGGTGCTGGCTGGATCCACCGGGGATGGACACAGACGCAGCCGCATCCCCCGCAGCCAGGGCTGCTCCAGAGACTCATCACCCACCCGCCTGTCTGTGGGTGAGTGCATTAACGTGCTTTGAACTAATACTGTCTTTCTATAAATTAGCTGTGCCTGCTTTAGAAACTGCTCAAGTGTTGGGTGATATTTTGTGCCATCAAACTCAGATGACCAGTCTCTGTGATTCGCTGTATACATGGATCTAAATTTGCCTTTTTCCCTCCTGCTCCCTGTCCTCCTCTTCTTCCTCTGCTCCTCTCCTTTTTCTCTGTCCTTGTTGCTTCTGTCTCGTAGCTCCTTCTAGCATTAGTTCCATCTACAACGGAGCAAGCAGAGGAGGTAAGGCTTCGACCTCGACTGGACCCTTGTGCTACCCATCAATCCACCTCAATGTGCCTATTCTCATCCTCACTTTAACCTCCATCTCCTTACACCATTTCTATCCATGATTTTAAAAAAAATTCCTCGATCACTGCTGCCGTCACAGTCCGTCTCTCCCATCATCAGTCGCTGCCTCAGCTTCATAGATTCCATCGTTCTAACTTGTCTGTCTTGGCTGTGTCGTTATGGTGATGGGTGCCTGTGATCAGCACATGTTCACGGATTACGAGTCATACCTTCCCCCTCTCCTTACTAACCTGTTTTAGTGGCTGGTTGAAGAAAGCTTCACACAGGATCAGCGACGCTTCATCTCTGCTCGGTAGACCGTTGGTAGCCCGTGATTAATTCTGATTTGCTAGCTGGATGCTGAAGCTGATGAACGGAGCAATGAACAGCGAAGTTGCAGTGCTGCTGAATGAAACACAGCCCTTTCCCTCAGCCACCCGCTTGATTGCTGCATCTCTTTCTCAATCACTTTTTCTGTCCGTTTGTCTTTGTGTGTGAGAAAAAGAGACACATTGAGCACCTGTGTGTATCAGACATCTCTGAAGGTGAAAATCAGTTAATAAGAACTATTAGATGAATAGAAGAAACTAAATGTGCAGAAATTTCAATTATTTGTTTACATGTAAGTCATAAACTCTGAAACTAACAAATCATTCATGTTTTAAAGACAAATTTGGGTTTTCTTTCAGTGTTAAGATTTAGAATTTTTTATTCTGTTAAAGGAAACAACTGGAAGATTTTAGACTCTTGAGGGTGTGATACCAGTAAATAATACCAGTAGATTAGCTGATAGATATGCGCTCACACCTCTAAGATGGTTTCTTAAACATCAGAGGGGGGGAAAAAAACCTGTGCTCACATTTTTCTTGTTTTTGTCAGTTTGTCACCTGTTCTTATTCTGTCTTATTTATGTCTTTATGTACGTGCCTTCCTCTTTGACTTCTTTGTCACTGCTCATGTCTTTCTTTATGTGTACTTTTTCTCCCCTTTCCCTTTTTCCGTTTTCTTTTCTGTCTGCACTCCGTGGTTGTTACCTGGGTGGCGTTAGCTCGGGGCAGTCGTATCCCGCGGCCCAGTATGAGTCAGGGCTGCAGCAGAGAGGCCAGCAGAGAGAGCAGCCGGGACACCAGCCCCGTACGCTCCTTCACACCTCTTGGTGAGTAGCAGCAGCAGACAGATACCCGAGAGGAATTAGTAGGATATCCGAGGAAAAGAGTCTGACTGTATTGAAGCTTTACTCTTAGCTCTTAGATTTTTAGATTAAAATTGAATCCAGTATCTGAAAAAAAAAGTCTCAAACACGCATGCGTCAGGAAAGTAGAGAAATAACACCTTTATGTTTTTCAGTCTTTCTTTCTATTCTCATGCACTACTCGATAAGTGTGAGTTTGTGTGGTCTTAGTTGTCAATCCTAAACTCTGTGTGTTTGTATGTGTGTGTGTGTGTGTTTTAATCTTGGTTGCAGCAACGCGGAGCTACTCTCGCTCCACCGGAGCTCTTCACACACCTGATGCTTTTGGGGCTGCAGGTGAAGGCTGAGTACATCTTTCTCCGTCCCTCACCCACCCAACCACTTGACTTGATTTTCTCTCTGCGTTTTCTTTTTTTGTTCTCTTTTAGTTGCAGTTCATCATCTCCCACATTTTACCAGCCCGTTTCTTTCGTCGTCCATCAGTTGATTTTTGATTTGTTTTGTTTTTTTACGTTCTGCTCCAGGATGTCGGGCTCTCCAGTGGAATCGCATGTTTCCGCCCGTTCAGTTGCCAGTTTATAACCATTCTGCTGGTTTTATCAGTGTCTCTTTGTCTTCTTTATTTAGCTGCGTCCCTCCTCCACAGGGACGTCAACATGCTCTCCTGCGTTTTATGTCAATCATGCTTTTTTTACCCCCAAGTGCCATCTGCAATGTCACCTAACGCATCATCTCATCAACTTACAGGGTTGTCTCGTGCGAAAGTGCCACGCGTGTGTGAGTTGTGTGAACGTTAGCGAATGGATGATCAGGAGAATGACATCATTTGTGGACGAGTGCTGAGTGTGTGCGAACTTGTTTTAATCTGAAGTTTTGCTAATGTATTTATTCTGCTATCTTTCTGTCCATCCTTCCTCTCTCTGTCTGCAGGATCAGGTTTTGGAATCAGTCAGTCAAGCCGTCTCTCTTCTTCAGTCAGCGCTATGAGGGTCCTGAACACTGGTTCAGATGTAGAAGAGGCTCTCGCAGATGCACTGGTATGGAAACTCAAATTCTAACACAGCATTGTGCACAACTAACTAATCATAGCCGTTGTGACTAGTCGGTACTAGACTTACTAGCCGTTTAATCTAATTGTTTGACATTTTAATTGATGCCCAGTGCCGTAAATTATTGTCCTAAATGTTATGCAGCCATCTGCCACCAGATGGAGCATTGTTGTTGAGAAACACCATAAATCTGTTATGCTAGGCCTGATCTTTTTGTTAACACTATTTATTTACTGTTTGTTTTTCACTTTCTATTTGAAGTATAACGTGCAGTGTTCTTAATGCATGATGAAAGGTCACACCAGGTTAAGTGACATGATCCATTATTGAAAAATGTAATTAATGGTTTTAAATGCCTTTGTTTATAGAGTTTTTTTACATTGTCCATTAAACAGTTTTCAAATTTAACGTAATATCTGAGTCTTTCTTAGTTTTAGACTCGTCGGTTATACTAGTCTAAAAAATTAGTCACCAGGAACATCCTGGCTACAAACAGTGCACGTTCCAGTATCCTGCCACTAGCTCCTACACTGTGTGTCTGTGTGTTAACTAAACCCTGATTCTACCTCTGTTTAACGCTGTCAGCTGTTGGGAGACATGAGATCCAAGGTCAGCTTCTTTTCCTACCTCTTACCTGTGTGTGGGTGTGTGTGTGCTTGGTTTGTGTTCTATCAAGATGTGCTAGTGCATGCTTTCTTAATGTCCTGCTTGTTGGTTTTTGTTTTCATTGTAATGTCATGCCCTTTCTGTTCCCTGCAGAAGAAGCCAGCACGGCGACGGTATGAGAATTACGGCATGTACTCTGACGACGATGCCAACAGCGATGCATCCAGCGCCTGTTCAGAGAGATCCTACAGCTCCAGAAACGGAGGGGCCATCCCCACCTACATGAGACAAACAGAAGATGTAGCTGAGGTAAACAACAGCAGCAGGAAATAGATACTGCGATGGGCAGCTTTCCTAAAACCTAGGTCCTTAGAAAAAACTTAAATGACTTAAGTTAAATTTAGATGGGTTTGAAGTTTCACAGAAGGGAACAGTATCATTAAGGCGCTCTTTTAAAGTTAAAGTTTGCAGAGCAATTTGAATGTCAGGTGGAACCTCAAGGTTTTCTAAGGAGCATCCATCAATCTAGAAATTACTGTTATGCTTAATGCCTCTGGATAAGGCTGCAGAAAGCCACTAAAACGTTGACATAAGGGTCAGGCCATACCGACCTTATGTGTCAACCAAACAGCGCACACTGAAAACATGTTAATGGAAAGATGCGGTTCCATTTGGTTTTAGAGTAATGCAACCTGTGCATCACCTAAATCAGTCTTTAATTTGTGTTGACAGTTGTGATTAAGGGGCAAAGATTCTTCCCAAAACTGTGCTGACAATTCTGTGTTCTGGTCCTTGGCTTCCTGTATAAAAGCTGAAGACACAGGAGTGTGTAAACAATGAAGTAACTTTGATATTTGTTGTTAGGATTTTTCATGCACAGCACTTTGGTCAACTCTGCTGTTTTAAATGTGATATATAAATAAATTTGACCTTTGTAGAGAGTACCAAGCGCTCTTAAAGAGGGTGTTTACCTGAAATGGTTTCTATTCTGTTTATGAAAACTTTTCCTTAACATAGTGTGCAATTTGAGATAATGAAAAAGTGAGAATTTGGAAGCTTGTATTTAGTTAAAAACTTTGGAAATTATGCAGACCGTCTTTATAGTCTATATACAGATCTGCCAGGGTCACAGTACCTTTCCCGCTCCAGTTCATTTTGAGCACTAGAATTTTGCAGTGAAGATATTACTACCCAGAATCAGTGAGTGAATATGATCAGTGAGGTTTATATACTCATGTCTCCTGTGCTTAAATCTGAAAAGCCATTAAAAACGTGTTACTTCAATATTAAGCTGAATATTTATTACGTGCATGTATTGAATCTTATTCTTTCCTCCAGGTGCTCAATCGTTGTGCCAGTGCCAACTGGTCTGAGAGGAAGGAGGGTCTACTGGGCCTTCAGGCTTTGCTTAAAAACCAGCGCACCCTGAGGTCAGTGTCAGGTCACTCAGGCGTGTTTGCAGTTAATAAAGTCATAGATGATTTCCAACTAACTGCTGCTGTTTTGTCTGTAGTCGGGTTGAGTTGAAGAGGCTCTGTGAAATTTTCACCAGGATGTTTGCTGACCCTCACAGTAAGGTATGGATGCATGCAGCATAAACCCTCGCACAAAGATGCACTGCATTCATTTGCAGTACCGTGGCACAAGATTCATAATTCACCTGCTTTAATTTTACTTTTTCAAATACTTTGTTTATCCCATCATCCTTGACTGTACCGGATTCTGCCAAACACAGAAAGTGTTACACCGCTTTAAAAAGCACACACACACTTTAGCTGTCACATCTTTCTAATGAATTTAGTGAAAAAGACGGGATAAACAGGTCAAAATGTTTCCTCAAATTTACTCACACTCAGACATAAACACGGGCATGGAACGCGTGCATTGGACTGTTTTCTAACGGCATGCCACACCTGAATGAGTGTGCCATCACGCTCGCCGCCGTCCTGTGGGATTGTTCTGTCACTGTTGAGCAGCCAAACTGCTGGCTGCACTCTTCACACCCGCTGGCTCTCCCTTCTCTTTTCCCCTCCTCTACCTGCAGTCTGAGGCAACAACACTGACCGCTCACACACTCAAAAGCACACACGAACACACACACTCGTACATATTTGGGCTGCCCGCTCTCTCCTCTGACTAACAAGCTGCGATTCGGCCTCTCTAACACTGCCACTTCTGTTCCACCGTCTTGAGTGCTCCGTTTTCTCACACATGTCGTAAGCTGTGTGAGCTCCTCCCCCTCCCCCTCGTTTGACGTTTTGACGATTTGATGAATTTCAGCGAGACTCCGGCAGGGTGTACGGCACGGCAGAATCCGGTATAAGCTCAGCCTCCTTCAAGGTACTGCATCTCACCAGTGATCTCCATCTGCCTATCTCACACCACTCCTTTTCGTACTCCTTCCTTCTTATCTCCCATATTTTTCAGTGTTTCTTTTTAGCCTTTTTGCACTTACACTCAAGTTTCTCCCATGTCAGGGAGAAGGTAAAATTGGTTGTTGCTCAAATGTGTTTGAAAAAATTGAAGATGCTGAGTGTACTCTCTGACACTGAGTACATGCTTTGTGACGATGCTAACAGATGTCTCTCTCTCCCTCATGCTGCTCCCACCTCTGGAACTCTCTGTAGAGAGTAAGTCTGGCCAATCAGTGTTTGTGTTTGGATGAAATCTGCTTCATTAATCTGATTGGGCATTGAGAACTACATAACACTTACTAACCTACCTCACTTAATGTTGTCCGTAGCTCCACTGTGCTGCTGAAATCAACTAGTGGCATGTAGAGATGGTCCCCACATGTTGTGATTGGCTTGTTTTCATTTTGTATGATTTAAGTGTGTTACTTGGTGACTGGGAGTGAAGGTGGACTGCTGCAGTAATGAGTGAAATGCCACTAACTCCAATGGGAACCACAGGGAACTAATGTGGACTAATGCTGCTCTCACATCATTCCCCTTCAGTATAATGCAGTAAAACAATGCAGGAGTGCCTGTATGCATGTGCATGTGCGCATGAAGTGTTTTAAGAATAAGTGATCAGTTGTTCAGTTTGTCACCTAGACTCTGTGTGCGTGTGTGCGTGCGTGTGTGTGTGTTTAGGTGTTCAGTATGTTCCTGGAGACACTGGTAGATTTCATCCAGGTCCATAAGGACGATCTGCAGGACTGGTTGTTTGTCCTGCTCACACAGCTTCTGAAGAAGATGGGAGCGGACCTGCTGGGATCCGTGCAGGCTAAAGTGCAGAGAGCCCTGGATGTCACAAGGTGAGTTGCACATTCGTATACAGACAAGCAAGTACAAATCAAGATTTTAAAAAGTGGCTTTTTATCTTACTTTACCAACACATTGTGGTCTATATGCAGTCCATTGTGATCATTACGTAGACCGGACAAGTAAAATGTTTGAGTGATAACCTATAAATTTAGTTCAGTTTGAACCCCAACAATCAAATACTGTAGTTTTTGGGTCATAAGCCGCTACTTTTTTCCCACACTGCGGCGTATACTGACATGCGGCTAATGCATATTTTTTTTCATGCAGCCAAAAACATTTTGCCTGGTAACAGTAGACCAATAAAATTGATAAGTAGTATATATACGGTATATATTTTTACCGGTTGTTAAGAGACGTTGTAATGTTGTTTGTGCACTGTTCTGTAAAAAAACCATAAGCGACGTAATTTGTGTGTTACTGATACGTACATATACTTAAAGGTAGCAGTGTTACAGGCGCTGTTCGAGGAAAAAAAGCATTTGCAGTATGTATTTTTGTATGTTACCATAACGTTTATGTTACCATGTTTATGTTACCTTACGGATTAAATTAAACGTTAAAAATCCTCACGTGTAATATTTCTGTGTAAATATCTAATATTACGAGTGAAACGCATACGGCTTAAAATCCGGTGCAGTCTGTACAAGTACAAAATTGATTTTCTTTCTAAAATTAGAGCATGCGTCTTTTAATCAGGTGCGCTCTGTAGTCCGGGAATTACGGTAATCCTGTGAGCGCAAGCACATGGTGACAGTGGGAAGGGAGCAGCAGGACCAGGTTCATCTGCTGCGACTGGTAGGGGGTGAAGAGAGGGAGATGGGACAAAAACTCCACCGTGGAAGAGAGCCAGAGATATTAATAACTAATGATCAAATGCAAAGTGGTGTATAACCGCAGATAGAGTGAAAAAATGTGAGTGAGAAAGAAACGCTAAGTGCATCATGGGAACACTGAAGCAGGCTAGGCCTATTGCAGTATAACTAAGGAAGGATTCAGGGGCACCAGATCCAGCACTAACTATACACTTTATTAAGTGTAGCTTAGCTTTAGATGAGATCAGGACTGCTCAGGTGGTATGACCTTAAAGAAATAACAAACTCATCATCTGTTTATAAAAATTTACTTCCTGAGGTTTCTTAAGAAAAATAAATGTAATTTCAATAGTATGTCTGCCTTTCCTAAAGTATTATAGTAGTTTAAAGAAGCCAGTAAGACTAAAACTGAGAGGAAAAAAAACTAGAAAAAAAAAAAAGATTTGCAGTCTGAAATTTCTGACGCCCTCTTTTGTAATTTTCACATTTTTCCACACATTTCAAATTATTCTGGCACGTCAGGTTGGAGCCTCTGACGGGTTGTTTCCGGGCCCCAGGCCTTATGTTTGACACCCCTGCTGTAAAGTGTTCTTGGCGTGAGTCCTACAGTGAGTGCTTTCCTCCAAAAACCAGCAGCAACCTTCAGAGTCAGCACTTTTTTTATCTCTATTATTTCAAATGTTTAGTAAAAGTGCAGAAGAAGAAGCAGTCACACAAATCACCACTTTGCATCTGGCACAGTGGTTACTCGGTTATTTACTTGCTGACAGTCCTTGAACTTTATTTTTACGATGCATGTTATGGCACAAAACGTGAAATCTAAATCTGTGGTTTTTTTGTCTTGCAGAGAATGTTTTCCCAACGACCTCCAGTTTACCATTCTCATGAGGTTCACTGTGGACCAAACACAGACGCCCAACCTCAAGGTAAATGACAAGTTGATATAATACATGTCTGTTTAGTGTGTATGTGAGAGAGCTGAGTGTGCAAATGTCTGTGCAAGGGTAGCATGCACACAAAGCTGGAAATTCAACTGACTGCTGTGCTAATATTATTACATGCCTGCCCATTGCTGGCTCTACGTCCCAAAACCCTGAATCCTGGGCTGTGATTGGATAGCGATTGATCGAGCCACTCCACTGGCTACTTTCAAGCTTTCTTCCTCAAACTCCTTTTTCATCTTTACCCAGCATACCTCTCTTTCGTTTCCCCTGATTATCTACTACTTTATTCCTTGCTCCCAACCCTTCTTACCCTTTTATCTCCCGTGTTGCTCCTGCCTACTCCCACACCCTTTTTCTGCCTGATGTTTAACCTGTTTCCCTCTATTCCCTCTCCTTTCCCACTAGGCTTGGGCAATAAAGGATCTTACGAACAGTAGAATTTCACTACCTGCTGCAAATATTGCATTTCTGAAGACTTAACTACATCTTCATAGTAATTTTGTTAAATATTTTGCTATATCCAACCCCTCTGACATGTAAGAATTGGCTTAGATAGTATCACAGTATGAGTCTGACTCATTTTGTAAAACCATACAGTGTAATTTCAGTATCGCCCAGGTCTACTCCCCCATCTCTTTTTACTCCTCTACTCTCTCCATCCTCCTGCCTGCTTTCCTCTCTTGTTCCCCACCCCTCCCCCGTCCTCGTCTCCCTGTCTCTCTCCGTTGATTGACGCGGTGCTTCTCCTCTCTCTCTCTGAAGCCTGTGCGGAGCTCGTGTTGCGGGCGAGGCAGGGGAGGGTCCGGGGTAAAATTGTTCCCCCCCAGAGCGCGGCGCCACGCCTGCTCTCTAGACGAGCAGGCTGCAGCCTGGAGCCAGTCCTCCCAGGTCAGTGCGCTCCGGGGGGAGCAATTATGTGGCGCGCACGATGCTGCTAAGTGATTTGGAGGAAGTTCTGGTCCTGAGGTGCATTTGTAGAGAGACGAAAGACAATCAGGGCAGGAGTCAGTTGTGGCGTTTCAGAGGCTGAGTTGAATTTTTCCATTTATTGGTTCTTTAATATTGTTATTTGTCATTGTTTTTATGTTGATTGATTTTATTTTTGTACTATATAACGCATGACTGCATTTTAAACTTTTCTCTCATTCATTGGATCATTTGATTTTTCAGACCTGCAAGAGATGCACAATCTGCTGTGGTTGTACATGCTGACTCACTTTTGTGTGTGTGTGTGTGTGTGTGTGTGTGTGTGTGTGTGTGTGTGTGTGTGTGTGTGTGTGTGTGTGTGTGTGTGTGTGTGTGTGTGTGTGTGTGTGTGTGTGTGTGTGTGTGGGGTTTTGGTTGTTTCTGTATTTGTGTTTTTACAGGTGAATATTGGGTATGCATATTCACCATTATAGGTCAGCTTCCTAACAATTTGTATAAATGTGTGTGTTTGCGTTGCAGGTGAAGGTGGCTATTCTGAAGTACATCGAGACACTGACATTACAAATGGAAGCTCCGGACTTTGTGAACTCTAGCGAGACTCGGCTGGCTGTTTCCCGCATCATCACCTGGACGACTGAACCCAAGAGCTCAGACGTCAGAAAGGTATCGTCTCACAAACACGCACACAACATAATACATCCTCTTGCAACAGGCCCCTTTTGTTTTTGAGGGATGTAATTAAACTTTATAATATTGATTTGAAGCAAGTCAGGCTGACTGTTGAATCTGGATGTTCAACACGTTCTCACTCCCAAAGCGTAACATTTTACGCTAGGTGACAAATCGTCAACATATTACGTTTCCGGCTACCCACCACGTTCCTAAATGACGACCTCGGAAAAAAGAGGAAATATGAGAACCGTCTGGACTCCATCTACACATGTTCGCTCTTTTTCTTCAAATCGCTTAGAAACACGCTATTTAACATCATTATAGTCCTGGTTAAGATCAGGATAAAGTTATGGTTAGGGCTAGGGATAAGGTTAGGTTTAGGACTGGAACGTCTATTACCGCGGGAGCGTCATTGCACTGGATTCCAGCCATAACCCGCGGCGTACTATAAGAACGCCGAAGGTCTCCTTTCGCGTTTCTCAGGAACGCCGCGGGACGTGACAAAACGTTGACATGTTACGCCTCGGGAGTGAGAACGGGCTGGGATGTTACAACAAAAGCAGACGAAGTGTATGATACCACAGGTTTGAAAAACAGTTATTGCACTGCTTTACCAGCAGAACTAGGAATTTCCATGGGAAGAAAATCGTGTGATCTGTGGAGTATCCTTTCCATAGCTGCAGAGATGGTTTCAACTTTAGGCCAAGCAGTCTTCTTGCTGCACTGGCTGTTCTCTTCCAATAGCTGAAAGTTTTTGTTTCATTTTACCTGTTATTTTCTCTTTAATTTCATGTTGCGTTCCGGTAGTTTGCTGTCATTCACACTCTGTTTAAAACTTGTGACACTGTCTAAATTTTTGCCACAGCATATTCTTTTGCCTGGCTTCAGATCAGTCTTCTGCAAATGCCTGTCTGCACGCAGACAAGAAGCACACAGCAATCACGTCACCTTTGCTGGACTATAAATTTTGCTTGATAGTGACAACCATAGTTTTTGGTTTGTTTTGTTTTTTGTGTTTAAGCTTTATCTCATAACTATAAACTTGCATCTCAGTTCAAAATCATAAATTGAAAAGGATCCTTGTCTCAAATGCCACCTCACAGCATCCCATAGTTAACCACAGTACTACTTGCAAGAGCTGCCACCCTGTTTGGTCCACAAAGTCTAAGTGTGTATTTTGTGTGTAACAGGCAGCCCAGTCGGTGCTAATTGCCCTGTTCCAGCTCAACACTCCAGAGTTCACCATGCTGCTGGCAGCTCTGCCCAAAACCTTCCAGGATGGAGCCACCAAGCTACTTCAAAACCACCTGAAGAACACAGGCAATGCTGCACAGGTAAAACATACTCTGACTCTAAACTGTGAATGCTTCAGAATCACAGTTTACACCTGAACTCTGTCATTATACTGCAGCAATAATGGCGTACCTCTTTGTTGTTTTGTTACCTTCTCAGGCACCAATGGGCAGCCCTATGACACGTCACACCCCCCGATCTCCAGCCAGCTGGTCCAGTCCAGTCACTTCGCCCACTAACACATCCCAGAACACCCTCTCACCAAGGTAAACACTTGTCTGACAACTAGTCTTACACTGTCAAATCACTGTTATACAGTAAACAGTATTTTAGGGTGTTTTGTGGCCAAAAACAAGCCTGTGGGGGGAAAAAAGTAAGCTTGCAAATTACACCGCATCTTTTACTGTGTCTGTGCAGTGCTTTTGACTATGACACAGAAAACATGAACTCAGAGGACATCTACAGCTCACTGAAAGGTGTCACAGAGGCGATCCAAAACTTCAGCGTTCGCAGCCAAGAAGACATGAATGAACCCGTCCAGCGGCGAGAAGGAGAGGAGGTGAGTGGAGGAGGCCAACACATTAGGGACATAAGTTCAATTCCTGGTGTGAATACAACCAGACCTGAGTGGTTTGTGTAACAGTTGGCACAATTCATGGGGGCGTTTGAACATTTTCGAATATTTTTATTTGATTCTACCTTCATGAGGTTTCCCCCACAGCAAGAGACAAGCAGCGGTGCAGCAGCCAGAGATCATGAATGTCAATAAACTTGTGGGAAGTGGGCAGGTGTGGAGTTAAACTTCTCTCAACTTGGAGGCGAGCAATTGAAACGAGTACAAATGGAAGTGAATATTACCGTTGACTGGCCACTGAGGCTGATAAATACACTATATGGACAAAAGCAGTGAGTCACCTACAGGAGCTGCTCACCCATGGAAACATGTCGTGAAGCTCCTGGTGCGCAGTTTTATGCTGATGTTAGTGCCGTCACCCAGCTGATCACGGACTTTCTAAAGAAGCTAACAAAGGCAAAGTGACGAAAGCAAAAAATATCCAGAGGTCAGAACCAGACACAAGCTAGCAGCCTCAGTTTGAGCAAAGGATCAAACTATTTACTAACCAAATTATGGAGACGGGTGAAATGGGGAAAAGGGTTGATTTGCTGTTATCTGGTGGATTTGTAAACATACAAGTTTCACAAACTGGCTTGTTGAAAGGGTGACATCCAGTTATAGCACCACACTTGAATTCATATGTTTTTCCATATAGTGTATATTATAGGGTTGCCTTTGACTCGTGAGCAGTCACCACGATGCAGTGCATGGTGGGCAAATTGCTTTATAGTGACCAGGCTTCTGAATGGTCTCTTTATTTTGATACCAGATGAAAAATACCACCATGGTGCAGTCCTAACGCAAGCAGCTATACACCACGATCTCGCCAGTAGTATAAAAGTGTGAGAGTTGAGATTTTATTCCTGATAAAATAAGCAAATACCAGAATAAAAAGAGGATAAGACAGAGTATTCAGACTTTGTAATAGGTTTTGACACTCTCATTTAGCTCTGCACTCAGAAAGTATTATATCGTCTTTTGACCTTACAACATGTTTTCCAAGACTTGCAGAGGCCTGAAACACCCACACAGGTGTACTGTAGGGGACGCTGACATCTGATCTGCCCCACCACCCATCCGTTAGCACAGGGAGTGAGAAGCATACATTGTTTATGGGACTGATAACTGTGAAAAATAATCTTCTACAGCTGCTGATAAAATCCTGTTTGTTTTATTTAAGCCTAGCTGCTGAAAAGCATCCCCAGTTATTATTTTGTGATGCTTGTGTAGGTAGCCTGCTCGTTCAAAACAAATTTATGACTTCAGACATGCCAGGTCTTATTTTGCAGCCCCTTGCAGTGACCCCGGTTCCTTTTAAGGACACGGCGTACTCTACTACAGAGGTGTGACCTCCTGACATTTTCCCCATGAGATGCAACTGAAACCCAAGTGGCCCACATGTCATCAGCGTGCCAATCACAGCACACCTGACTCATCAAACCCCAGCTTAGAGCATTTAGCGGCTCGAGTGTAAATATACACATACAAATAAGAGCACCTTAAACCCTGCTCAGCTCCTCACCTGGTGCTTCATGTGTCTGCCTTTTTAAGTGATAGAGTTGTTTTTGTTTGTGTGTTTGTTTTCTTACGCTCTCATTTAGACAACAAGATCCTCTCTAAAAAGGAAACTTCATCCAAAATGTCCTGATATATGAATGAATTTTAAGAAATCGAACGGAGACATGTTTGTTTTAATTCTTTTTGCGTATTTACCATCTAAACACATAAAACAACTCTGCAGTTCAGACTGTTTTTAAACCAGAACTTTTGAACTCTTTAGAGTTTGACTGCTTGGTTCATTCGCTTTGTTTTTAATCCACCTTTGTTTTCAGGGGGGCAGCGGGACAGATGGCAGACTGTCAGATATGGGCGACGGCGGGCGTATGGCTCTGGACAATAAAACGTCTCTCCTCAACACCCCCCTGCTCTCCTCCAGCCCCCGAGTATCCCGCGAATACTTGTCCGACTCTCCCTTCAAACACAGCCGCAAAGACACCAGCCTGGACGACTCGGAGCTTCAAACTGATGGTACACAAAAGCATTCTGGCGGAAAAGGACAAATAACGACCTCGAGATATCGCTAACGTGGGTTATTTTCTGTCGCCTGTCTCCTCACAGATAGCAGCCTGGATCAGTCGGAGCTGGTGGCCGAGCTCCTCAAGGAGTTATCCAATCACAACGAGCGCATAGAAGAGAGGAAAGCAGCACTGTGTGAGCTGCAGAAACTGATACGCGAAAACACCCTGCAGGTGTGGGACGAACACTTCAAGACCATCCTGCTGCTCCTGCTCGAGACGATGGGCGACAGAGAGGTACACACACACTCATTTCAAATCTACAACAACCAAATGAAAGGGGAGGGGAGAGAAAAAAAAAGCTAAAGTCGCTCACTTTTATCTTAAATCCTCTCTCAGCATGTGATCCGAACGCTGGCTCTGCGGGTGCTGAGGGAGATTCTCAGCAAGCAGCCCTGGAGGTTTAAGAACTACGCAGAGCTCACCATCATGAAGGCCCTGGAGTCTCATAAAGACCCTCACAAGGAGGTGCGTTTATCCACACCCACGCTAATCTGCTCACTGAGAAGCTGATTTTATCACAAAGCATTATCAGACCATGAAGCGGTGGTGCAGAACACTCCTTTATTTTATTTATGGATCATCAAAGCTGGAAAAAAGCTTTGTGATTATCACTTGGTCACGTTGTATATTCATATTTCTCTGCTTTTCTGTAGGTGGTTCGAGCAGCTGAGGAGACAGCAGCCATGTTGGCGTTGTCCATCAGTCCAGACCAGTGTATCAAGGTGTTGTGTCCCATTATCCAGTCAGCTGATTACCCAATCAACCTGGCCGCCATCAAGATGCAGACCAAAGTAGTGGAGAGGATTCCCCGCGAAGGCCTGATTAGCCTGCTGCCCGAGATTGTACCAGGACTGATACAGGTAACATGCAGCTCAGATATGTAACTGTTCATTTGGAGGATGAAAGTATCAGCCGTGCAGTATCGTAGTTGTCTGTCATCTGCTTTATCACACACAGCCTTCACGTTCATGCATAAATATGATTGTTATGAAGAACTGCAGATCTGTAAGTTGTGTTCTTCTGTCTGAACAGGGTTACGACAACTCTGAGAGCAGCGTGAGGAAAGCCTGTGTGTTCTGCCTGGTGGCCATCTATTCAGTGATAGGAGAGGACCTCAAACCGCACCTCAGCCAACTGTCCAGCAGCAAGGTAAGTTGAATTCATCGTAAACCAGCTCGCTAAAGATGTGTCGCTTCTCATCCTGGTCACCAGGATCTTTCTGTGTATACATTTCAAGCTCTCGTGTCAACAGGTTTCCACCAAGAGTCATCTTTTTATTTTAATTTTTTGTTCAGCTGATTTTTTTACTTTTATTTTTATTGCACAAAAGACAAGAGTGCGATAGTAAAGTGCAAACTGCATCGAGTACAGAAACAACTACAATATACTGCTTAATAACTTCGGCTGCAAAGACAGCAGCTAGCACAAAGCTAGCCAAGAACTTGGAGTGATTTTAAAGCTGAGTGAAGGCCGACCCGAGCCCAGCAGGCCCTGTAACTCAGGCAATGATGAGCAGTCAAGCTTGCAGCCTCTGTTTTTAAAGTGGCGATCACTTTGAAGTCTCTTGGCGCTAGTTTTCGTCTTTTGTTCGTATATGTAAAAACAAAGAGGAAGATTCTATGTGCGTCCTCATTTGTGTCAGTGTGTGGCACTGTGGCCTCAGGTTTTTGTATAATTCAGTTAATTGGTCATTGTGTGACCGCACGTATCAGGTTATTGTGCTGAGTAACTCAAAAGTAAGATAAGTAGTATAAAAAGTTACTTTCTCTGATGATTAATTACATAACGTAGTACATCAATTTTATGAAAAGTAATGAATAATGTATAACACGTTACTTTTTTTTTTTTGAGTAACGACTCCAGCGCTGGTAAATACAGATGTAGGTTCAGGGTCTGAAAAGTGAATTCAAAGCCTTTAACCTGAATTCTTTCTGAAAGCCAGCAGAGGGCGACTCCTCTGGTTGCAAAATATACTTTAGAATTGTATACAAGTGTATAAGTAAAAATGACACCTCTTATCAGTTCATTTGTGACCTCTGTAAATTGTTTCCTGATGTGGTTATGATCATAATCTCCGAGAGTCTTACTGGAAATAACATGAAGTGAACAGTTTACAGCATGCAGCGTCCTCAACAAAAACGCTCAAGTGAAGCACTCACATCAGGACACGGAGCCATTACAATCGCTACATCCATCCTTTATAAACAGTTGATGGCAACAACCATAAAAGATGAGTGATGAGTCTGTCAGCTACAGACTGATCTATTTGTGATGAATCCCAGGGCGACCTTTCAAAAACGGTCATGTGATAAACATTACTTGCCCAAATAATGCAGGAACCATAAACGCCACGTGTCAGCACGCGGTCGGCCTGCTCAGCTGGAGTAACTGCAATCTCGCCTTTTAGATTTTTAGCATCTCTTGGCTTGCACACATTATTTAATTCATGTTCTTCTGTTTTTCTATCTGCAGCTGAAGCTGTTGAATCTGTACATCAAGCGCGCCCAGTCCGGCACCACCGGCAACGAACCCTCAACCGAGGGCCTATAGGATACAGAGCGCCGTCCCACAGGGCAACTACAGAACTGCAGCTATGCCCACCCAACATAAACCATCTGTTCATGAGAACACAGCAACACAGACTGAGAACAAAGCATTCACAGGAGCAAACTACATACACCACACACACAGCTGTTAGGTACACACAGTCATCACACGTGCAGAGGAGAGTTGTAGTTCTGCTCGCCATTTCTTAGGATCCCTTCTGACTGAACTGAACCCTCAAACTCGGATTAAACTTAAACAGACATGCAGTCACACCCTCCACAGGTTTGTCACTACTCACTCAAGGATGAAGATATTAAATGCCCGTCCTGTCCGCTCCGCTCCATATCCACAGCACATTCCCTCTGAACAGCATCTCGAGGTCAACAGGAAGTGGTGCATCTGCATGGTTCTCATTTCCCTGGGCGGTAATATTCCTCCAACGGTGCTGTCTCCTCGTTTCCTTCTCGAACACTCATTAACTTGAGGGAGGGGGGCGCCAGGTAGACGGGAATGTAATTTTACATTATGTCATAGTTTGGATTTCTTTTACGCAGAGAGGTTTTACTGCAGTGGTTTTTAATACCCGGAGTTTTCTCTCTCACTCAGACGTCAACACGTGTTTCAAAAAGGTGCTGATGAGCCTGAACGGTACGACCGGCCGACCCCAGCACACGCAGCACTAACACGAGTCAAAGTGGGTCCTGCCTGCTCATAGTAAATACAGTACATACAGATTCCAAAGTTTAGGAGGCGTTATGTGCTTGGCTATGCATGAGACGAAATTTAAAAGATTAATAACTTTTTATTGGGGTCTGTTGTCAGACTGCTCTGACTGGGGTTTTAAATTAATGTGAACAGTGTCTGCCCCTTTCAGATAAATCCATGATGTCCTCCATTTCTCCAATCTCGCATCAGTTCTGGGCAACACGTGGAGAAAGATGGCTGCTTACTACATGAAGTATGACAGGACATGGCTTATTATCACATAGTGGATATGTATCTATATATGATATTAAAATGGAGTATCCAAATAACAGTGTCATTCAGGGGAGTTCCCCAGAGGGGGGGTGCACGCGCGCACCTGTGCCCATCCTTGTTTTATTTTTATTTTTTTTCCCCCTCTCTCACACACTTATTTTGTTTATCTCTGCTGAGAAATTTGTAGAAATTTATTATTTACAGCTCTGGGAAAAAAGAAACAAGTCATGTGTCACTTTTCTCCTGTTCGTGTCTTTCTTTCCTTCCTCTTCTTGTAACATTCTAGTTTTCACTGTTGTTTCCTCTGTGCATTTACAAAGCTGTGCTTACAATAAAATAAAGAACTTGTACAGATCACGATAAGCCCCGCCTCTCTTCATTTCTGCAGCATAAGAAAGTGCTGCGGTAAGGCAGTGAGCAGAAATACCGTGCATGGGTGGGTCTGTACCTCCTCACAGGAGTGTTGTTCATGCAATTCAACAGAATAGATCTATTAAATGCTAACAGAATGTTGCAGTTTATCTGATCCAGGATCAGTGATCAAACCTCTACAGTATCATAAATGTTTCGTAGTCCCTTAAAGAGTCCCTTCATCCCAAATTTACACAGTGTGACTGTGTCACAACCACTCAATTTCAGCAAACACCTCAGTATGAAAGCATCAAAAATGCAAAATTACTTTACTGATTAATATTTAGCAGTTATTTTATTCTAAAACAATTTTATTCTGAGCTGCACAGGTGATCGGTTTTATGTTTGTTTTGCGAGAAATTGGTGAAAATGTGCGTCAGGATTTTATCCTTGCTTTGACAAACCAATCAACACCAGGAGTTTAATTTACTGTCTGATAAAGCAGTGGGTTTTCCAGCTGTCGCTCTCCCGCAAAGAGCAGCAGCAGGTGGGAGATCGTGGACTTGTTAAGAAACGTTAAGAAAGTGGGCTAATCCACACATGAAATAAAAGATAACATTTAGGTCTTATGCAACATAGCTATTTGTGAAACTGGTGCTATATTTCATGTATCCATCTGTCCTCTGGGCTGTAAATTTAGGAACAGCTAAAGAGAGTCCCAGATACTGTCTGACCTGTAAAACCCCCTGGCCTTGCTGCACTCATCTACAACCTGCCAAGACCCTGCAGTTCATACTGAGTCTGTCCTCAAAACAATTCCCAACTTGGGAAAACATATCAGTTACACTGTTGAAGATGGATGTGGTATACTTTAGCAGTTTTACATACTTAAAATTTGCATTTTAAATCAACTCTTGTGTTTTGCAGGTAACAACTAACCGTGCTTGTTCCCTGGCTTGGAAATCTTGACTTTTTGACAGTTTTCTGCTTAAATTGGCTTTAATTTCCTAGAACAAGAAGACCTTGTTATGAAAAGTGGGTCTTATTGGTCGGAAAGGAAGGTTTGTTTTTAGACTTTCCATGATTTCCCTGAACTGGGGTGCATGTAGCTCTTGGGTAAGATACTAACCCCAAGTTATCTAACTCCAATCCATCTGTCGGAGTATGAATGTGTGGGAATGTTGGATAGAAAGCACTTGAGCAGGTAGAGTAGACAAGCGCTAAATGAGAATCAGTGTATTTACTGTAACGGTTCTTTTTGCAGGGTGAAATGATTGTTCAGCATACACCTTTAAGGACTTTAGTTACAAAGAAATACACAGGTTTGAGTTTATTTGGGATATTCTGTAAACCATATAAGGTGATGTGTGCTCACATGTCACTAATATTTGGTGAATGTCCCTTAGTGAGTCGCACCTCAACTACACTCTCTTGGTAAGGCAAGGCAAGTTTATTTGTATAGCACAATTCAACAACAAGGTGATTCAAAGTGCTTTGTAGGCAAAGTGGTAGGCATCAACAAGCTTCTGGTGTCTGGTATAGCGTTCATTTAAATCAGTTGGTTTCTTGGTAAGGATCTGGCTTTTAGGGCTCTTTCACAAATTTTCAATAGGATTGAGGTCGTGGCTTTGGGAAGCCTGCTCCAGCAATGTAATGTCACCCTACTTTATCTATTACAAAGCCAGTTGTCGTGTGTGTTTGGGATCATCCTCCTGTTGGAACACCTAACTGTCTTCAAGTTTCAACCATCTAGATGTTGATTTGAGGTAAAGTTCTAGCTAATTTGTCTAGTGTACTACTGGCAACAAAACGGCCCCAGAGCACGATGCTACCACCACGATGCTTGACACTTGGTAGTGTTCTTAGGCGTAAAAGCCTCACCTTTATTCCTCCAAATGCACCTGGTGTCATTGTGACCAAATAGCTTCAGTCTTTACTCGCCTGATCATTGCTTCTTTAACCAACACAGCAGTTTTCAGTTGTGCATTTATGTAACTAGAGTTACATGATAAATTTGCTTTTGGTGACACTAAATGTGGAACACATGAGTGATGACTGCTAAAACGGCCTCTGTACACCTATATACATACTGAATTTAAAAACATATTATTTATTACATTATTCAAATGTACAAGAACTGATTGATTTTTTTTTTATTGTAGTAATTACTGTATTCATATATTTTTAAACTGAAGGGGGGATTTTTTTTATTAGTTTTTTTTTTACAAGCTGTCCATTGCAAATCCTTCATTTAAAATGAACAAGTGTTATCCAACACTTATGCAACATGAATTTTAGTTCTGTCCATGCTAGACAAGTCAAGTTACTCCCTTGTGTTCTTTGATGTTTGCATATTTGGTGTTGACTGTCGTGTGTTTATGTCCATATTCTGAATTTCCTGAGTCAGACAGAAGGACTTTAAGTCATGAGGCGGGCCTCCCCTCCACCTCCACCTCCCTTTCAGGGCCAAAATAGCGTGTGTGCCCCACTCAGAAAACCAGACTTGAGAGTGCGCCACGTCCAGGGTCCGAGCGGTGCGTAATTATTGACCAGAGAGTGCAAAAGGTCTGCAGCCATCTTCTGTGGACTGGACTTTTCTTCTTGCTCGACACTGACATGAATGAAACACTGATCTCCCGTTTGGACCTCGTCGTCGGAACCGGGCCGAGTGGTGTTTATGTGTAGGAGAAGTGAGGAGAGGGCTGATGAGACGCGATGTTGTTCTGGCAGCCGTACACTGAAAACTTCCGAGCCCCCCTACAGAGACAGAACAGCGGCTATACGAGGTATCCGCTCATGTACAGCTCAAATGTAAATGTTTGGTTTAGTTTATATCCTCACAGTGTGGGTGTTTGGAGCAACAACAATACCTGTTAATAAATAACTCTCGGTGAAAAGGTCAGCGCCCTGTCGCTGTATTTGCATCAGAGATATAACATTATTTTTACTTGACACTGAGGGGTGTTTGCATGCCTACAGGGTTCATATTTTTTGACAGTAACGACTTTTTGTAGATATGTGTTATAGTTTCAGGGAGGCAGAGCGCAACTACAGTTGGACACAATGACGGAAGCTCGAAGGTTGCTGATTGGCTAATAATTCTGCGCTGGGCACAGAGGGCGGCCTCTGATTGGCTGGACTCAGTCTTTGGCATCCTTCCCGAGGCTGGCGGTGGCAGCCCTGCGGGCTTCAGAGACCGACAGTCTGTGTGCTGAGGGAGCCATGTTGATGCTCTGTTTTGTGTCAAACGCTTCATTTTGGATGGTTAACGGACTGCGTGTTAAAAATAAGGAGCCCCGGCGGTGATTCCAGCCCCGCGATGAGAAGAGGAGCGCGGAGTGGGATGGTAGAGGGAGCGCCAGAGGAGAGCCGCTCTTAGGTCACCGGACGTAGCTGAAAGCAAGTGAAGTTGATGCTAGTTAGCTTCATAGCTCGGTAGCAACAGCTGGTGCGGGGCGCTGCGTGGGATGCGGTGTGTGGATTAAAACGATATTTTTTCCTCCTTCTGCTTGTGTCGTTCTGCTGAACAAACGTCAGTCGGACTGTATGAAGACTCGATACTTGAAGCAACAAAGGCGCTGCTGAATTCAGGCTAGCTTGCTTAAGCTTCCTTTTCAAAGCTAGCTGTTAGCTAACATTAGCATGCTGACAATCAGCTCGGATCTTCAGTCACGACTAACTATTTACTCGCTGAGTGGGTTCTAAGTTACTTTCAGGCAGTCTGCCTGTTTTGGAGCATCCCTTTGTGCGAAAATAAACTCTCAGAACTCGAGTGGAGATATGGCAATGCATCCAGTCTCTGTGGAAAGCTACCGGTTCGCCTGCCCAGCTTGCCAGGGAGCGGCTAGCGGGCTAGCAGCATAACTTTCCTCTCACGGGTGTCATTCAGAAGCTGCAAAGCTCACTTCCTCTATAAGCCGACCTCTCGTACCTGAAGCAAGCTGGCGGCCATCCGAGTAGAAGCCGAGGACAAGGAGCTGGGGCCGATGGCCTGGGTGCTGAAGATGGACGACGCCACCATCGAGTCGGGGCTGGTTCACGACTTCGACGCCAGCCTGTCCGGCATCGGGCAGGAGCTGGGCGCTGGAGCCTACAGCATGAGGTTAGAGAGACTGAAGACAACATGCCAGTCCCAGCTTCAGTGGGTCGTTGGCAAGAACAGCTCTCTGAGTGTTAACATTACAGCCCCCCTGGGTGCGTTACTCCCTTTGTGTTGGGTGTTATGGTTTCTCTTTGTTTTGGGATTTGGACTCGAGCAGTCACTGCGGGGTGCCACGATCAGGGATGAAGATTAATTTCTCTAAACACACACAAAGGCAGGGAAGGGGACACGTGTCATACTGCCAGGGACAAAGATGTTTTGTTTTTGTTTTTTTTATCAGTCTGCACTGTTTCTCAATGCACGTGTATGCTGCAAGGACATGGGTAAAGTTTTTGTTACATCCAGGAAGTCAGGAAGACACTGTTCTGGTTTTAAGAACAGGTCTGTGGCTTTGTTTCTCATAATCAGGGTTATGTGAAAACAAGTGGCTGCACATGTCTAGGCGGATGGGACTGAATTTAGACTCTTTTTAATGGAGCTGTTCTAGGTTATAAATGAAATTGCTCAAGCATTTTTCCCTCCCTCAATTCAGGACATATATGCACCTCATCTTTTATCATTGAAGCCAGTATTTTTTTTCTGTTTACCTGCTCCTGACCTCTCTAAGCAGTGATCCATGATCATATGTTTTTAGTCTGAATATTTTAACTCTGACATTTTTGAAACTCTTGCTTTCCTCCTGAATGATTTTCTTCAGAAAATGTAGCAGCAATTTAGTCACTGTAAATACACTTAATGTATCTTTTTACACTAGCACACCATCATGTTTGGCCCATTTGTTTTTTTTTTGGGGGGGGGTGTGTGACTCCAATAGTATTGGAAATCAAAAATTTATTTATGTATTTATTTCTCATTGCATGGTTATATTTATCCTAAAACTGTTTCAGAGTTAGTTTTTCAATGACACTGACCCACAGCTTATAGCAGTCCTATGCTATAACCTTTACACTCATCTGATCTTAGTCCAGTTTAAATGTCTGTGCCCTCTTGTACCAAAGACCACCATCAACAGACCAAATAAGGGAGTGTCTTTTGGAATATTGGCATTCATCCCTGCAGTAGATTTCCAGAGAGCTGTAAGATGAATGCCAGCATGTGGAGGTTTTCAGGTGTTACTGGCCCAACCCCTTATTTAAACACATTGTGTTGGTTTTTGCCAAAATATCTCACCTGCCTGTACACGCCGAGGCTAATAAACATGCAGTCTAGTAACAAATTTTATCTTCATAGTTCTGGTTTTAATATAATAACAAGCCAGTTTTTCCCTGGTTTCTGGTTAGTCAGGTTATTCCAGCATTTATGCTGATGGTGCATATTTACACTGGCTGGGCAGCATTACTTGAGAATAATCTGTCTGCAGAGGATGCATGTGCATTTCCTGCAACTGTGCTGTCATAGTACATCCGACAAGGGGACGAGAACCTCTCTGGGGAAGCAGCTGAATGATGGTGTGAACTGTCACAATACCAGTACAGGAAAGGTTGAGACTTGCTGGTCATTTGTCATTGGATTTTCCTTTTTTTTTTTTTTGGGTGGGGGGTAAATAAATAAATTCCTAATGTTTAAAAGAGTCACCAAATATATCTTGAAGTCGATATGTGTGGAAAGACTGAGCTGAATAACTTTGTTATAAACCACCTGTTCAATTAGTAATTCCTAGTATGCGTGCACTGTTATGTAACAGGTTAATGGGAGGTCGTGATATTTGCATGATGAAGGCAAGCCCGCCGAGGGCATACATGTGCTTTATCTGCATCCGTCTGCTTTTAGCGTGTGTTTATCTGAGCATGACGTAGGTGTGTGCCTGTCGCTTATGTGTGTAAGCAAGATTACTGGTATTCAGGGGATGGTATGCATTGACAGTATTAGTTTGTGCTTCAGACATACTGCTGTCTGTCTGTGGTGCAGGGGTGGGTCGTGGGTGTGTTTGGAGTCAGCAGCTGATGGGAACAGAATGTCTCGGTGTTATTCAGTGGAACGAGCTCCTCAGATTTCAGGAAGCAGATGCAGTTTTCGTGGGCAGCATGGTTCAGCTGGGCTGTGGCACCCATGTTGGTGCTGCCTGGGCTCGCTCACTCTGCAGAGAAAACACACCGGCAAGTGATTGAGAGAAAGCGATACGGGGCAGGATAAATCTAGCAGGCAGCTCTTTGAAAGACTTCGTTGTTTTGAGGAAGGTGCTGCAGGAATTATTTGAAATTTGGTAAGGTGGTTTTAGTTTGGCTCCAGATTAGTTTTCCAGGTAATGAGATGCCCTGATCTACATATTTTTGCACAGATAGGACTTCTTTTTTTGCACATGCACACACTCCTCACCCTTCTCTGTGCCCTCATTGACACTCCCACAGCATTTGTCAGGGTGAGCCAAGTACGGGAACGTTGTCTACAGTGCCTGCCAAGCGTGAGAGATGGTATATGTCAGCAGCTAAGGCTATCTCTGGGTGTTTCTGTTCATTTATCCTCCTGCGGACTCATGCATACATAATTAGAGAGACAGTTTGATCGATGGATAGTCTTCGTCACTTATTCTAAAAAAAGGTGATCCATTGAATTATTCCACACTGTGACAGGGAAATATTGCCCAACTGAAAGTGACATATCAAGAGTGAAGTGAGAGTGTTAAAATCACACAAACATTTGAGAGAAGGTCGTCAAGTACTGATGCATAAATACACGATTTCCTTTGCCTTCAGGAAGGTCACAGTGATTATGTTGTCATCAGGATGGAGCTCACATGGTGCTGGAGATTCAAACTAACTTTGAGACAAAAGCTAGTTGAAAAAAATTGAGGCCAGTGCCAAGGAAAATACGCCAAATCAGCTCCTAACGGGGAAAACGTATCGCTCACAACTGTTCTTTTGTTGTTTTTTTTGTTTTTCCCTCGCTGACTTGTTTGTCTCTCTCGCCCCTCCTAGTGATGTGCTGGCTCTGCCAATCTTTAAGCAGGAGGACTCCAGCCTCCCTCCTGAAAATGAGACCAAAAATCCCCCATTCCAGTATGTGCTGTGCACCGCCACCTCGCCCGCTGTCAAGCTGCATGACGAAACGCTCACATACCTAAACCAAGGTGAGACCTAAAGAACGGCAGGTGATTTTGGGAGGGGGGGGTTGTTGACCCGGTTTTACACGACCCAGTTTGTGTTGCATGGCTGCCTGTCAACAATCCAACGTCAATAAATAATGAGCGCATTAATTTAATGCATTTCGGTGTGATCACTGTAAAATGAAACTCTTACTGATGTGAATGCCAGCCTCGTGTGCCCTCGACGTGACACACTAAGATCTGCCTATTACTGAAATGTATTGTAATGCACGTTGAATGCATAACAAGACGTTATTATTCCAGGTTATTTAGCATATCAATACACACAGTTTTTATTTATTTATTTAAACACAGCTCAGGGGCCTTGTTTAAAGGTGGTTTGGTCATACAGACGAGATTTTGTGTTTTTTCTTGGAAAAAGTTGTTTTGTTTTTGTGTAACACTGTACTGCCCTCCAAACACTCCATTACCCCCACTGACTTTTACTTTCTCAGTGCATTAATAATGATTATCTGTCCAACTCAGTGTTTTATTCGCTTGTTTGTTTTTTTTGCCTGTAATTTTTACTTTAAAAGTGCAAGATTTACAAGTTAACTTACTTTTTTATTAGAATTGTTTTGTATAAAAACAAAACCAGCAAAGTAAGAAATTCATCATATGGTCTAAACGTCTGTTTCTGCTTCACATATAACAATAAAATATTCTAATAAAGCCTGTGAAGGAGTTTGATAGAGAGCAGGGTCAGGTATTTTCTGATCGTTGGGGTTTATATTGCTCATATTGTAGCGATAGAAAGTACCTTGAGGTGACTGTTGGTGTGAAGTCGTGTTATATAAATAAAGCTGGATTAAATTGCATGTAATTAAACTGGAGTGAGCATGAATAAACAAAATACCTGAGCGGTGTCTTCACAGGTCAGCCTGTGCAGTGTGAGCATTTGTGCTAATTTTTTAGGAAAGACGGTTTACTTTGGCATGCATGTGTTTTTGTCTGTTTCACACAAACTGAAACATAAACCACTGCAGCAGTGACACAACTTTATACCACACTGGGGTGATTTTACAAAACTTCAATCAAGAATTAAAAGGCAAATTTACCTTCAGGTGTGATCATTTAAAGAGTATAAAATGCAAGTGGTCTCCACAGCAGCACTCAGAGGATTCTGTATCTACTTTTTTGTGTTTTTGGTCTTTGTTCCTGGAAGTTTGATAAGGTTAAACTCTGTAACTACAGAGTCGATAGGCAGACCAGTGAGAGAGTCCAGGATTTATGATAACGTTTTGTTTGCATAGCACTTATCACAACTAGCATTTCAAAGTTCTTTACACAAAGTGCAATAAAACACAGTCATGTGTAACTAAACAGGCAGGAGTTGGAAGTTAAACCATAACAATAAATTACTAAAAGAACGTTGGGTTTTTTGTTTGTTTTTTTTAAAAGGACCTTAAATGTGATAACATCAATATATAATGCTCACAGTAAAATAATCAGAAGTTGTAACAAGTAATCCAAAAATGAGTTTTAGTGCCATTAAATCCCAGTATTGAGTGTTTCATCAGAGGAACCATTCCTGCAGTGTCATTCATAAATTTACAACAATAATAATGAGCCTGTACCTTTTTATTGAGTGTGTTAAATTCAAATATGTATATACTCACTGTTCCTTGTTAAATCTTTCTTTTTTTGTTGTTGTTTTGTTTTTTAATGTTCATCTACTCTCACTCAGGCCAGTCTTATGAGGTGCGTATGTTGGACAACAGGAAGCCAGGGGAGTTACCGGAGCTCAACAACAAGATGGTGAAGGTGAGAGGATCCTCACAGCTCGAGGACAATCATGCATCTGTGTCTGTAGACAGGACACTTTATATCTAATGTGTGTGTCTGTGTGTGTAGAGCATAGTGCGAGTGGTGTTTCACGACCGTCGGCTGCAGTACACAGAGCACCAGCAGCTGGAGGGATGGAAGTGGAACCGTCCTGGCGACCGTCTCCTTGACATCGGTAAAGATGCCTGCCGAGAAATGTTTGCTTAGACTGTCCCGTTCATGTGTGTGATTTGTAACTCAAATATCTGTGTGTGTGTGTCTGTGTATCAGATATCCCCATGTCAGTGGGCATTGTGGAGCCAAAGACTCACCCCTCCCAGCTGAATGCTGCAGAGTTTCTGTGGGACTTGAACAAAAGAACTTCTGTGTTTGTGCAGGTAACACTCAGACATCCTCTGACACTCATTCAAACCACAGAGAGACACACACACATACATCCTCTCTCTTTGAGCCACCTGCTCAGCGTGCTGCTGAATTTCCACATCAAACACGTTTTGACTTCATCGTGTCTACCCGCCGTCTGCAGGTGCACTGCATTAGCACGGAGTTCACTCCCAGGAAGCACGGCGGAGAGAAGGGCGTCCCCTTCAGGATCCAGATCGACACGTTCGCCCTCGGAGACGGCGGAGACTACACGGAGCACCTCCACTCTGCCTCCTGCCAAATTAAAGTCTTCAAGGTGCTCACTCAATCTTAAACAGGGCACGTTTGAAACTGTGCCAGCACTCACCAGTTACATCTCTTCTTCTCTGCTTCCTGTTTAGCCAAAGGGGGCAGATCGCAAGCAAAAGACTGACAGGGAGAAGATGGAGAAACGCACAGCTCAAGAGAAGGAAAAGTACCAGCCTTCTTACGATACCACTATCCTGTCAGAGGTCGGTACAGGGCTGCTGTGAACTCCTAGGCTTTATGTGACTTTGACACTAACTAGCTTATAATACTAACAAGCTTCCAGGTTCAGTTCTTGTTCATAATACAAAAGACTCCATCACTGCCAACCAGTCTGAAAATTACAATGCTTTGGATTTAAGAACTAACGAACAGCAATAACTTTATTCAGAAAGCTGCTGAAGTCATATAATCCTCTTAATTCGTTGGCCGTGGTTTCTCACTGTTTCTCACATTCAAGTGTATAAATGTCAGGGACTCTGAAACAATCAGTTACTGCGTTTTTAAACCTCAGATCATCAAAAATACGACAATCGCGTTGAGCCCAAAAATAAAAACCCTCCTTTGATTTATTTGGGGGGAGGTGGTCTTTTTTTTTTTTTTTTAAATGTAAAAAAATCACAAATGTTTTTCACAGTGGCACAGATTTGATGTCACATTAGTTTGCCAGGTGTGTTTAATGTTAGGAGACCCGTGTTTGTTCACACGGCTGTCATCTTTCCTTCTTTCCGCCTCATTTGTTCACCAAATCAGAGGCACGCTGCTGCTGTGAAACAACAACCGGATAACTGGTTAGTATTTCTGTGCCCAGCTATCAGCTAGTCGACTTGCAGCACACAACTGAAGTGGATTTTGTGTCACTTTGTGTGGTTTTTCCATATTTTCTCAGATACTGAACAGACTTTTATTGTCAGCTCAACTGTTTGTCTAGACCAATGATTCCCAATGTGTGGGCTGCAACCCCCTATGGGGTCTGAATGGGCCACAGCAGGTCCAGTGTGCCCAGTATCCCTCCTGCACACGTTCAGGCGGTAAATGGATGGGACCGTCTAATTTTAATCTGTGGAGCGTTTATACGACTAAATCCTGCAGGATGAGAAACATATTTCTATTTTACTTATGTTTTATAACCAGCTAATAAACTTTTGGCTTATTTCTTATTGGATTCTGTAGGATTACATCTTTTTAGGGTTATTTTAAAATCAAAAGTGTTTCTATATTAGAATCTTGTTTTGACTTGTTTTGTAATTCATTTTAAAATTGCCATTATTTATTGTTATTCTTAATTATGGGGCTTTTTTTTTTTTGCTCCTGAACTTTTTCTTGTCACTAATTGTAAAGATTTTAATTTTGAAACTAAAGCTGCTGATAGAAGATCAGGTTCAACAATTTCATCACTGGAGCATGAATAAATGAAAGCACAAAGGAAATGCTTTGTTAGGTATGTGTGACCATCAGTTGGGCGTTTTTACTGAAGGTTTGGGCGTGCCACTGAAAATGTTTATGTTTCAAATGAAGCTGCAGGGGTTTTGAATTTTGGGAATAGCTGGTCTCGACTAAATAGTTGTGTTAATGTGACAAAAGGGATTTATTTTAATTTGTTCTAGCTGATTATATAAGTGAGATTGTTCAGGGTCTTCTCATATCTACACCCCCCTTAAACATCACTCACATTTGACTTGCAATACAGTACAGCGAGGTTGCCGAGCACCTGTACAGCAGTACAGGTGCTCGGCAACCTCGCTTTTAAACAAGAATATAACCAGAATACAGCCACTGTTGCAAAGAGATGCATCACAGACGAGGTGTGCCTATAAATTAGACCACAGTCTATGACAGTCAGTCTTGAGTCAGACTGACTGTCATAGAGACAGGTTACCTCCCATTCAATCACTTTGCAAACAAAAAGTCACCCAGAGGTCAAGGATGTCAGACAGTCGGCCCTAATTGGTAGCTGCAACTACTTGCAGCAAAAGAATCACCGGCTGATTGATGAAAGTTTTCCCAGCGAAAAAGAGGATGTCGTTCTATTTTTACTGTAGTGTGACTGAGTCATAAAGCATAACATGGACAAACTGTAAATATAACAAACATAAAACCACCTATGTCAGAACATCAGTTTTCTTAACACCTCATCCAGTTCAGGGTTTTGGGGTCTGGAGTCCTTCCCAGCTGACATTGTGGGCGAGGTGGTGGTTCTCCCCAAAGATCGCCGGTTTGTCGGAAGGTTTATATCAGAACATGCGTAACATTTTAGCCGACATTCGTCAGCTTCCCCAACAGCCAGACGGGTCTGTTTCTTCCATCAGTAAGGGCTGGCCAGCCTTTATTTATTAGCATCAATCATGCTCTGCACCTTTTATCAGAGACCCAGCTTTTAATTCATTTTCACTGTTGCTGCAGTGACATAACTTCTCGCTTGGAGGAAAATGGTTTGCAGTTTGTTGCATAAAGAGGAAAAAAACCACTTTGAATCTTTTGCAGCTTGTATTAAAATCAGTTAGTAATGAAGTCTAAAGAATTGCCTTTTATCAAATATATTACATTTATTTTGTGAAATAGTGTCTCTGTGACTTTTCGGTGTTTGGCGGGTGAGGGTGAAACTCTCCTCAGACTGTTTTAAAATGCGCTCAAATGTTATTGGACTATAATTACGGTGATAACCACACCTCTATCTGTTCCCCACATATCGAGTTGGAGGTTTTAGTTGTTTGTGTGATAACCACTGGCTGGTTAATCTCTGCTGTGTGTCTGTATGTAGACGAGGCTTGAGCCCATCATAGAGGATGCGGGCGACCATGAGCTGAAAAAGTCCAGCAAGCGGACACTTCCCGCTGATTGTGGCGACTCCTTGGCCAAAAGAGGCAGTGTAAGCATCCTGCTCTGCTCTCCTCTTCCTCCTCTTAATCACTCCACACACTGTCTGCCACCTTTTTTAGGACCTATTGTTGATTAGTGAGGCCGTCAGTTGCTGTTTAGGGGATGTTGTACTGAACTTGACTTTAGGCTAGATGGAGCTAAATGTCTTTCACTTGTTGTTTCTGTGTAGTTTGAGCTGCTTGTATCAATAAGTGCGCTTTCCACAGTGCTCTCCTTGGCCAGACAACGCCTACACCAGCACCAACCAGGCAGCTACTCTCTCCTTCGCCTCCACCCCACTGTCGACCTACACGACCTCCTCAGTACTGGACAGGTACCTTGAAAGTGTGTGTGCGTGAGTGAGAGAGCTTTCTGTTTTTTAGGTAAAGTGTATACTGGTCTTAAATCAACGTCTCTGTTTTCCAGTGACTCGTCCTCACCCAATCACCAGGCAGACCCTGGCAGCCATGGCAACTCGGAGGTTAGTGAAAAGTGACACACCTGCACGAACAGAACAGAGGTGTAAGAGACTCGGGTGTAGATGATGACGTAATTGATTGCTTTGCCGCGTGTGTGCTGAGTCACTGTCAGGCTGTAACGACTCGGCTGAACAGTGCAGAGGCGCTGTTAATGGTTTTAGTAACATTTGTTCTGTTCTTGAAATCGCAAATTAAAACGTCTGCTGTGACGAACACCTGCTGCCGTGTCACATGATACGTTTTCCTCCCTTAATGACACAGGGTTAAGATTTTATTGAGTTTCAGTAAGTGACACAATCGCAGTACCGACTGCTGCTGTGGTTAAATCCATGTTTGTTTCTGATGAGCAGCAACATTTATTCCAGCAGATATTTAGATAACTTTTTCTGCTGTTATTACCTTTCATTTGAATTCTCTCCATGAATTTGAGCTGCATTCGAACATTCAAAGCGTATTTCCTCCCATTTATCTGCCATTATATCTCTGTGTAATATGAAATGTAGTGTTTTCAGTTACAGAGAGGAGAAAATGGTGTAGGTGACTGACGAATGTCTCACCTCCACTCTGCAGTTGAGTTTGGATCCATGACTTTTTTCCACTCTTTGTGTTTTATTTGAAATTGTCTTAAGTTTCTTTTCCACTAGCGTCTGCTCGATTCAACTTTACTCAGTTTTGGTCATTTTCTATTGCAAGTCAGTAAAGCTCAATGTGGGTGGGGTTGTTATAGCGAGGTGGCTCTTAACTCCTGTGATGCTAAAACACAATGGAGGACATTGAGGCGTTGATATACATGTTGCTAAACTGATGTTAAATGTCTGCACCGCTTCATGTGTCGCCATTTCCCCCGTTTCCGGCTTTCAAAAAAGGCATCACTCATGAGTCATCCAGTGATGTCACTCCTGTGCCAATCAGTGTCATGCAGTCTGTTGGCGTCATATTTGTGGTACCAGGTACTACCACCTAATATAAAACCAGGGCTCGCAAAATTTCAAAATCCCTGGTAGCCCTTGGGGCAGGCACTTTTCAGTTTTTGGTAGCCCAAAATAAATTTAAGTAGCCTAAAAAAAAATAAAAGAAAATTTTGATTTATGTTTTGTTTCCTTTACAATATTATACATTAATCTAAAAATATTTAAAACACAAATTACAACAACAAATTACAATCATCAACTCAAATATTTGGTTCTAATTGAACAGAAATTTCTATGAACTTGCAAGAACTGTGTAGGACATGAATCAGTCTGTGTCAGATTCTGAATTGGAAATTTCCACTGAAATCACAGGTAAGAGGCAAGTGGAACCAAGATCTAGGACATTTGCTTTTTGAAGTTTTCACTCTTTGCGATTTTGCGAGCCCTGAAAACCCTAAAAGTCGAGCTGGTGGTTCTAGTGGAAAAGAGGCTTTAGTGCCCTCAGTTTTAATCCAAATATGGTTTAGCTCAGTAGGGCTGAGTTGTGTTAATGTTTCGACCCCCTGTTTGCTCCTCTTTACAGCAGTTGGGCCCCACTGCCTCCATACAGGACACACAGAAGTGGCTGCTGAAAAATCGCTTCAGCTCCTACACACGGCTCTTCTCTAACTTCTCAGGTATGCACAGGCAGGTTGTCAGACACACAGCGTGGTCAGGCGTGGTCATGATGTTGAAAGACGTGCGCGTGTATTAGAAGTGACCAGATGTCCTCCCTTTTTATTTATTTATTTGTTTTAAGGTTCTGATTTGTTAAAGCTAACCCGGGACGATCTAGTCCAGATTTGTGGGCCAGCAGATGGGATCAGGCTCTTCAATGCACTCAAATCCAGGTAGGTCACACATGAGTGGCTGCTTCTGGTAAATACAAAGCAAAAAACAAGTTAAAGAGAGACAGAGACATAACATGATGTCACCCACAACAAAAACACAGCGAGTTATCTCCCATCATGCCAGCTCCAGGCTCTGTGATACACCACCCACGCTGTTTTCTGTGTATGCAGGTCAGTGCGTCCCAGGCTGACAATATATGTCTGTAAGGAGTCCCTTCAAGAGAGCCCCCTGCTGGACAGACACAGCACTAACGAAAATGGAGAACACTGTCTCTCCTCTGGTTTACACGGTAAAGACGAACAGATGCTGCTGATATTAATCAGGGACCAAATGCCGTCTGTGATTATTATCATGACCGTGAAACCGGTCTGGTGTGTTTCTGTGCAGTGTACCATGCTCTGTATCTAGAGGAGCTCACAGCTGCAGAACTCATCCGCAAGATGGCGTGCGTGTGCAGCATTCCACTGGGAACGATCAACCAGGTGTACCGACAGGGTCCTACAGGCATACACATCTTGCTAAGCGACCAGGTACACACACACACACACACACACACTCACTCTCTCTATATTTTGAGTGTCACATTCATGGCCCTGAAAGACTCATGAAGTGGAAGTCTTTAATTAAAAAACAGTGGAATAAATGGTAAGTGGGTTGGTGCCCTGCTAGTGCACTGAGAGCATTCACACACACATGCGTTTAACCTCTACTTTAAGTACTTTCTAACAATCTCACTCACACACACACACACACACACACACACACACACACACACACACACACACACACAGACTGATGCTTCAGGGGAAATTTGGGGTTCAAGGATACTCACAGAAGACCCACTCTACCTCCCAAACCACAGTCCACCCATAAACAGGAAAATGCCTCACTGTGTGCTTTAGTGGACATGGTGACGTCCTTTTCACTCAGCTTTCAGGATGTACAATACCTCCACAAACACCGTGCTCAGAAATAAGGCACCATAGAAGTTGTGGGTTTGAGATCTGGTTTAGTGTAGTGGTTTACACATTTGCCTAACAAGTGAAAAATACCCGTGTTGAGCCGAGGAGTGAACCACCAACCCTTCAGTTATCGATGATCTGCTCTGCCTCCTGAGCTACAAACACTCACAGCTTACAGAGGAATAACCGGGCGCCATCATCTTATTTGCATGTTGTTTATGGGCTCTGTGTGTGTCACACACACTGTGTCGCTCTTCAGAGTCGGACCTGTGTGCAACCGAAACAAACCTTTAACCTGCTGAGAATGTTTCATGAGCTCCAGCGCTTCACCCTGTTTTGTTTTTTTACTTCTCTCCCACAGATGGTTTACAACTTCCCTGACGAGAGCTGTTTTTTAATCAGCACTGTCAAAGGTCAGCAGTCTCTGCTAACAGATAGAAAGCCACAACCTAGATCACTTTTAGACGAGGATGTAATGTCTCCCTTCACTTTTCCCCCTCTCTGCAGATGAGTCGGGCGAAGGACTCCATCTAATCTTGAAGTAGTGAGGAGGACAGATGGCATCACTAATTCTCCACCCTCTGTTTTGGAGCTGAAGCCTCCCTCTGTCCATCCCTCTGCCTGCCTCTACTCTTTCCCTCTTCTTCCTCCCTGTCTCTCTAAGCGATAGCTCGACGGGAAGCAGACAGACTGCGCTAAAGCCATGTAAATGTTAGAATCTGACATGGGTGTGTCCACTGTTTCATATTGAAAACATTATTAACGAAGGAGATTTAGTTCAAAGAAGAGAGACCGGTGGGATGTGGGATAAAGGGGGGAAAGTTAGCAATGTTCTATGTATTTTTATTTTATTTTTTTATTTTATTTTTCTGTCTTTTGTATGGTTTTTGTGTGGAGATCGGAGGGTGGCGGCTCCGGGAGAGGAGTGGGGGTCGGCAGGAGAAGGAAAGCGTTTCCTTATTGCTCGTTGCCCTTCCTTCACAACGCACACAACCAGCACTAGGCCAGTATTTGGTAACCTGTACTGCTGAACAGCATGCGATCTCATACTAACTCGCTTAAAGGAGAATCCCACCGTGCCCTGCTTGTTTAACATTCTCGATGGGTTTGTCTTAATAAACCATTAATTAACCAACCACGTATTGATCAGCCAAGCTTGGTAACCCCCGGAAAGAAACGGGTGTTTTGTAGATGTTTTTTGTTTTTCTTTGACTTTGTCAGACTGACTGCTTTCATTAACTCTCGTCTCGCGAAGTCGTCCTCAGTGATTTACAGCCATATCTCTGTGCTGACGCGACGTCACGCCCAGCTTTCCCGATGCACGTCCTGTTTATTCTGAGCTTTTACTCATTTTACTTCGTGCTTTATTTATGGATCAGCCGTTTCTTTCATTGAATTTACGTGTTTCTGGTGCCATACTGGCTTTTTTTTTTTTTTTTTTTTAAATAGAGCGATCTTTAACTCACATTTACACACACACACAGCGCATACACTTCATATTTGACTCCTCTGCTTTGTGTACTGACTTTGAAACACTCGTTCAGAGACATGTGATTCTTGGCCGTTTGTGTGCAAGAAGGAAAAACAAAGCAAAACGACGAAACCTCTTAAGAAAACAGTCAGCCTATCCTAAAACCTCCTATCATGGGGACCAAACAGGCTTTTAGATTCATCGGCTTTTTTTTTTTTTTTCTTTCTGCCTGACTCTGGACACCTTAGAAGCATTAAGAGACGATTAAGTCAAATTTAGCAGCATTGCTTGTGCGCAAAAGTAATAAACCCTCTGTTCCAGGATCTGCTTTGCAAAGAAAAAACACCAAACACCCGCTATCTCCTGGTTTCAATAGTCTTATTTCTGGAGAGGAGAAAACCTTCACAGCACCACATCCACCTTGTATTTTTACGTAGCTGAATGCAGGAAGTCGTGTCTTTCGAGCGCCCTTATCTTTGAAAAAGTGACGGGAAGCCTCTCACTGCTCCTGGGGGTTCAGTTAAGTCGACATAATGATTTTTGGTACACGGTGTTTCAGCATTTTTGAAGTGCGTACACTTGAGCGTGTCAGTGTCTGAATGTGTGTGTGTCTAAGTGTGCACTCGTATCATTTTTCTTTTCTTGCAAAGACTTCATTATGTCAGTTTAAAAAAAACAAAAAAAAAAAAACAACAAAACTTTTTTCCTGTTGGTATAATGAAACCGTGTTTTAGCTTGCTAATGTAGTAAAGAGCATGTGGAAGATGGGGGAAGGTAGGAAATGGTAATTTTTGTCAGTGACTGTAACCCCTCTGTCTTTTTCCAGACGTTAGAGACCAAGCCTGCACTGAAGAAATTCACAAAATTCAAGCTTGATGTGTAGTCAGTAGTCCTACTGCCCCTCCCCTCTTCTTAACCGAGAAGGAGAACAAAATAAATAAAACAATGTCGAGACTAAATAAAAAAAAAAAAGCTTTTGTCTCCCCACACGCCAGAGCCAGGACTGTAGCTCTTGTGGTGTTTTAGGAGGACGTGAGCGCCGCAGCGCAGTAAAGCTGTGGTCATCAGCTCAGACATTAATAGAGCGAGTCCGGCGAACTCTTGAATAGCAGTTTTGGTCCGCTGAAGGCCTGACCGCGTGACTGTCTGTGTGACTGTGTGTAAGAGAGTGCGAGCTCGAGAGGTGACCACTGTTGATGTACAGTACAATGTCTGATGATGATGATGCTTATGTACACAGTATCATATGCTGGAGATGTACACAACCACGTGCTGGGAATAAATGATTTCATAACTTTGTCTGGTGTCCTGCTTTATTATTACAACTGTAATGGTGTTTTTGAGACCTACATCATCCCTTTATCTTTTTTTTTTTTTTTTTTGTCTTTTTCAACCAAAAACTAAACTTTCAAAATGAAAATAATGGATGAATTAAAAGTAGTGGGTTAATTTGTTTTATTTATTTATTTTTATTTAGGTTTGATAAACACCTTTATTTTAAATTGAGTATTCTGGCAATTATGTTGTTGTTCAGGCATTAGAAAGATTAAAATGATGGTCAATGATTTATAACTTAGACTTCATAGATTTGCAAATTTGAGCTGCTTCCTTTAGGGGTGACCACTGTGAATATCTGCCTCCGTCTCAACTTATCCAAAGCAGCATCCTGTCACAACAACCCTCTGCAATGTCCTCCTTCACTACATCCATGAACCACCTCTGTGGTCTTCCTCTTTAACTGCTGCCTGGCAGCTCCATATTTAACATCCTTTGTCCAGTAAATCCACTATCCCTCCTCTGCACATGTCCAAACCATCTTCACCCTTGTCTCTCTGACTTTGTCCGCAGATGGAACAACTTGATGGTCCCTCTGATGTCCTCATCTCTAATCTTGTCTGTTCTGCTCACTCCCACATTAAAGTCTCAACATCTTCAGCTCAGCTTCCTCTCTCTTTATCAGTGTCACCATCTCCAACCATACGTCACGTCAGGTCTCACTACCATCTTGTAAACCTTCCCTTTGACCCCTGCTGATATCCTTCTGTCAAAAATCACCTCTAACATCATCATCAGTAAGGCCAAGGCATGCACACTTGCAGACACAGACATTATATAGACTCCTTTCAAGGTTAGGGGTGAGACATATTTTGCTCCTACCTGCATAAGCAACAGTTTTTGCAGAATGTGTTCCTGATGTTCCACAGATAAGCGCGAAGAAGATGATCAACAGGAAGCACCTGGCGTGGAGACTGAAAGTATCTCTTTGAGTGTGTTAAAGGTCATCAACAAAGAATTGTGGTGTGCCTTTTGTTGCAGGACAATTAAATGAGGCGCTGCATTGACTCATAGTTTATCAAGCAGATTGTGAGCACAAAACACCTGCCTGTGAGCCCCCAAAACAGATGTTTAGGACCCAAAATCATGCAAACTCTGGTTTTCTCTTATCAGAGGCTGTATCACACCTGGGCTGAGGAGTGAATATAGCAGGTGCAAATTAATGACCAAACCAGACAAAAACCCACATCAGTGGGTATACATTCTGGGGGATATGCCTATCCTCAATAATCACCTTTACTGACAAGTGTTTGCACATAACTGTTTCGCCATTTTGGTGACAACGTAGAAAATGAAGAAACAAAAGAAAGGATACATGAAATTATAGAAAATAGAATTTATAATGTGTAAAATATTCAGTGCTTTTATAAAGTCGCGCTGTACAGTTTGTGAAAACATCCAAATGTGCCTTGGATGACACCTTTTAGCTGCTGCGGTTTGTGGATTTCTCTGCTTTCGGTTTTATCTTTAGTAACCCAAAGGTTTTGGAGTTGAGATCGGGTGAATCGGATCCTTTCCTTCTCTATATTATCTCTCCTCATCGTTGTGGTTCAAATTCATGCTCGTTTTATTTAATTTATTTCTAGGACTGTGCAGGTTGTCTCTTAGGTGTATTCCAGTTAAGTGTGATCTGGCCTTCCCGGGCCCTGTTTCAGGAAGCCGGTTTAGTGGAAAAACTGAGTAAGTATACCCTGAGTTAACGAAAACTCTGGGTTTTCGGTTTCACAAAGCGAGTTCAGCTGAAGCCTCAGTGAGTCACTATGACGACACACGCCGTGAAGCTAACCTGCCCCCTAGCAGGTTTACTACAACTAACCCTGACTGACCCCGCCTCTTTGTCGGAAACCTGACAGCAGGAAGTGTCAGACATGGCGTGTCCCTTCCTTGAAGAGCCAGTAGATCTTGAAGCCCAAATTCTCCGCAGAGCTCTCCGCCGGGAGAGAGTGATCAGAGCGCGTATGGACATCTTATCATTACCTGATGATTTCCTGTGCGAACGTTACCGTGTCTCAGCACAATCAATAAGTTATTTGGATAACATCCTCAGGCCATATATTGCGCATGTGACACATCGCGGACATGCGCTCAGTCCATTACATATTCTTTGTACCGCACTCCGTTTCTTTGCAAACGGGAGCTTTCTGTACAATATCGGTGACGCTGAGCACGTTTCCAAGGCTACCGTCTGTCGGGCAGTCAGGAATGTTACAGTAGCACTGAAACGTCTCCTGCACTCGTTTGTGGTGTTCCCCGGTCACAGACCCACAAGATTCATCAAAGAGGGATGCCACAAAATTGCAGGTATCAGGATGAACAAAACTCAATGCATGATGTGGTGATACGTGAACTACCACTCAAATGGTACATAAATTTCCAGGGTTCCCAGGCGTGATTGGCTGTATAGATGGCACCCACATCCCAATCATTGCACCCTCAGCAAATGAAGGAGACTATGTGAACAGGAAGTCCGTCCACAGCATCAATGTACAGGTACATAATTCCCTGTAGCATTTCACACCAACAAGTGATGGCATCATGGTAATGGATGCTAATATGTGTTCTCTGCACTGGGCAGATCATATGTGATGCTGCCAACATCATCACAAATGTGGAAGCCAAGTGGCCAGGCTCTGTACATGACTCACGAATCTTCCGGGAATGTACACTGAGCACCAAATTTGGACATGGTGGGTCGAAGTAACTGTGAAATATACAGAGACCAATTGCCACAGGGACGTTTGCACTGACATGTATTCTTCTGTCCTAGGAGAGTTCACTGGCCACCTGCTTGGTGATAGGGGGTACCCATGTCTACCCTATTTGCTCACCCCTTACCCTGACCCTGAACCGGGCCCACAGCAGCGTTATAATCTGGCCCATTGCAGGACACGGGCCAGAGTTGAAATGACCATCGGAATGCTCAAGGCCCGGTTCCAGTGCCTTCGTGGACTCAGGGTCACCCCAGAAAGGGCATGTGACATCATTGTGGCATGTGTGATCCTACACAACATTGCCACGATTAGAGGTGAACAGTGTCCAGCTGAACCAGACAACAGCAGTGATCCACACGATGAACATCCTGACCCACCCACGAACGTACAGGATGGAAGAGCAGTCAGAGACACCATATGCCACAACCATTTCCTGTGACCCGTCAACCCAACATGTTACAAGACAAATACACAGATACTGTGGTCAACTGCCTTTATTGGTCACCCTGTATGTCCTGTACACAAAGAATAAATGCGTATATTAGTATGTTGTACAAACACTGACATGATTCGTCCATCTATGATCACTCCACCCACCCTTAACTGTTGTTCCAGCAGTACAATCTCCAGCTTCGACTTTTGGATCTGCAGCTGGAGGTGCACCATTTCCATGTCGCACTTTCTTATCTTCCTGGCCAGATATGTCTTATACAGCTGCTTCACAGGGAGCTATTGCAACAAGGGACATAGCATTGGCATCCATAGTACATGCCTACTTAGGTTGGTTGTAAATCAGTGCTGAACAACCCACTGTGGAAAGGTTCGTTGTAGGAGTGGCTGGACCCTCTTCCTCTTCATTTCCAGCATCACTCTGCCGGGGACATAGTAAGTCCATGGTGTCATCATAGTACCACATTGTCGTCAGTTGTTATATTTTCCACTGTACACTGTATACCTCATAGTGTGGCTCTGTTGCGGCCTCCTCTGTAGCAGCTGTCACTGTTTCGTCATCATGTGCCTGTGGTGGAGACATTTAACAACATTGCTGTTCTACTGTTGACACATGTAGTCTGTGGAGTATTACGAGTACTCACAACTGCATGTCGGTCTGGCTCAACAGGGGGCTGCACCAGATGCAGTACACCATCACCGTCAACTGGAAGAATATGGGGTTCATACAGGTCACTCATGACTTATGTGGGCGCAAATGGCAATTACCAGACATACCAATCACCATACACCTCATTGTCAGTATGCTCTCAGAGACAACCGACACTGAGGGAAGGCAAAATCAGTAGGTGTCAGGGTGGAAACGCTTTTATGAGCTTTATGTTGCATTGAGGTATATGTTCATATGTTACACTTATTGGGAAAGGTACGGAATGTACTACTCGCTCTGTCTCTGGGAACAGGGAGCTCACCCTCTGGGAGGTTAACACACACACACGCATGTCTGCAAAATTAAAGGACACTGCTATGCTCATAATAAAGACGTACCACTGCAGCTCGGTGTGTGTGAGTCTCTCCCTGGGCCCTCACCCGTGCAGCACGTTAACAGTTTCCAAGTGTCTCAGTGTTGTTTATTCACCTAACTGTTTGATGACTGTCATTCTCTGTCAGTAGGACAGTAACTTCACTACGACATAGTTCATTTTGGTCAAGGTGACTGTGCAGAATGGATGTATGCACGCCATGTATTGTTTTGGATTTACCCCTTATGTAGGCACTTGTGTCTTGTGGGGTTGTTGCCACAGAGGATGTCCCCGCAGAGATACCTTCAGCCACAGGGCGCCCACTGTTTTGGCTGAGGGCCAACTGCTCAGCCTCTGTGGGTGGTGGTGGTGGAGGACCCCCACCTGTTTTTCGGGCCTCCGCTTTTTTTCTGTTGGCTGTGACGGCACACATTTGGGCATACAGAGTAGGCAAATGTGTACTTGTGATGTGCTCAGATAATTTCAATATGTGCTTACAGGTGGTATATTACTGTAGCCTCTAACTGCAATTGATTTACATAGGACACACAGACCAAGCACTATGGCTCATAATACAATTACACCTTACCTGTTTGGACTATGTTTTTATACTTCATTTTTACTTGCTGCCAGGAACGTTTGGGGCCTGTTGGGTTGCACCTGCGCTCACATCACATCACAAAATAAAATGTATAACATAATAAATAGAATGACATATGATAAAATAACGTGTTATATGGGTGGAAATCCCTAGATCAATGTTTAAATTAACACTCACGCATTGACTCTGTCGGCTATGTTTTGCCATGCATGCTCCCTTTCCTTTGCAGCTGCGGCTGTGTTACTTTTTTTCTGCATGATGTGCATGCTGTCGGCATATGCTGCCATCAGAATTTCCGCCTCGAGCGCTGTGAAATACGTCGACCGCGCCTTCTTTCCCTCCGTCTCCATGGTGACTCGCTTAATCTGTGCTCCACTGATCGGGGCTTTATGTATCCTCGTGCGCGTGCTTAACTTGGGGTTGTAGCAACTCCGCGTTGACTGAACTAATTGTTATCAGCCTTTCTGAAACCGAATATTCCGAGTTGGACAGTTCGGGGTTACTCAACCCTGCGTATCGTTTTTCACTCTGAGTTTTCTAAACCGGCTTCCTGAAACAGGGCCCTGTTCTTGATTGTACCCTGTGGTTTACACCTTCAATTCAATTCAATTCAATTCAATCTTTATTGGCAGACTACATGTCCATAAAAACAAGACAAGAAACACACACACACAACTCTCCCCCCACACACACAACACAAGGTATACCATTAAATATATATATGTATATAAATAAGTATATAAAGCATTTGTAAAAATATAAAACCATAATATACATAAAACACAATTACTTAAAATAAATCAATAAATACACAAACACTTTAACCAGTGCTTTCTGAGACTGGATGAGTAACGGGAACAACTCACTGTCGGATCTGTAAGTGCTAAAATTATACTGTTACTCGAACCATCCAGTCGTTCTCTAAAACTGAACATTAACTTTCTTAAAAGTGCTTTAAAAGTCCAGACACCCACAGCTACAAACATCTGACTGGCACTACCACTTCTAGGTATCCTGCAAAGGATTCTCATCGCATCATTATATGCAACATGCAGCTTCTGCATGCTACATTGTTTGTAGGATGACCACAAGGGGACAGAATATAGCGGTGTGCAATACGCTTTAAACAAAGCCACTTTAACTGGAAGTGAACAAAAGCTGAATTTGCGTGCAATAGTATTTGCCTGCACATAGAGCTTACATCGTTGTCTGTATATGTCATCATCATCATTCATTTGCTCAGTAATAAAGTGACCGAGGTATTTCACCTTTTTATGAACTTCAAGAGTTTTTTGTGCCAGTTTAAACAAAGGGAAATTTAGCTGTTTATCCTGCTTGGTTCTACATATCAAAACAGCACTTTTAGCAGCATTGTACTCAATGTCATATTGCACACCATATTCAGTACAGACATTAAGAAGATCCTGTAACCCAGCACTGCTTGGACTAAAAACAACCAGGTCATCTGCATACATAAGATGATTTATCAGTGCTTCACCTAATATACACCCAGTGTTACAGGCTCTCAGCTGTATGGACAAATCATCGACATATAAATTAAATAAAATTGGAGACAAAATCCCACCCTGTCTGACACCATTGCTGACACCAAAGGGGGCAGAAATACTGCTTCCCCATTTAACCTGCATGTTCTGATGAGCGTACCAGTAAGAGAGAATCCTCACGATGTATTGAGGAACTCCCCGTGTCTTCAATTTATCAAAAAGTTTTCTGTGGTTCACTCGATCAAAAGCCTTAGAGGCATCAATGAAACACATGAGGACAGATGAATTTTTAGCCCTATACAACCTGACTATTTCCTTGAGTGCATATATGCACATGTCAGTGCCGTGCTTTGGTTTAAAGCCAAACTGATTATCCAGAGAAGAGATGAACACACTAACTCTATCAAACAGGATTCTTTCTAACACCTTAGATAAAATACTGGCTAGTGCAATCGGCCTGTAATTATCCAAACAGCTCACTTTTGCAGCTTTGTCTTTCATAACTGGTACCAGTAAAATACACAGCATTGAGTCTGGTAATATGCCATGAATCATAAACCCAGTGAAACAGAGTGCTAAAAGAGGAGCTAGCCTTAAACTAGCATGTTTTAAATGTTCTGCAGTGATGTGATCCAAACCAGAGGATTTATTATCAGACAACCTATGAATGGCTTCATATACTTCATGTGTCCTTACACTTATTGTGTCATTACTCATGTCAAGATTGTCCTCATATGGATCACTTTTTATACAGTTAAACAACGCACTGTAATGCTGTCTCCATAATGCTGCAATGTTATCTGCCCCAGAAACACCTTCAACGGTTGATGGTAGAGATGGTTTACAGTTATTAAGAGCTTTCACCTCTTTCCAAAAATCTGCCATATTATTACACAACATTTTCCTGGCCAAAGAATCTGCTGTCAGCATTTGCTCATTTTTAGTTATAAAGCGAACAGCGTACTTATATCTGGCATTCGCACATTTTTTCTGTTCAAATTCTGGGCCTTGTTTAGGTCTTCCAGCCATGGCCCAACATTTATAAGCTATGCGAGCTTCATCATGGTACATGGATACATGTTCTTTCCAGCCAGGTCTGATGTTAGGTTTCTTATGCTTATATTGTTTATCAAGCAGTGTACCACTTTCATGCAGAGCAGTCACTATATCATCATACATGGAGCAGAGTAAATGTTTATGCACAGCATTCTTACAGTTGACATCCTTGCACAAAATAGCTTCTTTCGGCAAAGAAATGTTGTTCAGATGTATATCGGTATTACTATGATAAGCTAAGAAATCATCTTCACTACAAGCTGACCAGTCTAATTTTACACTGGTAGCAATATTAGCAATATTGTTTCCAGTTGTTGCTGGCATTTGTTCCACATTCACAGTAAAACCAAAAGGTATATGATCTGACACAGTTTCCTCATACCTAATAGTCATGTTTGCTAAAGCTGCATGTCCATCAGCTGTACAGATACAGTGGTCCAGCCATGATGTACTATGCCAGGCTTCACTTATGTATGTATAGCTATCTGCAGGCAGTAACACTTTGGTAGACAAGATAAGATTATTAACTTGACAAAAATGAGTTAAGTGGTCAGCAAACTGAGAACTGCTGTCTGTGAGATCAGCATTAAAATCACCCAAAACATATATGCTGTAAGTATCATTGTCTTGAATAAATGCATTAATAAAAGCCAGCCTACTGAGGTATTCTTGCTCATTTTGACAAGATTCATAGGGAGTATAAATATTAAGAATGATAAAACTACTATTGTTCTGTGTATATTGTATACCAATACACCAGTCTACATCCAGTCTAATGGGCTTTATCACAGGGTCTATTTTTTTGTCCCAAAGCACAGCAACCCCTCCAGGTATTCTGCCTCTGACTATAGCTGTGCTGAGATCAGTTGTAAACACCTCTGTTTTCACATTCAGAAGCTTTTTTCTGATAATGGTACGTCGCTCTTGACACAGATGCTGTGAAGTTGTTTATCTTAACCAAAGAAAGTATTCTGCCATCATCCACTTTTGAATTCTTCAGTGGTCTTCTAGGTCCTTTGGTGTTGTTCAGCTTCCTTGTGCAAGGCAAACTGAACAACCAGCTGTTTGTATACTATTTGTTAAATTTCGAATATCATTGCTTATTTTGCTAAATAAGCTGTATTTGGATTTGCAGTGGAGGAATATATAAAATAAAGAAATGACCTGTTTTGTAAATATTCTTATGACTGCTTCATTGTACATACTCTGTGTTCCACATTGTAATGAATCTAATGCTCTTTGGCCGCTTATGATATATTTTTTAGAACTGTTATGTTATAATTGTTTCAGTTTCTGTTGTTTTCTTGGCCAGATCTCGTTTGAATTTTTTTCTTTTTGCCAAATAACATTTTATAATATCTGTATATATAAAGATACATATAAGGGAAACTGGCAAAAACATAAACAAAACACTGATTGCAGTTTCTACCTCGTGACAGTGACGTGATAGCTTTCAATTTCAGATATATTTGGCAGTATATAGGTCAGCAATTTACAGCAGATTAAACTCCAGGTTTTGGCGGAGTTCAATCACGGAAAATAGGAAGATCAAAGCTCCTTCTCTTTCCATTTGCTCATTTCTCAGTAAAGCGGCACTGAGTCTGCGCGCTGCGCCTCGGCGCTTCCCATTACGTAATTGACGTCGCTTGTCACAATCCAGGAAGTGATCGTTCTTGTTTGTGTCCCTGGCTCGCTGTTCCCATCTGTTTTTTCTGAGTTAATAAAGCGCTTTCACGGGCCGAAATGGCGACGTTTATTTCAGTCCCGTTGAAAAAATCGTCCGAAGTGGATCTGGTGAAACCGCTGTCGAAATTCGTAACGTCTACTTACCCGGCGAGCGAGGATCAGGGAGAGTATCTCCGCGCCGTGGAGGAGCTCAACAAGCTCCGCAAGAGCGCGCTGGGAAGGCCGCTAGACAAACACGAGAGCTCCCTGGAGATTTTACTCAGGTAAAAAACAAAACACTGTTTCATAACACGTGAACCGCCTGCTATGTAACTAACGCCAACTGTTCGAACGGCTGTCTCACCTGTGGCGCTGATTTAGCTCGGCCATCGCCGCACCCAGCGGGGTTAGCTTTGAGCTGCTAGCACCGAGCTAAAATGCTAGGAGGACGCTCTCAGGGAAATAACTGAGTCATTTGTTACTCCTGCCAAGTTTCCCTGCGGGGGGAATACAGGCGGGATGTGCTGGCTGGTTTAACCGAACTGTCAGTTGCTTGTGAGGGTAAATTGGGCATGGAAAGCCGACCTGGTTCACACTTATAGCTATGGCCTTTACGCTAAAGTGGCTTAAAGAAAACTATACCTTGTCTAGATTTAGCTTAAACACTGAATTTGAACTTTCTGAATGTGAGAAAAGAACCTGAGTTGTAAGAAACAAACTTATACTTAAAACACAGACACCTGTCGCAAATGCCTAGAGAAGGAAGCCTTCGGTGTGAGTGTTAGCAATAGCAAAATGCAGCTTAATCACGTCTAACTGGCAGTTTTGACGCGTTTGTCAGCACAGAGGCAGTGTTGGTGAGAAAAGCCTCAGTATGTGTCTGCTCATCTACAGATGCAAAAACAAAAGGGAGAGAGTCCAGACCGTGCCTTTTCCTGTCAGCCAGAAGTTGCTGATGTCACTGAGAGCTCCATAAAGCTGAGCATAAATGGTGTCACTGTGTTAAGTGCTTTGCATAGAGGAAGTTGGTAGGATAGATGTGATATATTTTTGTGAAACAAAGTCCCTCTGTGTCCTTGTCACCTCTATGTTGTTAACTGGTGCCTTTCCTCCCGTGTAACTACACTTACCGGTACTTATAAATGAGGCATGGCACTAATGAGGGATGAGAGAGATGTGGCACTCAAATGATCCTGAACCCCAGGCTGTGGTGAGGGAGGGGGGAGAGGGAGATTGTATTTTCCAGGGAGAGGGATAAATGTGTTTATAAACTTCAATTTGGGGGACAAAATCAGCTTAATATTTGTGACTTTTCTTAAACTTGATGGGTTATTATATACCTGCAGCCTATGTGTTCTTATGACCGCTGAGATTAAAGTTAACTTCCAAAATAAGGGCACAAAAGTATATTAGTGGGTTAGTTTCAGTGTAGCCTTTCTTCTGCAATGAATATATCTTGAACAGGCCTGTTTCTTATTCCTGGGTGACATACAGGTACGGACTTTGTCCTTTTTAATATGACTCGTGATTTATTTAATGCATAGAGTTCTCTCATATTACCTTAGTAAGTGTCCAGGTATGCAAATTTGTGATCCCAACCTTTTGTTGTTGTGTAGGTAGGTATATTGAAGTTTGTGTTTGTTTATTTTAAGATTTTGATTTTAAATAACTGACTGGAAATAATTGATCAAAAGTCAGCCCAGGTATTTTTTTCTGTCCTGTCTCTCTAAAAACGTGAACAAATTTCCTTACTGTGTGAGCGCTAGTTTATGCTCTTTTGTTTTCTTGGGTTTTCTGAGGGAAATATTGATAGAAACCAATTTAAAAATAATTCTGTCTGAAAAAGATTAATATAATAATCTGTTGGTTAAACTAACTTACAGACTTTTGTGTGTGATGTGGGACCTGTGGTTTAGTAGCAGTCTGCTCAGGACCGATCAGAAGCATGCTGAAGCTGATTAAGCCGCCATCACTGAATGTTAGCATTGTGTCACTATGGTGACCATTGTTTGCGTAGGAACCTTTCTTTCTCTCTCAAGCTAACCAGGTGGCACGCCTCGGCTCACCTTTCCACTGCTCAGGTGTGTGCGTGTGTGTGTGCGTGTGTGAGTGAGAGACAGAGGGAGAGAGAGAATAGGATACAAACTTTGTATGCAGTTTGTTCTGTTTTAAACGCCAGTGTGTGTTTACTGATGTGTTTTGAGTTCAGGAGAGAAATGTTGAAGGATCGGTAAAAGGGATTCCCTGATGTCATACCTCAGAATAGACTGCTCACACATCACAGGCGCTGATACTGATAGGACAAAGAGCCGAGGTGTGTGTGTATGTGCGTGTGTGTGTTGTTGTTTCCTGAGTCATTGTCAGGTGACTCTGAAATGGCTGAGCTTCCTCACACCACAGATGTCATAACATTCTCTACCTCTAGCTCGCTGGTTCATTTCAATTATGTTTCAAAGTCTCTTCATTACTTTTTTCCTAACTTGCCATGAATTGAAGTCCCTTTGAGTACTTTTTAGAGAAATGTTATTTCTGGATTTAGATATAAACAAAATCAAAGTTTCAATCTGTGGTGTTTCATCACTCTCTGCAGATATTATGATCAGCTGTGTGCCGTCGAGCCCAAGTTCCCCTTTTCTGAAAACCAGGTAAATGATTGAGCTGCAGCACGCATGACCGTGTGTTAGTTACAGAGCCAAAGCACTTAAACACAAAGCCTCTTCCTGTTTCTGCAGCTCTGCTTAACCTTCACATGGAAGGATGCCTTTGATAAAGGATCGCTATTTGGTGGCTCCGTCAAGCTCGGTAAGTTTGGCTTTTTTAACACGTATTTTTACCTCGGTAAGAACACGTCATTGTGTGTATAACAGTTGGCTGTAAAAGGAGGAAATGATATCACATTAATTCCTGTAAATTTAAAACTCTGCCCCTGAGGTACGTAGTTGTTGTTCTGTCTTTTATTCCTCCTGTCTCTTTGTGTTTTCATCTTTCTTTCACATACACAGTCATGAAACACACCCAGTGAGAAACAATTCTTTTTAATTCAATGCACATACGAAACAGGCCCAACAAGATGTCATATGGAGTTAGAAAGATTTCATAAAGAAGTATGTGGTGCTGACATGTGTTTCTTGTGTAACAGAGCAAGGGGAAATCACATGCACACACAGTTACTCATACGTCATATTGATCAGCTGGAGTTCTCAACCATTGGATTGTTTCTGTTTGAAGGAATGATGTTTGTGTAAATCCATGCAAACAGCTGTTTCAACAACCTGAAACAATATTCAGTGGGGAAAAAACTGATGTCACTTTGTCCTCTCTGTGAGCTTTCTCACCCATGCAGCGCAAGAAGAGACAGAGAATCCTGACAAAAACAAAAGCAGTGACATAGTCACAAAAATCTGGACTTTCCAATATTGTCAGTGCTTGTTATCTCAACTTCGCTGTCTCTAAATATCTCTCAGAACTATGTAATGAGCAAACCTCTCAGCTGGGATGGGAAATCCCCAGCTCAGTGCAGCTACACACACCTAGGGGTGCGACCTGACCAATGAGATTTTCCCTCTTTGTGATACTGGCCACTTAAAGCTTGTGGCGATAACGTCATGTGACTGTGATCAATCAACAGTTTGTTATAAGTGTAGCAGTGTTTTTTATCAGAAGTTTAATAATTTACAAACTTACTGTAAATGACTATTTATCTATTTGCACTGTGACTAAACCACAATAATTCAAAGAACAAACACGGTTTGACATGTTGGAGATAAAAATTTATAGAAATCAATCAAATAAAAGCATGTTGATCTAGAACTTTTGAAATTTTAGGAAAAGTAACATTTTACATAGTAATAAAGGAAAATTGTGGCCGTGTTTTTGTATGCTGCGTCACATTTGGTTAGTGGAAAATCTCAACTATGTTGTGGAACTGAGAGTGAGCCCTTCTTGTGCCTTTGTGTTGCAGCTCTGGCCAGTTTGGGCTATGAGAAGACGTGTGTGTTGTTCAACGTGGCAGCTCTGGCCAGTCAGATCGCCTCAGAGCAGAATCTGGATAATGACGAGGGACTGAAGACCTCTGCCAAATACTATCAGGTGGGTGTACTACCACACAGTAACACACAGTATACTATCACTGTTAAAACTTAGATGATATTTAGTTCTCCTTAAACAAAACCTAAACCCGGAGCCCACCAAAAAAAAAGATAATTTATACCTTTGTCTCTCATAAAACAGTTCACTCAAGCTGTCTTTTACAAAAATATGGAGAAATATTCAATTTTTGTGTTTGTTTTTGTGTTGTTTTTCGTTCGTTTGTTTGTTTTAACTGAGTCGATTCTTCTTGTTTCTGAAATTTAGATAAGGGGTAAAATTTCCAGGATTCAAATGTTTGTGCAAATGTTCTCCAGAGAGTAGATGCACAGAGTGTTTCTCTCCTCTGTTTCGGTTGCCTGTGTGTTTGAAGCCAGGAAATGTTCAAAGCTCTTTGTAGCACCTTTATGATCCATCCTGTTACAGCTGTTTTGGGTTTACTCTGCTGTACGTCTATTTTTGTCCTCTTTGTCAGAAATTTATCAGGATGAACTTCATGAAGTTTAGCCCCATCTTTCTAAGGTTTCGAGGAATTGAAGTGAAATGCATCAGTCTGACTTTTCCACTGATGATAATAAATATTTGCATTGATCTGCTTCCCCAGAAGGATGAAAAGCTTCAGAAAGAGTAGGCCTGCAGAGTGTTTAACCAGACAAACAAACAAAATGCAAATCTGACATGTTTCACTCCAAGCTCGAGACCAGAGTGTGACAGAAACAGGCGGGACTTACAAATTTGTATTTTTATTTCTTTTCTAACATGTGACGCTCTTATCAAACATGTGACCTGATGGTGCTGCATTTGAGGCCCAGGAAGCTGGCTGAAAGCCACAGTTAGCTCTGTTTTTGGGGAAAAATCTTCTTTTAGTTTTGGATTGGATTCATTTTTTTCCTCTTGGTGTCTTCCTTTAGCTGGCCAGCGGGGCGTTTGGCCACATCAAGGACACAGTGCTGTCTGCTCTGAACAGGGAGCCCACCATGGACATCTCCCCTGAGACTGTAGGCACCCTGAGCCTCATCATGCTGGCCCAGGCCCAGGAGGTCTTCTTTCTTAAAGCCACTTCAGGTACCAAAGCCCTGACCCTGAAGACATGACTAAGCCTTTCAGTGCATTTTGATGATCATTTATTTAAAACACAGACTCTATTTTAAGCCCCTTTGAATACTTTTAAAAAGTGCATGACACTTCTACTACTGCTTAAGAGTTTTACTCTGTGGGCCATCTTGCAAGTTAACATTTTCACAGAAGCTTATGTTACAAATAAAATGAAGTATTGTACTTTAATTAATTATATATCATCTTTAATTACCCACTTAAGCAGTTTTTTGTTTTTTTTTGGTCTCAAGATTAATTTCCAGTGCTGATGGGAGCAGTTTAGGTCCCAGTTACTCTCAGCTTCTGTCCCCATTCTGTCTGCACAGTTTGTGTGTTGGAGTTTTAAAGATTACATTATAAAATAGGTTCTTATATAAAAAAACAAAAACTCATCTGCTGAGAAGTTGTGTAATTTTGTTGTAGATTACTTTTCTAACATGTATTGCTGTGATGTTTTAATGTAGTGGAAGCAGTCGGCTCTGAAAACCACTCAGAGAACCACTTTAGAGTTTGACCAAAGCAACCAACCAGCATCATTATCAATAACGTTGGGTCTGTTTTACTGGATATACCGAGAAAAAATACTTCCCATCAAATTATGTTAAAGTAAATCTCATAAAATGGAAAAAAGCATCACAAGCACACTCAAAGTTTCTAAAATTGGTGAAGAATTTGGTGATAATTAAAAAACAAATCTTAAAAATAAATAAATAATGGAAGTGGGAATTGGTTCTTTGGTCCATCCTTTCCTGGGACTGTCAGACTACCGGCGTTAGTGGTCGAGGGTTAATGTGTGATTTTGAGTAAAGCAGCTTGTTATCTGGAGTCTTTTCACGTGTTTGTCTTTGCCTGGTGCATCCTTTTAAAAGGCTCTTGTTCACCATGTAGATAAGATGAAAGACGCTGTCATCGCTAAGCTGGCCAATCAGGCGGCAGACTTCTACGGAGATGCCTTCAAGCAGTGTCAGTATAAGGACAACCTCCCCAAGGTATATGAAGAACACACACACACAAAGTTACACATTAACCACGAGATGGAAAGCCACACATCCACGGTCAGCCATGTGCTCGGCGGGGTGCAGACATGCAGAGCGTGGACTCTTAATGCTTTAGAGTGTGTCTGGTTGTGTGTATTGTTTTGTGTTTATGTGGGAAATATACTCGGGTTGTGGGACTGTCCCATTCACACCCTTTCTGTTGTCATTTTTCTGTTTCCATCCTGTTTTCACTGTGACTGGTTGATTAATACTCAACTACATATTGACCTTTGTTCTTTCTGATTGGTTTCTCTCCGTTTAATCAAAGACATCTTAAAGTAGTTACTAACAATTTAAATGATGCAACCACACATAGACACACACACATTAACAGAGGTCCACGCTGCACGTTTAATATTTTGGAGTTAAGCAGATCGAAACAGAGAAAAGGGCAGCTGTTATAAGTTATAACTGAAGTATTTAAATGTGGGAATTTCCACATGTCTAAATGTAACAGCTGTGACGTGTTAGAAATGATGATGTTTGATATAAACTGTACAAATATAAATTATAGCTCACTGAAAAATATTTTTTCTTACAATAAAAACGCAAAATTCTCCATCTGCATACCTTAAAGCTGAAAGGATTTATCAATCAATTTGTCAGCCAACAAAAAACATAATCTGTTAATATTTTGTTAGTTAATTGTATAAAACGAGACTTGCTTTCAGCTTCTACTGAGATTTTATTTCTCCATATTTTATTGTTGATAAATAAAAATCTTTAGATGTCTCTGATAGGACAAATCTGGGACTATTTAAAAGTCACTAATTATGCCTCGCTCTTGTGACGAGGAAATAAAGTGTGACGAGAAAGTAGCTTCATATATGCTGTTACAGCAGTTTGTCCTCATAGCTACGTTCACCTAAAAGTCCAGAGGATATGGGGACGTAAAGTTTCTGGGTTGGGGGAAAAAAGGAGCAGAATAAAGATTTTTAAAAATAATAATTATTAATTAAACTAAGAGACAGACGAGTCATGATCACCATCAAAAGAAGGAACATAACAAAACAGAGTAAGTTAAACCCTCCTCTCCCTCTGAGCTAAAACACAAAGTCACTGCACTGCAAGGACAACTGCGCTCCCCTCCCTGACCTACCTGTCCTAATTGCTGACTGTGGCCAGCTGCCAAGGTCAGTACCTAAAGTACGCGACAGGAGAAAACACCTACTGGACGAAAATCACTCCAGACCCCGCTGAGCCGTAACACTCATATTAAACATGGCCAGAGATTTGAAAAATGAGGACATGATTCAGGATTCAGACAGCTCAGTCATGCTTAATATGTGAGCACAGCTGTCCCACTCGCCTGCTGATAAAAGCTTCTGTTTGCAAGGGGCAGCCAATCAGGAGGAAGTTGACTTAACTCTTTCCCTCAGTTGCCTCTGTATATATTAGTAGTAGGAGCTGTATTGCTAAAAGTATGAAAACTTGCCAGGTAATAATAAAAAAACATTTTAAAAAGCTTGACAGTGGACCCATTCTACACTACACACACACACCTGGTTTTGGGATGTTTGATGAAGCAGCTTTTTCTGGAAGGTTAAAACACTCATGGCCTGTTCTGTTTCTCTCTCTCGTTGTCTTCCTTTCTTTCTGCATCCCTTGCCGTGGTGCTGGCGTTTGCCCTGGTCGTGTCTGTGCGTGCGCGCTTGTGTTGTGTTTGCACGCCTCTCTGTCACCCCTGTCTGTCACTGGCTTCTGTGATTTTTTTTTTTTTTTTTTTTTAAATTTATTTTTGTATTTATTTAATTTGATTTTTTTATTTTATTTATTTATTTTTTACCTTGGTGATGTGCGCCTGCCATCTTATGGTTTGCGTTGCCACTGTGCGTGTATGTGCGTGTGTTTTTATATATGTCTGCATGCCTGCGTGTTGCTCTGTGGTTGCCGCTCCCTCGTCAGTATTTTTATTTTCAGGAAGTGCTTCCGGTGCTTGCAGCTAAGCACTGCATCATGCAAGCCAATGCCGAGCTGCATCAGAGTGTCCTGGCCAAGCAGAAGAAGAGGTTCGGGGAGGAGATTGCTCGTCTGCAGGTACACAGGTTTCCCCTCGCTTTACAGCCCTTTAGAAAAACAAAAAATATAATAATATTGTGTGTATATATGTGTGTGTGTGTGTGTATATGTATATGTGTATATATATATGTATGTATATATGTATGTATGTATGTATGTATGTATGTGTGTGTGTATATATATGTATGTATGTATGTGTGTGTGTATATATATATATGTGTATATATATATATATATATATATATATATATATATATATATATATATATATATATATATATATATATATATATATATATATATATATATATATATATATATATATATATATATATATATATTACACACGAACAACATTAAGCTACTCACGCAGAGAAGAACGGCTGCTGCTGCCATCATCATCCGTCATCATTTCCGCTACACTGGCAGGGCTAGGGGCCAGGACTCTCTTCGGGTTTTTGGGGGATATTGCTCCGGGTCCGATAACAGGCAACCCACCCGCAGTAGATGTGCACGGTGTGAGGTCTCGCAGCAAGCTATCAAATACGGCGCATTTCTGGGCTTTTGAAAAAAATGCTATGCGTCGCCAGGTGTTACCTGTTACCTCCTTTGACAGTATCACAGTATCAGCTTAAAGCACTTGTTGCTGCTGAGTTTGCATCTTTTGCTGTGAAGTACAGCCAGACTTTGACTGGTCCTCCTTGGGCATTTTTAATCTGTAGCTCTGCATAAAAGAACGTACGTACCTGGCCCCGCCTACTATCCTCGGAAACGTAAAATGATTGGCTAGAAGTGTATCACAGCTCAGGAAAAAAAAGCACCGAAATAAAGCACCGAAATGTGCGCTACTTTTCGGTCTGGTTACTACCGTTTATGTCAAATGGCACCGGACACCGGTACCCATCCCTATATATATATTTGTTGTTGTTTTTTTTAAATGCTTCTCCACAACTTTTCCTCCCTTATTTGATCAATCCAGCACGCAGCAGAGCTGGTTAAGACTGTGGCGTCTCGTTACGACGAGTACGTGAGCGTTAAGGATCTGACAGACAAGATCAACCGATCCCTCACAGCAGCTAAGAAAGACAACGACTTTATCTACCACGACCGGGTGCCTGAAGTCAAAGACCTCGAGCAAATCGGCAAAGCAGCGCTGGTCAAACCAGCCGCCATCACACCCCCACTCAGTCAGAAATTTTCAGGTACGAACCGCGGACACACCTCCATACTGACATGATGAAATAATCTGATGAAAGTTAATAAAAAGATAAAAGTGAAAACGATAAAAAATCTAAAAGAAACTGTGCTGAGAATGATGCTCAGCTGATCTGAAAACTGATTTATTTTTTTTGTTTAAAACCATTTGCCTGTCTCGATCTTTTCACTTCAGACTTGTTTGAGAAGATGGTTCCCATGGCCGTGCAGCAGTCCATGAGCATTTACAGCCAGAGGAAGGCCGAGACTGTTAACAGACTGGTGGGAACCATGAGGGAGGCGACTAATCTCTGCAACGGGTATGCTGTGCTGTGTCTGTAAAGCTATATGCTCACATGAGCTCCAGCTCTGAGCGATTCTCCGCCATCATATGTGGGGCTTTATGCGAGAACCTGAATTATCAGCCAGTTTGCTACTGCAAACAAGGTTTATGATATTAAAGAAAGCCTCATCACTTTGGGGCAATGATTGTGGCAGTAATTTTAAAGCCTCCATCTAAATGAAATATGAGAGTTGCTGCTCCTCCTGGAGTATTGGTGAGATTTGAGTGAATGAGATTGAGTTTGTCCTAGATATGACTGACTGTGAGCCTCGGTGACTGCTCAGCGGATTTGAATTCTTATTAGTTTGTGCACTTTCTTTCTGACTTTAATACAAGAACCTGTGAACTGTGATGGATCACAGGATGAGCCGAATGAGCTATTATGTTGATGTTCTGGTTTTCATTGAAAACTGCATATATAGACTCACGGGTGAAGCTGGTCTTTTTTCCCCATAAGTAACTTTTACTGCGCACACAAAACAAACAAAAAAAGAAAAAACACATCCATTATGGCTTCTGCAACGTGATCAACGTGGCTTCTCCAATCAGAGCCAACCATTCAGTTTCTTCCGCTTATCCAGGTCAGGGTTGCTGGAGCTTATATCAGCTACCGTAGGGCGAGAGGACCCTGGATCTTCTTGCTGTGAGGCAACACCACCATACTTGCCTTTCCCCTATCCACCAGAGCACCATAAGAAATCCTAATTCATGTTATGGGTGTGTAAAAAGTACACTTACCTACATCTTTACTACACACAGCAAAAGGAAACATCTAGGATAGTACACAATGTACGGCTTAGATACGGTGGTGCTAACAAAAAGACAGGAGGCGGAGCTGGAGATGCTGAGAGTGAGCAAGATCTGGAGACAAAGTCAGGCAGAAGGAGAAGAGGAAGACCACAGAGAAGGTTCATGGATGTAGTGAAGGAGAACAGAGGAGGATGCTGGGAATGGGTGAGATGGGGACGACAACTAAAGGGAGCAGCTGAAAGAAGGCAGCCTACAAACTACTATGAATGAGAGTGTGACGACACGATTGGCTCGTGTGTTAAAGATGGTGAAGATTCAAAGATTTCTATTCGGGATTCTGCCTGTCATGTCTCTCAAAGTTTGCATGACATCACATCAGGCCCGTGTGAGAGCAGTGGTGACCATGTGTTCTGATGCAGGAGTATTTCTTGGAAGATGTCCTGCTCTGTGTAACGTAAAAAGAACGACTTCACCATCTGAGTTTATGTGGAAACTCTCATATGAGTTGCTGTTTGTGTAAACCACTCTGTGTCTTCCTGTTAACATGTCAGTAAGTGCTTCTGTAAATAAATTTAATAATTCATAACATGAGGGAGCATCAGGTACCATTAACGTGTCGATAAAAGCACTCGTGTCGTCAGTGTGGCGCTCTCAGCACATCGTTTGAAGATCTTTATTAGAAATTTGAGCCAACGACGTCAACATGAGTGCATTGTCATTCAATTAAAGCAGTAAAATGAAAATATTTACTTTAACTCGTTTTCGTCAAGTAAACTTTGTAAAAGCTGTTTTTAATGAGCTCCGTGCTGACGAGCTACAAATTAATGTTCAAGCAGCCGTAATAACTGACAGATGATGCGTTTCTCCATCAGGGTGTTGGCGTCTCTAAACCTGCCAGCTGCTCTGGAGGATCTGTCAGGAGACTCCATCCCACAATCCATTGCTGAGAAGGCCAGGAACGTCGTGCAGCACGGAGGACTGCAGAGCATCGAGCAGCTCATCAAAGACCTGCCCGAGCTGTTGACCCGCAACAGAGAGATCCTGGATGAGGTCGGTGACGCGAGCAGACACGTGCCCTCTGACCTTCCTGCTCGCAGCGACCCCAAAATCTGTTTAACAAAGCGAAGAAGCCGCTTTTAGAACAACAGGCTGCAAACAGCTTGTTCGTCATATGGCTTTGCTTTCTTCAAAACGTAGCATATGAATCCTGGCTTGGACGCCGCGAATGTTGGAGTTTTCTACCACCATTATTACCAGAAGAGCGTATTAATGCTAAAAAAAACTCTTAATCGTTCCTAGTGGCGGAAATCCCAGATCCGCATCATCACAGGAATCTAATCCACTGATCGTTGGGCCAAGGACTGTCTGTCCACCGGCTTCAGCCAACCCATTTTTTTAAACATCATGCTGACAAACAAATAAACAGATGGGAGGGAAAACATAAAGCACAATCTGCCTCCAAGTTTGTTGGCAGAGTTGAAAAGTCCAAACTGAAATGCCCTAATTTTCCTAAAAAGTAGTCATTAATGAGACTAAAAGGAGGTAAAAAAAAAAAAAAAGACGAAAATACAATTGAGCTCGCCAAAAAATGACTATTATTTGAGATTTTAATTTTTTATATATTGAGTTTTTATTTTTAATTAAACTGCAGTTTCAGTTTTTTTATTTAACATGCATGTTGAGTGATCATTAAAAAGTACACGAGGCAAACAAATATGGACGAGCAAAGTTTATAATCACTGATGTAATAATCGCTGCTTCGTGTGTCTCAAGTGTGGCAGTTTCTGAAAACACATGAATGAATGAATGAATGAATGAATGAATGTCTTTTATTCGAGCAACCAAATAATAAAGTTATTGTAATGTACAATTACACAAAAAAAGAAAAAACAAGTTTAGCTCGAAAAGGAGTGGGATGAAGACAAGCTTTTTAACTCCCACCCCTACAATCTTATCTGAGTTTTACATTTTGTAGTTGCGCAGTACATTTAAATATTTGTGACATACAATTACGGTTATAAAATTATCGCATTGTCATAATTACGACATACAGTAGTGTAAATATTTAGCATCAATAATACAGTCTTTGTTACCACCGCTGAATATCACAGTCATCACCATCATGGTCATTACATCCTCTCCGTATATTATTTATATTTTAGCTATGAAAATATCAATGAAGTTTGCTTCCATTGTATAGTTGTAACTTCATCAATTTTACTTTTAAGAATTAATTCTGATCTACTGTTTCCTAATAATGGAGATAACAGTAATAACAACAGCGTAAGACAATAATCAACAGTGTCCATTTCAACTCTACAAAATAATTGTTTATATAAGTATTTGTTGTTAACATTCTATATATAAACAAAGAAAAAAGAAAGAAATAATACAAAGAATATATTATTATTTACTATCATCGATAAACAATCACACACTCGATTCCTCTTTGTACCTTGACAATATACATTTTTTGTACCTCGATTTAAACAGATGAATATTTGGACATTGCTTGAGCTCTACATCCATTCTGTTCCAAAGTTTCACTCCACACACAGACACACACAAACTTTTCCTGGTAGTTCTAACTATCTGCCTTTTAAAGTTACTACATCCCCTCAAATTGTAACCTCCTTCTTTATGTGTAAAGAGCTTTTGGATATTTTCTGGCAGTATACCCTTATTTGCCTTATATAGGAGTTGAGCAGTCGAGAATTCAACTAAATCAATCAATTTTAATAGTTTTGACTGCAAAAACAAAATATTAGTGTGACTATAATATCCTACCTTTATCCTACCATTAAACCCAAAGAATACATTATTCTTATAGCACATTTTTGTAGTATAGCCAGGTGATGCAGAGAACTTTTGTAATTATTGCCCCACACCTCTACACAATAAGTCAAGTATGGTAGGACTAGTACACAGTATAACAAAAACATTGCATGGCAGTTTAAGAAGAACTTGGCTCTATTTATGATTGAGATACTTTTGGACACTTTATTTTGTATATGTCTGATGTGTGATTTCCAGCATAATTTGCTATCAATCATTACTCCCAAGAATTTTATTTCTGATACTACGTCTATGACTACACCATCTATTTTTATCACAGTATCTTCATTTACATTGTAATTCCCAAAGAACATTACCTTGGTTTTACTCAAATTTATAGATAATTTGTTAACATCCATCCATATTTTTAATTTCCTTAACTCGTTGTTAATGTTAAGTACTAGGTCACTATGGTCGTCGTTAGAATAAAAAAATATTGGTGTCGTCAGCAAATATAACTAATTTTAATAACTTTGATACATTAAATATGTCGTTTATATAAAGGTTAAATAGAGTTGGTCCCAGAACTGATCCTTGTGGCACTCCACAGCTAATGCCCAAATACCCCGATTCAAATTCGCCCATCTTCACATACTGCTGTCTCTCAGTCAAATAACTTTGGATCCATTTCAAGGCCACTCCCCTAATACCATATCTGTCTAATTTTTTAAATAATCTGCTATGATTAATCGTATCAAATGCTTCAAGTCAATAAATATCCCTGCTGCATGTCTTTTTCTATCCAGACTGTTGGTTATCTCTTCTATTGCATCAATGATAGCCATTGAAGTTGACCTTCCTGTCCTAAATCCGTACTGACTTTCATTGATTAGTTTATGTTTGTCAATAAATTTACCTAGTCTATTATTATAAAGTTTTTCTAATATTTTAGAAAACTGTGGGAGCAGGGACACTGGTCGATAGTTAGTGAGGATGTGTTTGTTTCCACTTTTATATATGGGTATAACTTTAGCTATTTTCATTTTCTTTGGGCATTTCCCCGTTTGAAATGATAAATTACATATATAAGCTAGAGGTCTGGCAATGCTATGTATGATTCGTTTAACTAATGTCATATCTATACCAAAACAATCAGTAGAGGTCTTGTTCTTACAGTTGTTAACTACATCTAAAATATCTAATTCAGTAACTCCCGACAAGAACATAGTCTTTGAATTTATTTCTATCAGTGACATTTCGCTGTGATTACTTTTTGGAATTGTTGTAGCCAGCTCCGGTCCCACATTTACAAAAAAGCTGTTAAAACACATGCCACAATGACAGGATCTCACCAGCTGTATAAGCAATTTTTCCGTATCCTGACATTATAATAACAATAATAAGAATATCCAAATAGTCTAACAGATTCCTCATGTGTCATCAGGACCTCCCCAACATGATACATATTCAAACCCGTTTGAAAACCCACCTTTAGAATCGGTTCTGATTACTTTTTTGTATCATTTCTTACTCGGGTTTCCTCATTTTATGTGTCTTTAAACTCTGTTATCTTATGCTGGTGTTATGTCCTCTCATTATTTTAGATGTACAGCACTTTTGTGCTAATCGATGTGTATCGGTGGTGTTTTTGTCCTCTCAGCGTCTTTGTGTTCTCGTCCTTTAGTCTCTGAAGATGCTGGACAATGAAGAGACGACTGACAATGAGCTGAGGACCAAGTTCAGCCAGCGCTGGAGCAGAACTCCCTCTGGAGACCTCTACAAGCCCCTTCGAAGCGGTATGCCAAGGAAGATTGTTGCTCTCATTTGTTGTTGGTGTTGGGCGCTTTTTAAAAAAAATTTATTTATTGGGGCCATTACACACTGAGCGCGCTGCAAAAGAACAACAGGAAATTCCTAATTTATTGGACACAAACTTGTCGTGCAAGTTTATGCGCTGTAAAAAGCCCTCTCTTAGTCCCTCTAATCCTCTCCCTACCAGAGATGGGCAGTAACGCGTTACTTGTAACGCGTTACTGTAATCTGATTACTTTTTTCAAGTAACGAGTAAAGTAAGGGATTACTATTGCAAAATCGGTAATTAGATTACCGTTACTCTCCCGTAGGAACGCTGCGTTACTGCGTTACTAAAACCGTGATTTTTTTTGCGAGAATGTCTCATGACAGTGACTAAGCAAGTGCGACGTTGGTGACAGCAGCTGTGTGCAGATCAACAATGGATAATATATCGAGTGCGGGAGAGAGTATGAGCGTGCAGCGTTTAAAGTGTGGAAGTACTGACCTTACTTTGAGTTTGATTCCATAAAAAGTGACAAAAACATTAGAGTCCATCGTGCGTGGGAAGAAAACTTCTTTTTACAGCGAAAAAAACCCCTAAACTTCCGAGCAAGCACCGAGTAGCTACGACGTGATGGGAAACTCACAGAGACACTCGCGCAGATTCTTCAACTGACCGCAGCACACCTACACCAGGGTAACCCTCCGCCTACCCTGCTCCTGCTTTACAGGTGAAAATAGAGCAAAAGGACCGCTGAGTCTTTGACTTTATTTATTTTCTGCTGTGTTTTACTTGCATCTGTTTGAAAGAGTGAGTGAAAACACAAAAAATATTTTATTTTATGTGCTGGAATGTGTAGAAAATAGGTTTAAATGTTAAACTAATTTATTCAAGTCAGAGAATGTTGCATATAATTAAATGTTTTGCTTGATGCATAAAGTTAAAAGATTAAAACTGATAAAACAAGTTAAAAAAAGAGACTTTTCCATTTGATTACATTTTGTATGATGGATTATGTAGAAAAAGTAGAATTGGGCTGAAAGATCTATCACTTTATCACCTATTCAGGTTGTAAATCGTGTTTTTAAAAAGTAACTAAGTAACTAAGTAACTAAGTAATTAATTACTTTTGAAAATAAGTAATCAGTAAAGTAACGGGATTACTTTTTGGGGGGAGTAATCAGTAATTAATTACTGATTACTTTTTTCAAGTAACTTGACCAACACTGCTCCCTACACAGAGGGCGCTAACTTCCGCAACATCTTGGACAAGGCAGTGCAAGCCGACCAGGTGGTGAGGGACCGCTACAACACCCACTGTGACATGATCGCCCTGCTGTGTAAACCAGAGAACGAGCTCAACGCCGCCATCCCCTCTGCCAACCCGACCAAGACACTACAGGGCAGCGAGGTCTGTCTGACATCTTTACATCTTTGTTTGTGAGCTTAAATATTGGGAATGTGCTTTTTTTTTTTTTTTTTATGTGTGTGTCCCATAAACGTCGACTCCTGCTGCACAGAAACCCCCGGTGGACATTGTGTTCCTTATGGCCCTTTACCTCCTCCCCTCACTGCCTCCCTTTTTCTTTTCTTTTTTTTTTTTTTTTTTTTGCTGATACTGTGTTGTGTTTCACTGGGGAGCTCAAATAACTAAGCAAGCAGAACTGAAAGAACTGCACCTCTCTCCAGCTGCTGGACTCACTGTAACGAGGGTGAGAGGTTAATGTCGGACTGTGGAAAAGTCATGTGTCTACCTTCCCCTGTAGGTAGTGAACGTGCTGCGCTCTCTGCTCGCTCAGCTGGAGGAGGTAAAGAAAGAGAGGGAGACTATCGAGGGAGAGATCAAGTCCGTGACCTTTGACATGTCCACCACCTTCCTGACGGCGCTGGCTCAGGATGGAGCAATCAATGAGGAGCAGCTGTCGCTGGGCCAGCTCGACCAGCTGTACGGCAGCTACAACCAGCGAGTGCAGGCCAGCCTCCGCACACAGGAAGAGCTGCTGGGGAAAGTTCAGGTACAGGCAGCTTTGGTGGGAAGTGTGCGGGTTTTATGTGTGTTTATTGCTTAAATTGGGTCAGAATTCCCTCACGGGAATGATGCTTTAACTGTATCGGATTAAAAGAATGTATAGATGGACATAAAGTGCATACATAATAAAAGGAGTCGGAGGTTAACCGTCCTCTCGACCTGCGATCTGCTTCCAGACGTCCCACCAGGAGTTCAGCAGCCTGAAGCAGTCCAACGCAGACTCCAACCAGAGGGAGGAGGTCCTCAAGAAGCTGGCCTCGGCCCACGACAGCTACATGGAGATCAGCAACAACCTGCGCGAGGGCACCAAGGTACGTGCTCAGCAGAACAGCGGGACCAGCCGTGCCGCAGCGATGCATATCTTTTGTCAGATGTGCTCTACTTTTGTGCGTCCCAAACCGGGTTAGTTATTTTTGTCCCTGTTTGTTTCTCCCCGCTCAGTTCTACAACGACCTGACAGAAATCCTGCTCAAGTTCCAGAACAAATGCAGCGACATCGTTTTTGCCCGTAAGACGGAGCGCGATGAACTCCTCAAGTACGTACCCGCACGGTCATTCCAAGCTGGCCAAGAAGGAAGACTGTTTTTGCAGTTGGGTTCTGTTTTATTTTATTTGTGATGTTCGATTTTTGCTCTCAGGGACCTGCAGCAGAGCATCGCTCGAGAGCCCAGCGCTCCAGCCTTCAACGTTCCCGCCTATCAGAGCACTCCCGCTGCCCCCTCCGGCCCCGCCGCCCCGGCTCCTGGACCGACCCCTGCACCCAGAACCGTTTTTGTAAGCGGATACTCAGCCCAGCATTGAATATTATCAACATCTGTCAGTCGTGTGCTCATCTTTCTGTTCTCTCCCTCTACGTCTTCCAGCCTGTGCAGCCTCAACAACCCGAGTCAAAGCCCCAGCCCCCAGCCAGGCCACCTCCACCAAGCGTGATCCCTCAGGCAGCCTCCACCACACCCGCCAGCTCACAACCTGCTGCCGCTCCCACTAACAACCCACCACCCATGGCACCCCAGGCCCAGGGACCACCTTACCCCACCTACCAAGGCTACCCTGGGTCAGTTTTCAAATCTGTCTTCTCTGTTTTTTGTTTTTTTTTCCAGTGGATTTCTCAGATCTGAGCACCTCATTTGGTCCTTAAAGTGACAAAAAAAAAAACTGCTGCAGGTTGACCGGTTTGCATTCTCATTGGTGCATGAAATATCTTCTCAGTAAACATGGAGCAATTAAAAATCTATAGATGGTCTTTAATTTTACCAGCTGCAAATGCCATTAAACCTAAACTCAGTTCTAGCTCTGTATACTGATGCTAGAAGAGGGCGTTACTTGCTTCATTATAACTTTTAAATGAAGTCTGCAACCTTTGACTCTGAAGTGTTTTGATTATACAATGTTTGAAGTTTGTCTCGTCTGTTGTCTTTTCCCTGCAGGTACTACCAGATGCCTATGGGCTACAATCCTTATGCTTACAGCCAGTACAACATGCCCAACATGCCCTACATGCCCTACCAGACTCCGGGTCAGGGAGGATACCCAGGAACTGCTCCAGCAGGACAGCCCTACCCAGGCTACCCCCAACAACCCCCTCAGCAACAGCCCTACTACCCTCAGCAATAACTCCCCTCTTCATCCCCGTATTCCTCACATGTTAACACCAAATTAAAAAACAAACAAACAAACATCCCCAGCAATAACACTTCAATCCCATGGGCTCCTCCACTCGTCTTACACTTTTTCTCCTCCTGACAGCAGCTGTGTGAAGGTGGAGCTGCTGAAAAGCCTTTAACACTTTTCTGTAACTCATCTTTCTTTTTGTTAAGTGCATGTTTTTCTGGATCCTGGCAGCACTTTTCCCTAAAACTGTTTCAGCTTTCATCAGTGCACTAACACCTCCTCCTCCTCTTTATTTTTTTATGTACTCATTTTCTAAAAGTTTTGTTGATTAAATTAAACCCTTAACCTCTTTCCGATGAAAACTGACTCTTTGACTGAGGTGGACTGCTGTAACAACACTCATCGAGGCGCACAGAGCAGCTCTTCATTTCCTCGCTGGAGACTGTGCATCTGTATTGACTCAATCAAATCTCCCAGCGCATCTATATTAACTATATTACTATTTTTGTAATGAATACTGATGCTTCTCTGATGTATAAATCTATAAAAAAAACAACAAGAGAAAAACGAATGGCCGGTAGGTTTTCTAATGTAGATGACTGTTTTTGTTTCTCTTTCACTCTTTCCTCTCGCTCTCTCACCCCGGGAATGTGGGTTTATTTCCGTGTTACAATCAAGAGGCTGTACAAGTGGGAGAAATGGCTCTGCTATATAAATATATGTATAAATAAGACTCTGTATGTGATTAACCGAGACACTCTGTGTGCGCCACTCCTGCTCTTTGTATTTTTGTTTTTATCCATCACCTTTGAGATTAAAAACAACAGCAACTAGACGCCATTTGTTTGTCTTTATGTGTTTCAGATGTCTTTTATTTATTGATTTATTTATTTTTTCCTCTCCTTAAACTGTGGAGGTTTGTAAAGCAGCCAGAAGAGGGCAGTCCTGCAGTTCACAGGGGAGGGGGAGGAGGGGGTGTGAAGCAGCACTACCTGCCGTTGTTGTTTCTGTCAGCCAATCAGAGATTGACTTGTCCCATCCAACTAATCGGATGCTTTTTGACTCCCGAGCACTGGGGGCAGATCCCATTTAGATGACATGCAAATTACGTTCCAGTGAGGTCGTGATCTCATCCAATCATATTTCCCCGCAGGTGATTTCTCCATAGACAGATTTCATCCCGAGATATTTATTCAGTGTCAGGAGACGCTAATGATTTCGCATATCTCCTCCCCGTGTGTGCGCGCGCGCGTTTGTGTGTGTGTCAGGGAGGCAGATGGCAGCGCAGTGTGATGTCTGGAAGGATGCATGGAGATGTTGGCAGAGAGCTGCTGGTCCCCTGCCTACATCCATCACTCCACCTCTCTCTCCATTTTCTCCTCTCTTCTGTCTAATCTGTCTTCTCGAGTTCCTACCACCACAACTCTTTAAAAAAAAAAAAAAAACCCACCATATTTCACTTAAGTTTCCCTCTGTGCTCTTCCCATCCTTTGTTTTCCTTCTTATCAGATTTTTTTGCTTTGCTCTTAAGCGTTTTCTCTTTTTCTAAATAATTATTATTTTTGTACACCACCTGGCATTTCCTCGCTCCCCTGGCTCATCTGTTTTTGCTTACCATTCGTCTGTCCTTGCTGTCCGAGCTGCGAATCGCTGGCAGTGAGTTATCTACACCGGTCAGTATCTCCTGGCTCATAAACGTCTCGCAAGATTACGTCAGTGTGCGCGCTCGCGCTTTGGAGTGAGACTCACAAGGAAACACAGTTTTAATCAGATCTAACAGCTCGCATCTCCTACTGGAAGTGACACAACACATACACACTGCCATGTTTTTCTCTCTGTGTATATCTATACAGCATGGCTCTGCCGCCGCTGCTGCCAAAGCCAATTGTAGCTCTGGATGTGTTTATCAAAGGTGTCTGTGCGTCTCTGCCGTTTAATTTTAACAAGGCGTTCTCCACCGGAGGAGTGTCATATTTTAATTGGTCTGAAACAGAATAAAGGCAGCGAACAGAGCACTGCAGTGACAGGTATTAATTACCTTCTGCCTAATGGCTCCCAAACTCCGCACTCAGCCATATTGGTGTTCACACTATTCTTACTCCCCCACTCTTCTCTCTCTCTTTCTCTCATCGCTTTGCTCTCCTCCTCACCATGTGTTTGTCGGTAATAAGGCTGAACCGAGGCTTTTCTTTGGCTATGATGTTGATAATTGCAAAGAAATACTCGATTAGAGGAATTGCTGCGCAGAGATACCCAAACGGGGGATTTGGGGCAATTTTTCATTTGTCCTAGGGTTTATGTAAAGAGTGTTTCAGTTTAATAAAATAATGGAATATAGAGCTGAAGCTCGTACACTAACCAGCCACTTACCAGGCATACTTATTTAAGTCGGCAGCAGCTCGGAGCGTTTAGGCACGAAGGCACGGACACGACGACCTGCTGGAGTTCAAACCGAGCTTCAGAATGAGGAAGGAAAAGGGATTAAGTGACTGAACGTGGCTGCTGATATACTGGGATTTTGCCACACAAGCATCTCTAGGGTTTATGGAAAGGGTGTCAAACATAAGGCCCAGGCGCCAAAATAGGCTCAGCAAGGACTCCAACCTGCCTCAATGGACTGCTTTGAAAAATGTTAAGGAGGGCATAATTATTATATAAAAGACATGATAAAGACCAGCCTTATGTCCTTTTATACTACACCAAAGTAATTACCAGATAAACATTTAAATGACAGTGAAAAATCAGGAACTTTTCTATCAACCATATTTAGAGATAGAAATACATACAGTACTGTGCAAAAGTTTTAGGCACCTGTGGAAAAAAATGCTGTAAACAAAGAACACTTTCAGAAATATAAATGACTGTTTATTGGCCCCAAATAAAAATATTCTGCAGCAGGACAACAAACTCAAACACACGGCCAAAGTCATTAGGAACTATCTTCAGCGTAAAGAAGAACGAGAAGTACTGGAAGTGATGGTATGGCCCCACAGAGCCCTGATCTCAACATCATCGCGTGTGTCTTGGATTAGATGAAGAGACAGAAGGATGCTACATCCACCGAAGATCTGTGGTTAGTTCTTCAAGATGTTTGGAACAACCTACCAACCGATTTCTTTCAAAAACAGTGTGCAAGTGTACCTAGAAGAATTGATGCTATTTTGAAGGCAAAGGGTGGTCACACCAAATATTGACTCGACTTACATTTCTCTTTTGTTCATTCACTGCATTTTGTTGATTGGTGAAAATAAATGATTAACACTTCCATTTTGGAAAGCATTGTTTGTTTACAGCATTTTTTCCTCACCTGCCTAATGAGTGTGAGTTCACAGTGACTGTGTCAAGCTCTAAAAACTGTCCAACATGGAAAAAATCCCAAAAATGTAACAAAATTGGATGTTTGCTTGGAAGTTCCACTGAGATAAAGATCTACACAAATTACATTAGAACTGACATTAGAACCACACGCAAGCTTTAGGCATTCATCACAATATACAAAATCAGCAGCAGGGGTTTCTCAGTAAAAACACCTGCATGCTTCCTGCAGCACATTTTTTTATGTGCTTCTAAATTTAGCAGCAGGAATGTTGACACAATGGTCCTTTTCCTTTTAACTGGTTTGCCTCCACACGCTGCAAGGAAAAACATTTTTATGTCTTGGATAAATGGCAAAATAACACACAGAATTATTCCGGCAACACTTTCCTTTGGAATTTTTGACCTGCTTGCTCAGTTCCTCATGGGAAAAGTTTATCAGGATGGGACTTTTCAGTCACTTCGGCGCTCTCAAATCTCATCAATGACTGATCGCCTTTGCTGCCTGTCTACAATATGGTCAATACTGGCCATATCTGTCACTGCCTGTGTGCTGTGTTCTATGTGCTCTATATTCAGAGACTAGGTATTGTGTTGTGTTGAACCATTTGTTGTAATATTTTTAAAAAATGTAACAAAAACTTCCATTCATCCATTTTCTTCTGCTTATGCAGGGTCGGGTTGTGGGGGCAGTAGCCTAAGCAGAGAAGTCCAGACCTTGCCACTTCCCCTCGCTTGTCCGGGGGAACCCTGAAGTGTTCCCAGGCCAGCCGAGAGATATAATCTCGCCATAGGGACTTGGCCAGAACACCTCGCCCAGGAGGCATCCTTGTCAGATGCACCTTAACTGGCTCCTTTTGATGTGGAGGAATAGTGGCTCTACTCTAAGCGAGAGGCAATCTTGTTCTTTCTGTCACTACCCAGAGCTCCTGATCATAGGTGAGAGTAAGTACATATATCCACTGGTAAATTGGGAGCTTTGCTCTATAAAGTTAATAGAGATTAAAACATACATGGACGAACCCTCCTTGTAGTTTAAACAGGACTGATGCTGGAAGTTCTCAGGTGTTTTGTTAATGAGGGTCTACCTGTGTGAACTTTTAACCTCTGCCTGTGATTGGTTCAGGTTGTCTGTTTGTTAGAGTGATTCCAAAGGTTTTCATGGAGGACTTTTTATTATTATTATTAATCCTTTACTCGCTGTGTGATCGGGGAAAAATGGACAATAGCGGACTTTTGTCTTCCCAAGAAAGCACCACAAACTAAAAATCCAGTGTAGGTATGCGGTCTTGTATTGTGATTGTAATTGAATAAGTTTTGCTGTGACGGCCCCTCTTTAGTGTGCACACACCCTGGCTATCATTCAGCGTTCCTCCTTCGGCTCACTTTCTTTGAGGAGAGTGCGAGAAGCTCTAAAAGGAAAAGGCACAGTGCTAAAATCTCATTTATGGTGTTAATTTGATCAGCTATCTGTCAGCTCACAAGTTGCCAGTATCAGTGCCTGTGCATTGCCTGATAATTTTGCCTCTACTAAAGCAGCTCTCTGGCCCTGCTATGTGCGATATTTTTTTTTCCCCCATAGAAGCGAGATGCCTGAAATAGCTCTGATTGACAGGTATAGAGACACAGTTACTATAACAACTACCTCCTGGCTCTCATGAGCACTTCTCTTCCTCTCAACCACCACCGCCATCATCCCTCCCCCCTCACCTCTTCTCTTTTCATTTTCTTTTACCACCTCTCCTTTTTTACCCCCCCCCCCTCCCCAATCTTCCTCTCACCACCCTCCCCCCTCCACTATGTGCATGTGTGGGTGTAGAGGGAAGAGATTATGAAAAAAAAAAGATGAACTCCACTGCAATATTTCCTTCACATGGAGATGTTTGTGTTGCAAGATAGAGGCCTGGCACCAGCTATTGGATCTAACCTGTGTGGGTGAGGGTAGGCGAGAGTGGGAAGATGAAACATGCTTATACAACACGGGCAAATAAGCCTTTTATATTCTTTTCGTGTTTCCTTTTCGGTGCCTGTTCCTCTGTCAGGTTGAGCCGCTCTGCTTGTATAATCAAGTCAGTCCAGCGTGCTCTGTGTTCCTGCATGCGGTATATATGTGTGTGTGTGTGTCGGTGGGTCTGTTTGCATGCGTGCACGCAATTTGTGTCAGCGAGCGGCACAGTGAGGCCACCCGATATGATGAGTGAATTTCAAGCATGATAGGATCTAGTGGGACTGACAACGGAGAGCGCACAGAGAAAGTAGGTGTGTGTGTGTGTGTGTGTGTGTGTGTGTGTGCGCGCACTGCTGGGAAGAAGACGGACGTCATTGCTACCACCTGCTTCTGTGGGACAAAGGCCAGACGCATACACAGACATTTGCATATGCAGACAGCCAAGCAGAGGTCAAACCAATCTCTTAACATAGCATTAATGATATGATTTACTTAGCCCCCACATCCAACCACCTCCACCCACTTGCCCCCCCCACCACCACCCTGTCTTCACCCTCCCTCCCCCAGCCCCCTGTCCCTGCCGCTCCTTTCATCTCCCCGTCTCTGAGTCATCACACAGGGTGAGAGGTCTGAGGAAAACAAGCTGCCAGAGTTGGACATGCCATAACAATGCAGCACCTGTCAGTGCATGTGTGTGTGTGTGTGTGTGTGTGTGTGTGTGTGTGTGTGTGAGTACATGTGCATGCTGCTGTCTCAGAGCGTCTGTCATCAGGAGAAGGCAGGGAACATTTCCAAGTGCTACTGTAAATACAAAGACACTGTGCCCTGTCTGTGCTTGTATGTGTGTTTGTGTGTTTGTGTGTGTGTCTGCGTGCGCGTGTGTTCTCACCGCTGTGGCTTTCTCCAGAAGTTGCTCTGTCGCCCTATTGATTGGCTGTCTCACTTTGTGGCAGGAAATGAGACGGCGGCTGCCACTCAGCACCTGTGTGACCCCCCCACCCATCCACAGAGAGCTCCTCTAATGATCTGAGCTCAGCTGCCTGGGTCTTGCACTGCAACCGCTTCCTCACCGGCTCACGGGCTCAGACCTGATCAGTGGCGCACCCATCAGCGTCTCACAATCGTGCACACATCAGACAGGTACTCCTGAAAAATATGTGTGTGCGCGTTTCAAATAATGAGAGCACCTGTAGAGGTCTCTCCTCTGCAGAAGTTGATGATTTGGAAGAAGTGAGCTGTGCATCAGGTTGTGCTTTTGTGCTGATCCATTGCACTGAACTGACCGGCTGAACTGATGTAAACTCGTGCTGATGCTGTCAGCTCGGTGGCAAATTTGAGCCGATTTTTCTGCAGCGTTGACACGAAGGCGAATAATTCAGAATTAATTAGGCTATGACACACAAGAGGAAGGGGGGGTGGGGGTGCAGCCCATAATAAGACATTTAAAACAGGATGGGATCTGGTATCCAAGTGCAGGGTATCCATAGAGACCGTTGCTATGGCGGAGAGAAATCTCACCTCATTAGGAACAAATATAAATAGCCTTGCGACTCAGCTTATGGTCATGATGGCCACGGTTGAAAGAACAGGCTCTGAGGCTCCCGGGTCAGCAATGCAGGCTGGAGAGTTAAGTGGAAGACAGAGAGATGGATAAAGGGAGTAATTCAGAGAATTAGAAGGAAGGAAGATGGTTCATAAAGGGGAGAGAATAGATTGGGTGCCTCATGGTGGGAGGCAAAGAAAGGGAGGAGGAGGAGGTGGAAGGGAAGAAGACAGATGCGTAAAAAAATGGAGACAGAAAGCAAGTTTGTCAGTAGCATCTGAGGAAAATCTCCCAAAGGTCAACCTGTTTGCTTGTTTCTATCCTCAGGAAGCTTTTAAAAAAAAGCCAAATAAGTAAAATCTGCATTCACATCCACTGAACTTTGGATTTAAATAAAAGTACAAGACAATCCAGATACAAAGTGCAAAAGAAAGCGTGACTAAAATAGCATAATGAGACGGTGTGAGAGACTTTTTTTCTTCTTCTCTTCTCAGCAACACATGAGTGATGGAGGAGGGGAGGAGGTGGGAGTCGTGGGAGGAAAAGTTGGGAGTGGGAGAGAGGTTGACAGCCGAGAGTCGAGGAGACTGATGGCAGCAAAGTGAAAAGTGGAGACGTCCTAGCACAGATTGCATCAACAGGTCTGAGCCCCTCCAGGTATGCTGCAGTGCGCCGCAGTGTTACTACAGTATTGACTCATCCCTGAACGTCCGGAGATTCTCTGCGTGGACTTCATGCTTCTCACTTCCTGTGTTTTACTTTCTCTTTCGCTTCTTTTGCAGCCTGCGGTCTCATGCTGTCTGCATGCATGCGTGCAGACAGCATGTATGTGTGTGTGTGATTTAAGTGCATATCCATTGTGTTTTGTCATCAAGCCTCAGTTAGCAGCTGAAAGTCTGCTTAGTGGCATGAGACCAATGTGGTTCCTCTGCGTCCCTGACCTGTGTAAAATCCACCCGCTTATTATTCGTTCACATCAGATATCCAACTGTGTCCCCCCCTCCTTGTTTGTAATCATAATTATTGCACTGTAAGTGCATCCCACCCCACCCCACGCCCTCCACATATCTGCCGTCTCATGCTTAATTGCTTTCAAACCTTTTCAAAATGTGCCAGATTATATTAAATCTTGCGGCAAAAATCAGCAGAGATCCATCTGCATGGTGAATGCCATCGCACCGCTTGAGTAAATTTAGCAAATTTCAAGCAAACTGATGGGTCAATTAAGGCAGGAGAAGCAGAGAGAGAGAGAGAAAGAGACTCCCTCCTCTAAGATGCAAATAAACCTTAAAAGCTCGTCGCGGCTTCCTGTTCTTCAAAGCTAAATGGTTTTTCCTCTGCCTTTTGTTGTGAACAGTGTGTTTTCAACTCGGGAACAAAGGTGTCTGCGACTGAAAGATGAAAACTGCGACAGCTGATGAAGATGGTACAGAGTTCAGACGCACGTTTGTGGGGGCCGTCTAATTGAGGGGATTGTTTGATTCCTCTCCCCTCTGTGTTTCTCTCTCTGAAGGCCTGTCAAACTCGCACTCGGCGGAAGAAGAAGGAAAAAGAAAGAAAGAAGAAGAAAACACAACAACGCGTATGGAAGGACCGGAGGAGCAGAGGAGGGAACGAGAGTGGCGATGGAAAGACGGCATTTAGGAAGAAAAAAGGAGGGAGTTTACGCCCACTGCCTGAAGAGATGAGAAGACAGGCAGAAGAGGAGGGGAGGGGGGTGAATGTGTGGAGGAAGCAGCAGTGTGAGTGTGTGTGAGTGTGTGTGAGTGCCATAGCCCATCAGCCTGTCAAACATCCGTTACAGACCGCAAACCCACACAGCCATTGTGCTGCTGAGGTCTATCACTTAACAGGTGCACCTTCTTCACCCTCACACATCGTCTTATGATACAATATATACGTATTTGCGTCCGTGTGTGTGTGTAAAGGTGTGCGTGTGTAGGTGGCCACATTTACGCAAGTTTGAGCTTCGTTCACTGAGCTCAGCCCATCCTGGATGATTTCTGTGTAAGTGGTGATCCACAGTGAGTCACGCTCATTGATCAGAAAATAATAATTTAAAAAAACAGCCGGGTGGATTCTTCTCCCGAGCTCCTTCTCCTCTCCCTCTCTGCCCAACCCACGTTTGAACCCTCATTGTTCCTCGCCGTGCTCACAGTTTTATAATTCTGACTGCTGACGCACCGCATCTAAATTCATCACCCACTTACCCAAAGGTGTTACAGCATTGATTTCAGCACTTTTTAGTGTTTTTTTTTTTTGTTTTTTTTGTTTTTTTTTTACTTCAAATACCCTCAGAAATAGGTACAGTTTAGATCAGAGGATATTACATAACAGAGAGAACACAGGAGCCCCCTTTAAATAAGGTTAATGTTCTTCTTCTCTGTTGTGTGTGGGCGATAAAAAGCAGCATGTGATATCTCTAATTAGAATACTCGATCATTGTGAAATCGGCGAATCGCACCCCTGAAACCTCCAAACCTGTAATCCATATGCTCGGATATATTTGCAGTCTCCGCTTATGATGCACGTCAGGCGTCCTACCAATGAGAATAGTCATATCTGTGTTACTAATGTGAACCCTGTTGTGATGCAAAATAGTGAGTCTTGCTATTTTAAAAAATGCAACCTTTTCAGAGGACCTCTTGTCACTTTTTACCATTTGAGATGAGAAAATGATCTATGTAGGCATGCATTGGTTGTTATAGTTAGAATGTTTACATATGCACAGCTATGTTGGGTCACTTTCTCTGCAACACAAAAACTTCCAGGTTTCATGTGATGTCTTATCCATAATTTAAGAGATCTGTCTGTCCATCTCAGCAGCCATCCATCCCGTCCACTTTAGACTTGACAGGTGTGTTACCGGGTACCTGAGTGAGTACACTGCCGAAGTTTGAGTTGGTTTGGATGAGCAGGCCTCAGATTTTTTTTGGCCTGAGGTTGTTTTCTGACACAGTTTTCTGACACAGACCTCATACACTGAGGCTTGTTATGTGTTGACGTTCTCTTAAACCTCCTAACAAACCTCTTAATCAAAAGGTTTAACCACCAAGATAACATCTCAAACCCTCAGAACCACAAACTGAACCCATATTTAAGTTTAACTCTAAATCCAACCTTCAATTAAGTGTTTAAAAAAGTCTTAGATTCTCAGCCTGATGATCTGAACCTTGAATTGATTTTCTTGTGACAAATGTCTTCTATTACTCACTGCTGCTCTCAGGAAAGCTGCTTCCCACACTCTGCCTATTCTCCAACATCGCACACACATTCTGAGAGTCCTTATCTGCTTATTAAGTGATAACATAGGATCCCTGTTTCCAGGCGTCTACTGTGTTGACCTCAACACCTCAAAGAGCATCAGTGGCCATTCTCGGCCTCTCCGTCTTCTCTATTAGCGCTGTTTATGTGCAGCACGTCTTTATGCAAAGTTTTTTTGTATGTTTTTTTACGGTATAAGTAGAGCCCCGGGGCTCGCAGTGTCCCAGACACAAAATATTTGGACACGTCAGAAGAGAAACTTGTACTTGAACAATTTAAACCTTGTCCAACATTTTTCCTTTCTAAGGCGTTTACATTAGCTTAACAATAGCTCTGTAGCTAGCCAGCAGTTAGCAGATCTTTATAGGTCAACTAACCCTCCACACATCACTACTGTTTAGTTGTTTACATCCAAAGTTACAGCAGAGCTGTCCGTTTTAGTTTTTTAAACATACTGCAATCAGCACATGGTTTATCATCTTTAGATGGAAACTAGCTAGCTAACTTCCTGCTAACATCGAACTCAGCTAAACCTTGTAAATGCTCATTTTCACAGATGCCTGGATGTTTAAACCTTTTTAAAATAGCCAGACTGATCATTTTACCGAAGTTTAAAGAATGTGGACCATTTTTAACTTTCAGCATTGCCTCAGTTTTTGTTACTTTTGAGAAGTGAAGGAACGATTAGCATTAGAAACGCTAATGTCAGACTTAACAAGCAGATAGCTGTCGTCTTTGCAAAAACCACACCTTTGTGATCGCTCACAGAGTGTACGAATGAAAAGCGAAGTCTGTGCAGAACTGCATTCATTCTCATGACCAGCAAGGGACAAGCTCTCTGCTTTCAAAGAGATCTGTTTGTGTTAAAGACTATGGTCAAATTACCCTCTTGACTCCTGCGCTCAGCAAACACTTTATAAGTATGCATTGTTTCTCAGCCGGATCCACCAGTGTGATGGCAGGACTGAGGGACTTTCTAAACTAATGCGTGACATCATGGTGGCTATGTCCATCCTTTGCATACAGTCTATGTGTTTTATTCCATGTGTAAAAGCTACAAAAACATGATTGAATTTTCCGCAAACATGGAAAATACTTTTACTGCAATTATTGTGCTGATTATTCAAATACTGCAAAAACAGAAAGCATAGTATATGTACATGGTAAGAAGACATTTATTCAATCTAAATGTAGTAAATATAGTTTATTTTGCTGTAATGCATACTATCATTATTCATCTGCAGAATGTATCTTTATTTTTATCTCATCTTTATAATGTGGACAGTTTGCAGGGTTTGAATCGGTAAGCCTCCACTCAGCAGGTTTGCCTCATTTGGAAACAGGAGCTGGTGGTGTGCTGCAAAGCATCCTGATGATCATTACTCTTACCCTGAGCCATAGTTCACATGAAAACGAAATCATGAAAATTATGTTGTCTTGATTAGAATGAATGAGCCCTTAAAGAAAAGCCGCATCCCACTGAGGTTGGGAAGCAAAAGGAGAGGAGGTCTATTTTTCTGTTTCTTGTCTGTGGATGTCTAGTCGCACGGCCACATGCTCCATCATAGTTTAAATATTCATAGGCTGCCAGCTGAATATTCATGAGGCCCCTATTAATATTTATGAGCTTCACTTGTTGAGGTGTCACTCGATCTCTTGTACACACATGCACACACAGACATTTACGCACACTGACAATCAAAGGATATGACTTTATCTACATGGGTACATTCATAAGCACTGGTTGCTCTTATCATGTGACGCAATGGTTAAAAAAAAGAAAAAAGAAGAAGCCATGGCCTCCTATTTATAGTAGCCAAAGCTTTATAAAACTCTGCTTACTAGGTAACAAGAAGAGCTCGACTTTCTGGGCAATAAATGTGAACTCTTATAAAGTTAGAGCTCAGTGAGGCTTTAAGATGGGAAACCGGCTGTGTCTGAACCTGCAGATATCTACCTAGCAGCACTTCTGAGAATCACTAATTAACACTGTTTAAATTAATCATGAAATCAGTACGAAAACAGAAGTGTAAAAGCAACAATTCACTGCTTAACACGTATATTGTGCAATAGGAAAAAGCTGAGATTTAGGAAGAAAAGTTCAAACACCAACCCTGCAACATGTAGGATGGTTTTCTATTTATATATATAGTTTCTGTTCTGTGGCAGGGCTGGCAAACATATGGACTGGGGACCAGAGCCGGCCCGCCAAAGATTTAAATCTGGTCCCTTACAGCACATAGAAGGCTTTGGAAAATATGAAAATTTGAAAGGAGAGCAAAAGATGTCAGAGCTTTAATTGTTTTACAATCATCATGCTGACAAAAGAATCATAAAAAACAACATCAAACACCAAAGTGTAATACAAACCATTCAGTCACAGAAAATACGACTTTTTTAAAAAACTGGTTGTTGTGCTCACAACCTTTCCTTGATGATGATTGCGCTGTTTTCTAAAAACGGGTGCTGTCGGTTCATTTCAATAGCAAGCTCAAAAAATAAGGCATACCTTTACCTGCAGTTAGCAGTAAGTTGCGTGTCACAAATATTTGTTAATTGGTGTGCGCGTTTGATTTAAATATTCTCCTCCCTATAGTTTGCTGCTGGAGAAGGGAACTCCAACTTCTTACATGTAGTCTTGTCACTGTGCGCTCTTTGTATCTTTTTTATGCCAAAACCCAGTTCGCAGTGCATCAATGAAAGTTATCTGAATCTGAATAAATCTGCCCCCAAAAGGCAAAACATTTCCTGTTTTTGCTGTATTCACAAAATAATTATCTGTTTTCACGGCGTGTACTGAGTAAAAAACAAAAAAATTGGACACTTTTAGTGAATTAACAGGAATGTACCGTTTTTTAATGACTAGAAGTTCGGAAAATGATCTGTCAGCACCTTTTCTGTAATTTTATTTACTTGTTTCCTGACGCGTAAGCCCAACGAGTTGTGTTGATGGATTTCTTTGATGTACTGCAGGAGTGTTTCTTTATCAACTGGACCAACTGAGACTTGTCATCAGTTTTATAAATAGACATTTATTAAATGTGTAGCTGGGCTCCAGTTTGACTCTCTGGGTTGAGAAGGGGACCCATACACCGTAGGGCTTGTGCAAAGGCCATTTACGGTGCCTTCCACCTGCTCTTTCTCCCAGGTTTTCTGTCTTTTCTTCACTGTCCTGTTACAATAAAAGCTAAAAATTAAGAAAAGAAGAAGAAAAAGTGGATTTAAACTCCTCTACGCTAAAAGAAAGCCAAATTTGCATATGGTTTTGTGGGGTATGAGGTAATACTTTTACTCATCCAGCCCACTTCAGATCAAACTAGGGGTTTATGTGGTCCATGAAATAAAAAGACTTTGTGTAATATGTAATTTGTTACTTAGCAGATTTTAAGGGGCCTGCATGCACTGCATGTGACTACTGAAACAATCTAGCTAATTTCTTCTGTTTATTTCCAGTCATTGCGGTACATCTGCTGGCTGACTAACATCATCCAACCGTGTCACTCTGCAGATGAAAGCGTCTTAGAGAGACTCATGCTTGTGACAGCATATCAGGGTGTACACATTAATGGCGTCCTGCTCGGCTGAGCTCTAATGTTAGTTAGCTGCACGCTTCCTTGGCTGGCAGCTGTAGTTCAGCAGAAAGAAAATCGTTTTCTACATTAAACTGCACGCAGCACACTTTCTTTGTGCTTTATTTTGAGTAACCACAGCAGTGTCTCTCTTCAAAGATGTCTTTGAGTAAAGGCAAGTGATGTGTGTTTCCATTATGTTAAGAGACATCTCTTTATCTTCTATCTGGGCAACTTACACCAAAGTATTCAAGTAAACTTAATTTTTGCGGGTATTTTCTCTTTAATTATGGAATCACTGTTAATTTACAAGACACACTGTAAAGGTGCATGTTTTTTTAATCTAATTTATATATATATATATATATATATATATATATATATATATATATATATATATATATATATATATATATATATATGATGAATTGTTATTATGAGTAACTTACTTCACGTGTCCTTCCACGCCCTCCCTCTGGTCAGGGCCACCCACACTCTTACCCGTTTCCAGTAAGGCCCTAATGACACTTCTTCACCTTAGTGAAAACACAGGAACTGATCTCACTGCCTGACACGCACAGTCAGCTGTGCATTTTCTAATGAGTTTATATAACAAAACACAACTGAGGTATTTCCATGCGTGCACGACGGGAAACGAGCGCCGCTCAGTCTCTGTCCTGTGTGCGCACATGCCAGCCACACTGCCAGACATAGCAGTAAGCAGCAGGTGTGTGGCTCTATATGTGTGTGTGCGCGTGCCTGCCAGGCTCGTTTACAAAGCAAATTTTAGATGATACACACACCAGCTGTCTGTGGATGAAATCTTGAAGTGGACAAAAAAACTGACCTTAAATTCTAATGTAAAGTCATCCTCTCTGTGTCATCAAAGTGACATGCAAATATGACAGACCTGTATAGATGTGTAAGAGTGTTTGAATGCCTGCTAGCTTTCATATGACGCACATCCTGAGGCTCTTGCACAGTCATTTCTGTAGCTTGTGGTTGTAACTGTGAGTCTAAACTTCTCTTTTGCCCCCACAGTTCTTCAGTAAGTGTAGTCTATCATCTGTACTGTAAGCAAAACATCACAGAGGCCATACTGAATCTAGATATCAAACAAAGTAAATACACTACTTTTTGTTAATTAGACGTGGGCATGGTTATATATATTTTTGAAGTGGCACATTATTCAGATTATTAATAAAAATCAAAAGAATAAAAATTCCACTTAAATTCTCTTCCCACCAGTGATGGATTAATAGTATCAAAGTTAATTCTTATTGATTAACAGCGCCATCATTTGTGGGAACCTCCTCTGTGTTCTGAATACTCTCCTTACCTGTGATTATGTGTTAAGAGGGAACTTGCTGTTTAATTCAGCTCAGAGACTCTCCCAAATAATAACATAGAGATCGGCTCAGCAGCGATGGCTTCAGATAATGCGTTTAAAAAGTTCAGACCAGTAATTTTCTATTTCAGGACAAAGCTGTGAAGTATTTTTTTTTTATCCTCCGAGCTACATTTATCACATATCGGACCGAGGGATCTACTTGTGTAATTTTCTCTTTGAATAATGGAGTCTGTGAATGACTTTGAACTGAAAGAGACTAGAATTAATGGAAAGCGAACGAGCAGACTCAGGACTCCATAATCCCATCTTCGCACGGATCTGTGTTTTCAGTTGATTCTTCCATTTGGTCCTGATTGCTTTTTCAACAGGACCTGTGAGATAAGATGCATAAAAAACAACAACAACAACAACAACAAAAAACCCCGAAAGATGAATCTCTTTCTAAAATTAGCTGCATGGATGTGCACAGGAAGATGAACATATTATTCCAGTGTGCAGGAAGTCCACATTTCTCTTCCAGCAGGGCAAAGGAGGAAAAAAAAGTTCATAAGTGATATCGACCATATGCACCAGTTCAGTTCATATTCACTGCTGGGAGATCATAGAGAAGTGTAGAGCTGTGTATGTTAACACCATTACCACAGAATAATTTCTAATGATGAGGAATGCATCAAGAATCTAGAATGTATCAGCAAGACCACAAGGGTCAAAACATTTATAGTAGCAAGAAGAGGTGGTCAACCACATTATAACAGGGTGTTAGTGCAGATGGTTATCTTATTGAGTCTAGTCCCAAACAAAAACACATCTACACTCATGTTAAAAGAAAGATTTTGAAGGATTTTTTGCGGTGAGACATTAAATACTTCTGTAAGAAGGCAGGGGAACTATCAGCCAGGTGCTGCTAATTAAATCCACTTGATTAAGTGATCATCAGAGAGTGTGAGCACCTCTATAAAAGCTCATGTTGTGGCAGTTTGCTGGTCTGGAGCATTCAGGTGTGTGTTACCACAATGCCACACTCTTCCCAGGAGTGGGCATCCCCGTAAATTCCCCCAAGCTCAATCTCAAAAAAGTCCCAAGAGCTACATCTCGTGCTCTACAGGCCTCAGTTAGCATGTTAAATGTTAAAGGTCATGCCAGTACAGTATGGCTTGGAGAGTTGCCAGGAGAAATGATTTTCTCTCTAAAAAGAAAGTAGTAGCACAGCTTAGGTTTGCAAAGTTGCATCTGAAAAAACCGCAAGACCTCTGGAACAATGTCGTTTGAATGGAGAAGATGGAGAAGTGGAGAAGTCTGGCCATAATGGAGAAACACTTCATGTCTAAGGCTAGCACGGTGGTGGAGGGGTGATGGTTTGGGCTTGATTTGCAGCCACTGCACTTGGGCAGCTTGAATCACCATGAACTCTGTATAAAAGTGTTATAGAGTCAAACGTGAGGCCATCTGTTTGACAGCTGACGCTTGACCCCAAGTGAGTAACGCAACAGAACAATGATCTTTGCACACAAGCTGCACGGCTACTCGTCTGCAACAGAATGACAGAAAAAGGTAAGAATCAAGAGGTTGCAGTGGCTCAAATAAAATGATGTGGCGGGATTTTAAGATAGCTGTGGATAAATCAATGCACACAGACCTCAATGAACTGAAGCTACTGATAACATGGGCTTTGATCAGTAGTTGTTTATCAATGATCATGAGAATTTGCATATTAATGATCAAGGAACTGACTTTATAGCCCATTGTTCATTCAGTGGCGCTAGTTTCAGTCATTGTGCAATGTACTGGTTTAAAGGTTGGGGAAACCTGCAGTCAGCTAAGACTGAAGAAGTGAGTGACTTGGGTGAGTGACGAAACGTGACGAAACGTTTCTCGCACTGAACAGATGAACAGAATCAACCTTTCCTGGATGATTGAGCATGCATCAAGCCATGCAGAAAATGATTACTTCAAGTTGTCGCTGCTAAAGGTGATTAAATATGCTGAATCACGGGGTGTACTGTAGTTATTTTCAACCTTATAAGGTGGGAAAATACCTTTAAGACCAAAACTCCTCAGTCTAATTTGAAGAGCTTTTCATTTCAGTCCTTTGTGAGTTTACAGATTGTAATTTCCTAATGAATTTTCATTCATGAGCTCTACAAATTATCAATCGGTTCACGCAGCACGAAAAATACAGGGTGTTTGACAGGGGAACTCAGGGACTCTTTTTTTGTCCTGGGAAACTAGCAGGCGGGGTCATTCCCCCAGTTCATTATGTTTGCAAAGATGACCTCAGTATCACTAAAACAGACCTGGGCGTGATATAAAGCTAGATGTCATCCACGTAAAAAGATACCTTTTAACTTGCGTATCTTGTGGTGAAACCTTAGAAGGAGATGAGTCAGCCTGAAAGGTCCTCTGTGGTTAGCGCACACTGACATGTTGATAAAGTATACAAGCCTCCTGCAGCTAAGGCCTCTAAGGTCATATCTGCTGTGATGGCCAAACCATTTCATTATAAATACACAAATATAACTAGGGGTTGGTTTTCAGCGGCAGGTTCAGCTCATTTGGACATGTTATATTCATATTTATTGTAATTTGCAGTTGACAAAACAGACATACCTGGGGAAAAGTGCAAAGGTGGTTTTAAAACACTTACACTAAACACAGGTGAACTTTTAAATGCATAAATAATAATGTGAAATGTTTCTTTACTTGTAGTTGCCATAGTTTATCTCATCTACATCATGTTTATTAGGTTTTTCACTCACTTGACATGTCAGGATTGTTATACGTCTAAAAGTGCAACAGTCAGACAAGTTAATGTCACGTGTCTGCAGAATCTCTATTAGATTGAGATCTGGTGACTATGGAGGCCATTTGAGTACAATGAACTCACTGGTTCAAAAAATCAGTTTGAGATGATCTGAGCTTTGTGACATGGTTTGTTAACCTGCTGCAAGCGGCCAACAGACGACGGGTACACTGCGGTCATAAAGGGATGGACAAAGTCTGCAACAATACTCAGGTAGGCTGTGGCATTTAAATTACACTCAGTTGGCACAAGGGGTCCAGGGTGTGCCAAGAAAATATCCTCCACACAATTGTACCACCGCCAGCAGCTTGAACTATTGATGGAAATGGATGGATCAATGCTTTCATGGTGCTTACTGCCAATTCTGACCCTCCCATCTTAATGTTACAGATGGATACCTCGGTTGTACCAAGTGGTTACTTGGGTTATTTTGACTTCTTGTTGCCTTCCTATCAGCTTGAAGCAGCTCTGACCTCTGATATCAACAAGGCATGTTCACCCTGAGAACTGGATATTTTCCTTTTTTCAGACCATTGTAGAGATGGTTGTGTGAGAAAATCCCAGCAGATGACCAGTTCGAAACTATGAGTTTCTATGATGTGAGTGGCTGATTAGTTTTTTGTGTTAACAAACAGTCTAACAGGTTTAGCTAATTAAGTGGCTAGTTAGTGTAGCTGTCCTCTGTAAAACTCAAGTAATAACCATTTTTTTAAATACACCATTAGTTTTATGAAATGAAGATTTTGTATGAATGGAAACATATGAATTCATCCAGCTGGCTATCATGTTAAAAGGTTAAAACTATCAATAGTTCATGAATAAACCATTTGAACGAATTCAAACATCTGACTGAATCATCCAAGTACGGACACTCACTTTTGATTAAAGTACATGCTCTTGATAATAATTCAAGTATCAGTCTGAATTCACTTTTTTTTCTCGTAACAACCCACTTTTTGACATTTTTACTTGAGTAAATGCCATGAGTAGCACTAATGGTTAGTCCCATGGTTGGGTAAAGGATACTCCAGTCTTCGGCTCCTGAACAGAAAACAAAAAGGAGGCAGCGATTTATTTGCTATTCATCAAGGTAAACTAACCAACGTGTGATATAACAGGCTGTCTAATTATTCTCACACAATAGGCCGTGCACACGCAGCTCTTGTCTCTGTAATTAAATGCTGTTTTGAATGGTCTAACATTGTACCGTGGCAGATTTTTAATTAACTGCACAATTCATAGGCCATATACCGTACGTGTAGAATATTTAAATTGCCCTACATACTGTAAACGCTCGTTATTGCAGGAGCTAAAACATACAGTCTGAATAATATACCACAATTGTTTTAATGCTTGTAATTAATGAAATTATATTTAAATGTAACTGCTAAAAAAAAATCTAAACAGATTGGAAGCTGAAGTGAAAGTGACATTCATACTTTCTTCTTAATAAAGAGCACAAGTAACACAGTTCAAATTTAAAAACAGATCCCCCCCATTCCTCACCTTAACGCCAGTCTCCAAGTGACAGATGAGACGCTACCAGATCTGCTATGCAAATCTGTTCTGTACTCATGCTTGGAGATGTTGGGTCATTTATTAAGAAATCATTTGCCAGTGTGAACTTCCTTTCAGTGCATATCCAGTACGTATTTAGAGTCTGCAGTTAAAATGTTCTCTTAAACTGGACCCATTATGCTCATTTCCAGCCCCACATTTGTATCAGTAGACCCCAGTATGGTAGCTTTGCATTATTCATAGTAGTCCTTATTCATCTTATACTGGGCCTCAGTTAATCCTCTGTATGAACCAAGATGTCTTACCTCTATTTTCTGTTCGCCCAGGCCAACTTTCTTCCAATTGGCTGTCAGTTGCAAACAGAAGGTCTAAATGATCATCTATGAATTTCCTCTTTCTTTAAAAAATACTTTCCCCTACAGATTCAAGAGCAGAAAAAAACTGCCTAAAACTGAGTTTTTAGAGTTGTTGTGTATGTACATAGATGTTTAATACGAGCACCCATAACTGTAACAGCGTGCAGAGTGCAATTGCTTTATTTTAATTACAGCACTGTATGTTCTTTATATTTTGGTTTCAAAAAGCCAGACTTTCTTGTATTTTTTTTAAACTGGTCTTGAGAAATAGTTCTGCAGGATTTCTTAAGGTCTCCCAGAGTTTTTCATTGGACATTTGCTGATTTTTTACGCAAACTGAGTCCAGGGCTTCTACCTGACCATTTTCAAACATTTTTTTCCTTGTTTATTAAGCTACCTAATGCTGAACCATGAATCAGAAGCCGTGTTGTGTTTACACATGACAGAAAGCTTAGCAAAGACCAACCTTAAAATCAAATCTTTAGGCACTATGTCACAAATCACAAATCAAATCCAGTGCCTGGACTGGATTGGACTGGACTGTGCCTGCAGTGTGGGATCATCTTGATAGAGAACAGAACAAAAGGCAGCAAACATCCAAAGAAGATCTTTGAATGTCCTTTAAGAAGCCTGGAGAACTATTTCTGATGACTACTTAAAGAAATTACAAGAAAGCTGCTTAAGTGAGTTTAGCGTGTGTTGAAAAGGAAAGATGGTCACACCAAATATTGCATTTCAAGCTTGTTAGAACTGTACAAACTCTGTTTGGTTTATATAATGTATTTACATGTATATTTGCATATTTCAGTAAGTTCCTGCACCTGTTTCCAATTTCCCTGGCAAAATAAAAAGAAATGAGGAGTGTCTCAAAAGTTTTGCACAGTAATGGCTATTATTTGGAAATGTACTATTAGCATAATATTATTAAGACTACACGAGCTTTAATGGAAGTAAGTTATCTTAACTATAAATAAATTATATGAAAAGCACAATCTCTTTTTTTCCTTGCTGTGATGGAGCAGCTTGGCCCAAAACGCTGGCTAATACTCAACCAAAGTAGGCTACATGAGGTAACAGGGTACATGAGGTAACAGGGTACATGAGGCATATTTTTAGCTCCGATAGAAGAGAATTCAAGTGTAGTTAGTGATTATTGCGGTAGTTGTAAAGGAGGCTGAGCCGAGTTGAAAAGAGAAACAGCCGCTCCTGCAGCGAGGGAGACGCAGGGACCGAGATGGAGATGAGTGGGCTGCTGGAGGGCCGGCTCTCGTGCATTCCTTGCGCGTGTGTGTGGGCGCGTGGCTCAGGGTTCAGAGCTGTCGGCCCTCCTCTCTCTCTCTCTCTCTCCCTCCCTTCATCCCTCCCTGCTCCTCTGCTCCGACAGAGATAGGCAAAAGGCGGAGGAGGAGCAACGGAGCTCACAATCAGCAGAGGCAGGGTGTACGGCGGACCGTCGGTTTGTAAGCTGCTCCGGCAGAAGCACCGCGGAGGGAGTGAAGACATCAGCCTGCTCACGGTAAGCTAACTGACGCCGTCACCGCGGCAACAATTGTACTTCTCCGCGGTTAGCTCGATTAACGGTCACTCCGCCGGCAGACAGTGACGCTCCCCTCTCTCTTTTGATGCTGTTATGTCACCTCCGTTTCCTCTTTGTATCACTTACTTAAAAAAAAAAAATCACACCGACTCATCTACTTGGGTTGAACATTGTTTTGTAATTTGGCTCTCCTTTTTGACAGCGGCTAACACCGGTAATCTGACAAGCTAACTGCGCCCCGGGGCGCACCTATCAGCCGCATTTCCCCCTGTAGCGACAGGGGGAAATGTTAGCGACACCGCGGATTGATAACCGCCGATAAAAGCCTCTTATTGTCAACTCAATATGCGTATTATTACTTTAGTAAAGAGGTCCGTTATGCTCTAACAAAGGAATATCCGCCACTTTATTAATATTTCTTATTTCCTCGTGTGTGTTTTTAAGTGTACAAATGTTAGTTTAAGTTGCCCCTCCTCTATAACATCCACATTATTCCTCCTGCTTTACATCCGCCATCCTTCCGATTCACGCTGACAGCACGGTGAAGTCCCGGAGCAGGAGGTCCACTCCCTGCCCCTGGTGTAAAAATAGCCCCGGTGTGTCAGCTTAATGCGACACACGCTCCCACCGGCTTTCTAGCTTCCAGGACCGAGAGAGAGAGAGAGCGAGCCGCAACCCGAAAGTAGACCGCACATGCCCTATCAAACACCGGCCCGTCCCGCTATATGGGTCAACAGGATGCTTCGAAGTTGTGCATGAAGATGCCACCTGTTTCTTGCAGCCTACTTTTTTTTAATGTATGTGTGTGTTTGTTTTAACCCTCTATCGCCAGCCCTTTCCTCCCTGATGAGCTGCATGTATGTGTGTTTGTATCTGCATGTATGCACAGTAGGTGTTTTCCTCGCCTTTCCTTCGACTTCAGCTGCAGACCAGTGCAGCTGTCGTACCCGCAAGATACTTAAGTGATAAGACTGCTGTGGCCGCCCAGGTGCTGTAACCTAAATCTCACATGTGTACTCTAGTTTCCTATGCATCTCTCACTGTCTTAAAGTGGAGGGTGCAGCAGCAAGGAGATGAAGTAAAAACCTGCAAGCAAGCTGGAATGAATATATACTGTATGTCTAAACAAAAAAAAAGAGGCACCTTTATATTATGCAAGAGGGGGAACAAAAACAGCCCAATTAGGAGCTTGTGGGGGCAGAGGCTGTACACATTATGGATGAACAAAGCGGCGAGTTTGCCTCGAAATTTCTCAGTTATTGTTTTAACACCAGAGAGACTTGCTCTCTCATTTTCAGTCTGTCACTGAGCCATTTCCTAATGAGCTCCCGGGCTGAGGGAGAAAACATATGAAATCTTGTTTTAGATTCAGCTGCAGCCTTTAGAGACAAAACACAAGCAGCAGCAGCAGCAGCTCCTGTGGCCAGAGGCAGCGAGGATTTTTATTTTTTATTTTATATTTTGTAGGTTTTCTTGAGATGGAGAGATGCGAATGAATTCCTCGGAGGTGGTAAAATGTAAAGATAAATGTCTACAAGTGTAAAGAGCACACAAGCAATGATGTGGATCTCTGTGTTAAACGATGCATGGTAATTATAGCCCTGCTATTCAAAGGCAGATTTCTTTTCTCTCTTTCTCTCTTTCTCTTCATTGGCCTTAATTACAAACATGGCTGCGGCAGGCTTGAGGACTTAATATAACCCGCTTTAGCTGACAGTGGCCATCTAAAGTAGTTTCTGGACATTTTCCCCCTGGTCCGCCTGTGTCTCAGTGTGTATAAGCCAGGCAGCTTTTGGCTGGAGAAGAAAGGTGTCCTGGTGAGTAAGTGGCTCCGAGGTTGGAGGCTTCGGGGAGAGCAGCAGATGGATGATGATGTAGCGGGTACTGGCGCTCCCTGCCTCCCGCTGCCATCCGTCACACGCTAATGATCGTGTCACACCTTCTCCCCGGGCGGCCGGCCACTTTCTGCAGTGCTCAGCGCAAAAAACCTGGTAGCTCCACTCAAATCCTCTCTTCACGGCCGTCGGCTGAAAAGCCCGGAGACAGACTGCACGGCGAGCCTCTCCCTCGTTAATTCTTCACTCTTCTCGCTCTCTCTCCATCGCCTCCCGTCACCCCTCTTCACCTTTAAAGTCTCCACAGACTGCTTCCTCATCTCTCTTCATCCCCTGCTTCCCGCACCTTCCATTCGTCTTGTTTTCCTTGTGCATATCCTTCCCCAGTCCCGCTCCGTCTTTCCATTTCTCCTCTCAACGGTTGAGGTATAACGCAGCTCAACAGCAGCTTGCTCCCTCTCATTTAATACTCAGTTTGTCTTTGATTGTATGTCGTTTACTGCTCGCCGCCCCTCCCCTCTCCGAGGTGCAAGGTCAGGGTCGGCCTCAGGCAGCGCTCATGAAACTGGTCTGTTTTGGTTGAAGGACAGTTCAGCAGCAACTGGCCAACATCACGCTGGGGAGTCTCTGAAATGATGTCCGTTTGAGAGTGTGTGTGTGTCTCTGAAGTGCTTCTTCTTTCTTAGGATCACAACGCCAAGACAGAGAAGCGGCTTTTTTCCAGCTTTGTGTTAAGACATCAAAACTAATATCAGCAGATGGTCATATCAGTATGTTTGGAACTATAATCAATACTACACATCAGTACATTATGATTCACCTTCTTTAAGTAGTACGTAAAATGTTAGACCAACACACACGTTTAGTCTCCTGTGTGCCATACTGAGAATAATTCCCTTTCTTTTGCTGTCATGTACAGTGTTTCATTTCACTGGAGCATAAACACCACTTTGGTTGCACATGGACTGACAGATGATTTTTCTCTTCTCTTCTTTTTTTTTTTTGAACAAAAAAGGCTGCCATCATCTCCAGTCGGGTGTTAAATAAGCATGCTGTGGGACTCTGCATCCTCTGAGCTCGTTATTCTGTCCCGGGTGTTACAGGAGTAAGTGTCCCCTTGAGCTGTGTCTTACAGCAGAATTCGGCCCTGTTGGGAAATGATGGAGGAATGCCACTGCCTCGTGCCCGTCTGTCTATCTCTTTGGTCTCAGCTATGTTCTCACCACTGGGATCAGAGACTCAGCTTGGTATTCTAGGAATATCAGAGCGGGCCGGATCGGGTGATACTCTCCACAGCTGCTGCTTCTAAGAAAAGCTCGCAGACATGCTCGAACGCAGACACGCGCACACACGTAAATACACACAGCAAATGCAGCATCCGAGCACTGGGCTGCGCCTTACCGTCACCGATACACGAGCGTGTTTACTGTAAAACGCTCGCTGGTGTTAGGCAGTGATTAACTGTGACGCCAGGAGAACATTTTGGAAGCAGAGACACACAAGCTCAGCTACTTGATCGTCTTGATGTCATTTCCAGCAGCTTTATGCTCCGAGTGTGTTCGTCAAATGTGTAGTGCAGTTTCTGCTGTTAAATGACCACTAACAGTTTTTTTCTCCTCCCCTCCTGTGTTATTTGAACTCTTCAGGCTATTTCCCCCTCTCCAGTAAAGTGCCGGCAGAGAGAGAGAAGAAAACAGTAGAGGAGGCGAGCAGAGGCGGAGACGATAATTGTGTTTCTGGCTGCCCTGTGGGAACATGGGATATATGACCTCATCATTCACCTGTGAGGCTCAACAGTAAACAACTCCACATAGGTAGAAAAAATGTGCCCCCACACACACAGAAACAGAGACTCATGCAAATGCAGGCAAAATATCTTTAAATAGCAGTAAAATATACAAATGCAGACACCCACTTGGTAAACAGGCTCAGAGTGGAAGTTGTTTTTTTTTCTGTTTTAGAAGGATGACTGAAGCAGTTGTAGCAAGTACAGATGTCCTCCTAAAGCCCTCCGTTGTCACGTCATGTGACGTCGTCAGCTGCCCCTCCCCTACGTCATGCTTGCCCCCGTGCAATCAGAAGGAGGGCGTGGAGTGTCAGAGTGACTTTAAGAAGCTCGAGCAGCAGGTAAGCAACACTAAGCGTGGATCCACTGAAAATTATGCGTTCCCTCCACCGATGCCCGTTCACGCTGTTATAATAAATTGTATCCTTACTTGCAGAAACAGTGCAGCCAGGTTCAACCAAAGAAAAAAGTCAAGGTAAGCTAAAATAATTCTGCCTCACATTATTCATTCTTTCTAAAATATTGATTGCATTGGACTCTATGAATTCATAATATTGCTTGTGTGTGTGTGTCTGTGTGTGTTTCAGGCTAGACCAAAGTTAGTGCGTGCTGAAGCTGTCTGTGAGGACTGCCCACCATTTGAAGAAACCGAGGTAACACACGTACACACATAATCATCCACCTTCTCCTCATCACCATCACCACCACACTCAACTTATTCTTTCTTTCTTTTTCAGGCACCTCCAGACGCAAACATCTCATCGAGCTGCCATGACAACAGGAGAACTTCCTGTAAAGAGGAAGAGCAGGAGAAGAGCAGCACAGATCCAAAGAAACCTTCACTGTCCAAAGGTATGTGTGTGTTTTCTGAAATATCTCATAAAAGAAAGAAAAGAAGGAAGCAAATAAAATGTAATAAAATTGGACTCTGTGCCGCTATTTACATGTGGCTCTCCTGGGGTGTTTAATATTGCGGTGTAATTTCGGATTGTGTTTGTTGTCTTATAACACATCCTGCCTGTGCCCGTGTCGCTCTCAGAGTCCAGTGTGGAGTACACCGACTCCACCGGCATAGACCTGCACCAGTTTATCGTCGACACCCTCAACAGCAACCCCAGGGACCGCATGATGCTGCTTAAACTGGAGCAGGACATGATTGACTTCATCACCAGCAATAGGTGTGTGTGTGTCTGTGAAAGGACACCTTCACTGAGCTTTTTAAAAAAACAACTCACGTTTTAAAGATTAGGTGAATATGTTATGATAGCGCTGGAGTGTTAAAGTCTATTCTTTTCTCTTTCACTTTCACCTTCCCACTCGCTTTCCCTCTTCCTCTGTTATTCCCGTATCTCTCCTTTTGTTTTTCCCCTCTCTCAGTCCCTTTAAAAAATTCCCTCACATGTCATCCTACCACCGCATGCTGGTCCATCGGGTGGCGGCCTACTTTGGCATGGAGCACAATGTAGACCAGACAGGCAAATCTGTCATCATCAACCGGACCAGCAGCACACGCATGTAAGCAAGTACAATGTGCATTTCTCCCGTAGTGCGCTACTTTTCAGTGCAAACTTAACAGCAGTCCTAACTTCTTTTGTCAAAGACCCGAGGAGCGTTTTGTGGACAAGGTGCATAAGGACAAGACAGAGGAGATCCAGCAGTGGAAAATAATCCTAAAGAGAGACAACAGCTCAGATGACCAGGTCTGTCTGACCTCCTATATTGCAGCTCATTTGGGAAATTTCCATCCTAAGTGACTTTGATCCCATTGATGATTTCACCTGGCCTCTCTTTGCTTCCTCACAGCAGAGACGTCTCCACCCTTTCCAAGAGAGGCAAAGCAAGTCGGTGGAGGAGAGAGAGGAGGAGTACCAAAGAGCACGGGAGCGCATTTTCAACAAAGAGGTGAGAGAAAGAGAGCAAGGAGGACAAAACCGACACAGCGGCACGGGCACAGAAAGGATTTTCACTAATTTCTCTGCCATACTTTTACAGCCGTTCTGCACCCCAGAGAGCGCCCATGCAGAAACCAGGTAACCTTGCCTGCAGTGCAATTTTTCCATTTCAGCCTTTCAGCTTTTATATTTAGATGAGAACATTTATATATGTCTGTGTGTATGTGTGTGTGTGTGTGTGTGCAGGCATGTGGACGAGTACTATCCAGATGCTGAGGCCCGGAGGAAACTCTTCAGGTAGAGCTTCGTCGGCACAGATGCACAGTCATTTATCATCTTAATTTGGTCAGCCTGGCTGGCACACAGCTTTTCAGCAGAAACAGGAATAAGACCCAGATTTTATTTTCATGAGTTTGTGGGAATCAGGGTTTAGGAATCTTGGCACAAACGAAAGGTTTTAGAGATCATTTCAGTGGCTTTTTAATGGTGCACCTCTCATGGGGTAATAAGACGGTAGGATAATTCTGGATGTGCCTCACAGGGGGAGCCGTGACAGCTCAGGCTCCAGCTGGACAGGCAGCAGCAGGCAGAGCAGCACAGAGACTGACTGTCGCTATAGCAACGACCCCCGACCTTGGAGCAGCACAGAGTCAGATTCCTCCTACCAATGGACAAGTGCCGCCCAGAAGACCCGCCAACCTGCTAACAACGTCTGGGACGCACGAGGTGCAGGTGCGTCTTTTTTTTTTTTTTTTTTGTACTTCGTCTCAGCGTAACATTTAATGACTTTGTGACACTTCCTGTGTCACACGTTCAAGGTGTAAATTCACTCATCAAAGGGTGAGACGTGTCGGTTCATCCGCACCTGAGCGCTCGCGTTTGCATGCGCAGACATCGGCGCCATTGCCGCACTTGGGAAAAATCACTGTTTATAAATTAGTGGTTGCATCTAATTAGCGAAAAGCGGTGGAAGTTGTGGTGTGAACATTTTTAACTCCATGAGCGCTCGCACACCATAGCTGTAAATTTTCACACAACACCTCCAGCCTTCTTCACATCTTCAGGAAGAACAAAACGTCACTGAGACTGCGCCGAGGGGCCGCGCGCTATGTCTGTAGCACAGACAGGTGGGGTGTGGAAATGTGGTATCTGTTAAGTGGTGTTATAATAAAACTCCCTCCTCTCTTCTTTCGAACGCTCCCAGGCTCCATCTCTCTGTACAGACTGCCATCCACTTGTCCTCACTCGTCTCCTCCCATCATGGAGGAGCAGGCACCCAGCTACATTATTGAGAATGGGATCCCGCCGGGAAGCATTTTAGTGAACCCACATACTGGTAATTGACACGAACGGAGGCTCACACACACACACGCACACACACACACACACACACACACACACAGATATTATTTTAAAGAAGACAAGCACATTTTCATACCCAACCTTTGACCTCTCAGGGCAGCCTTTCCTCAACCCTGATGGAACCCCGGTTGTGTACAACCCTCCAGAGAATCAACAGCCAATCAGGAGCCAAACTCAGCTGCAGGGCTCCCCCCCTCAGCAGCCGCAGCAGCAGGTATCACACATACACACACAAACATGCACACACGCACAGCAAGATGTGCTTTACATGCAAGATACGGTCTAGCTGACACTCAAGCACATGCCACTGTTTGTGCCTTTATCTCTGTCTCCATATGTGTGTCTCTCTCAGGTGCTTCAGTACTCTGTCTCTTACACAGCTCCGCAGATGTTACCTGTCACCCCCCCACAGCCATACTCTACAGTATGTATCGCAGCGCGGCACCTCCACTGCTGTGCGTTTGAAGTATTGTGCGCATTGACCTCCTTTCTTTTGACCTACAGATTGAAGAGCTCTCCTCACAGTTTGCTCATGTGAGCTGTCAGTCAGTGGGTGAAGCCCCACCCCTCTACCCTTCCAGTCAGGGTTACATCTATGCAGCACCTCCCCTTCATCCTCCTCCCCCTCCTCCCAACCCTGCCAACTACTGCCAGCCCTCACCTCAGGTAAGGATACACCAGCGCTTTATATCTCAGGTCTCTTCTTAGTTAAATACGGACATTTTAAAGGAATAATTGCAGACAATCATACACTGAATAAAGCTACTCTTATAAATGTCCTATAGGTGCCTGTGTATTATTACCCTACCTCAGCTCAGCACGGATGCAGGCCTGCCTCACCCACTCAGCAAGTCCACAGCCAAGCTGTTCAGCCAACAGGTACATTCTTCCTGTGTGCGTGTGAGTGAGAGAGAGAGAGAAAACAAGCTGTGGCAGTAGAGGAGGGGGCCGTTACACTGTCAGAGATGTAGTCTGAGGGTCTCACAGTGAACCGGTCTCTTTTCCTGCTGCTTCTATTCATCACAGTGACAAAGAGCGAGAAGACACAATTCAGTCCCGTCATCTGCGGCAATTTACGAAATAAATTATTGTATAAAGTTGGCAGGAAATTTAAATGACTCCATCAGCCAGACTGAGTGAAGGATGGAGAACATGCAAGTGTAATTTCCCAAGCAGCACCAAGTGAAATAACCTGCATCCCACCAAATTTACCACAGATAAAACTGAGGAACAAATTATATATTATTTTTAATTTGCTCTTCTCAAAAAGAGAAAACAAAATAATGAATGAGTGTCAAATAGAGGATATAGCTCCACTCACTATAATAAAACTCTTGTTTTCCATGAAAGTCATATTCAATCAGCTTAATTTCTTTATAATGACCACATTCTGAGAACCACTGATCTACACATTCAAGACTAATTATGTTCTATGTGTATTTTTATGGTTTCTTAAAGCAGTATTGAAGCCTCAAACCAGATCTTGCATCTCCTCTGACGTGTTCTTAAATATTTATAATGGTCTTATATGGTTAATTTCTTTCATTAATCCCAGTATCATATAATTAATAATGTTCTTTTTTATATATGTGTGTGTGTGTCTCTAGGAGGTTATGCCCCTGCTGTGAGGGTGCAGCAGTCTTCTCACACCCAGCCCCAGGCTGTTCTGGGCACCTACTCACCGGTTGCCTCCCATCAGTGTAGCATGGTTCAGGTAAACACCAGAAAGGTCTCATTGGGCATCAGTCTGAAGCTGCTTGAGCCCAGAGAAGAAACCCTCTCACTAAATGCTTCTTGTAGCTGTTCCCAGCACCAACTTTGCTTCTTTCTCTCCCTGTCTCTCTGCAGGGAAGCGTTCCGGTGTCGTTTCCCCAAAGTAAAGCTGTGACCGGGGTAGGTGGGGAGACTGGTTACTGCTGCGTGGTGCCCCAGCCCTCCCACCTCAGCGGCTGCCAACCTTCTACCTGCGCTAACCTCAGCACGCCTGCCTGGAGTGCACAGTACTGATCGAGCACTGATACATTAGTCAATGCGTGAACTCGCTCGCACGCACACATGGTTAACACATAAACATCTTTTTTCACACAACCTCCTGCCCCCCTTTCCTGCTAATGCCCCCTGGATATGCTGTATGCACACATGCACTCACAGAGATAAATGTTCCACTGTACCAAAGCTTAAAAGTATATATAAGAGCTGCTGTATTGAATGCATAATTTATATACACAAATGGAGTTTTATATTGATATTAAATTATATATATTGTGTTTTAAGCAAATGCACTGTGTGAAGAGAATAAAGTGCTGTGGCTGGACTGATGAGGTCACATTTCTATATCATCCTGACTCTGTTTCCTCTGAACTCGATGATGATGATGATGATGATGATGATCATGCTAATGGCATTAGATGGAGCTGAGATGAGACAAGACACCAGGAAATAAAGCTCAGTGTAGGAGGACAGCCAAACGTACCACACACCCAGACATAAACAGTCTTGATCAGTGCGCTGTGGAAAAGTCCAGAGTTTAGAAATAAGAGACTGATGGCAAGCAAGTAAAGGATTTACATAAAGCATATTGATTGGTATGATCAATCAGGATATTGGCTTTTAGATCAAAAAGGCATTGGTGTTACTAGGAGACTAAAATGATCATGCAGTAAAAGAAGAGCAGCTTACAATGCACAAATTATACCATTTTTCACACTATTAAGCAAATGAAGGATCCCCAATGTAAGACTTAGGCGCCCCCTCCTGTTTAAATACCCTCATTACACATCTTCAACAGTAAATTCTGTCTATTCAGGCCTTACAACAGCTGACTTACTCTTAGAAACCTGTGCAATAAAAAAAAGAGAATAGTGTTCATTTTTACCTTAATCACAGAAGACAAATGTTATCATTTCAGAATGTGGGAAAACAGCAAAATTATTAAAAACAAATACAGATTGTTAATTAAGTAATAAAACGGACAACTACTTATTTCAGCTTTGTAAATAATCGCAGCAAGAGCCCCTCCACTCTATTCAAGTGTCCCAGTAAATCAGTGGCACAGCAGCAGTGCCCTGAATGTGAAGCAGCTAAATGGGATTCAGCTGTCGTTTATTATTTTTACACCCGTGCTTTTCCTGCAGCATCAAGTCAAATAAACAAATCAGAACCCAACTAATTACAGCCCAGAAATCAAACTAGTTTTCACAGACACACAGCACTCCTCTCTTTTTAAGTCTTCAGACAGCTAACATCTCGCTGTGATGTAGCCACTTGCATGCAGGCAATAACTGCCAATGTGTTATTGTTCAGGAGCTGAACAAGCCATTTTGTACTCAAAGTTATTCATATCTCCCCCCCCCCCCCCCCCCCCCTTTCAAATTCAATGAAACATATCCATCATCCACACCGGGCCTTAAAATTAAATTTAGCTTTCAACTCTGCGGTGCTGAATGCATAATTTATACGGGCTGACGCCTTCGCCGAGCCGGGCCTATTTTTTTGCCCCCAACATTCAGACACGCAGAAGCAGGTTCCATGATCTTTAATAAAAGGCACATGTACAGCCATAGTGAGATGAGTGAGTCCACTGGCATAGAGACAAAGCATTAAAACACAGAAATACAGGAAGTAGAGGTCAGGAGGAGAGAGATCTATCTGCTTTACAGTAGAATCTACTTAAGTAACGTTGCTTCGCTTTCCTTCAAGTAAGTCTAACACTAATATGTCACCCTTGTTAGGTAAAACACCACCTCTCTACACACACACACACACACACAAACACGCACACACACGCACACCATCCATCACCACCTGAAGTCTGACCTTCAGAAAAAGCCTCTTGAGACGGCTGCTGATCTCTGAGCAGATGAATGAAGAAGTCCTGATCGCCCTGAGACTCTCTGAGGCTAACCCTGCTGCACAGATTTGGGGTGCGAGGGGGGGGATCGGGTGTAGAGACAACAGGAACTCACTCATGCTCCTGCTGAATCCCAGCACACACTTATACACTGTTCCTAGAAGTTCCTATGTGTCAGTCAGTTTGTGGTAATTTATTTAAACCCAGTGTGATCTAGTTAAAAAGCAAAGGTTCACCTGATTTATAACACAAACACACAAAAATAACAAAAACAACAAGTTAACACAAAAAAAACCTCCAGAAATGCACAATGAGAACTACACTGATCCTGTGATAATTCATCTACTAGATGACATTTCCTTTTAGAGATGCAAATAACAAATAAAGACGATAATTGACCAAAAATTAACTGACACACTGTGAACCCCTAGGGGACTTTCTTTTTGGGGGGGGGCTTTGAAGGTCTTGTGGTGGTCCTGCCTTGCTAGTAATGTCCTCTAAGCTTATACTGCTCACCTGGAGACACGTTTGCAAATAATCTCACAGTTTGGATCTGTC